>NW_026294573.1:111276853-111876853 GCF_007827085.1 Peromyscus californicus insignis
TAGGCAGCTCCACTCCACAAGCTGGAGTCTTGGACTGAGTAACGGGGGTGGGGGTGGGAGCTGAGCGCCAGCATGTCTCTCTCTCTCTCTGCTTCCTGGCTGTGGATACAATATAACCTGTAACCTCAGCTTCTGTTGCCGCTGTCTGACGGGCTGTACTCTAGAACTGTGAGCCAAGATAACCTTCCTTCCTAAGCTGCTCTCCTCGGTTATTTTGCTGCAGAAATGAGGAAAGTGACTGACACACCTCCCACTACGGAAACACAAACTCCGACTGTATCAAAGACAAGATGAAAATTAGGAATTGAATCTTTATTATTCTGCACATCCCTTTTATTCTTTCCAACTGGGGGGTAGGGTAGAGAAGAGTCAAGACGATAAGTTAAACCCATGGTTCAAATTTGTTAGGCAACATGGCTTTTATACACTTACTTGTCAAAAGACATGACAGCTCAGATTGACCTTAAGGCACTCTTAGAGTAACTAAGCAATGAAGTGGCTAGCTATAAAAAGACTGTTTGTCTGTACAGACACCTCTCTTCAGACTGGTTACTATTAAAGAATGCTTCGCACTAGCCACAGGGGAATTGTCTGCAAGTGAAGCGGTACCCCAGTGCTGGCCCTTCCATTTCCCTAAGTTTTAACCAGAAACTCTTTGGACACCAGGTACTGTCAATTTCCCTTCTGTTGGATATTAACTCAGTTTTACCCAGGTCACTAGACTCGTGGTAGGAGGGGGAACTGGAACTAGCACCATCCTGAGATAGCATCAAAGAGTCTAACTTCTTCTGTACAGTAGTGAGATGTCAGGCCCTGGGGCTTTCTGCACTTCCTGCCCCGGAATTCTGTGGTCTGCTTTCAGGATAGCCTGTTGCCCTCACTCTGTCTGCTCCTGGCAAATTTAGCCTCCTCTGCCAAAGTCGGCAACTAGGATCATCCAGTGTCTGCTTGCAAATTCCATCTTGCCTGCACAAGCCTGGGACCCTGAAAGCAAAAGTCAGCAAAATCAAGTGTCCTGATCATTCCATTTTCTTCCGCCTCTCTGTGCTTGTAATGATGTCACCTTGTTCACACACACACACACACACACACACACACACACACACACACACACACGGAGAGTTTATTCTGGTTGAAGCTGGTGCTCCAAATATAAGCAGAAAAATGCTGGGAAGAAACAAAGCAAGTGAGGGAAAGGAGTCCCAGGAAGCCTGGACAGCCTCCCATGCCTTTGTGAGTCTGAGTTGAGACGGGGAAGACTGTCATGTGTGTTCTCAACTCAGCTGCTGAGTCTGGATGCGGAAGGAGCAGCAACTATCTGGATGGAAACTAGATGCCACGACAGGCCTTGGCAGTGACATTCTCCAGTTGGTTTCAGAAGTCTCTTGCAGCGGTTTGGTTATCTGCCTGGACCTCTGTGAATCAGCTCTGCTAACATATGTGACATCTCAAGTGATGCAGGCTTGGAAAGCTATATTGCACCCTAACACCACTTCTGCCCCTCAAAGTGCATATCTACCTACCCTCTTCTGCCAAGCAAGAATGGAAACAAAACAACAAGCAAGCTTTCTTTCCTCCCTTCCTATGTGGTACTTGTTAACACTGAGAAAATGGACTCTGAGTACCACTCAGGGTAGGTAGCTTTATACCAAATTCAACAGATTCCAACTGTGGGCTGTAGTATCAACCTGGGTTGAAATCCTAGTCCTGACACCAGCTTCAATGAGCCTCTGTGTTGCCATAGAAACATGATGATGTGGCTAATACCTGCCCCCTGAGAGTTACTAGGAGGATGGGGTGAGACCCTGTATTCAAAGGCTTAGCACAGTGCTTTGCTATGGTAAAGATGGTGTAAATGTTGCTACCCCCTAGAGTCTAGAGAAGCTGCTCACCTCCCTCGTTTGCTGGATGAATTGGACTATGCTGTCTAATGTCTAATGGACAAGTCAGTTTCTAGCTATCCCTTTTCCTTACCTAATGTGGTGGTTTGAATGAAAATGTACCCCATATGCTCATAGGGAGTGGCATTATTCAAAAGGATTAGGACATATGGCTTTGTTGGAGTAGATGTGGCCTCACTGGAGGAAGTGTGTGTCACTGAAGATGGACTTTGAAGTTTCAGAAGCTCCAGCCAGACCCAGTGGCTCTTGCTCACTTCCTGTTGCCTACCAATTCAGATGTAGAACTCCCAGCTCCTTCTCTAACAGCATGTCTGCCAGTGTGCTACCATGCTCCCTACCATGATGATGATAAACTAAGTCTCTGAACTGTAAGCCAGCCCAAATTAAATGCTTTCCTTTATAAGAGTTGCCGTGATCATGGTGTCTCTTCACAGCAATAGAAACCCTAACTGAGACACCTATAATTTTCCAGCAGGATGTTTTGGGATTCTGTGATTAGATTGATGAGCAGATGACAAAATGTATGGAAGAAGTAAATTTGGAAAGACCTCAGGAAGAAGTACTAGGAAAAGAGAAATGAACCGAGGAGCGGGCAATAGGTTCATAGGCTTTCTTTTTGTGGTAGGGGTGGGGTTCGAGACAGGGTTTGTCTGTGTAGCCTTGGCTGTCCTGGAACTCATTCTGTGGACCAAGGCTGCTGGCCTCAAACTCAGAAATCCGCCTGTCTCTGCCTCCCAAGTTCGGGGTAACGGTGTACTCACACCCAGCTGGCTTTCTGACGAACTCACTGAGCTCTGTTTTCCATCCAACTCGACCCCTTCCAGACTTACAATGCCTACTGGTTAGACTTTGGGTTATAAATTCAGGCCTGTAATCTACTATTAATCCTTTTGAAGTCAAGAAAAGGTCTGAAAAGTCACAAGTTTCTTTATCTGGCACAAAGCTAACATACTGTCTTTACTCAACAGAGTGTAAGATGCTTACGTTTCCCTGCAAGGACATCAATGTGCTTGGTCCCAATTCTAAACAATACTGAGAGCTAAAAATAAGTCTGCCTCCAGTGACTTTGAAGCAGGACATTTCTGTAACAAAGACTAACTTAAGCAAACAATAGAGTGCCGTGGAGCAGTCTTCGTGTCAGTAATATTTCAGAAACTCTAGAATAGACGCAGCTGTCTTTAGAAGGCACTAGAACTGACCTTTGAGGATCTAGGTTCCACTACTAGTGTTCTAGGTTGTTCTAGTCAGCTTTCTGTCACTGTAACAAATTACCCAGGACAAGAAGCTTGTAAGAAGTTTGTTCTGCCTCGCAGTGTTGAGGGTCTAGTTTGTGATCTACTGGATCCATTGCTTTGGAGTCTGTAATAGAACAGCACATCACGATGGGAACAAATTACAGCAAGACTTCTTGTACCATGAGCCAAGGAGAAAAAGAGAACAAAAGGAAAGGGGCTCAGATCCCTAGGTACCGTTCCAGGGGCATGCCCTCAGTGACCCCAGGACCTCTCTAGGCATCACCTCCTAGTGATTCTACCATATCCCAATAGGACCACCCTGGAGATTAAGCTTTTAACACATGGGGGATAGTGGAGATTGGAAGCATGCTCTTGTTCCTACAGCATGAATATGAACATGGGGCTGCCACAGAAGCATCAGTTGAACCATCATGGCCTATTCTAGGGCAAATGGTAGGATGAGTATGAAGATGTTGATTGGCAAGTGGGCTTTCTGGTCTTGCATATTCTTGATTTTCTGACCATTTCAAATTGCCCTGTCTGATTAATCCTACCACTAGAATTTGTCCTTTATGGAGTTTCTTTGTGGTGGTCTTCAGAGCATCTGTGAGCTCGCACAAGGTTTGTGACCTGCCCCCTATGACTCCTTCATTGTAATCAACAGTTGAAGAATCACTGAAGAGCTGATCTTCCCCATACTTTTGGGTTTTGATCTACATTTGAAAAATGTGAGCCAGGTGTGGTGGCGCACACCTTTAATCCTGGGACTTGGGAAGCAGAGGCAGGCAGATCTCTGTGAGATCAAGGCCAGTCTGGTCTACAGAGTGAGTTCCAGGACAGCCAGGGCTTTTACACAGAGAAACCCTCTCTCAAAAAAAAAAAAAAAAAAAAAAAAAAAAAACCACAAAGTGAAGAATGAAACTCTGGAAAACCAACAAAAAGTAATTGATTCTAACTAAATCTCTCCCCATGGGCCTGTCCTGTCCTCTCCAGTTTAAGCTCAACCACATCAGTCCATTGCCATGCCCAACAGGCTGTGAGACCTGGCTTTATTCATTTCTGGCTATTGGGATGTTTGAGATGAACCTCTAAATCAACACAACCCTTTCTCTTCTAGACGTGTTGTCTTCAGTCTCAGTGTATGTAAGAAACCACAGAAACTTTCTAAATACCTTCCTCCTTTTTCTTCATTCATAAACCTGGGGACTGTCGGGAGTATGGATGACGATTAACTGTCAGGAGGCTGGAAACCTGTACGGACTCTTGAGCTACCCTGCCTGGATTGTGTTATAGTTCCATCATGTGCTAGCTATATCACCTTGAGAAAGTGACCTCTCTGTGTCCTCAGCACTTTATCTCAGACTGGGAATAGTTGTCATGAGGGCTGAAAGGATTAAAACCCACAAAATGTCTAGAAAGCACTTGGCATATAGCATTCTAGCTAAATGTTTGATATATTCATCTGATGAGCACAGACTCAGTATCTTACCTAGTCATTAAAAACCTTTTTTAAATGTCATGTCTGCCATGCAAAGACAGCATGCTTGAAAAGGTCAACAGTGTGTGCGTCTTCTGTTCTTGTGAAAACAAATATTAGACAAGTTACTCCACGTATTATGAGTGTCATGACTAATCTCTAAAGAGATCAGCAGAGTTAAATAATCATAAATCCAACCCCATTGTCTTTTCTCTTTTAATACTCCACATTAAGTACCTCATACATTTCTCAGAGATCAGGGAAGATGCCTTTGCATCTTAGAATGTGGCTTAGAATGATAGTCATACCAATAGTTGCTTGCTTGAGAAAAGGAGTAACTTCAGTCTTGGGTAAGTTTTTAAAAAGAGATAAAGAATTCATAGCTCTTACAATGTGGGTTGGGGGGTGGAGGTCAAAGCTGTGTATGGAACAGGAGAAATCAGTATATTCACTTGCAATAATTATATCAATCATAACTAGATAGCTTAGCAATTTCTTGCTTCCTCTTGATGGTCATAGCTATAATGTAAAGTCAACAGAACAAGATTTTCCCTTAATTTATAGGTAAGGAAACCAAGATTTACAAAGTAGTCAAATGCCTGACCCCGAGTCACTGGTCTGGCTGGTGCCAGACCCAGTTAATATTAGAAGTATTTGTTGGATAGAGCCATTTGTGGGTATTCTGACTAGCAGTGTTTGTTGGATAGAGCTGTTTGTGGGTGTCCTGACTCCTGGGGAGGATTCTTTCTGGTTCTCCGCATGGAATACAAACCAAACCTCAGATGTATAAAATTCTCACATTTCATGTTAATGGGGATGATTTATCTAGTATCTAACATCTTTCTACATAATAATCGACTAACCCTTATTTTCTAAATTTACCAGGACATAGCAGATATATAATGTTTACAAAGACTTTTAGATTCAAGACAAAGCAAATTTGTAAGATTGATCATTTATGTTTTTAATCCCATTACAAGGCTTCCAGGCTACTTGGTCCTGTAACTGGAAATTAAAGGCAAAGTGGACTAGTGGTAGATGTCTGTCAACCAGTCCTAGACTATGTCTTCATTGTACGATCTTTTCAAAGTCATTAACATTTTCCAAATTCATCATTAATATCCATTCTGTCACAACGATTATCATACAAGAAAAACTTGAATGGCATAGCCCCACCGCTCCCCGAAAAAGTTGACAAGATACAAAAGTATATATTTAAAGTGCCTGGAAACACAAAGATAAAAATCTGTCTTTAGCTATCCTGATTCTCCAGTTATATTGACTTCTACAGTGCATCTCATGCCAATCTCAGTCACACTGTGTCGGCAGAATTTGAGAAGTGCCACCAAGTTAGGTGTTGGGCGTGTTTTACCCTTCCAAAATGCCTATGTTGTAAAAGTCTGCTCAGGAAGTAAGAGCTGAATGTACGGAATGTAATTTATGCATGAAATGGTGAGTGCTTGATTTAGTTGAATGCAGAGATGATCAAAGGAATCAACTCAGGAAGTAATAGTAAAGAAAGCAGATGGAGCCGGGCGGTGGTGGCGCACGCCTTTAATCCCAGCACTCGGGAGGCAGAGCCAGGCGGATCTCTGTGAGTTCGAGGCCGGCTTGGGCTACCAAGTGAGTTCCAGGAGAGGCGCAAAGCTACACAGAGAAACCCTGTCTCGAAAAACCCAAAAAAAAAAAAAAAAAAAAAAAAAAAAAAGAAAGCAGATGGAGACGCTGTCCAGCCAGTTTTGCTGAGAGAGCAGAATTAGGACTGGGCGGGGACTCGGTGGTTAAGAGTGCTTATTGTTCCTTCAGAAACCTTGAGCTCAGTTCCAGCACCCATATCAGGAAGCTCACAAATGCCAGTCACTCCAGTTCCGGAGCTCTAACACCATCTTCTGCCCTACCCCCACCCCACACACTCACGTGATATTCGTCCCCCCACACACAAAAGTTAAAAAGCCCTTTAAAAATTATTGATTTTTCTATGTATGGGTATTTTGCCGGCATGTACATCTGTGTACCACGTGCTCCAGTGCCCTTTGGAACCAGAAGACGACACTGGGCTCCCCTGGAATTGGAGTTACTTGTGAGCCATACTGGGTGCTGGGAATTGAACCAGGGCCCTCTGGAAGAGCAGCCAGTACTTTTAAACACTTTCTCTCTGGCCCCAAATGGTTTTTTTTTTGTTGTTTTGTTTTGTTTTGTTTTTTTGGAAGAAAGGCAGGGGCAGAGAGATGGCCCAGAGGTTAAAAAGCAGGCAGTAATTTTCCAGAGGACTGAAGCTGGATTCCCAACACCCACATTAGTGGATTCCCAACACCCACATTAGGTGGCTCGCACCACCTATAACTGTAGCTCCAAGGATGTATTGATACCTCTGACCTCCCTGAGCACCTGAGCTCACATGCAGATACCCCATACACATACTTTTTAAAATACTAAAAAGTAAATCTTAAGAAAAGGAAGGAAGGAAAGGAGGAAGGACAGACGGATGGAAGGAAGAAGATCAACACTACAAGGTGGATTGAATATTTGATCTTCACACTTTTCCGTTTGTAACATTGATATATTCATTCATTAATTTACTCCGCAACTATTGATGGAACCCCTGTCAGGTTCCAACACTTTCTAGGAAGGCAGCAAAAATAGTAAAGACTAAATCCTCTCTCTTTGCATTGGCATCTGAGTCGGGGTTCTGGGGGAGAAGATCATAATCAAATATAGAAGTAGGTGGAGATCAGCACCAAAGAAGAAACTGAGGTGTTAGTTACGCAGCAGGGACAGAAAAGCAGCTCTGAGATGTGCTGAGACTGAGCAGTACCTGAACGGTTCAGGAAGGGAACAGCTGATACCTCAGGAAACCCTGGAGGCAGAGGACAGAGGAAGGGCACTTCCCTCAGGTGGCCCTGAGGTGGGATGACCTTTGAGGAACTGCAAGGGAGCCCTGCAGCGGAAGTGGGGGCGTTGGAGGAAGTCAAGTCTTGGGTGACGTTTTTTGGATTTTATTTGAAAGTTGGGTGGGAAGCCCATGGCAGGTTTTGAGCTGAAAGGTGAAGTCATTTCTAGATCTTGTCAAAGAAGCACAGCTCTGCTGAAGGGAAATGAAGCTGGGGAGTGAACCTGGGGGAGAGGGGGAATTGGGGGAGGGGCTGGGAGGACCAGAGGGAGGGAAAACTGTGGTTGGAAACGTATTATATGAGAGAAGAATAAAAAAAAGAAGAAGCAGCATGGCTTAAGACAGGACTCGTGGTTCGGTTTCAATCATTCTTGTTGACTTCTGGGTCAGGGATTGTTGCTGGCCGTCCCATTTTCTCACCTCAGACGGTTGACATCAGGATACTGTGAGAATACATTAATAAATGAAAAATGCCTAGCTGACACTCAGTCGGCCCGGACTCCTTTGCTACCTACCTCTCTACTGTCAGAGTCCTCAAGCCTGGCTGCTTTCTTCTTCCCTGGAGACTCAGCAGGAGAAACTCCCATGGCTTCCAGTAACATTCTGGGGAAGGGAAGGGCTTATTTCGCAGCTGGCGGTGGGCGGCTGTGAGGGAGCGACATCAGTCGGATCACTCAAAATAACTGCTCCATTTAAAGCAGTCTGTCTGTCGTTTCATCTCGGCTGCTTATGTTTAAAACGTCATCCTATATCCCATAATAATAATAATTTCAGAGAACCAAGTGCCTAAAGCCTTAATAAAAGTTTCTTTCTCCCCTCCTACCCCTCCCACTTTCAAAGTCCACCCACAGCTGAAGAAAGCGGCCGCGTGGTGTGGTGTGTGTCTCTAAGCTTTCCTCTGTCTTCTGACAGCGAGATGCGGGTTTGTGGTGGCGGCTGTCATTTGTGTTAGAGAAGAGAAAAATGACTCCAGGCATTTCACAGAATCCTTCAAATTATACCTAATTTGTTAGTAATATGTTTTATAGACAGGATATCTTTAGCTTTATTAGATCGTCAAGAGTCCAGCATCCCCACGGCACCTGCAAACTAAGCACCAGCCATTTTAAACTTGTAAAAAAAAAAATCTAGAAACATGAGGGTTAGACTAAATGTTCCCCGAGGTGACTGCACTACTGCCATGTTGCCAGATTTGCCAATACTCAATCCAAGAGAAGTTTTTCCTCTGATATACCACGTTCTGGATAGCTCCTGCTGACTGATCCTTAAGATCCCCGAGTGCTGGAATTATGAGTATGGACATATAACTACATAGTGTTTTTGTCAATCAGAATATTATATTAACCCCAAGTTCAGTTTGGGGCATGTAAAGGCCAGTTCTAAAATCAACAAAATTTAAATGCTTCTCCCTTTAGGATTATCCATGGATAATCCAGAGGTGGTAGCAAAGGATAAAACAAGATTCTCTGGCTGCATAGATCAGTTAAACACATAGTACTCCAAACTCTTGTGTTCAGATATGCATGAGTTTGTCTGACAATTTAGCACAAAACATTATGCAATTTTGTTTTCTTCAGCAACACAGCTCTTCAGTTGAGTAGATGAATTTTGTTGGTTATTCCCAAAGCATGCAAGTTTTTAGATGCACAGCCAAATCCTTTTGAATCTCCAGGCCCTTTTCCATTTGGAATTGAAACATAAGAGTCTTTTTCACACAGTGGATGGTGTTCTGCCGGCAGGTTGGAGACAATTGCTGGGATGTTTCAATCACTAGCCAATGCAGTGCTTTTGGTTTTTTGTTTTTTTTTTTAATAAGCCTACCCAAAAATCACATTTTCTTTCATGAACAAAAGAATATTTCAAAGACGAATAATAGGAGCAAAAACTCAGGGACTGTAGAACCAATTCCTAGTTTTGAAGAATCATGTTTTAGAACCTCTGGTAACTTTGGACTTAGAGCTGAGCTGCGGAATAGTGTGAAGAACATGACGTGCCGCTCACCCTGCTTCTCCTCTAAATGTTTCTGCTGTTGCATAATTTTAGAGCCATTTTCAAGCCAAAGAAATTGACATAGTCTAATTCAAAAATTTTCATGATTTCTCTAGAAGAGAACACTCAAACCACTTTGCAGCACCCACTGGAGGAAAACACAGCATTGTGTGTTTGTAAGTTGTACCTGGGAAGCAGTCACCAACATTTCCCTTATTCTGGGGCTCTTTAAACCCACAGTTCAAACAGTTCAGGCAAATGCTCTCACAGACTTTGTCTTTATTTTAGATAAGCATTTTGAAGATCTGAATGGCAGTTCCTACAACACAGCTGCTTGGAAGGCCCATAGGCCTTTGACTTCTGACACCTCTTCAAATATTTGTGTTGCTGGTTTAAGTAGTGAGGCAGCACTTTGAAAGACACCATGTGTAACTGGCTCCTTATCACCAAATCTGGGACCATTGGGGCATACAGCCTCAAGAATAAGAGCCAAGAAAAACTGCCTTTTGTCTAAGTCTCTGGCATCTTAAACCAAATCCTCCCATTAGTTTCGCTGAAGTGAGATGTGAGTCTCGGGTCATCCCGCTGACCAGCCCTGAGTTTAAGGATGGATGCTCATACACCACCCCCCAACTCCTGTTCTCAGCTACCCTTTGGCTTTAGACAGATGTTCGTACTCTGAACACTGAGAAATGAATGTAGTTCCCTGCTTGTTACCAAGGATGGTGCTTCTTTAGTCCTGCTCTCGGGTCTTGGGAAGCCATTTGGCTGGACTTGCTGAAGTTGGCGTCTGTCGACAAGGGTAGACAAACACATTCAGCTTAGAAAAGCGAAGGCCTTCCTTTGAGAAACAGCAAGCAAGAAAGATCACATGTATTTCCCCTTCAGAACGTAAGTTCTGAAGAGCTAGGCACTGTGTGGAAATATTATGGAATTCTTTGTTCCTAAACTCAACGAACGCTTAGCTCTAGCCAACGCACATTTCAGTCTCTGAAATCCGTCTCCGATTCTTGCCTTTGCCTTCTGTTCATTGAGACACCTCAAAGCAGCCAAAGCTGTCAGGAACTGTTCTGAAATAGCCTGGGGAACTTCTAAAGCCCCGATTGACTAGGAGCCCCTCTTCTTTATGCCAAGCTCACTTCTCCAAGAGAACTTTACAGCCGCCGCTCTGAGACTTTCTGCCCAGCTCCTCGGGCCCCGAACCTAAAAACATCCTTGATACCTGCCTCGCCCCACTCGCTTCCAGCCCACCTTCAAAACCTGTTGCTTGTACTTGCTAACTAACATCTGTTAGTCTTCTGTTCTCTCCATTGCATTGCTGAAGTCATCTGTTGGAACACCGTGGGCCTTTGCAGCAACAATTTTAACATTTCCAGGTCTCTCTTGCCTTCGCTAATCTATCTCTTCAAAATAATCTTGTAAAACAAATCTAGCAGTGTAGCTAAACTGGTTCCGTTACTGAACCAGCCCAGATACAATTTCAGTCTTGCTTCCAGACTATGCTTTAGAAAGTGTGGTGGGGTTGTCTTCCCTTATTCATTAACATTTTTGAAAGCATTTCTAATTACTCTGAGGTGATAGTGTGACTTTAAGGCACACACAGTCCCAACTGAGCAAGAGAATCCAGCTCAAGATAAAGATAACATTCTGGAGATAAGAATAATCTCTCCCCCTTGGCTCCCTACTTCTCTGCTAGGCCAGGGTTTACCTTTGAGCTTTTTGCCACTAGGGAATGGGACAAAGGAGACCGGGCAAGGTTCCTTTCCTCTTCCAGGACTTCCTTCTTCTGCCAGAGCTGACGTGGGCCTCTGCTTGGGTTGTAGCTAGAAATGCTGTTACTTGCTGGGGTGTCTTTCTGGTGTCTGGCTCTAAAGACAGCTAACTGTTTTTTAAGCTACTGTTTTATTCTTATTAACTTTTTAGTTTGCGTACAAAATGATGGGTTTGAAGACTTTTTTTTTTTTGGTTTTTCGAGACAGGGTTTCTCTGTGTAGCTTTGCGCCTTTCCTGGAACTCACTTGGTAGCCCAGGCTGGCCTCGAACGCACAGAGATCCGCCTGGCCCTGCCTCCCGAGTGCTGGGATTAAAGGCGTGCGACACCACTGCCCGGCTTGAAGACATTTTTATACATTGTACTTTGTATCCTCCCCCTCCTTCCCCCGTCCCTCCTCCTCCTCCTCTTCCCTGCTTGCTGGTCCTCTCCACACCCTCAATCACTCCCCATCTGCTTTCATGATTTATGTAAATACTCACATGTTATCAAATCTAGGTTCTGCGTGTGCAAGAAAACGTGCGCTTTTTGTCTCATTCCCACCATTATCTTCTTTTATCTCTGCCTTCCCCCTTCCTTTGGATGTCTTCCTTCCTTCTGATAGTCTCTTCTATTTCTTCTGTTTTTGCTGTTGTTATTGGGTTTTCAGATGTTTTACATCGGCATGTAATCATTGTACTAGTGTCGGATTGGAAGTTCATGTTATGCGTTGAAAGCTCACTCTTTAAAGAGAGTCTTTCTTAGGGGCTTCCCTCTGAAGAGCGACAGTCCCTCCTCACCTTGGCCATGCTTCCGTCAGCCCTACCCTGGATGGACGGTTAGCACAGATGGTACTGCAAGAGAGGATGTCATGTATTTGAAGGGGTTGGAAGCCTCCTCAGCTGTAGGCTGTCAGTGACTGGGTGTCACTGACCAAGAACAGGATTTCTGTTTAAGGCAGGATAGGTTACCACCTTCCGTTCATCTCCATCCGAGTTGATTCGGCATAGACCCTCAGCACCCACGGTCTACATTCTTTCCAGAGAGAGAGAGATAAGGGCGTTTTCTTCATTTCTGACGAGAAGCTGTAAATCTAGCCGTCTTGCTTCAAGCTTAAATTTCAAAACAAGCAAGGAATGATGGGAGGGAGAAGGAAGAAAAAAAAAAAACAAAAGGAAGGCAATTCAGAAGACAAAGGAAAGGGTAAGTCACGGAAGTGCAGAAGCCAAAAGGAGTCTGGCTTTTGGTGCAGTGTTTCTGAAATCTGGGAAAACCAGAAATCATTCCTGCGCCCGTTGTGAGAGGCCTGCCAGGAAGTTTTAAGATGGCTCTGTTCTCCCCAAGAAGCCCATCTCTTCCCTGTAGACATCACGCTGGATGATGGTTATGCTGGGCTACCTTTATTAATTTATTTCATTAGTTTTCTTGTTGTTTTTGTTGTTTTTCAGACAGGATCTCCCTACATATCTCTGGTTGTCAGGAAACTCACTACATAGACCAAGCTGGCCTCGAATTCACAGAGATCCACCTGCCTCTGCCTCCTGTATGGTGGTATTAAAGGCATGCTCCACCACACCTGGCCCTACTTTTTGGTGTCTTTTTAATCAAAAAGGCAGGTTTCTAGACAAGACTGGCTTTTTAGAAAAATAATCATTGCACCCCATGTTATCTTGCCACATACCCTGTGAATTGTCTCATTCAGTTTGATGAGACCACATAAAATGCCACCAGGAATAATGATTTGGAAATTATAAGCATTTCCATTTTCTTATTCAATGGGTAGATTCTTTGTAGAGAAGTTATAGAAAAGTGAATGAATAGTGAGGAGTTTTCATGTGCCTCTCCCCATGTATAATTTCCTGTTAGGAATGTGTTGCATTGGTGTGGTATGCTTGTTAAAATTACTGAACAAAATTTGACTTGTCTTGTTAACTAGTTAGTGTCTGTGGTTTACAATAGAGTTCATTATTTTTGTTTTCTGGATATAAATTTTGAGACATGTGTATGGTCATGTATCTATCAGTCTAGAATTATACAAAAATAATTTCTCTTCCTTAAAAAAGATAAAAACATATTCTGTTCATCTCCTTATTTTTTCTTTTTGGTTTTTTGAGACAGAGTTCCTCTGTGTAGCCTTTGCTGTCCTGGAACTTGCTCTGTGGACCAGGCTGGCCCCGAACTCACCGAGATCCTCCTGCCTCTGCCTCCCAAGTGCTGGCTTTAAAGGTGTGTGTCACCACCACCGGATTTCCTTATTTTTTCATTTTAGCTATTTGTGTGTTTTGTTTTCTTTGTTATGCACTAAGGGTGAGGAAGAGCCCGCCTTTTAGTTCATCTAGCACACTTACATTCCTTCAGATGTTTGAGAACCGCTGCAAATCCTTAGGAAAATCAACTAGGAAACAGACAATTTGGAAGTCTAAAATTAAAAGGATGTTGCTGCCCTACACCTCCAGACTCTCTAGTCCATGCAAGTCCTCACACTGGCTTCCGATCAGCAAGGTGTAATCCCACAGGTTGGCACAGATCCACAGCACCTTTCTGTAAAAACTAGAGGACACTCATTTTCATGAGGTTGATTCTTCTTAGGAATTTTGAACCTTCTATAGGATTTATACAAAATGCTAGAGTTGACCACAGCAACAGTGCCCATGCTCCCAACCCCAGGCTCAGCTATAGATTGCAGGCTGGGAGAACAATGTGCTTTCTCCCTAACAGAGGTACACTGAAAGGCCAGCAGTTCTCAGAAAACCCCCACCCGCAAGGTCAAGGTTCTGTCCTTGATACTCACCTTAATTAATAACCATAGAAAACCCCGTTTTAAACATAGTATCCCTATAATAATCCCATACATTTAGGACAAGAGGACCAGTTCCTAACACATTTTCTTTAGTCATGTTTCTACCTAGCTTTCCTTTCTCATTCATAATGCTAACTCATACATCTACATGTTATAGTCTTACTAAACATAATATTTTTGCAGACTATTTTAAAATACGGAGTATTACTTGAGCTGACCATAAACAATTTTTTTTTTTGTTTCCACGTTTTCCAAATTTTCTACAGTGAATGTCATTACTTTTATAATCAGGAAAAAGAACTTTAAAAAAAAATTAAAGAAAACAATTGTGTTCTGTATGGTGATGATTTCAGGGAGATATACTTGGTCTAAAAGCTGCCAGACATTCTTCTTTACCTTAGCAAGTCGAAGTGAGCATCAAGGAGATGCAAAGCCCTGATCAGATGTTGGCCCCTGGCGTTAGCAGTTTCCTGTGTTTAACTCCAGGAAGACGGAAAACATGCATTCATCTCAAAAGTAACTGTGTGTGAGGGTGGGGGTGGAGGGTGGTGAATGTGTGTGTGGGGGTGAGCATGAGTGTGTATGTGTGTGGTGATGTGTGTGAGTGTGAGCATGAGTGTGTTTGTATGTGTGGGGGTAAACAAAATTTCTCGGATTGCTCTCTACGATGGTTTTTGAGACAGAGCATATCCTGAAGCTCACCAATAAGGCTGGACTGGCTGACCACAGAGTCTCAGGGATCTCCCTGTTCCTGCCTCCGCAGCAAGGGGATTCGGCTCTGAATGGTACTTTACACGTCATGTTAATTAGTGTCTGTAGTTTACAACAGAGGTCATTCTTTGTGATGTGTGGGTCTGAGTTCTGGGAAATGTGTATGGTCATGTATCTACCAACATAACCTTATACAAAAATAATTTCATTTCCTTAACACACACACACACACACACACACACACACACACACACTTCTGTTCATCTCTTTATTTTTTTAAAATTTTGCTATTTGTGCTTCTTTGTTTTCTTTTTTATGCACCGGAGCCAGAGCCTTCCTGTTGGTTCATAAAAGCCACACCTAGCCTTTCATGTGCGTGCTGGGACTCAAACCTGGGTCCTCATGTGTGCAGCCAACACTCCGCCGAATGAGCCATCCCTCAGCCCTGCAACTGTACTCTTAAAGACATTTTCCAAACATTCAAGCCAGTAACAATCCCACTCTCTAAGCATTTTCCTAGCCAGCTACAGCTTTCTTACAGGCACATTTAGAAGTTCTAGTGAACTGGGTGTCTGAATTTGCCAGCTCCAATGTCCCCATACATCTTTTTTTTTTTTTTTTTTTTTTTTTTTTTGTTTTGTTTTGTTTTTTCGAGACAGGGTTTCTCTGTGTAGCTTTGCGCCTTTCCTGGGACTCACTTGGTAGCCCAGGCTGGCCTCGAACTCACAGAGATCCGCCTGGCTCTGCCTCCCAAGTGCTGGGATTAAAGGCGTGCGCCACCACCACCCGGCCCCCATACATCTTTATCAAGCTGTATTCACTACATTTTACTATCAACTGTAGTCAGAAATGAAAGACTGGCCTGCTCAATAAAAGATGGGGTCAGATTACGAAAGCCTCATCTTCCCTGTCTGGGGAAGAAATGTTTGTTCATTTTGAAATTAAATGACATTATAGAGTTGTAACTGAGTGCTCATGGCTTGTTCTTGAGATAATTTCATCTGTGATCAAATTTTTCATTGACTTAATTGTCAAATACATTTTGCATGAGATGTGCTGTTTCAGGAGAGTAATTCAAGGTGTTGAATGCATCATGGTTTAGTCATCACCACTAGTCCTGGAATGTTTTCATCACCTCCAAACTGAAAGTCAATACCCATTAAATAGTCACGACTTATCCCTGTCTCCTCTGTGCCTTGTTCTGTTTTATGTTCTGTCTCCAAAAATGTGCATGTTCTGGACACTGCATATACAGTATCTGTCCCTTGTGTGTCTGGCTTACTTTCCTAACCATAATTATTTCAAAATCCATCCAAGTCATAGCAAGTGTCAGAATTTCCTTGCTTTTTAATGACTGAGCGACATTGTATTGTGTAGCTACACCACATTTTTGTTTATGCATTTATCTGTTGATGGACTCTGGAGTATTGCCACCTGTAGGCAATTTTAGTTAAATCTGTGTTGAGTATCTGGTATGCAAATGTATGTTCATGTCCTCACTTGCAATTCTTTTGACTCTGTATCTGGAGGCGGAATTATTGGAACATACAATTCTTCTGTATTGGATTTTTGAGGAACCACCAGGCCATTTTTCATGTCACATCACTGAACATAATGTGCATAGGATTCCAATTTCCTACATTTTTGTCAATATTTATTATCCATTTTTTATTGTAGCTATCCTAATATCTCAGTGCAGTTATTTACAATTTTTTTTTCTATTTTTGCAAACGTGTGTGTGTGTGTGTGTGTGTGTGTGTGTGTGTGTGTGTGTGTGTGCGCGCGCGCGCGCGCAGGAGAGGGAAGGTGAGAGAGAGAGAGAGAGAGAGAGAGAGAGAGAGAGAGAGAGAGAGAGAGAGAGAGAGAGAGAGAATGGGCGTGCACTTGCCATAGTGTATATATGGAGGTTGGAGGAAAACCTCAGGTATAGGTCCTTCCTTACCTTCCACCTTGGAGGAAGAGTTTTATTGTTGCCATGGCAATCTGGGCAAGTTGGCCTGTAAACCCGGGATTCTCCTGTTTCCACTTTCCATCTGGCCCTAGGAGCAGTGGGATTACAGGCATGTGCTACTGCCTCTGTCTCTTTGTGGGCTCAGGAGACCTAAACTCAGGACTTCACACTTGCATAATTCCTGTGCTTCATCCACTGAACCACCTTCCCAGCCCCCAAATTTTCAGACACTAAAGCATTTCTTTCTGTGTGGTTGTAAACAGCAGCTCTGAGATTCAGGAGCTGAAAATCAACAAGAGCTTTGGGCTCAAGCCCCATTGGAGAGTCAACTCCACGTGGGAACACATTGTAGGTATGCTGCTCGTAAATGTTTCCTGATCCCAGGAACAGTAACTGACCATAGTAAGAAGTTAAAATCAGTTGAATGCATGAACTCCAGCCCACCACTCTCTGCCTATGTAAGCTGACTTAAGTTAATAACCTCAGTTGTAACACAGGAAGAAAAATAATGGGGTCTGCCAAAGGCATATGAGGATTACATATATGCAAAACCACCCAGAGTTCCTTGTGGCTAAGCAGGTCCATGCTGAGCATGGGTCTGCAGCATGGTGGAGAGTTCCGAAAGGCAGTCAGTACTGGTTCAGGAATCTGGGTGGCTTTCATGCTAAGCTAGGGCTTTGTAGCAGGAAGGAAGAGGAAATGCTACAAAAATCCATTAAGCCACGAGCATCCTGGAACCCGTGAACTCCCTGGCAACAGTACTGGAGGAAACGCACAGTGAGGAGATTCAGGAAGCTGTTCTCAACCTCTCAGTGCCCAGACAGCAGGACCTTAACCAGAATAGGCACAGTGAGGTTGCTGAATGGAGGACACTAAGTCATGATTAGTGACTATGAGTACAGCTAACACTTTGCTACTGGGAAAATTAGCTTCATCTAACCTTAAATGTTAGTGGGATGCTAATGTTTCAGGTATAAAATGAAGTTAACTTCAAGAGGGCTCTGTTTTCCCCTCTGCCCAGAAAGTGATGTAAAATGCACCTATCCAGGTATAGAAATGTAGATTCTGCAGTACTCAGTACCAGTCAAGACTAAGTCCTAATTTAACCCACTATGTATCCAGTGAATGGATGCTGGCTGGTCTGGAACAGATTTCTTTGAGGTGGAAGATAATGCTTTCATCCCCAGCTTCTCTGTCTCGTCAGCTTGGCAGAACATGCTGCGTCATTTCAGAAACCATACATGTATTATCCCAGATGCTGGGTCACCTGTGTTGTGTTTTTCTGTGAAGCTTTCTTGGGATAGATAGAAGTCCAATGGAGTCTCCTCTCTGCTCACTGTGTTCTTTCAGAAGTGCCATGTCTACTGTGAGCTGGTGGTGTTGTATTGTGTACCAGGATGAGTGTCCAGCAAAAACTTCTAGAGATGAAAATGTCTACAAGTACTCAGTGAGCATAGCAAAGAGGGGACGTCAGGATCAGGGCTGGGTCCCAGGTCCTAAGTCCCAGAGATGAAAAAGATTATCAAAGGATGTACTGTGTACGTTTTACAGTTGTGCCCCAGATTGGGGGTGGGGGGTGTGGGCAGGAACAAAGTTGAGAGGAAACAATATGGGTCATAAACAGACCTTCTAAGAATCCCATTGTCTTGCCAGAGATGCCCCCCTGAAGTATGGCAACTTCCCAGTGCCAAGATGGTCTCTTTTTGAGGTCCTTCGAACTCCTGGTTTCATGATCTGAAGAAAGATGAGACCTATCATGTTCCCTGGAGCAGGTGGAAGTCTGCATGGATGGGAGAACTGACCCAGTGAGAACTCAAGACTTGCTGCCTCCCCAGACCCTCGCTTCTCCAAGCAAAGTAGGAAGAAGATGAGAACTTCAGCCCTCGGGCTCTCTGTGCCCGGGGGCTTCTGCTCTAGTCATTCATGCCACTGCAGGCCACTAGCCTTCCACTGACCAGCAAGTGTGAAAGGACATGCTTGAGTAACTTAGTCCTTCTTCCTTTGATGGAAGACTCAGACCCTTTGTAATTGAGCAAACCCCATAATTATAATCCTGTGGTAACGCTTCTGTAAACAGTAGCTGGAGTTGAAAAGGCCCGCTCCAGTACTATGAGAAATCACAAAAACCTCCGTCTGTCTGGTTCCCTGACTCTCTGTTTTGAAGTCTAAACTCTGTTGGCAAAGTACAAGTTAGCCGTGTCTTTTCCCTGAACTGTCAGATACCACTGGGCTAATACGCATTGAGTGGTGGTGGAGGTAACTTCAGTGGGTCTTTGTGGGCCTTGGCAATTCTTTCCTCCTTATCCCTGTGTATATAAATTTATCATCTCTCAAGTTTAAGTAGTTTGAAGTAAATGCTTCCCTTTTAAATGAATGTTTTGCCTTTTCACATTGTTCTCTTCCTCATGTATTGTCAAAACTAGACATCCCTGTCTTTAAATCTGAGTTGAGGTGTCAACATTCCATATAGAAGGGCTGAACCTTCCCTCTTCACTGTAATTCTCTCCTTATTCTTCTGTTTTCTTGCTTAATCCATGCTCCTGAGCCTCTCTTAGTTCCCCGGTAGCCATATACAGGAGCTTTGATTTATTTCTATTTTTAGGACCATTCTCCCTTCTTGAATGCCCGGTGAGAGACTCAGGGAGTCAACCTCACAGGTCCGTAGGACAAAGCATGGTGAGTGCTGTGAGCCACACACAGTACCTCGGGAGAATTTTCCTGCCCAAAGGCAGCTGTTGTCTGTACTTGGGCAGACTGTAATGAACAGGTGCTTGGGTCTCCACACTACAACCCTTTTTTGTTCTGGCTTGTCACCATGTCTTTCATTTACCTGGAAGACCCATGGGAGTAAAGGGACTCTAATGCTTTCATCTAACACCAAAGAGCCTTCTAGAATGGTGAAAATGAAGCTAATGGCAATAACCCCAAGCCAGGTTCATAGCAGTTTTCATTGACTTCATGGTTTCTTTGGACTTCCTAGATTCATTAAATTACTTATTTGTTCCCTTAACACATTTGTTATTTGATAACACATATCAGACAATGAGATAAAGGACTGTATTTTCAGCAATTATCCCCAGAAGTACCCCTGTGGTGGTTTGAAAGAAAATGCCCCTCAAAGAGAGTAGCACTGTTAGAGGTGCGGCTTTGTTGGAGGAAGTATGTCACTGTAGAGGTGGGCTTTGAAGTCTCCTTTGCTCAAGCTACTCTCAGTGTGACATTCAGCTCACTTCCTGTTGCCTGTGGATCAAAGATGTAAGCCTGCGCCAATTAAATGTTTTCCTTTATAAGAGTTGCCATGGTCATGGTGTCTCTTCACAGCAATAGAAACTCTAAGACAACCTCCACTATCCTCCTCCTCATCATCATCATCACCATCATCACCAGCTTCCTCATAGCATAACATTCATTCATTCAGCAAATATAGTGAAATATGAACTATCTGCCAAGTCAGTGCCTGCTGTCAAAGAGCTCACTCTTTAGTGGGAGAAATACATACATACATACATGGCAATGATAAAAATGGTAATTCCTCTGATAGGGAAAGGATGTATAATTTAGTTTGATCTACCAAAATATCAACCTCATGTAATTGAACCTAGTAGTTCCTGCTTGTTTACAACACACATATGCCAGACCTAGGGATATATGCTTTATAAACTCACTGATAATATTCCCAAGAACCCTGCAGGGTTTTTATCATTTCCATTCTATAGATGAGAAAACTGGCACAGAATTTGGGTGCGCTTTCACTGGCCACAAGTACAAGGTGGCAAAAAGGATCCTATCTACAACCGAGCAGCACCTGCCCATTAGGGACCAGGCTATGGGAAGGGGGCAGAGGAAGCTGGAAGAGCATAATGCCCACCTGTCCTGTGATATCACTGATGAAATGAAGCTTGCCTCCCAGAAGTATTGTGTTGCTCGTATTTCAGAGTCTGTTATCAGATGGGCACTAGAGTTCTGCAGATGGGCACTGGAGTTCTGCAGTCACCATGTGGCTTACCCAGCGTTTGCCTTTGCTTCCCTTGCTTTGAAGTTCCTTTAATGGTTTTAATTTCTCATTACTATATAAAGAGGATTTACTTTTTGGCTTCTGGATGTTCTGTGTTTGGCTCTTGGATGCTGGCAGAGTAGAAAGCTGGGAGAGCTGCCAGTGGTGAGGGGTAAGGAAAAAGTGTATATGGCGGGTTTCCCCAATAGGGTAGAGGGGACATAACACTTTTAGAGATATTTAGACTGTTTGCTAGCAGTGATTCCTCCCCGATAATCTGCTTATTGTCTATGCAGAGTCCTAAGTGGCAGGGCATCTGCCCCTAAGAGCCCACCCACCCTGACCTGAGGCAAGTCCAGCAGTAGGTTGGCTTGTGCTGTGTGACTTACATGCTACCCAGAAGAAGAGCTGAAGTGATTGAATGCAGGGTGAGATTGCATTTAGGTCTTCCCTTCCTGTCATGTGGAAAGGGACTGTAGTCTCAAGGAATGAGAAAGAGAAAAGAAGACCTCCAGGGACTGGGATAGCGCTCAGAAGCGAGGTCACATGGCCCATGGGAAGAAAAGACCATTCAGTCGTCGTCCCCCCCCCCCCCCCCCCCCCCCCCCCCCCCCCCCCCCCCCCCCCCCCCCCGGCTGCTTGCCCACAGTTCTTACTGCTGTTTCCTCATTGGCAGGGGTTCTCAACCTTCCTAATGCTGCACCTCATGTTGTGGTGACCCCCAACCATGAAATTATTTCATTGCTACTTCATCATAACTGTAATTTTGCTACTGTTCTGAATCATAGTATAAATATCTGATATCCAGGATATCTGATATGTCACAACCCACACATTGAGAACCACTGTTCTAGGGTATCATGCTTTGTCACAGTATGCCCCAGTGACTTCTCTAGCAGCAGGAGACTTGTTACTTGTCACATAGAAGTTAAAACACAAGCTCCCAAGCAGGTGAGGTAAAATGCAACAGTAAACAAAAGGAAGCAAGTGAGAGAAGTAGGTGCCTGAGTAGAGTAATAACACACTTCCTGTAGCATTGGAAGGATTGTCTCTACACCCAGACCCCTGACCGTACCTTTGACCCACAATGACAGCCATCTTCAGGTTAGGCTTATGCTACAGACAGCTTGATGATATGAGTAGTATCACACCTGTTCCTGGGAAGGCAAGTCAACACATGAGTCACCCTGAGATCTGGGAGCGACCAAGTCAAGAGATGATTTCATTTTGGAACATAACAAATTGTGTATACATACGCTATGGAGACAGAGAAGATCTGTTGGCAGTCAATAAGGAAGCCCGGGGCTTGGGAAAGAGATAAGGTTGAATCTACAAATTTGGGAGTGTTTATCCTGTCCTTCTGACTGGGGATGGGTTTTTAAAGGTACACAAGGTGGTTTCCAAATTTTGTATTCCCAGAAGGTTCTCCAGGCCACATCAGTGAAGATACAGTTATGAAATAAAATACTCTGAAACAGTCCTTCAGTGACTTGCCTCCCAGCTAAGTTCCTGGGAGTCTAACTTGTCTTCCCAGTTCTTTCTTTTCCCTAAGACAAAAGCTAGGTAAGAGTGAGCTGGGGGTACCCACTGGCACCCAGTCCCTAATGACTCGGCCTGCGTTTCCACCTGCCACTTTGTGCTGCATGGCCTCCTCCCTTGTCTTGCTCAGTGTGACACATACACGCTGTCTAACTTAATAGCTTATTAGCAGACGAGATGTACCTTCTTCCTATGATTAATTCAGAGCCCTGCTGGGAATTGAGATAAAGCACCTGCCTCTTTGGCTGAAGGGTCTTTTGGGAGCTCTATAAATTTGCATCTTGGGTTTATGGAGGAAAGATGATGGAGAATGGAATCTTTGCAAATTATAATAACCAATTTCCGTGGGCTTTCAGCTGCTGCTTTCCTTACAGTTTTCCTCCCGCGGTTAAGATTAAATTATTTGACCTCTACTGAGGAATTTTAAATATTTTAAAGAGTCAGTTTCCTCCCCTAAATTTAGATGGAACCCTAAGAGATTGCCACTTTGCAAGGGTGTGCGTGTATGCGTGCGTGATCACAGACAGGTGCGCGCGCACACACACACACACGCAGGTGAACCAGTTGACTCTCAGCAGTGGTAAGAGGTAAAAGTGGAAGACATTTTAGGCAGCTTTGAATAACTTGCCATTGCTCTCTCAAATATCGTAATTCAGATCATTCACACATCACTTCGAAAATGCACCCCGGTGGTTAATGGTTGTTTGCTCTTCATCTAGGATGTTACATAGTCAGTATTAAGATCCTCCAAGACGCTTTCTTCTTCCTCTGACCAGCTGTTCTCTGTTCTTCAAGTGCAGGGGGCTGGCTCATATAAGCAGCTTCCTCTTCCATGCCTCCCCTCAGCTTCTTTTTTTTTTTTCCTTTAAGACAGAGTCCTCACTTCGTAGCCACGGCTAGCCTGGAACTTGATATATAGAGCGGGCTAGCCTCAAACTCAGTGGCAAGCTCTGCCTGTCCGGCCCCACTAGCCCTTCGCCTCCTTTTATCTTCCTCTTGACTTTCTAATTAGATCACATCCCCCCCGGGCCCCCCCCCCCCCCCCCCCGCCCACTGAGATTCCTTATGAATAGAGAAGGAAGGACCTCACACTGACTGTGCACACCTGTGCTGACTCGGCACTAAATATTTGTGCTTGCCAGATCCTCCAGTTATGAGCAAGAACCTTGAGGTCAGAATTACTGTCTTCACTTTTATGAGAAGGACGTCTGAGGCACAAAGCCATGCTCTTGGTTAGTTCTTTTTTCTGGGCAGGGAAACCCTCTGAGTCAAACCATATATCTGCCAAGGCAGAAGGCCCAGAGGAGGTGGTGAGCCACTGCCCAGATGGTAAATGGGGAGACATTTGAGGAGACGCATCTATCTCTGTCTCACCGAGTGACACTGGTTTCTGTTTCTCAACAATGAAGCAAGGCTGTGACAGCAGGACCCCTCCCGGGGGGCCTGTGTAATTTCCACTCAGCTAGCACACAGGCTGGGATGTACTATAAAATTTATCTCTGGATTACCTGTCAAAAAGAGAGGAGCAGCTAATGAGCAGTCAGGCAGTGGCCTAAAGCACCACGTCCCAACCACGCGTGGCTTTGCAGTGACTGGCTTGTTTAAAGACACTTTCCCTGTCAACTTTGGGAGAGTGCCCTGACCCTCTAGTGGACAGATATAATGAAATATCCTGTGATGCAGGACAGCCTCCCACACTAACAGTTATCTGCCCCACATGTGGATTATGGAGAAGAAGCCTCCTCCAAAGGGCACTTGCCTGGAAAATCATTCTCTGAGCCTGAAAAGCAAGCTGATTTGATAAGCTAGCTCTCAAGTATATCGGAAGTATACAGCATTACATGCATCTGTTTGTAAACAAGAGTTACAACCAGCCATGAAGGTAATTTGTAAAAGGGAGCATTTTTTTTTTTTAACCAGTGTAAGAGTCTTCTGGGGGTTCCAGAGCTACAGCAGAAGTGTTCTTTGCAGAGGGAAGTGATGTGTCAGCCTGCAGACTGCACTGACAGAGCAAAGGGAGGCGATAACCACTCAGGATCAGTGGACAGTGAAACGCCTCCAGGCACCATTGTTTTATTCTGTTCAATGTATCCTTTGCTTTATATAATGATCGGTGCAGCTGCAATTGAGCTGTTGACTCATCTACTTGGGTATTGCTTTCTGAAGTATGTATAGACAGTCTTGACCCCGCCCCCCGACCTACCCCACTTCCATGAGCCCCATAGTCCTAGTGTCTCGTCACAACCTACCACGACCCAGAAGTTTCCATCAGAGAAGGTCTCAGCTCTGCAAGGAAATAGCATCAGACATTTTCCCAGAATTCCCTGCCTTCTTCCTGGACTCTTCTCTCTAAATTCCCATTTTTAGATGTTTTATTCAGAGACTATTTTATAGAAATCACTATCCTTTTCTGCTTCACAAAGAAAAGCTGCTTAGAATAGTATCAAATACTATTTTTTGTAAGTGCTGAATAAGATGATGACCCTTCCCTGGCAGTTCAGCCTCTCTCAAGGCATTAAGCCTCTTCTCCTTCTTCGTCACTCTAAGATGGAGGGTATTGGCAGGGGTGGTGGCTGCTTCCAGCACGTTACTGCTTCACAGCTGTGACAGCCAAGTCTTTGGGGCTTAGGCTCCCTCTAAGGTACTGCTCAGAAAACATCCGGCGCAGGCTACCTTGATTGCAACTGAATTTCGCCAAGCCGTGCTGCCGGTGAGAAGGACAGCTGAGCCCAGTGAAAAGAGGCGACACCCTCATTCAGAATGGATGGCGTCTACCATGTTTGGTGGAGGAGATTGCGTTTGTTCCCATGAAATAGAACTCTAACATGACTAGAATGGAAAGAAGAAAATAACAACCAAACTCATGTATCAGGTAGGACTCTGTGGCAGCCAGCAATCACAAGTGGCCGCCGGAGGAGGAAGAAAATGCATCAGCCGAAGAGTGATTTTAAGTGTGAGAACGGGAATCCGCCAGGGTGGGTGGGGGTAAAATGGATGTGCTTGCTGGAACTCCAGGGACAAAGGGATGAAAGCTATGAAGAGAGAAAGAGGAGAGAGGAGTGCTGAATACCAAAAAACACACAACAAACAAGAGAATCTGGTCCTACTGATGTATTCATAGCCTTAACATAACTGTTTTTGTTTTGTTTTGTTTTGTTTTGTTTTGTTTTGTTTTGTTTTGTTGAGACAAGGTTTCTCTGTGCAGTTTTGGTGACCATCCTGGATCTCGCTCTGTAGCCCAGGCTGGTCTTGAACTCACAGAGATCCACCTGGCTCTGCCTCCCGAGTGCTGGGATTAAAGGCGTGCGCCACCACCACCCGGCAACATAACTGAAGTGGGAGAAAGTACAGTTTACCATTTTGGAGAAAGAAAAGAAAATACAAAAATGAAATAAGTTCAACTAAGTTCCTTACTCTCCCATGGGTGCTCCAGTAACCTCGTGCTCAGGATCCAAGCACTCTGCCTGTCCTCAGACCCTCTGCACAAAGGCTGGGAACACCTGACTCCTGAAAGTGCCTGTCTCATTTAATCCTCCGAGTGTCCCGAGACAGGTCCTGTGTTATCCTCGTGAAGATGCAGCCAGAGGGAACCTGCAGGGAAGAAGCTGGCGGAGCTGAACAGGCACTCCAGGGCATATTTTGTTACTGGGGATCGAACCCAGGGCCGGGCACTCTGGGCATGCTGGGCACAGACTCTACCACTGAGCTCTATCCCGAGCTCCAAACCCAGGCTCTTGTATGCTTCTATTATCTTGATCACAGATAGGGGAGGAGAAGGAAAAGAGAGGAATGCAGATGGAAGGAGCAGCTCTGCCCTGTGGTGTCTCCAGTTACTGACTAAATCCCAGCACATGCTGAGTCACCTTTACTCCCTATTGAGGTCTGAAATAAATGTTGAAAGATGGCCACATGCAGTGTGCCCCAGGACAGGCGAGAACCTGCCTCACTCTGCCTGGGATAGTGACCTCTTTTTAAAAGATAATTACTTGATCAACAAGTAAAATTATATATATTTTGATTATACACCATCGTATCCATGGAATGCTTAAATCTAGTTCATTACCACATCCGTCACCCTCCTACTTAGCATTTTTGTAGCGAGAACATTATCGAAGCTCTGTTAGGAATTCCAAATGTACTTCCCGTTATCCTTGGTCGCCGTGCTGTGCAGCTTAGTCCTCTGGTCTAACTGAAGCTTTGCATCCCTTGGACACTTCTGCAAGACTTTGGGATCCTCAGGTGACCTTCCCATCACCCCCAAAACAAAGCCCGGATTTCAAGACTCAAATTTTATCCTAATACAGGATAAAAGATAGTATTGTATCTTCTCTTCTGGGCTCTCTGGACAATAGTGAATGGAAACCTCAATGATTATCAGCATTTCCAACCCAGTGGAACCAGTGGCTTGCAGTCACCTGTCTTGAGACACCCAGATGTCAAAGTATGACTCCTGACACAAGAATTAAACAGTAGGCATCAAACCATATGCCAGCTTTAAAATGATGTGATTTTTTTTTCTCCTATGTTTGTCTACTCTTAAAAATTAAACTGTACAGGTGCATTCAAAGCAGTTAAGAGCACTGGCTCCTCTTCCAGAGGACCCAGCTTCAGTTCCCAACACAAATATGGCCGCCTACAACTGTGCCAGTAGATCCAACATCCTCTTCCGGACACCTCGGGCTCTGTGCTCACATGGTGCACAGTTGTACTTGCAGACAAAACATCCATATGCATAAAATAAAATGAAAATTTTTAAACTGTTTATTTTCCTTTATAATAGGAGAGATCATATATTAAGAAGAATGCCTGGTCCACTGTGGTTAATCTGAAATTAATCATTTATGTGCCACATACTCTACTGCTTATAAAGGAGTCTATTGTAGGCAATGGATGTATAAGTAGATATAACTGTTATTGATAGATGCCTTCCAACCAAACGTAAATAAGCAAAACAAACACAGTTAGCTGTCTGGATCAGTAGATTCATCCAATCGTGGAGGAGAATGTGGTCAGATCAATAATAGTTACACTTGTTTGAACATGCACAGGCATTTCCCTTAAACAATACAGCTATTTACATAAATTTTGCATTATATTAGGTATTGTATGTAATATACGAGTGACTTGAAATTCATAGCAGGATCTTCATGGGATCCATGCAGATGTGATGCCATTTCATAAGATGCTTGAACAGTATCAGCCTTTAGGATCTGCAGAGGTCCAGAAGACAGTCTCCTAGGATACTGAGGGATGATGACCGTCTTCATTTGTGATCAAACCCGGGATGTCCTACCTTCCCTTCCCACTGTCCTCACTGCCACACTGAGGTTTCTGGATCTCTTCTTCATCACTCCTCTAGACCTGATTCATTCAACAGCTGCTGTGGGATGGATCTGTCAGCCCCTCTCGCCCATTTGTGATCACTGCTATGTGTTTTGAAATCCTAGCGCTCTGCTTTTGTTTTCTTTTCCTTTAAAAAGTCATTGAAGTCCGGAGTGTTGGCAATGACCTTTGGAAATGTTTTTACAGCTCACGGAGACTTCCTGACATGTTTTATTAGCTCTTGGTGGTGACTAATAAAGTGGGCTTTAACAGAGCCGCTTCCAGGACAACCACTCACCAGGCTTATCATGAAGGAGGCCCGATGACAGGACTCTTGGCTACTCCTCTCTGTCTTGTTCAGCAGACCAGATGAAGAAGGAGGGCATCCCTTCAGGGAATACAGTGGCCAGCCCATTCTGAGAGAAGCTCCAATATAGAAAGTCCCCCAACCCCCGCCCCTGCAGAACAGGGGTGCCATATCTAAAGGGATCAATGAACCAAGTATTTCAGGAAGCTTTTATTTTCTACCTTCTAGAAGTCAAATATGAGCCTGAACTGGCCAACTGCACTTCAAGAGGAAGGTGAGAAGCAAATACAACCCGCTCTGACAGCTTAAGGTCTTTCTTCTGTGTTTTCTTTTTTCTACGTGTACAGTGGCTTAGCATAGAAGGATAGAGTGTAGACTATGAATTTCCAAAGACTTCCTTTCCAATTCTGTTTGTGCATTGGCAGGCTGGATGATCTTGAGCAAACAACTGCCTAAAACTCAGTTTCCTCTTGTGGAAAGTGGGGATAGTGTTCATTAGGGTTGCTGTGAAGGCTAATGCGTGACAATATAAAACAGTGCTTGAAAACAAAACACTTAAAATGCAAACTAGAAAATCAAAGATTCCTTGGAAGGCCATGTTGGCGGCTGTTTGTGGAATGGTATTTGTCTACGTGTCTCCCTTTGCCAGGTCCACCACTTGCTTGGCTTCTTGGAACATGATTAATGCTGAACAAAGTGTGACTGGAGTGCTGTCCTCGCCTATCCTTCACACACCTAAAAATTCTGTGTTATTAAGAAAAAAAAATGCTGAAAGGCGGGTAGTAACATCACATCTGTTTTGTTCGTTGTTCGTTTGTTTGAGACAGGGTCTCACTATATGGACCAGGCTAACCTCAAACTCACAGAGATCCATCTGCCTCTGGCCCCCACGGACTGGGATCACACACTCAGCAACATCTCTTACTTCTGAATAAAATATTTCCAGCCAACTGTCATCCTGTGAATATAGCACAATTTCCTGAAGCAATCCTCTTTCCAATCAGGACCTCTATTTTAAGACAAGTGTATGTATGAGTAAAGGGTTTTATGCCTGTGCTAAACCTGTCTTCGCCTGACCAAATATAAAGCACTGGAAGTTCTAGACCCCTCTGACTTCTCCATCTGGACTGTGATAGCAACTTCCATAGACGGGCTGATTTAATAACACAGATTTGGTTTTCGCGGTTCTGGATGCTGGAGCCCCACAATCGGGGCACCAGAATCGATAGTTCTGGCAGGTTGCCGGTGGCCTTCTACCTGTATTTTCACCTGGTGAAAGCAGGGAGGGAGTTCCCTTCTTTAGGGTCTCTCATATAAGGGGAGTAGTCCATTCATGAGGCTCCACCCTCATGACGTAATCATCTCTCAAAGGCCCCCCAGCCTACTACAGCCACATCCCAAGGGTGACAATTTCAAGGTAGTGACGATTCAGCAGACACACAAGCATCCACATCAGAACACTCTCTGGCACCTGAAACTGAGCAGCATGCCCTATTCTGTCTAACTGCTAAGTTACCTTCTAGATCCTCACAAACAACTCTCTTGTGTGGGAAGAAATGGTTGTGAAACATTAGCAGTGTCTGGCAGAGAGCTAATGTTAGCAATTAGAGTTTGAAATTATGACTGTCTCTTCTACTTCTATTCCGAGTAACTTTTTTGCTTTTATCTCCTCCTTTCTTTTCTCCCCTGCCCTCCCCTCTCCTCCCTTCCCCTCCTCTCTGTCTGAAGACTGAGGCCATCTCCAGGCTTAAGGGAGAAAGCCTGTAAAGATTTGGAGTCAGAGCACAAACCATGCATTTTCTCTTTCTACTTGTGGTTGAAAGAAAGTGCCTTAAGGTTGTTAATCTGTCCCTGCCTTTAATTTATTGATAACTAGTCTATGGCAAGCATTGTGGTAACAGTTGTATATATATTAACAAAAAAAAGAGGCATGGTCCTTAGCCTATTAACCCCTACAGACAGGTAAAGGATCCTAAGCATAACAAGTAAGCTAGAAAAGAAACACAGCAGGTGTCTAGTGATGGGGAATTTGGAGAAAACCATCTGGTTCTAGCCATAGAGATACAGAGGTGGAAGGCTGGTCAGAGGTATCACAAGCTAGGACCTGAGAAGAAATCATGGCTTGTGCAAAGAATTGGCAGGATCTTTGTTTGCCTGGGGTGGACTCAGTAGGAAAAATAAGGAAAGACCATGAGCATGAATGGATAGGCAGCATGCGAGGCCATCAAGCTTTGGTTCTCAAGCTCCGGTGTGTGTCAGGAGCCCTGAAAACATAGCTGATGGCCACCCCACCCCAGAGCCTCAGATCCAGAAAGTGCAAGGTGCTCAGACCAGTTCTAGGTAGTGCTGCTGGCAAAGGACCGTCATTTAGAACCCAACACAAGGCTTTGGAGAACATTGTAAGGGATTTGAAGTTCATTTGAAGCAACAGTGGGGTTCCATCAAAGGATATTAAGGATGATAGGTTTTAATAATAATTCTTAAGGTGATGACTCATGTCGTTGTATAGAGAATTAATTAGAAATGGTCAAGAATGCAAGTGAGGTGATTTAGATGCTACTCTTATGGTCAGGTGAGGACAGTGGCAGAAGAGAGGAGAGGGGACATTTAACATCAATGACAGAATCTGCCTGTGTGTGGATGTGATGGGTAGAAAAAGGAGCAGAGCCAGGACTGCAGACTCTGGAATGTAATTCCAGCATATGGGAAGCTGAGGCAGGGGGATTGCCTTGGGTTCAAGGTCAGCCTGGTCTACCAAGTGAGACTATCTCAAAGGGAGAGAAAAAAAGTGAAAACAGAAGTGGAGGACATCGCCTAGGTCTCTAGCTTGAGCAATAGGAGAGATGGTCAAGGCATTTACTGAGAAGGGCAACACTGGGTCACAAGCATCGGAGAGAGAGGAAGGGAAAGAAATCAGATGGTTTTTAGACAGGTACATCTCTGTGAGTTCAGGGCCTCCTGTGTATGAATGCCTCAATGAGTGAATTAAAAACACTGATGGCGGTAGCCTCCTGGTCATTGCTCAGCTGAGAACTGTATGGGTGTTGGAAGACCATGGCAGGTCTTCAGTCTCCAGAGAGTGTACTCTGATAAACCCCTGCACTCCAGAAGTAGCACCCTGCACAACCCATTTCAGAAGTAGGTGAGGTGCTTTGGGAAGCTGGATTAGCTCCTGGGTGGCCAGGACATCCAACATAAAGAGAGAGTTCCTGTGGACCCATGGTGGGCCTTTTGTGTTTTGTTTTAAGATTATAGATGTCTTAGTTAAGGGTTTCTGTGCTATAATAAAATGCCATGACAAAGAGCAAGTTGGGGGGTAAAGGTTTATTTCAGCTTAATCCTTGTAGTCCATCTTCCGGTGAAGTCAGGGCAAAACTCAAGGCAGGAGGCAGGAACCAATGGAGCAGGCATGGAGGGGTGCTACTCTTCATGGCTTGCTCAGTCTGATTTCTTAGGCACCCAGGACCACCGGCTCAGGATGCCATCACCTCCTGTGGGATGGACCCTCACCCATCAATCATTAAGAAAGAAAAAAAAATGCACCACATGCTTGCTCACAGGCCAATCTGCTGAGGGCATTTTCTCAGTCGAGGTTACCTTTTCCAAAATAACTCTAGCTTGTGTCAAGTTGACCTAAAACTAGCCAGCACGATTTGTTTGTTCATTTATTTATTTTATGTTTATATATATGTGTGTGTGTGTGTTTGTGTGTGTGTGTGTATACGTGTATGGGTATGGGTATGGGTTCCTGCAGAGGCTGAAGTAATAAGTGGTCATGAGCTGCTTTATGTGGGTACTAGGAACTGAACTCTTGATCCTCTGAAAGAGTGGTGTATGCTCTTAATCACTGAACCACTTCCCAGCCCCCCATGATGGACTTTTATCGAAGTCTAACACAGGGTTTCATGGGGGAGGGGTGCTGTCATGTGCATTGTGGGGTGTTTAGAATCAGCTATAGCTCTACTCACAGGTGCTGTAACATCTCCTTCCCTAATTATGTCCAGATTTTACAAACATCTGAGGAGCAGCGTACCTACAGCTGAGCAGCACACACCCCAGAGGCCCCTTCAGCCTCTGAACCCTTTTGAAGTAACCCTTGCCCCAAGACTCCCTTCCTCATTTAATGTACCCTCTTCCAGTCTCTCAGAGTGGACTTCCCAGGTGAAGTTCAAGCCATTTAAAATGTTAATCCAAGTCAGCAATTAACAAAACCCTAAAATGTCCTGATGATGGCATCTCTGGGTTTAAATGTTCCCATCAGTGTTGCTGATGGGGGAGTTTGAGGACATCCTGGAGGAGGAAGGGTATAACAGGAGAATCTGATGAATGTCACGCTAACAATAGGAGCTGTAGCAGCTCGTGTGTGTGTGTGTGTGTGTGTGTGTGTGTGTGTGTGTGTGTGTGAATGTGGCATGTACTCACATGAGATTATGTGAGTGTCTCCAAACTATTCACTCTTTTAGTCCTCACTGTGACTTTGGAACTGTCATCACCACATTTTAAAGACAAGGCTGCTGAGGTCTAGGGAGTTACCCAAGATCGCACAGGGAGTAATGTGGCAGAGCTACTTCAGGTCTAGGCTCTTACCTCTACTGTTTCCAAAGGAGGGGTAGACATCTGGTGAGAGGTAATATGGGGCAGGGGCCACAGGGTGCGTGTAAAACATTTTGATTTTGATTCATCATTTTTCATCCTTAAACATACTTAAGAATTTATAGTATCTTTTCAATAAAAAAAAGAAAAATTCTTTCTGTGGAAATTTCCCATAGAAAGCTGGGAATGGTGGCACAGACCTATAATCCTAGCACTTGGGAGATGGACAGAGGAGGATCAGGAGTTCCAGGCCAGCTTCAGCTACATAGTGAGTCTGAAACCACCTTAGCTACATAAAAACCAGATAGGGGAGAGGGGGAGGGGGAGGGGGGATGGAGAGGGAGGAGGAGGAGGAAGAGGAGGAGGAGGAGGAGGAGGAGGAGGAGGAGGAGGAGGAGGAGGAAGGAACTCCTGTAAAATTTCACAAATCACTGTATGAATTGATAATAAAAACTTTAAATGAAGGTTTTTCATTCATCTCTTTCCTTTCACTCTGTTCAGTGGAGGCATCCAAGTCCACATTAGTCTAGAGCACATTTAGTCTAGAGCTTTCCATTAAATGACAATGATTCATTTTCCCAGGCCTGTAATTGTATTTTTGGTACCCAGAAGCAACTGTGCCACATTCTACTGCTCTTTCCACACTGTGGGGAAGCCAGCACAGGCATCTGTCTTGTAGGGGCAGCCCAGGCAGCTGTGAGGTTGCAGGTGTGTTGAATTTTCAGGGCTGGGTTAGGGATGAGAGCTCCCACTTTTCCCCGACCATCCTCCATGACTCTGTCTGCTGCCTTGCTCCCTGGAAAAGATAAGCTGATGTCTTCCTTCAAAACGTAATTCCTGTAGCTAATAAAATATCTATGGAACTCGGGCTGACTAAGCCTTCAGGGCCATCAAGAATGTGATGACAGCCAGTTCGAGGCTGCACGTGAGCCTTGTGTGCTACGTGCATGGATTTGTAAATTCCTTTGAAAAGAATTGAGGACATCCTGGAGGAGGAAGGGTATAGCAACTGAAAGGAAATAAGTAATTCTTCATGCTCCTCTTGAGACGGAAGTGCCGTCAGCGAAGCCGCTCCCTGGGCCTGTTTTGGCTCCCAGTTTGACAAGCAGTGTTACTTCCAGACCTGGCGCCCAAACGGGTAACTGCTGTTAACAGAAATTTCCTCTGCCCTGTGGAATTATTCTTCTCAGATGTGTCTGTAAGAATGGCAAGATTGCCGGGCGGTGCTGGCGCACGCCTTTAATCCCAGCACTCGGGAGGCAGAGGCAGGCGGATCTCTGTGAGTTCGAGGCCAGCCTGGGCTACCAAGTGAGTCCCAGGAAAGGCGCAAAGCTACACAAAGAAACCCTGTCTCGAAAAACCAAAAAAAAAAAAAAAAAAGAATGGCAAGATTACTGGGTGGTGGTGGCACACTTGGGAGGCAGAAGCAGGCAGATCTCTGTGAGTTCGATGCAAGCCTGGTCTACAAAGTGAGTTCCAGGATAGCCAGGGCTACACGGGAAAACCCAGTCTCAAAAATCAAAAAAAAAAAAAAAAAAGAAAGAATCAGGTACTTATCACAACATCACTACTGAAAATGACCAGAAAGGCTTTAATGTGTCAGGTAGTTACCACAACACAGTGACTTTAAAAATGACTGAATGAGCCAGGCCTTGGTGGCACACGTCTTTAATCCCAGCACTCAGGAGACAGAAGAAGGCGGATCTCTGTGTGTTCAAGGCCACCCTGGTCTACAGAGCAAGTTCCAGGACAGCCAGGGCTACACAGCGAAACCCTGTCTGGGGGGCGGGAGAGCGGGGAGGCTGAATGTGTGCAAAACTCTCCTTTTGTCTAGGTACGTTCCTTTCTGAACTTCACTCCTTAAGAGCAGTGAGTGCCGTTGCTTTGCAGTTGAAGATATAGAAAGTAAAAGAGCACTTGCCCATGTCACAAGTGAGGTGGTAACAGGCAAGGGCTCCAGCTTTGGACTCATTCTCGGGTGCCACCATGCTGTGAGCATATGCACACTTGAAGAAAGGCGGCAGGGTCGATGCACCATGCACTTCTCCTCACACATGTTTGTGAAGACATCCAGGGGTCTAGAGCTCACAGTGCCGCAGACACGCCCGAAAACCCTTTTCATCTGCCTTGTGCAGGCCACAAGGCACCCTTCTCTAAGATGTCTGATGGGCAGCACCCACCCCTTAGGGTGTTAGGCTTTTATCCCAGCGGCTACAAGTAGGTGCTTGAGGAAGTGCCAGGCCTGGCCAGCTCTTGTGCTGGCTGAAAAGGGTTCAGACAGCCATTAACTCTAAGTGTGTTTCCTGTGCCAGAGCCCATTAGGACAATCAATATTGGCATCTGCCTTTGCATGCTTAATAAGATCCTAGGCCTGTCCTGCAGAAAATGCCTTCAAAAATTCTCGAGGGCTTTACAGACATCAATAAATGAAGTGCCCTGGCAGCACTCCATACAGGGTAACATGGAGAACAGACAGAACAGGGAGAGGTAGCTTGAGAGGGCAGGTGGGCGGGTGGGGGACCCCACATTTTCGACACCCCCACACCTCAGGGAGCCCCCTTAAGCACTGTTGTAGAACCTGGAGAATGCAGTTTAAAAACCACTGATCCCTCCTGGCTTACATTCTGCGTTTGATGTCGCTGTAGCCCATGGGGCCCAGCCCTGGGCCTGGCCTCTCCATCTGGCATGCTGGCGAGCCTTCTCTCACGGCAGATTCACGCTTTTTCATTTAATCATGACTCAGGAAAGCAAGGTCCAGGGAATCCTCAGTCTTGTCTTTTCTTAGCTCAGGTAGGAGCCAAGAAGTTGTCCGTCTGAGTCAGCATAAAGGAACTCATCATATGCATTGATTTATGAGGTTTTGTGTTTTTTTTTTGTTTTTTGTCTGCCGTAAGCTATGGGAGTGGAGGGGAGATGAGGGAGGCCTTGGCTCAGATATCTCAAAAGCCATATATACTTTTTAGCTTCTGGGAGAAACAGTGAATCAGGGCTTTGGGAATAACCAGCTTGAGCACACTCTGTATTATGTTGCACTTAGGGCTTTAGTCAGGGAAGTGTAGAAAGAGAATTGGCCTGGAATCTGAAGCTAGTGAGCAAGCATTCCACAGCTGTGTGAGTGACTGGGCACATTGGCCTTTTTTTTTTTCCTTTCTCTTTTTCTTTCTTGATTTTTTTTCCCCTACTTCTTTTCTTACTCATCATATTGTAAAGCAGTCCAGGAACAATCCAGGAGCTGACCTAGTCCTCAACGGCAGCAGCAAGAACAAATACTAACATGTATAAAGCTAGACTCTCTGCTAAGCTGTCAACACACACGGTGTTATTTCTGCAGCCATCTGAACAATGAAAAAGAAGCTGCACTCAGAATGCTGAGGTAACATGCTCAAGGCTCCAATGCCAGAATGAGGGAAGCAGAATTATAAGCACAGGATGCTCACATGCACGTGTGCATACCTGTGTGTGTGTGTGTGTGTGTGTGTGTGTGTATGTGTGTGTGTGTGTGTGTGTACGGACATGTGTGTGCTAGGTGGCAGAGTATACGTGCATGTAGAAGACAAAGGTCTAGTCTGGTGTCTTCCGCAATCACATTCCATGTTTTTTGTTTTGGTTTTGTTTGTTTGTTTTGTATTTTGAGAAAGGGTCTCTGCCAACCTGGAGCTCAGGGGTTCTGCTCGACTTTCTTACCTGTCTCCACCTCCCTATCCCTGGTATTGTAGACACATGCTGCTGTTTTTGTGTTCTTGTTTGTTTTTCACATGGTTTCTGGAGCTTGAACTCAAGTCTTCAGGCTCGCATAGCAAGCGTTTACTAACTGAGCTATCTCCCTGAGGCCCAAGAACCCAGAGCTTTCTGACTTCAAGGCTTCAGGCTATTAACACTCACCAAACCTGCCCTCACAACTGAATATTATCTTTCAGAGTCCTGGAGAGTCAGGGCCAATACTTGACAAGCCAACCTATTTAATACCGTTATAAATCAGACATTGATGTGAGAGGCCCAGATTCCACCCAGAACTCTGTCACCCATGTCTGGCATAGCTTGTGTCTCAGAAAGGCACTTGGCAGAGTTTCAGGTTCCCTGAGAGTCCTTGTCAGATCCCAGAGTGGACAGGAAATGGAGGCAGCTTCTCAGTCTGTTGGCAGAGCCAGAGGTTAGTTCTAGGACTCTAGCCCCAGGGAATACTCTAACACTAAGGAAGATGTTTAGCAGTCCTTGCGTGGGCTTGGGCTGGGTAGCAATACTCTGAGGCCACAGCCATCCACTTAAGTTCCAGGGTCATAAAATGATAGGTCTATTCATAATTTACCTTGGCCAGGAGGTTGCAAATTTAACTTTGTCAACTTGAGCATTGATTGTTGACAGAGGATGAGAGGAGAATCCCTCATGCCTCCTACCAGTTCAGCAGCATCTCGGTGCTACAGTAAATGGTTTGAGCATACTGATCCCACAACAGCTCTAGTCTTTCAGCTCAAGGAACAGAAATTGAGACGTTAACTAAGTTCATAGTTCACCAGACTATTAGCCTAGAAGAGGTAGTAGCTCAGCCAGGGTTTCTATTGCTGTGAAGAGACATCATGACCACAGCAACTCTTATAAAGGAAAGCATTTCACTGAGGCTGGCTTCAGGTTCAGTCCATTAGCATCATTGCAGGAAACATGGCAGCGTGCAAGCAGACATGGTCCTGGAGAAGGAGCTGAGAGTTCTACATCTGGATCTGCAGGCAACAGGAAGTGAACTGTACCCTACACTGGGCATAGCTTAAGCATATGAGACCTCAAAGCCCACCCCCACAGTGATGCACTTCCTCCAATAAGGCCACACCTCCTAATAGTGCTGCTCCCTATGGGCCAAGCATTCAAGCACATAAGTCTATGGGGGCCGTACCTACTCAAACCACCGCAGGTAGCAAACTGGGGTTCCTTCTTCAACTTCTAGCTCTAAACAGATGATTTTAGCTATGTCTTACACACAGGTTAGATTTAACTACCTTGGACTGTGAAAAAATGAAGATGTCTTTTGTAACTGGTTTATCTTTTCTGGGTTTTCTCAGTTGAGGTGGGGGGAAGGAGAGATAGATTGGGGAAAGGGAAAAAAGGAGGGAGAGAGAGGAGAGGGAGAGAAGGGGACATAGAGGGAGATAGACCAAGACCAAAAGGATTGCACTGTTCCCACCACTTTCCCCACAATCAGCTTCCTTGAGCACCTTAGTGTAATCAGGTATTTGACATGAAAAAAAGTCCCCTTTGGCTTTCAGTACTTATGATAGAGAAATCTCATCTCATTGTGCTTAGCCCTCATAGAACCTTGAGACTGGCCCCAAGAGAGGAAGCAAGGACATAAGGTTGTACACTAAAAATGTCACTTCTGGTGAGGCTTCTAGACCTCACAGTGGTTGCTATTTGGACACAACATGCAAGGTATAGGGATTGACCTTGCTCTCTCTGCCAAGGCAATAACAAACAATAACAACAACAAAAATGCCTCAAGAGTTCGCACACTCTTGTGGTTCTTACTGGTCCAAGAGTCTGTTGGACGGGTCTGTTACTTGGGAGAACAGGGGCAGGCAGCTTCTGCTCACAGTGTGTTGTGGGTACGATGCTTTGGACCACCTTGTATAGGAGCTCTCGCTGACTGTCCAGTTGCCAGTCAGTCAGCACCCCCGGTGCCTCTGGTACTTGTGGCACAACCTTGGATGGGAACCTTGTCTTCTCTGTTGTTTCTTCCTCTGCAAAATGGAGACCGTAATAGTGCCTTCCTAGGGCAGGGTCCTTGTGGAAAATTCATAATTTGTTGGTTCTGAGTCATAGTCAACACCCAGTCAATGCTGTTATCACCAGCATGGACAATGTAGAGCCATAGCGTTCTGGAGTTGAAAGAGACCCCAACATTTCCTAATGGCACATGGGATTCCCCAATGGTGCTTTTAAAAATCTTCATTCCTGTCCTGTATCTAAGACCCAGTGACTCTGAAGTCTGGAAATTTGTCCTGTTCCAGTCTTCCTCTTGACACCTTCTGGCATAGAGAGATCACTGTCACCTGGGGGAATGCATCCCCTTTGGATACCTACAACAATGCAAAATCTGTCTTCCTATTGGCCAAAGATGGAAGAGGCTGGCCTCCAGCCATAGGAAACAGACAGAGCAAGGCAAAGCGAAGAAGCTTAGCAGTGTCTTGAGACCCTCTATAGTGACTGTTAGCTGTGTGACTCTGGACAACTGGATTTCTATTTTCTTCTCCTCCAAATAACCATTTTTCAGATACTTGAACCCTGTCCTTCCAGGTTTCTCCCGGTCTCCCAATGAGATGAACTTCATTTTCTCTGCACTTTAGTCACGCACAGTCTCTGCTCCTACCCAATCACATGACACAGAGACACAGGATTCCCAGGCTGTGGTTCTGCATCAGAGAGTCTACCTGACTGAGGGCTAGGAAACAACCAAAAACCAAGGACTAAGCCAAGGCAGGTAGAGGGGAACAGACTTGGACATACCCACCCATTCCCAGCCCCTCCCCACATGATGATTTGGTTAATATCTGCTTCTGATGGTTCTCAGGCCAAACCCAGGCTGTGCCCCTCGGACCTTGTATTAGGTGTATTAGCCAGAATGGCTACATCTTTGAGGATACAGGGTGGAATCTGCTCCAAGTATCCCTCCTAGTAAATTTGTGCACATGCTAAGAGCTTGCTATGGGCTGGAAGGGGGACTGCGGCCTCTCTAACCCATGACATTCAGAATTCATCCTTGTTTTCCTACTTCATCCCAGAACGTGGGTGTCTAGTACCAGCAGTTCTCAGGCACTGTTGTTTTCCACTCTGGAAACAAGGACTCTTATACTCATTGTGTGGGACAGAAGAAGACGTGCAATGCAAAGATCTTGAAGTCTGGTCTCTGACCTGAAGATCTTTATTGCCTGGCAAGTTTCTTTAGAAAACTTGTTTCACTTCTCTGAGAATCATTCCTCCATCTGTAAAATATGTACATCAGTGGTATCCAACTAATGAGTGTAACTCTGAATCTGCTAAGTAACTGGCCTGTGTCCACTTTTGGGGTTGGGTAGGAGATGCCAGTGGATTGGGAACTTGATGAAATAACTAACTCCTCATCCATCTTCTCTGCCCTGCCAGTCCTCTGCACGGGGACCTACAGTTCCAGTGAAAACACTTCCAAACACAGGGCTAAAGTGGATCTGTTTTATTCTGGAGTGAATCTGACTAGTTCTTGAAGTCTTCAAGAACAAGTCTCTGTTTCTTGAACATTCATAGGTCATGACTTGGCTGTCTTTCCATTTTGCAAACTGCCACTGTTTTCAATATAGAATAGTGAATGTGGTCAATCTATGTGAGCATTCCATGAAGGCTTGCTTGAAGTGTAGGTTCTTAAACACTAGATCCAAGCTCTGGAGATGCAGCCCATCAGTATGTATTTTAAGAACTTCCCAAGATCCTTCCAGGTACTTCTTGTGTGGCTCCTGTTTGAGAATGCTGGTGTAGGGGTTGGAACGGAGCCTCCTCCTCCTCCCCTTCCCCACCCCAGCTGTGCTCAGGCCCAGGTGACCACACCAACTCTGCAGCCCTGGGTTGTCAGCATGTCCACAGTTCAAAGACAGTGCCTAGGAGAATGGCTTACCACCTCATCTCTGGAGGGCCTAAAGAGGAGTTAGGAAGCAAAACTCTGCTTTGGATGTTCAGTGTCCTCCATCTGTGAAACTTTCTTCCTGGTCTCTTGGCCACTAGTCGGCTCTATCCACCTAAGTTCTCGTGTATTTTGGAAAATACCTTGCACTATTTTATTCCATTTATTTCCATTCACTTCTCACAATCACCCAATGATGTAGATACTGTTAATATTTGTGTCCCCTGCAGGGAGACTGAGCCTGAGTGATTTTCCCAGGGTCATGGCATGAGTATAACAACAGATGAGGGATTTGAACTCAAATCTGTGAGCAGATTCTGTGACTCCCACCCAACCCCAGCCATCCTCCTTGCTTGGTTATGCAGTCGTCTCTTTAGGCCACGTGTGAGCAAAGGAACATTCTAAGCTTGTGCTTTTTTCACTGTGATGGCTGGGGATTACTGGAAGACATCTTACAACATGAGTCTCTGGACTCTAGCTCCAGAGTGTTTGATACAATGCTGCTGAATCAGGACCTGAGAACTCTCAGTTCTGACAAGTTCTTTGATATTGCTGGTGCTGCGGGGCCGCGCTTGAAAAATCACTGCTCTGGGCTAGTGTTTCTGCACCAGGCAGCATACAAAACTGGGGACTTCAGACTCGGCTACTATAATGTGGGCCACGGCCGTCCGGTTTTTTCTTTTGTCTCATTGGTCATTTGAATGAACAGTTAGCATCGAGACCCACTGTCAGACTCAAGGACTAAATGCCATGAATAGCTTCAGCTTCTCAGGCCTGTCTCCCTGTTTCTCCATGTGAGGCTGCCAGGGAACTCAGTGTTGTGAAGGGAGAGTCGGCCCTGCAGGATGAAAATTCTGATATTGTCTATAAAACAAGCAGATCTACCACGAAGTACAGTGCAAAATGTGTATGAGCTGTTGCTATAAATTGTGGATTTTAGTCCACCCTTATAAATCTAGTCAAGGAGAGTTGTAAGAGACTGACAGATGCCCAGGGTTACTCAACCACCTTGTCTCAGTGGACATTAAATCTGCATGATGAGTTTGCAATGACTCATTGTTGAAAGAATACTTAGTACTTACAATATAATGAATGTTACATCTAGAAAAGTACAAACTCAATATAGGAGTCTAATCTTATTTTTAGAGAGCTACATATGTATGTGTGTATACACACACACACACACACACACACACATATATATATATACTACAAAAAGATTAAAAGGAAAAATATTGCTCAGTAGCTGTTTCCTGGTACAATTATGGATAGTAATGAAATTTATACTTTATATAATTTTTCTAGCATTTCAAAAATATTATTGTGTTTAGAATAAAAAAATTATTTAGGTCAAGCATGGTGGCACACGCCTTTAATTCCAGTACTTGTGGGGCAAAGGCAGGCGAATCTCTCTGAGTTTGAGGCCTACATAGTGAATTCCAGTCCAACCAGGGTTATATAGTCTCAAAATGATAATTATTAATATACCTTATTAATTAATTTGTTTTACTAATTAATTTATTAAATATTTAATTACTATTAATTAGGCAGTCACCTGCTTTTATAAATATGTGTTCTGCAAAATATAGCTGTAAAGTAAATGATAGATTTGTAAGTTGGAAAATTTCTCAGAACTAGAAACATTTTAAGATTCTTAATTATGGTCTCAAAGGATGCTGCTTTGCCTTTGCACCTAAAAGTGTGGAAAAACTTCATAGGAACCTAGCAGAGAGCAGAGAGCAAGGGGACTTTGTCTGTGCGTGGGTCTCCCTTGGTGAGGAGGCGGGAGGCCATGTGGGGTGGAGGAGGAGGGTTGTTTTTTTTCTTCCGTTCAGTGAGTACACCTGGCTAACAGTGCTTCTGTGAGACATCACAAAACATCATTGCAGTTACTATATCACAGATCAAAATCAACTATATCAAAGGGAATCCAGGTGCTCGGTGTAGATATGCAGGTGATAGAAAGTTCAGCATATGTAACTGGAGGATGGCCTGTACAGATTAAAGGGAAGGCATTGGTAGCCATTCCTATGTTGAAAAACACCGAGCCCATTTACCTTCATCAGTCTTAGAAGTCTGCCCTTAGTACTCAGAGTTGCCTTCAGAAATCATGCAAATGGGATGTTTGCAGGTGTGACAAATACAGCGTGAGAAAAGGGAACCGTCCCCTAAGAGCTCAGTGGTGCTTCAGGGAAGAAGTCTGAAGGTATGAGGTACATGAGGCACCATTACTAGTGAAATAGATATTTTCTATGCAATCAAGCCTCACCTAGCTGTATAAAACACAACAATAGTGAGATTAATGAACTAGTCTGAAGGATAAGGTGGAAAGCAATGGGCATTGTCCTGAGATGGCCCCATAGGAGACAGAGACCCTCCTTCCCTGTGTGTCTAAAAAAAGGGCCTGAGATCAACCATGGTCAATTTGCAATCACAGACATTGTTTCCTTTAAGGAATTCAGGCTAGCGCCTCCCTCAATGGTAGAGCATTTGTCTACCATCTGCCAAGCCCAGGGTTCAACACCTTAGAACCACAAGAAAAAAAAAAAATCAGGAGCTGGAGAGATGGCTCAGCAGTTAGGAGAGCTTCCTCTTCTTCCAAAGGGCATGAGGTTAGTTCTCAGCATCTACACAGGGCAGCTAACAACCGCCTATAACTCTAGATGCAGGGGTCCAATAACCTCTTCTGGCCTTCACGGGCCCCTGCATATACAGGCATCTACATAGATGCAAACACACACATATACACATAGATATAACACTCTCTCTCTCTCTCTCTCTCTCTCTCTCTCTCTCTCTCTCTCTCTCTCACTCTGGTGTGTGTGTGTGTGTGTGTGTGTGTGTGTGTGTGTGTGTGTGTGTGTGTGTAGATAGCTCAGTGGTGGAGGATGTACTGCTCTTTCAGAGGACCTAAGTTCGACCCCAGTGCCCACATCAGGTGGCTTACAACCCCCTGTAGCTCCAGCTCCAGAGGATCCTACACCCTCTTCTGGCCTCTGCTGAAACCTGTTCACAGACGCACACAGTCATACACATAATTAAACGTTTACAAGAAAAGAAGCCAGGCTGGCAGAGTGAATGCATGAAGTGGACGGGACGGCCCAGGTGTGTGCAGCATCGTCCATTTTCAGGAACAGGCCTGGATGAGCGGTTGTCATGTAGCTACACCAGTCCCCAGTTGTTCCAGGTCTGAAGGAAGCCAGCACTCTTGACCTCTGTATCCTGTCTCTCTTTTCCTTTAGACTTGGCGACATTTCCACATTATGTAGTCCAAAGTAAACACATCTGCTGACTAACTTTGGCCAGCCGCCTTCAACATCTTACCTCTGCGTTTATTATTCAGTACGAAGGAGCAAGTTCTTCGGCCATCTGGCTCCTCTCATATCTCCTCTCTCATCCCTGTTCCATCAAATTCCAAAAGACAGGTTTCCTGAACTCTCAGACTTTCCTCAAAAATGATGTTTCATGAGGACCTTAAAATTGACATAACAAATTTATTTCAGTAGCAGTTTTTAAAAGCTATCAACAGATACTCTCTCAAGGATGAATAAACTTTAAAGTGTTGCCTTGGGTTTTGAGAGGTAGAAGGTATATCATTTGGGCAATGGATGTTTTGGAGTGGGCCAGCTCTGGGTTGAAATTCCAGTTCTGTACCAGTATCCCTGAGCAGGTGACATAATCTCTCTGTTCAGAACAATATGGAATCAGAGACAAGCTGTCGTAGGACCCCACTCCAAAGGCACCTGCTTAGTTTAATATTCTGCTACCATCTAGAAATTCTGGGTAATTATTGAATAATGGGCTTGCCAAACTAGTTCCAATCAGATATTTTTGTTTGTTTGTTTGTATTTTTCAAGACAGGATCTCTCTGTGGAGCTCTGGCTGTCCTGGAACTCACTCTGTAGACCAGGCTGGCCTCAAACTCACAGAGATCTGCCTGCCTCTGCCTCACAAGTGCTGGGACTAAAAGCGTGCACCACCACCACCTGGCTCCAATCAGATATTTTTATCAGTAAATATATTTTATGTACAAGGGCATAAACTCATAGCCCCTGGAATCAACATGTATTTTGACTCATAGGGTGTTTTAAAATATATATGGAGCAGCTTTAGAACTATGGAAAAGTCGCAGAGGGTAGGCCCGAGCATCCATACACCTGGTACCAGGTTTTCCATGTTGTAACATCTTCTATGAGTTCGTCACACATTTGCCACAGGAGAAGACCTAAGGCTGGAGCCTCGCTGCTCCTGCACTCCACTCTGTATTTGAAGTTTGCCGGTTGTCACCGATGCTCTTCTGTTTCCAAACTCCATCTAATTACCAGTTACATCTGTCGTCTCGTCTCCCTGTACTCTCTGAGCTGTGATGCAGATGTGCCCATGTGTCTATATGTGTGGCATACACGGAAGCTCCAGGACAACGTATTAGAGTTTGAAAGAACAATCCCAGGCGGAACAGACCTTCCTTGTCTCTGAGGAACGTCAACCTTTGAAGGAGCATTGGTCCAATACTTTGTAACGTGTTCCCTAATTTGAGTTTGTTTGCTTTTGTTGTTGTTGTTATTTTTGTTTGTTTGTTTTGTTTATTGTCATCACATAGTGGGCCTGATGGGTTTGGGTGACAGAGACTTCACCAGCAAGTGGCTTTCATCACATCCCATCAGAGGAATACTCCATGAACCACGTTTACTCCCATTCGTGTTGGCCGAGATGGCTTGACCAGGGGTATGCTTGTCAGACTCCTCCTGTGTGAAGTCACACCCCTTCCGGAGCACACTCTCCAGGAAGCAAGTCACCCCTCAGGAACACACTCGGGCTCCTCTGCCTCCAGGTGGCATCTGCACAAACTGTTTCAACTCTTACAGCACAGACACTTTGCAAACTCCTGATTTATTTTTCCGCTGTGTATTGTATCAGTGTGACTTTGTAGATATTTATTTTATACCTTGGGTTATAACCCAGTGCCACTACACTGATTTTTGCTGGTCAGAGGGTTCTAATGCTGGCCATTTGGGAGGTCTTTTACATTGGTTCCTGTGTCTCTTTTACATGCTCAAACTTTTATGTTGCTATTGAATTATTATTATTATTATTATTATTAATGTGTGTGTGTGTGTATGTGTGTGCACCAGAGTCACAGCCTCCCTCAGCCTGTGTCCTGTAGTGTGTGCACACCAGAGTCACAGCCTCCCTCAGTCTGTGTCCTGTAGTGTGTGTGTGCACCAGGCGGTCACAGCCTCCCTTAGCCTGTGTGCTATAGTGTGTGTGTGTGTGTGTGTGTGTGTGTGTGTGTGTGTGTGTGTGTGCACACCAGGCAGTCACAGCCTCCCTCAGCCTGAATGCTGTAGTCAGTGTGTGCACCATGAGTCTGACTTGAATCTTCCTAGACCTGTTCCATCTGGAGAGATTCCCAATAGCTATGTTCCAGCTTCAGACTAACTTCTTGCTTTTTGGATCTGGAAAGCTCTCTTTCACACTGGAGCCTACTCACCAATCTTTCTGGATCCTCCCCACTTCCCATGAAAGATCAAATTATATTTTAGTGCGATAAAACTCGCTCAGCACATCCAAGGCCCTGGGTCCAGTCCTTAACACCACAGAATAAATTACTAATATTAGTTACTTCCACCCCCCACCCCACCTCATCCTACCCCACCCCCCACCCCCGCCTTCCCCTTACCCCTCCATCATTATGTGTCCCTGGATTATTTGTCAATCAATCCTGTATCATTGCAAATATTAGAACCTCCAGAGTTCTGCATGTCGAGGCTTTTCTGCCTAGATGCAAATAGGCACTTGAATATAAATGTGAAGCCTCATTTACGGAAGGAAATGCCTCTTCCTCACCACCAGTGAAAAGCTGAGTGAAAGATGTACTTCTCTGAGATACTGAGAGAGAAATGTGGGTTAGTTTTCACCGCCGCCAACTGCCTTAGACGTGACAAGGCTAACGTGCGTGAGTCTGTAGCGGTTTCCTGGGGTCTTTCATTAGTGATTCTCAGAGTGTGACTTGAGGGCCAAAGCTGGGAGCTGCAAGAGTAAGTGCTCATTACCGGCATGTTCCTCGAGCTCACCTGCTCACCCGTGAAGCTCTTTCACTGCCTCTGCCCACCCAGGCTGCTGTAGCAGAAGTACCAGGGCTAATAAACATGTCTTCGTTTCCACAGTTCCAGAGGCTAGAAGTCCAGCCAGGCACGGCACATGCAGATCTGATGAGGGCCACGTTCATGGACAGTGGTCTGCTGTGACATCACACAGGGATTTTTTTTTTTTCTTAATTTTTCTTTTTAGGTTTTTTTGAGACAGGGTTTCTCTGTGTAGCCCTGGTTGTCCTGGAACTCACTCTGTAGACCAGGCTGGCCTTGAACTCAGAGATGTGCTTGCCTCTGCCTCCCAGTGCTGAGATTAAAGGCGTGCGCCACCACACCCGGCTACAGGGACGTTCTTAAGGGAGGGGCTAAGACCATTTATGAAATTGGTGCTCTTCTGATCATATTGTCTCCACCTCCAGCCAATACTGTCATTATGGGGCAGTGAAGACTTGACGTGTGAATTTGAGGAGGATTATAAGTTATATTTACCCAATGAATGCTTCCTGAGAATCATCATATGCTGGGTACAGTAGCTGACAGGGGTATAACTTTGAACAGATATATTCTCTTATGTTACAAATGTCATGGTCTTCTGGGGAAAACAGCAACCAAAGGCAGGGAAAAGGGAAAAAAAGACAATATAAGATACTGTGTTAAAGTCCCAACACGGGCGAAATGCAGGTTGTTAGGGACCTAGACTGAGGGTGGGAGCCAAGAGACCATTCTGGAGGGAATAATAGTTTACTTGAAGTTTGGATAACAAATGGGAGTTGCCCAGACAAGAATCCATGGGAACTCCAGAGATAGCTCAGAGGTTAAGAGCCCATGCTACTCTTGGAGGGGATGAGTTCGATTCTCAGCATCCCCGTGAGGTGGCTCCCAGCTCCCTGTAACTCCAGCTCGATGACAGTCCTCAGACACTGCACTCTAGCACAGCTTCTACCGTGAATACATGTAATTACATTCTTTTAAAAGTATTTGGAAAGGGTTGGGAGTGAAGAGATGGCTCAGCCATTAAGGGCACTTGATGTTCTTGCAGAGGACTCGAGTTCAGTTCCCAGCTTCTGCATGCATCTCACCACCTTCAGTTAACTCCAGTTCCAGAGGGTCCAGTGCCCTCTCTTGGCCTCCATGGATACCAGGCATGCATATGCTGTACATACCCACATGTAGGCAAACATTTATGTATAAAAGCAATTGCCTTCAAAACAGAACACAAAGCCCAAAAAAACAAAACTCTGGTATGTGGCAAGAGATCCACCTAAACCCCGGAGTCGGACACACGTGGGAGAATCTTGGCTCCTAATGGCTGCAGTACAGTTGCAGACTGTAAGATCCAGATGAATCTCTGCAGATAGAGAGATGCATGTGTGGGAAATCACGTTTAGTAGCTTTAATGTCACCGGGGAGGCAGCAAGCTAGTGGCCTTGGAGTCCTATACAGACCGAGTTCTTGGTTAGGTTTGCACTTTAGGAGGGTTCCCCACCTGCCAGGTGGAGAGAGAACTGTGGTAATAAAATGAGGGAGCCTGGGAGGGGAAGGTGCATGCACTTTGCAGGAGGTGCTACAGGTGGCGGGAGCGGGAGGGGGAGGTGGGGGGGGTGGGGGAGGTGGGGGGGGTGGGGGAGGGTGGGGGCGTGGGGCCCTGTGGTTAAAGGGTGGTTTGTAGATGAGAAATAGTCCAGACAAAATGTGAGACTAATGACCCTTCACAAAAATGGAAGACAACTAGTGAATAAAGGATATTTTTCTTTGTGAAGATACTCAAAATATCACCTCCAAGAAAAGGGTCTTGGTTGGTCCTATTTGAGTACTAGGATTACATTCATAGGCCGCCACTCTTGTCCCAGACGACTAAGGTTAGCCTGCATGCCTGCTTGCCTCCCTCCCTCCCTCCCTCCCTCCCTCCCTCCCTCCCTCCCTCCCTCCCGTCTTCTCTCCCTCTTTCTTTTCTTCCTTTCTTCCTAATTGCTTTTATTGTCCATCCGTAAGGAATACTAGACTCCGGTTTTCTTGGATCGTCCTCAGTCAGCTTGCACCTCTGTGTCCATACTGTGACAGCTGAGAACAGAGAAAACCATCCAGGAGCTGGGTGTGGGTGAGGGGCAGCCTGTGGCAGCTGGGGTTGTGATGCCAGAGAAGCAGAAGCCGCATATTGCATTTACAGTTGCTCCTTTGTGCAGCTGAAACAGTACTTTCTATGCCTGGAAAATAGCATGTCTGAACGAATTAATAATCTGTTTAGAACATATAATCACATGTTAATCTTTCCCTTTCTTCTGCGGCAACCACTGTGAGAGGCTAGAGGACAGCACAAAGGAGCCGGGGAAGGACCGAGGAAGGGAGATGGAGAGTAGAGGGGTGGCCGGTTTATTTCTAACCATTTGCAGCTGTCAGCTTGTTTGGGGACGTTTTTCTTTTTAGGCAGAGGAACAAAGTCCTGCTACACGCAATTGTTTTCTTTGGCATGGTGAACAGACACTTTCTTGAGGCGCACATCGAGATAACACAAAACATCTGTTGAAAGGACTCTCTTCTCTGCAGCTGAGTGTGCGGCGCGGCGGCGGCATCATGGAGAGAGAGTATGAGGCTTCTGCAGATTAGAAGGGTTTTCGGGAGGCAGGGCAGTGTGGCTGGGGAGGGAGAGGAAGAGGGAGTAAACAAAGAGGAGGGGATGTAAAGTCTTAAGAAACATCTGTGTTCCTTTCTTCCCTGTGCGACCCAACTGCGTTTTGTCTTGCAAGAGTCCTGTAAATGGTATGTCCTCAGCGCTGCTGCCAGAAGTCTGTTTTCTTTTCTCACGTGTGTGGGATACTGTTTGTATTCACGAGCTATTAAAAATGAGTGATTTTTATGGCTTGTAGAGGGATTTTCACATGCACACTCCTATTACTGGACTCCAAAGACAAAAGGGACGCCCAAATGCCCTCCAGTCTGCTTGCGGCTTAAAGGACAAAGATGGGCATTTCCAGTTGTTGTGACTGACATGAGATTGGGGTCCCTGAAGGATGGACTGGGGCGCTAGGTTTCCTGTGTCCTGACCAGCTCCTTGGACAGGTCACGTGGTATGCCCCCATTCCAGTTTTCTTCCGTATCGACTTTTCAGAGAACTCTTCGTCATTGGGAAAGGGCATCTTCATCTTTCCTCTTTCCTTTGCCCCCCTGGCACCGTCTCAGCTGTGACAAGGAAGAGCGGTCTATAACAATAGGAATATCTGACCCCGTCTGCTGTGTGCCTCTGTATGTCTGCCTGAGCTCCAGCCACGCATTTCAGTGTCAACATTCCTCAGCTGAGGATACTGAGCCTCCTGGAAGTTACTATAGCAAACCTGCCCCAGGGTGGGCAGCATGGAGGCTCCACAGCTGGAATCTGACGCAAGTATGATCGATGCCCAATCCGATGTTTAACCAGTGCCCTAGCCCTGGCACTTAGGTTTGGAGAAGTAAGAGCCAGGCTACCGTATTCCACTTTCATCTTCTAACAAGTTTGTTTCTCTGATCCTGCCAACTGGGTGGAATTAAAGGAGCCGTGAGAACTCTGTAAAGCTTCCCAGCAGGGCGGAAAGCAATGGTCTCTAGAATTCTCACACTTGCGTTCAGACCCCTTTTCTTTCATCACGAGCCCTGGATGCTCTGGATGCCCTGAGTTGGTCCTTTCCCTTTCTGAGCTTTGATGTCACCGTCAGCTGATGACCAAGGAGCTCCACCCTACTTGGAGAGTAATCTAAACAAGTATTTCATATCCATCCTGCCCAGGCCCTATGCTGGGCAGTAAGGAGTCTTCTGTGAGGGAGACTGACGCAGCCCCTGTCCTTGTGTGGGCATAGTCCTAAAGCAGATTCTTAATAGCTGTGCAATAGTCTGTGACCTGCATAAGAAGACCTCAGGAGAAAGACAGCAGATGTCACAGCCCTGACGCAGAAGAGGGAAGAACAGTCAGTGACTAGGTGTCTACAAGGGTTGAGGAATCAGCAGGTTGCTTTGGAGCGCTCTCCAAAGTCCATAGAGACGGGTCCTTCTGCTCTGCACCTCCAGAGCCCAGGTTTCAGCCCAGCACGACCACAGGCCGCATTCTCATTGCCAAGCGTCGGTTCTTCTCACCAGGGGAAAGAATGAACGTGGCACAGCTCAGAAGCTGCCCCTTTAAGTCTTGCCCAGCTTCGGACCCTTTGCTAACCTTCTGCCTTCTCTGAAGCACGCTCTCTCCACCCCCTTTGCCCCCACTCTGGTCTATATAACAGGATAAGAGGAATCACACAAGCCACAAATCTGTTTTTCTTTAGAGAGTCTGAAACGTAAATATTCATGGGTGTTTGAGGGCCTAGTAGCAGGGAGGGGAGAGGAAAGAAAAAGCAAGCAAGAAAAAAATGGGTTAAAGCTCAGAATTTCGTGGAATTCGTATTTAATTTTCTTTGGGAGAAAGGAGATTTACTAAGTCAGAGATGAAAGGAAGTCTGCCCAGGCCCCCGAGAAGTTACATTCTGTGCTGGGTTTAGCTCTCTCACTGAATGGGGCTTGGAGATCAGAACGTTGTGGTTAGACAATTCATAAACGCAGCAGGCTTTGTTCAGATGCTGGCTCTTGACAGAGTACCAAGACCTCTGGAGCAGCAGCCCGGGCTGGGGAGCTATCTCGTCAGCACCCAGCCCTCAGACCCACCTCACCCTTGCCCCAGTTCCCTGGCCTGCCTCCTTCTCAGGCTGGAACAGAGTCCTGCTCGAACCTCATGAGTGAGTGCCTTGGATTCTGACCTATGCCCAGACATGTTTCCCTCCTCTCATTCTGGAATCTGATCTCACCCTAGTCCTGCTTTGGGTTGACTAATTCTGTTTTAGTACTGGCCCATTTGTAAAGACCAAGGCATGGCACGTGACCCTAGGGCATCGAAGTCCTGGGATTTTTGGTCTGTCACTTGTTTGTAGATCACTCATCTGAATATGTTTTCCCTTTGGAGTCTTAAAATTTCCCAGCTTTAATCTGAGAGTCACAGGATGTGAGGTAGACTGGGCAGGACAGAGGAAAGGCATCTCTTGAGACTCAGTTATCAACTGTAGATCACTTAGAGATCTGCTGGTTATCTTCCTCATTTTCTATCTCAGTTCTTATCTACCTGTCCAGGATGATTGTCATGAATTAAACTAATCAGAGTTTAACTCCAAACACCTGAGACGTGCAGTCTGCTGCAGTGGAGACTTGGTGAACACTGTCCTAAGACATGCAGTCTGCTGCAGCAGAGACTGTTGATGAACACTGTCCTAAGACATGCAGTCTGCTGCAGCAGAGACTGTTGATGAACACTGTCCTAAGACATGCAGTCTGCTGCAGCAGAGACTGTTGGTGGACACTGTCCTAAGACATGCAGTCTGTTGCAGTGAACACTGTCCTAAGACATGCAGTCTGCTGCAGCAGAGACTGTTGGTGGACACTGTCCTAAGACATGCAGTCTGTTGCAGTGGAGACTTGGTGGACACCGGCCTACATAACTTTCTGATTGAGTACAGTGACTGCAGCTAATCTTTCACCACCTGGAAACCTAGATTGAAAGAACAATGGAGTTCATTAATGATTACGAAAAAGGAATTTCAGATTCTTTTCCTATCCTATAGGCTAGATAGCGTTGTTCTTCATGACAGAGTTCTCCCTTCTTCCAAAAACAGCACGCAGCATCCCATGTCAAAACTATACCAGGACTAGCAAAAAGCTCTCATGTCTGCTGTGGGCTCTCCCCCTTTCCGAAGCAGGAGGTGCTGGATTCACATATTACTGAAATAAAACTACTGTCCTTTCTCGATCAGTTTTGACTGATGATACGTTCCCTGCCTCACTTGTCTCAGATATTTTTAAAAGTGGAACTTAAGTATGAAAGACGGCCACTGTCCCTAGAACTAATCACAATGCAAGACATACACGTGAAAAGGTTATGGAAAATATGCAAGGTAGTTAATGATTAAGAAAAAGGGATTTCAGATTCTTACTTCCCGCCCTACAGGCTAGATAAAGTTGTTCTTCATTATGAAATTCTCCCTTCTTCCAAAAGCATTTCTCCCCATTGGCAGCTAAGTACCTGTTAGCTGACCTGGACCTGGGAAGGCATCGTCCGATGCTGTGGACTTCTTCCCCCTGCCCTTCTCTCTCCATCACCCTTGTTTGTGCCCCTGTGCTGTTGAAGAGTGATTTCAAATACTTCATTACGATGAGCTGTTGAGTGGTGTCTCTCACACAGGCCCAAAGGCAAGTCAAACTGCAAAGGTACCTGTACTTTGGATTCTAGAATTTGACTGATCTGAAATCCCAGCCCCACTGTTATATAAAACTTTAGCCCATGCTCCAGAGCCTCTGTGTTACTCATCTGTGAAATGGGAATAATAAAACTATTTCACAGGTAAAGATGACATATTCACCCTTCTTCAGCTTGCCTCACTTGTCTTAGAGGGAGTCCAGTCATCTGTATAGGACACTCTTTGGAAGATTCTGGTCCGTCTGTCAACATTCAGTGGTGGTTTAGTGGCCCCATTTCACCAGAGAAAGCTCCAGAACTCAAGTTGCTGCCCTCACCCCATCTTTGCTCTGGTTTTACCTCATCCCAGGATCCCAGCACCTGTTGCCACATCATTCGGGCTCTATGCTGTACCCACATTCTCCCTGGGTTTGTTCAGTGTGTTGCCTTTGACTTTCAAGAAAAGCTGGTATCCATGCAGGGACCTGGAGAGGCAGATCCCATCACAGCCGACTGCCAGACAGATTCCACCTCTCCTCTTCTGCCCTGGAGGGAGAATGATAACAGGAGATTCACCCGACAGAACATCTCATGGCAGACAACTGCCCCAGATCCCTGCAGAGCTAAGAACAGCGAAACCCCAGGCTTCTGAGGACCTGGGGCATCATTATGTCACAACTCTACAGTGACCTGGAAGCTGGTGGTTACACCTGTCTTTTCTGGACAAGGACATTTTCCTTGTAACAGTGCCTGGATGCAGAGGGATGGGGTCAGCCCCATTTGTGAGCTCCTGCTATGTTCTAGGCACTATAGGAAGATCTTGCACGTTGTGACTACCCCCCCACACCCACCCACTGTGCAAGGAAAGCCTTGCTCTGACCCCTCCTTTAGAGCCGAGAAACCAAAGAGTAAATAACTGGGCCTGGTCATAGAGCTGGAAAAGAGAGCCAACCAGGAATTCAAACAAAGTCTGTTTAACTTTGAAGTCCATTACAGCTGGCTTCCCATTAAAGGCAGGGTAAATAGCAAGAGTGTAAGTAGCTTTTCAGAGGGAGAGGGGAAGTGGCCTTGCCATTCTGCTACCTGCTGCTTCCACCCAGCTGGAAGTTGTGGTCATCAGACAGGGAAATTGGAATGGCTCTTCCAGTCACCTGCCTTTCCCCCACCACGAAAACATAACCCCTCCAAGAGATGGAACCCAGTGATGGCGCGCGTGCCGTCTGTGAATTGTCCACCTTGGCGACAACACCTTGGGAAACACTTTCAATCACAATCTGCAAATGGGTAGCTTTGTGGGGTGTGTCTAATGTGGAGAGATGTTTTGTTTCAGTGGCAGGAATTTTCAGAACTTCAGATTAATTGTTAACCTTTTTCAAAGATAACGGGTTTACACAAAACTCCAAGTTTCCGAAATCACCTTGAAAAATCCAAAGTTCTGCTATCCCCGAGCCCCCAATCCCCTCTGGCCACTGGTCGCTGGAATGGAGTAGCCACCCACTTGGACCTGGAAGTGAAATGGTGCTTTTTAATCTGTCACAGTCCTTTTCCCCCTGGGTCCTGTGCAGTAAGGACTACCTTAGTAAGTTCCCCCTCCCCCTCCACAGCACCCTTTCTCTCCTCTTGGACATAAGGGGAAAAGATCCTTCCTAGAGGCTTCATTACCTTTTTCTTTTTGTTCCTCTAGGTGTTCCCTTCCCAAAGAACTTCCTTCAGATCTGCAAGAAGATCCTGTGCCGCCTTTTTCGGGTCTTCGTCCATGTCTACATCCACCACTTTGACCGGGTCATTGTGATGGGTGCGGAGGCTCACGTCAACACCTGCTACAAACACTTCTATTACTTCGTCACGGAGATGAACCTCATAGACCGCAAGGAGCTAGAGCCCTTGGTAAGTGTCTCAGCAGTACGTCACCATACACTGTGAGAACTATGGAAAGCTGGGGTCGGAAGGGGCTGTAGAATTAGACAGCGTTCGATCAGCAGAGGAGCAAGGTGCATCAAAATGTCTACTGCAATCAGATAACTGTCTTAAGTTTCTCTCCAGGAGGTGAGATAATGTGGTGACATTATTCTTATATAATGATTTGGGCCAAGGAAGCTAGATTTAATGCTTAACTCTGAAAAAAAATCATTTACTCAATTTCTTAGAGACACTTCTATTTTTTTTCCCTGAGACAGAGTTTCTCTGTGTAGCCCTGGCTGTCCTGGAACTCGATCCTGTAGACCAGGCTGGCCTCAAACTCAGAGACTCACTTGCCGCTGCCTCCCGAGTGCTAGGATTAAAGGCGTGCACTACCACTGCCCGACTGAGACACTTCTTTGATCTATCACTATTAGTCAGTGATGGTCAGATACATTTATTTTCTTAGTCAGTAAATGAACATTTCACACTCACTGTATGTCAGCTGCTAGGCACGCAAAGTTAAATTAAACTTCCAAGGACACAGAGAGAAGCTAAGGAAGAGTTCTGTGTCATAGGGAATTTGCTCTTTTTACTGACTCCCCTGGGGTGAAGCCATTGTGGGTTTATCATTTGAGATTAAGAACATTTGAGATTAAAAACATTTGAGAGTAAGCTCTAGCTTTTTATACAGATGAGTGGAGTCTGCTTATTTTATTGTTTTTAAAAGAGATTTATTTTTATTTTGTGTATGCGTGTTTCCCTGCATGTATGTTTGTGTACCATATATGCATGCAGTGCCTGTGGAGGCCAGAGGAGGGTCTCAAATCCCCTGGAACTGAAGTTGCAGGTGGTTGTGAGCTGCCGTGTGGGTGCTGGGAATCAAACCTGAGTTCTCTGAAAGAGCAACAGGTGCTCTTAACCACTGGGCTATTCCTCCATCCTCTGGGTTTATTTTCTTCAAAAGTCCCTTTCACTGTTGGCTTTACTATGTGCTTGAGAAATCAAGGACCCTCAAAACCTTTGTAACGGGTTCACTCTAATGTGGATGCTTGCCTCACAGCTGTCCCCAGTGGCACTAGTGAGTACCTGTCTATCCAATAGGATACATGGCTTTATATTAAAACCATGAGTTGTTATTTTTTTCTCTTGAGAGAGTTAAAGTGTAGTTTTGCGAAATATAGTTGGCAAAGTCAGTTTTGAACAAGTGTTTTTGAATATTGAGCAAAGTACAGAGCCCAGGTGTCCGCTCTACTGTTTACCCGTCTTTGTTTGGGTACCTGAGGTCAACAGCTCACATGACTACCACTGGAAAGACACTGTAGTATAGTCACATATCCCCACAGTAAGAGCTGAGCCCAGCTGTGTGGAGAAGCAGCAGATCACAGAGGAGCCAAGCGGGCAGAGAAACAGGCATAGGGATACTCATTTGAAGGATCTCAGTAGGCTCAGGGCACACAGGCTGTTCCAGTCCTCTGTTACCTTGCCTCACCGTCTTTGGTCTGACAGCCTAATGTGGGAGGTGGTTGGCTGTGGACTCTAGATTGACTGGTTTATATTAGCTATGTGTGAACAACTCATGAGTAAACTGTTTGCCACCTCAGGTATTAACTAGCTAGGGGCAGGACAGGGGGGTCCCTCTTGGACTTAGCAAGGTCCCAGGGATTAAAGAAGCAAAATACAATTAATCAAACAATCAATAATAAACAAACAAGCAAGCAAATAATGACATATTAGCTATACATGTACTATATAACTATTAAAGAAGATGTTGGTGAATCTTCTGTTACCTTTAGGAGTTTAATTCATGATCTACAATTGCACCATGGAATACACACCAAACAGTTTACTTTGCATACAGTTGAGATATCTCTCACATCATTGGTTAAAGAAGAGATGGTCATCTTCACTTTCTTTCCATTGGATTCTTAGAAATCTTTTGGGGACAGCCCCTGAGTTATCTCTGGGCATCATCATAGGACTCACATGGAAAGAAACTTAAAGGCATCAGTGGTGGTGGGTTTACTAGTTTGTCCTGTGCAAAGACTGCTGAGTGTAAATAACCACCACGAAGAGTGAAAGGTTGTACAAACAGCTCAGGGGAGTGTAAATACTGGAAACTGTTGATAAAGCTAATCTCCGAAAATGTCAAGGGCAGTGGAAAGAGAGGGGCCTTGCCAGTGAAGAGACACAAAGCACTGTGCTGGGCCATGGAGTCGAGTTCCCATCCAGGGTCACGCCCAGGTAAACGGGAACAAGTCCCCAAAGGCCACCAGAAGTAAGAGCTCTGCTAGACACTCACGCTTTGCATTTTGCTGAGTTGACACATAAATGTTAGCTGGATAGGGCTGGACATCAAGTTCTCCTTTATGCACAGAAGCATAAAGACTATTGTGGGGTAATGCTGGGGGCAAGTCAGCAAGGAGAGAAAGCCTTCCTTTGCCGTCTGAAACCTCACTGTTGTATTCTGTTATTGAAGAGAGGCCCCAGGAGCTGGAGTACCTGGTGGTACCAGGAGCTGCCTTGCAGTTCCAGCCTCACAGCTAGGCCCTGAACAAGCCAGCATTCTACAAAGAACTTCTTTGGGGGCCTGGGAGAAAAACATGATTATCCTCACCAGGAATTGTTAACAGTGGAAGTAACAAGAGAAGCAGTGGGTGCCCCCCAAGTTTGTACTTCTTTACCTTGTACTTAAGATTGTTTTCTTCCCACATTTATGTTTTGTTGATCACAGTGACAGGAAAATTAATTGTAATAAGTAGTAAGTAATCTTAAAATAGTTATGTAGAACTGTGTGTTTGCTTGTTTATACAAGCTCAAACCCGTAAATCACAGGATTGGATACTGTGAATGTTTCTGAGTTTAATGATCCTATGATGGCCAGGCATGGTGACAAATGCCTATAATCCCAACACTCTAGAGGCATACTCAGAAGGATGGCTGCAATGTTGAGTCTAACCTGATCTACATGGATGTTCCAGACCAGTCAGAGCTCCATAGAGAGAACCTGTCCCCAAAATAACAATAACAGGGGCTCTTCAGAGCACTGGCTATTCTTCCAGAGGACCCCGGATTGATTCCCAGCACCTTCATGGCAGCTCATAGCTGTCTGTAACACCAATTCCAGGAAATTCGACAACCTCTTCTGGCTTTTGTAGCCACTAAGTATGCACATGGTGCACAGACATATATACGCAGGGAAAATACCCAAACATACAGAATAAAACAATTTTTAAAACCCACGATCATATGATGCCAGGCCCAACTGCATATCTGGCATCACTAAGAGTGTTGTACTTGTGGATTGGCACTGATGACACTGTGCTCATTGATATTGCTGGAATTCCTGACAAACCATCTAATGTTGCAAAGCACATATTGCAATCAGCACTAGCATAATACACTTAAACTTGTCAAGTAGTTTCTTACATTTATTTATTGTGTGGGGTGTGCTTGTGTTTAGACTTGCATTTGTCTCTGTACATGCAGCTGCACACAAGTGCATGTACATGTGTGGGGGGGGCAGACAACAACTGTGGGAGTCAGTTCTCTCCTTCCATCACAGAGTCCCAGGACCGGGACATCTAGCTTGGTGGCAGAGGCCTTTACCCGATGAGCCACCTCACTGACCCAAGATCCATGTATTCTTATGTTGTGCAGTCCACTACTCCATATGTTCAAAACAAGTCGTTCAGAGATCATGTTTTATATAAGAAGGATATGTTGTAAGGGGGTAAACTTACAACACAGCCTAGAAAATACACAATGCTGAGTATCTGCTTCATCCCCGGAGGATGAATACTCAGGACTTTGCCTTCAAGTTCTGGTCATGCATTCTTCATAGGGTAATGCAGCTAGAGATCAAAGGGTAGCATTTGTTCAGCCAATTTCCTTCAAAGCAGCAGCATTGCCGGAAGTCCCCCACCATTAGTGGGCCATTCCTGGGGTCATACTTAGAATTCCACAGTGTGGAACTTGGAGCCTCACCTGGGCCTTCCCCTCCATGCATCTACCATGACAGCCACGGTCCTTTGGGTCAAGGTTCACCTGACTGCATGGGAGCAGTGCTGCCTGAGCATCTGGCACGTGGATTATCTGGAGGATCCAGGGCCCCACAAGGGTAGGAGACTCAGTACCACACAGAGCCAGCGTAAGACTCAGCCCCAGGGCTCACACCCCAAACCTTCACTTACTAACTTGTAACCTTTAACAAGATACTTAGTTTCTGAAACCATGGTTTTCCTCACCATGGAGTAACCATAATGTAATTATAAAAATTAGAGATTAGGCACACAGTAAGTACATAAGAAATGTTAGCTATTAAGTCAGATAATGAATTTACAGTAATTAGTACTCAGTAAGTAGAACAACCCGACTTCTCCCTTCCCTGGTTCTCATGGCCTTTCATCCATCCTAGTGATTCCTTAGGTGGCCTCAGAGCAAACGGACTTAATTCTATTTGTATCTGTCTCTCCCTTGGGGTTGTCAGTTCTGTGAGGGCAGCCAGTAAATAAGATGTGCACCTGAATTGTCCATGGCTTGGGACATAATAAATACTTGGTTTTTGTTTTTGTTTTTTTTTTTTATTTTGGGTAGAGTGGTTTAAGGATGATGTACCTCTGTTCAAAAGGATTATATGTAGCCGTTCCTCCTTGGTACCACCCTTCTTTCATAATTGCAACTTAGCCACTCATTTATTGGGACTAACATGTCATCCTGACTGATTTATAATAAAGATTCAAAGCAAATTAAGATGCAGAGCAGTGAAGGGATGTGTTTAAACTGTGGACCTGACTGCACATTCTCCACCCCAGATTACAGATTGATTCACCCAGGAAATGTTGAACATGCTCATACCACCTCAGTGTCCTAGTGCCGAAGACACAAGGTAGCCTGCCCTCTGTGTCTTAGCATGGGAAGTCCCATGTCCTGGGAAAACCTTGGTCTCCGGCAAACTGGGACAAATGGTCAGGCTTCTGAGTAGGAAATCAATCTGGAACTCAAAAGCTGGGAAGAGGTCGTCCTGGACAGCCCAGTGAAGGCCAGCAGGACTTCCTGACTCCAGAGCTTGCCTTAGGGCCCCACTGAGACCTCACTCAGCCTCTGCAACCAGCCGGCAGCCTGGGTACCCAGAGAAACACAAGCCATTCTGCTTGCTCTCCAGCAGGGGGCTGGCAGGATGCCGAGACAATCCATTTCTCATGGAAGTGCAGCCCCGGAAGATGACCAAATTCATGCAAGTTCACAGTGGGAGGAAAGGATGCCCAAGTGATGCTGGTAATTGGGAAATGGGCCAGGCCGTGATTGAATAAGCGGGTTGCTGCTGTTGGCCCTGACTGCCTGGGAGTCAGCTGACAGAACTGATCTAATCAGAATTATCACTAGCAAGCAAGACTAGCAAGTGCAGTGTGTTGATGGCCTTTCACTAAAAACAAAAGCAAACTGGAAGAGGGCAGGTTAGTGCAGCCGTAGCTGTGAATGAAGAGCTGGTGGGGCTACTGGAAGAAAAGGACTGGTGACGACTGAGGGAACTAGTTCATCCTACTGTGCCTGCTGACCCCTGGATGACCTGGCCCAAGGCTGTCCGAGTCTCTCACCAGGACTCCATTTCCTTATCTCTAACGGTAGAGATGCATCCTGGAGGTGCAGGCTATAAAAGCAAAGGTTACCCCAAGTGCTGGGCCAGGAGATCTTCTGTTAAGACAGGAGGGTGGTCCCCACACCACCTGCATCATCACCTCCGGAGGTGGTGTTTTGAAATGGGTGTGTATGAGCCTGATCTGGCTACATGAAGTCCAGTTGTTGAAATTAGGACTTCATTCCGGTCACTCTCTATTTCAGACCCACTCTGTAGAGGAGTCAGCTTTGCTAAAGCACAAATTCTGGTTCTGTGGGTCTGACAGGACGGGACTGGAGAGTACCCACGGGGAGGCTGCAGGGCAGCTTGGCAGAAGTTGGTTATCTCCTTCCACCACATGGGGTCCTAGGATCAGGCTCGGTGGCAGGCACCTTCACCTGCTGAGCTATCTCGCTGGCCGCTCTACTAAGCTTGTTATGTGTATTCTTTCATCTCTTCACGCTTGTTACCATTACCTCAGACAGGACAACATGTGGTCCACATTCTTCACCGTGCCTCATTACTGGCATTTAGTTACACCAAAGCACGTCTCTCAGTCCATCCTTATCAGGTAGGTGCCTGTTGCCTAACAATTGTTCATAGTTTTCAGCACCCAAACTACCACATGAACATGGGAGCGTCGAAAAACAATGTGAGGACCGAGGTTGTAGAAAGCCTTGTCTCATGAAAGCCTAACCATAAATCATCTGGACCCACGCAGGGACTGACCCTGTTCCCTCTAAGAGGCAGCCAGGTCAAGCATGCTCGTCCCTTGGAGAAGCCTGGCTGAGTCCAGGAGGCAAGGTTGGTCTGCAAGGCAAGATCAGGTCAGCACTGTGAAAAGCAGCAGAGCCTTTTGCATGAGCCAAGCTGCTCCCTGAATAGCTGGCAATGAAGAGCCATTGTGGGGCTTTTGAAAGGATCCTTTCTTTCTGAGCATCATCTGGATAGAAGCCTTCAGACAGCCGCGTGTCAGGCGGTTCTGGGCTTTTCAGGCGAATGGCTCAACCTTAGACACAACCACTGTAGAAGAAAGAGCTACAGCCTATAATCTGGGCTGTGTATTGACATTTCCACTCTCATGTTACCGCATTGCTTGTTTGACCCTGGGTGAGGCTTGTGATGCCTCTGGGTCTCAGTTTCCCCATTCTCAAAGGACATCAACTCTGGAGTGATACAGGCTTAATGGACTGAGATTCGGATCTTTGGCATTGTGTCTCACCAGGCTTGTCATCTCTTGTCCAAGATGACCTCCCCTCTTTGTTTAGAGAGGCCTTCCTGCCTGGAAGCTCACCATGACCGCAGAGAGATAGACTTGGCCCAGAGAAAAGCTGAGTCTGCCTTCATGAGACTGACTTTGCTAATTCAGATGATGCACATGTATATGTGTGCATGAATTCATGCAGGAGAAAGTGTGTGTGTGTGTGTCTGCAGGGTGGCATCAGTCTGTTCACAGCAACCCAAGTGCCCAGAGGTGAGCCAGAAGGCCCGCCAGAGATCATTTTAGGAGCTTTGGCAGACTTATTCAAGTGTGTCTTTGAAAAATAGCAAAGAATTATTGTCAACTAATTGCATTGTGCAGAATCAGTCACACATCTTTGCCAGACCTATTTATTCTTTCCTCTTGATATCCAGGGAGCTTTGGGTTCTGGTTTGTAGGATGGTAGGTGGTTGGTTTCTTGGGGGGGGGAGGGGGGTATCACATTGTTTTGTTTTTAATTGAGTCACGAGTGAGATGTGGTCTAATTTTTTTTACACTCTAAAATATTTTGTTAGAGTTAAAATGATGCAAACTGAAAAATTATCAGCATATAATATTCAACAATAAAAAATAGGATTTGAGTCGGGCGGTGGTGGCGCACGCCTTTAATCCCAGCACTCGGGAGGCAGAGCCAGGCGGATCTCTGTGAGTTCGAGGCCAGCCTGGACTACCAAGCGAGTTCCAGGAAAGGCGCAAAGCTACACAGAGAAACCCTGTCTCGAAAAACAAAAACAAAAAAAAAAAAAAAAAAAAATAGGATTTGAAACTATACTCCAGAATCACTAATCACCATATGTCCATAAAGGAAGGAAGAAACAGAGCAAAAGGTGAAGTAGTTCTTTCATCATTATTTGCTTTGATAGACTTGGGTTTGGTTTTGAGGGAGACTTTTGCTTGTTTTTGAGATAGGGTCTTGCTATGTACCTAGGCTGGCTACAAACTTGGGCTCTCCCTGCCTCTGCCCATCATGCACCAAACTATCTGTGTAGGCCACCAGCTCAACAACAGTGGTTTTCTCCTAATGGGATTACAGAAAATGCTGCTTTTGTATACATAACTCCTTGGGTTTCCAGTCTTTCTATCACAAACGTGAATCATTTATGTATCAGGAAAAGAAAATCAATCCTTATGCCATTAAGGCCTTACCACCAAAGACTGAGGCTTCACACAGCCTCTGTGCCAGGACCAAGAACAGAGTTGGCCTCTTTCCTAGCTGGCCACTCACATTAATTAAAAGTAAATGAAAATAAAAGGTTCAGATTCCTCCACTTGCTCTGAAAAGACCTCTGTTGTTGTTTTCCAACTTCAAGTTTTAAAGAGGACAAAGGGGATTTGTTAAAAAACAGTTCGTCTAAATCGTGGAATGACCTCTGCAAAGTTTATCACATTTAAGCATGAGTGTATGTACAACAACTGCAGAAAAATTTGCCGAAATTATTCTTTGTTGCTGTTGATTCTTATCCCTCTTTACTAAGACATTAACAAAACACAAAACCAGGAGTGACTAAGGATGCTGTCTCTACCCTGGTGTCGATCAGATTCATGTTTTATCATTTTTTTCTTTCCTCCCTGCAGGAGGCATGCCAGGCCCGGTTCACAGTACCCCATGTCTCAGATTAGCCCATCCTTTGTATGGAGGGTGATATTCTAATCACAACAAATTCTCAGGATTTAACCTTTTGGCTTAAAATATAAATTAAAAATCTTTTTGAACACTAATACATTTCCGTAACTATTTTTGTTTTAGCTTGTGATTTCCTCCTCTTCTCAGCTGCCAATGGTCTTCCAGTTCTGTAGGCCTACTCAGTCCATGATAGCAGCCTGGCAGTGACTGGAATCACACACCCTGCTGCTGCTGTTCTCTGGATGGAAATGGTTTAGCAACTACTTCTAGCTTGGGCTAGGAAAGGGTACCTTCTACACCATCTGGTAAACATGTACCAACTGATTTGTACAAGGGTCCCTATCTTCTAGGAACTACCTAGAAGGTTTCCTCTCAGTTTCATTGTGACTTATTACAGCATCTCCCAAAGTGTATTTGCCAGAAGCTGCTAGATCTAAGGGATGCCAAATGTTACTATGCAAGAGGAGGTTCCACAGTGAGCTATAGGAAACACTTTACAGAGCTGGTCAGCTTTCTTTAATGCACTAATATACATGCTCGGTACAGAGCAATTTGTGGGTATAAAGCTCCATGAAGACCCTTCGGGAAATACTAACTCCAGTGTCTTAAGTGATCTGACTTCTACTGAATGTCTGCTAATAAGCTTTTTAAACAAATGAACCAACAGCTGCATGTCAGACTCCAAGTTGAGCACAGTAATAATTAAACAAGATACATCTTCATTCTTTAAGAAAATCACAGGGCTGGCTGGCTGGCTTCTTGATGTTTTTCAGTTAGAGTCTCATTCTGTAGTTCAGGCTGACCTGGAACTCGTGATCCTTCTGCCTCTGCCTCTTGAGTACCAGGATTACGCATTCAGTTTGCCCTGGTTTCCTTTCTGATGCTGTGACAAAACACTGACCCAAAGCAACCTAGGAAGAAAAAGGCTTATTTCCATTTATACTTCCTAGTAACTGTCCATCACCAAGGGAAGTCAGGGCAAGAATTCAAAACAGGAACCTGAAAGCAAAAACTGAAGTGGAGACCATGCAGGAAGGTAACTCCCTGGTTCACTCCCTGTGGCTGGTGCTTAGCTAGCTTTTTGATACAGCCCAGGCCCACCTGCCTAGGGATGGTGCCACCCACAGTGGGCTGGATCTTCCGTGTCAATTATTAATCAAGACAGTTCTTCACAAACTCGGGCCACAGGCCAATCTGATCTAAGCAGTGTCTCAGTTGAGACTCTCTCTCCCCAAGTGACTTTTGAATGTGTCAGGTTGACACTAAAAGCGAACCAGGACAAGCTAGCAGCTCGTGGTTTTAAAGAGCAATGTTCTTTAGTTCATTACTTTATGTGTCATCAGCAACATAGTAGTCACCAGCCATTGGTGACCTTAGCTAAAACTAAATGAAAGATTTAAAAATGTGTATCCCTACTTGTAACACCTGCATTTCAAGGGATCAGAGGTCACACGTGTCTAGTGACTCTTGTCATGACTGTCACAGCAATGAAACAGTCTACCAGGCATCACTGGCTCAGCTTCTGGACTAACTCCTAACAGCACACTTAACTACCCTCTCCCTACACAATGGCTTTCAGATGTGCCCAGAATTGTCCCTATGCTGCCTCAGTGAGCCGTTCGGTTCCTTAAGCTCCTAATATGGTCTGTTGGTTTTTGCTAAGCCACTTCTCTCCTAGTTTGTAGATAAAACTCAAAACCATGTGCTCAGCATTTCTCCCTGAGTCTTCCATCAAATCTCCCATGTCACAGAAATGCTTGAAATATTAGGAGTGATATTGGTTTCTGGGATATCAAACAGTTATTGCTTTTTTTTCTTTCTTTCTGTGTTCTTTGGTGCTGGAAATTACTGCAGATGTCAGTCACAGCAGGGATTAATTCATCATCTTCAACATTTATATGAAAATGGGATAGGCAGTGTGGCCCGGTGCCCATAGACAAGCCTGCCAAATGCTGGCTGCTTTGTGTGATCTGCGCTAGTTCAAATTTCCCAGCCAGATAAGACTAGATTCTTTGGCTCGAAAAAGTGTCAAGTGAATATCAACTTGGGACTTGAATGAAGAAAGATTTTCCTTAAGGAAATATAACTCTGGATCATCACTCATCACTCGTCTGCCCCACTGTAAGAAAACCACGAAGATAAGATTACAAAGCATCCCTAACCTAGGGACTATCGTGGATTCACTTATGAGATTTGAGGACCTCTTCCCATGAAGCAATCGTACATATAAAGGTCAAATATACAGTTAAACCATTGCATAGGACTGGAGCATGGTACTAACTGATATTAGCCCTCCACATTAGTATGAATAGATGTCATTACATTGTGACTTTGAATGTAACTGGAAAAATAAACATATAAATGCATGTAGTTGGATTTGGATGAAGAGAGAGGTGTGTGGATCTGAAAGGAATTTCCCAGAGTCCTTTGCATGGGCTACATGCCTTTACCTGTGAGTTGTTGTACATGCAAATCCCTCAGCGTCATGTCCTCCCAAGTCCTGTTCATTCTGCAGGTCTTGGTTTAATTGTCACTTCCCTGGGAACAACTGTTCTCCCCCTATATAGAGCAGCCAAGACAAAAGTCACCATGGATTAGTGTCAGAGATGAGAACATGGCCTTTACTGCTTATCAGCAGTGAATTATTAAACCCAGCTCACACTTAAGCCCCATCACTTAAAGAGAAGAATCTGGGGATATATTTTTAAGCTGTCACAGATATTAATAAACTTTAAGCTGGTGATGTCTGCCGTTAACCCCGACCTTCCCTTTTCTTCTTCCACTGAGCACATTGCTTCAGAAATCCTCTGGCCCAGTAAGAACTCCCGTTATCTCTCTGCAGTCTTGCTGCACTGCCGGTGTGAAGAACTCACTGCCTCACTTCCCATTCATCAAGAACTCACTGCCTCACTTCCCATTCATCAAGAACTCGCTGTCTCTCTCCCCATTCATTGCACAGTAACTTGCTTTCCGTTCCGGAATGCTGCACTTCCTACTGAGGTAGGATCCTTCAGGCTTGCATGCTTGCTTGTCATGCACAAGAGGCCATGGATGTTAGGAAAATTCTCTGGTAATTCATGCTTATCAGTAGATCTTTAGAACATGGTGCTGAGCAAAAGAAATCAGACACCACAAATACATGTAGTTTGAGTCCCTTTACCCCAAACTCCAGAACAGTTTAGTGCAGAGTGTCAGGTCGTGTATCGGTGGTTGGCTGGGGCCACAACTGGGACCAAGGGATTGATGGCACAGACATAACAGAATGTTCAAGAATGATGGAAATGTTTTAATTGTGGCACGGTTACGTGTTTACAGGGAACAAACACCTGTCAAAACTCATCACACTGTACGTTTAAATAGAAGCATTTTACTGCAGATAAAATATGCCTGAATCAATTCTATTTTAAGAATATACTCGGTAAACGCATCCAACGTGTTTTTTAAAACTTCAGTCTTTACAAGAACAATGTTTTGACAGGCCTCTGCTCAGAGATTTTGACGTCCTTTCCTCCTGGGTGGTTAGTAAGACTAACTGAAGAGTAAAAACTTATCTCTAAGGGACGATTAGAAAACCTCCAGTTTGGGCTCATTATAATAACAGAAATGTTCATGTGTTAGGCAAAGACAAGAGGAACCCCCTGGCAATGAAGTTCCCAGTGTGCTCGGCTTCAGGCTCTCATGTGTATGTATATTTCGGAGCTAAAAACAGACACCATGGACAGGTCCTGTAGCGCCTGGCTGGAAAGGCCTCTGCGGGCAGTTTCAGAGGGTGCTAAACTCTGGTCAGGGCTCTCATCGTCTCAGCCCTCTATCAGCCCCAGTGTATGCCATACAGGAGAATTATGTCCCCAAGGCCTGAGTCCGAAGTTCTCATCCACCACAGCTGTTCCAGGTGTGCATGCAGGTGTTTACAGATGGCTTATCCTGGGCTCTGGCAATAGTTATGAATAGCTGTAAACCTTTCTACGGTGCATCACCTGGGAATATCTCCAATGTATTAAGTCAGAATTTCCAAGGGCTGGCTCAGACATAGTAGAGCCTCAAGGGTGAGTACCAGGGAGACTGAATGAGGCAATTCTCAACCATTTCCTGTGTAAGAGCATCTGGGGAGCTTATAAAGGACAGCTGCATGGGGCCACTGTTAAGAATTCTGATGCCGAAGGCTGGAGATGGGGCTCATGATGCTGCCTTCCTGAGTGGTTTTTGGTTTTGCTTTTGAGGCAGGATCTCATGTAGCCTGGGTAGTTGGCTTCAGACTCCCTAGGTAGCTAAGGATCATCTTGTGTGTGAGTGCAGGTGGGGAGGGTGTGCACATATAAGTACATGCAGGTGCAGTTGTGTGTGAATGTCCAACGTCTTCCTCTACCACTGTCTGTCTGGTTTTTTGAGGCAGGGTCTTTTACTAAAGCTGGAGCTTACCATCTTGTCTAGATAGACTGGCCAGTATGCCCCCAGGCCTGCCTGTCTCCTGGTACCCTCCCTACCATGCTCGGCTTATATTATACTTATATTATCAAGCACTCTGCCCACTGAAACATCTCCCTTAGCACCACCATGAAAGATCGTGAACTTCTGATCCTCCTGCCTCCACCTCCCAAGTGCTGGGATTACAGACTGAGCTGCCATACCCAAGTTATACCATTCTGGGGATTGAACCCAGAACTTCATGCATGCTAGCCAAGCACTCTACCAACTGAGCTATATCACTGGCCATGATTCTGTATTCTCAGTAGCTCCTAGATCCTTGTAGTTCAGGTAGTACCTGCATCGAACTAAAGAACTAATAGCAACTATTCCCAAATTTAGTAAAATTGAGGTCAGCAAAATATCTGAGCCTGAGGAGGGCCTATTCACTTTTTAAAAGAGGATATCTGGTCCCATCTCTCTTGTTTTCAAACTTACACTTACTTTCCTTTTCTCTGTCTCTTCCCTCAGAATCAACCCTACACCCAGTACCTTGTCTAGACCCAATTGGGGTTTCTGTCACCTTCTGCTGACAGAAAGTTATCATCACACCCTAATGGCCCATCCTCAGGCCTCAAAGCTTCTGGTCCTCACCCACACTAGATCTTCTCCCCACCTCATACAAGTCTTGGGAATAACAGAGCACTCGGGGCCAGGCTTCCTACTGTATGAACACATGAATGGTCCTACCTTATCTTCTGGTAAAATAATAGGACAGGAGGGAATATGTAAGAGCCAAAAAATAGGCTGAATGGCCATTCTCTAGACGTATTACGGCCACTGTCATCATTAACTCACAACAACTATGTGACCTGCACTGGGCCCACAAGATCAGCCCCATTAACAGTCAGTCAAGGAAGGGCTCACTGGGTCCTACCCTTAACCTCTGAACTACTAACTATTGATAGATTCTGGGGGAGGGGAAATCACTGTCTTTACTTGTGTACCCCACCAGGCTCCAACAGAAAGCTCCAAACCCATGGTCACACAGATGGCCCCGGTTATTCTCAGTCAGTCACAAACCAAAATAGTGGACATGAACGTAAGAGAGAGATTTGGGAGGAGGAGGTGGTGAGAGTGGTCTGATGGGTTCTATACATGTCTGAAACTGTGAAAATAATTAAAACGTTTTTAAATGGGAGAACGTCTTGGTTCATTTTCTATTGCTGTGATAAAACACTATGACCAAGACACCTTACAGACGAAAGGATTTAGTTGCACTTACAGTTTCAGAGGGTTAGAGTTAGGCGGAGCAAAGGAACAGCTAAGAACTCACTTATTGAGCCACAACTCTGAGACAAATAGGAAGGCATGGGGAATGAGTCTTATAAACCTCAAAGCCCAGCCCCAGTGACATGCCTCCTCCAACAAGACTAATGCTTCCCAAACAGCTCCAGCAACTGGGGGCCAAGTACTGAAACCTAAAAGCTTATAGGGGCCATTCTCATCCAAGCTGTCATACAGGACATGGTCAGGATGAGCCAACCCACAGTCGTTAGCACACAAGTTCTCTGACTACACTATGTGAAGCCTGAGTCCAGTTTAGGGCCCTCACCTCCCCTTCTGTTAGAGCGGCCACATCCTTTTAGTATTTAATGACCTCTGTGTAGACTCATGGTGGGAGAAATGGTTCCTGTTGCTAAAATAATTTGTAACTCACATAGATTAGGGAAGAAAGGTCTAGATTCCCTCTGTTTCCGGCACCACAATGACACAGGTTATTATTGCCTTTCCCTATACTGTTTCCAGTGCAGCCCCCACTAGAGGCTTCTGGACATGAAGTTTCCAAACTGAGGAAAACTGAGACCACAACATTTTCTGTCAATGCTCCAGAATTTTAGGTCGCAGCATCTCACGAAGGGAGTCATTCTATTTTGAAATCTCAGACTGAACTCCCGCCTGGGATGACAGTCTGCTTAGGAGCCATCCATTTGCACACTTACTCTAAAGCGAGCCTGTGGTTGACAAAACAAATTCTGTCCTGTTACAGCTTGGCGATACATACCTGGCATCTGTACTGACAATGTTCATTTTAGAGTTTTCTCTTGAAAAATCCGTAACGTCTAAGATGATCCAATGTCAACGTGTGTGTGTGTGTGTGTGTGTGTGTGTGTGTGTGTGTGTGTGTGTGGTAAAGGTTTGTGATGACTGAATGCACAGGGTTTAGATGAAGCACCATGACAATGGCCGTTCGTTTGCGTTGGCATCTGCTGCACACCACACTGTTTCATTCTAGAACTCCACTGCCGATCTGCAGTGCCTGCATTGCTGCAGATGACAGAGGACAAGGAGCACGCTGTTCCTCAGTCACCAGCTTCACTTAAGAAGCCCAGTGTTGTTGCCGATCGGCACGTAGAGGGTTGACCCCATGGCTGCCAGGCCCAGGCTGTAAGCAGCTGCTGTTGCTGTGTGTATTCCAAACAGAAGAGCCTTCAGGAGCCCCATACACCACTTCTGCCCTCAGGAGCCGGTGGAAATTACCAGACAACTCAAAGCACATGCTGAGGGGTTTTATCTTATTAATCTTTGGAAAACATTAGCAAATAGGATTAGAGAAAGATGTTTGAGGATATCCACGCTCGGCTTTAATTTTGCAGCCTCCAGATTGGAGAGGAAAACTTTCGCTAGGGTTGGCGCACTTGCCTGTGTCTCAGTTCCGTTTGGCCTTGGGTTTCTGCTGTGGTTTTGACTTTCGTTAGCACTACTTTCTCCTCCAGGTTGCACCAGCCTTTGCCTGTGCACAGCAGAGGCCTAATAGATGCTCAGGGCTGCAGATTTTTTTCTTCTGGTGACACCGATGTGAGATACTGGAGTTATAACAGGTTCTCGGGCATAATTATTTTGGTTTCTTTGCTGCTGCAGAAATGCTTGGTGTGTTGCATTCTAAATGTCAGAATTCCTGAGAACATTCCTAAAACTGAAAGCAATAATCAAGGGGATTTAATCAGTGGAACATGAGTATTTTCTGGAAAATACATAAACACACATATACACCACACACACCATATACACACATACATATACATGCTCAGCTTTTAGCAACAAACCTTTAAATCCCTCCCTGGGGATTGTTGTTTTGTTTTGTTTTGCTAATAAAATTTTATATATAAAAAAAACACTTTTTTGAAAACTTTAAAAATTTTTTCAAAATTAATATCTATCTTAATTATTTTGTGGTAAAATATGCATCAGATAACATTCAATGTTATTAATTAAACTTATTACTCATGCTCACTGTTGTAAAACCATTATGATACCCATCTTTATACCTTGTTTTAAAATCAATAGTTTTCGTGTGTGTGTGTGTGTGTGTGTGTGTGTGTGTGTGTGTGTGTGTGTGTGTGTGATATCCATCTGGGTGTGTATACGTGTGTGAGGGTACATGTGTGTGCATGTGGAAGCTACACATTAATATTGGGTGTCTTCCTTATCTCTCTCCGTCTTACTTTTGTGATCATTTTGTGCATATGAGTGTTTTGCCTGCATGTGTGACTGCACCAGCTGGGTGTCTGGTGCCTGCAGAAGACAGGAGTGGGCATCAGATCCCCTGATCTGGAGCTGTAGGTCCTGGGACAGCAAGAGCAGTCTGTGCTGTCAACACTGGGTCGTGTCCCCAGCCCCGCCTCAGTTCCCAGCACCTTCGTTTTTTGAGACGGGGTTTTTTCTCTGAACCTGCATCTCATTGATTCAGCTGGACTGGCTGACCAGTGAGCTACATGGATTATACTGGTCAGTTCCCATCCCTTCCAAATCCAGAGTTACCACAGTGCGCTACCATACCCAGATGGATGCTGTGTATGTGAACTCGGGTCTTTACGATTTCACAGCAGGCACTTGACTGACTGAACTCTCTCTGTGACCCTTTAGGACCTAAGGTAGAACACTCTTAGAATCCTAGCACTTAGGAGACAGAGGCAGGAAGACTGAGCATTCGAGGTCAGCCTGGCTCACATAAAAGACCCTGTATTAAAACACTAGAAGAGAAAATTGGTGATGTATATTCTTCCTACTGTTTGTTGGGGGATGAAGAAATGAGTGGAGAGCAAAGGAGGAATGTCTTTTCTTTCTCTCTTGGACTTTGATGCTGCCAGCTTTCTCTCTTCTGTGGGGAATAAAACAGTGGCCTCAGTACCACTCACTACCCCTCACGACCCCTCCTTATTAACAAGTCTTCTAGCCACGTAATAGCACAAAAACTAAAACAAACAAAGCCACAAGTAAAAACTATTAACACTTTAGAACACATAATTTCACTTTCATAGTTCATTAGAGGATAGGTCCTCCCACACTCTCTGAGCCATGGGTGCCTGCATGCCACAAATACACGTCTGGGTCATTCTATTCCTGCTTCCAATGTGTGTCCCTACAGGGGTGACTTCACTGGTCTCTACAGACAAGAGAACTGTTTGATATCTATTGCCAGGCTAATTTGGAAAAGACAAGTTGGGGACCTACTTATAACCCACGAAGTCTCCCCAGGGATAGTGGTAACATGGAACAGAGTTTGGGCAGTGAACTTCTTCTGGAATGATCTGCAAATGAAATGCTGTAGCTTTGTGGGCCACGTGGTCTCTGTCTCTACTCCACTCTCCTACTGAGGTGTGGATACAGTCTCAGACATCACAGATACCTGGGGATGGTTGGGTTCCCATGGAACTTGACTCATGAACATTAAAATTTGAATTCCAAAGGCTGGAGAGATGGGCTCAGTTGTCGACAGCGCTGGCTGCTCTTTGAGAGGACTGGGGTTCAGCTCCAGCACCCACATGGCAACTCACAACTGCCTACCTCAAGTTCCGGGGGATCCATAACCCTCTTCTGGCCACCATGGACACGCACGCACACACACAGTGTCATATTTACATAAATGTAGGCAAACCACTTACACACCTAAAAAAAAAGTCTTAAAAATTTGAATTCCGTATAATAACCACATGTCGTGAAACAGTCCTTTAATTTTTTCCACTATTTGAAAAAATGAACACATTCTTATGCGGTAGGCCATATAAAAGCAGGCATGGACTGAATTTGAGCCACACATTATATTTTCCTCGTCCCTGATACAGAGGGAAAATGGGTTTCCAAAGCTTGTCCATAAGATCTGAATGATCCGGGTTTAAATTCTTGCTCTGCCAAGTTCTGACCATGTAACCTCGGACAAGTCACTGGCCTCTCCAGGCTCTCCACAGAGAGGAGAGTCAATTCCCAAATGTCAAACCAAATGCTGATTGGCTCCAAAGGCTCCAGGGTGGAGACTGCTCAGTGGTTAAAGGTCTTGTTGAAGTGTGAAGACCCGCAGTTCAGATCCAGTGCCCACGTAAAGACGTGGTGGGCACGGCAGCCAGCTGCCATCCCAGCACGTAGGAGGCAGAGGTGGAAATAGGGGCTCTCCAGAGCAGGCTGGCTATCCACTCCAGCCAAGAGGGCAGGCTCTGCCTCAGCAAGACAGCCTGCTTCAATATGTAATGTGGAGAATGAATGAGGAAACCCTAGACATGCATACACATGCGAAACGTGAATACATGCATGCCAACACACCGCACATATGAAAACAAGCAAAAGGCCCCCGGTGGGAGCTTGAAACATTGCATTTGCTGCTAGTCAAACCAGCACACAGCGAGTCCCTAACCTGCAGTGAGTCCGCTTAGAATTGTCGTGGCTTTATGCTAGGAGCCATACTCTGAATTCTGAGTTTTGGTCTTCCTCCAGGCTGGTGATAGGATAGTCTCTTTCGATGCTAGGCAGAGGGAGCCTCAACTCTGCACAAGTGTGTGTGTTTGTGTGTGTGTGTGTGTGTGTGCGCGCGCGCGTGCTTGCACGCATGTGAGCAACAGTGCACAGAGCACACCCTCTGTAGTTTGTTCAGATGTGTGAAGTTATTTTCACCTTGTCTACAGATTAAGATGGGCTTCTTGGGAAATAACCCCGCAGCAAATTGAGAAGTAGCTGCAGACCGTACTTTATGAAGATGGAAGTTTTCAGTTTGTTTTGGGCCTCCACTCAGTCTAAACAACACTGTGCCTGCCAAAGGCATGGGCCCGCTAAGAAACTATGAACTTCCCAAGTTACAGGCTCGCCAAGGAAGAGGCCCCTCCCCCACAACTCATGGGGCACACAATACAGGTCTTACTATGTGGCAGCCGGCTCCATCCTGTGATGCATTCAAGGCACTGACTGGCTTCTCTGAGACTCTTTGTTTTCCCAAGGGAGGTAAAGTCTCCCTTCAGGCACCCATGCCCTGAAAGTTCAGAAAACTTCCAAAATGACTGACCAGGGCTTCTTGAAGTTCATTAAAGTTGATTCCCATTCACGAAAACCCTAGTGCCTGCAACCGCCCCTCAGGGAGTAGACCTCTGCTTCCGGCCAGCATCTTTCTGGATGCTGATGGAGGCCAGTGACAGAGGAAGCAGAGGAGAATGCATCTTGATGCCCGAGTCCGGGAGCTGGGAGGCCCCGTAGGTAACATTGAGCAATGCAGAAATCTGTTTCACCCCTCAAAACAGGGGGACCTTTTGAGCATCTGCAGAAGCCAATCCAGCTGTGGGGGTGAATTCGGAGTGTAGGAAAAGGAAACTAGACTTGTGACGGACACCGGAACATTGTGTTCATTTTTCCCGGGGAGATAAAAACAAATATCCAGTCATCCCAGAAGGGAACCAATGACAAACTGAAGTACTCTTTCACCAAAGTCCAGCATACTAACACTTGCTAAGGTTATTGAGCTTTCTTACAGAGCACGGGTGAGGGTCACTTACAGGAGCATCAGTGACAGCCAAGCAGCCGAATCACTCCAAAGTACCACACCATCACGACACCTTGGAGTCCTGCTTTTAATTAGAAGTGCTTCCTATATATAGTTGAGCATCCCCAAGTTGTAGCTGGGAGAGGGAGTAAGAGCTAGGATCCCAGGCAAGGGTCTCCTCCCTGGGTCAGTAGCTCCATTACTGCTCCATAGACCTTGGTTTCCACTGCACTGTTCTGTTCTAGTTGCCATGGCTCCAGGACAGGGTCCAAGATGGCATCTTGCCATGGCTGCAGGAATAAACACCAGACAACACTGACCTCTAGGGAACCGTGAAGAAACTGAGCAAATGGGAATGGGAGAGGGCAAAAGGCAAAAGCCTCAGTGGGCAGCTTCTGTGCTAGGCTGGATCTCAGGTAGCATTGCTCAGAGCAAAGATTGTGTCTGGTCGCTGTCCTGTCCTGGTCAGGGAATGATAGTGTCTCAGTGGGTGAGTCTGCAGAGAAAGTCACAGCGCTGGGAAGAACGCTGCCCCAAGACCGGGTGCGGGGAGGGGGGGGGATTGGGGGGATCTTGAGAACAGAGTCTGATGACACCAGGGGATTAGTGGCTTGTCCTATTGCTGTGACGAAATCTCTAAGAAAATCGACTTAAGGAAGGGTTCAAGGGGGGCAGTCCACCAGGTAGGAGGGTGGGTCATGGCTGGGTACATGGCAGTCACCCTCAGTCAGGAAGCAGAGGGTGATGAGTTCTGCTCAGCTGACTTTCTCCTCTTTATTCAGCCCAAGGCCCCAGCATGTGAAATGGTCCTGCCCACAGTTCAGGTGGGTTCTCCCACTTCAGTTAACCCAATCTGGACAATCCCTCAAAGGCATCCCCAGAGGCTCACCTAATGTGGATAACTCTGACCTAATCTAGGTCATCTTCCATGGGCATGATGCTCGTGGACCTCTTTTCTCCTGCGGATTCTAAGACCCATGCTCTCCTGGCAGGAGGCACCCAGCCATGCCCTCGTGACTCTGTGGTTCTGTGGGAGGACTTCAGAATTCTGCAGCTCTTCCTGTCTGTGAATCAGTGTAAACCGAGCACTGACTGTGTTTACATAAAGTGACATCTTTTTAATGTCTGTAGGGCTTGGCAATTTGATTCTTGTATTGGTTATGAGTACCTCTTCTCGGTGGGTGGCGGGGGGTTGTTTATCTGTCCATACTTACGCATGTATGGGTTTGCGGGCCTGCATGTATGTGTCCATGCTCATACCCACCTTCGCACAGAGGAAACACCCTTTGTGTCAGTAATGTGAGTGTCTAGGAACAGAATTAATCAAATAAGTATTTGTCCTTTCCGGTCAAGGAGCTCTGCCCTGCTACTTTGCTCTTTTTACTGTATTGGGCTCATTCACTACCCACATCTCTACAAGGCACCAGAGAGGACATTTTTAATTCTGGTGCACTGGCTGGGTCTCAACTATTCTTGTGAGAGTTTTGGTCTTTTCTGTTTTTCATTTTCTAATTTTTGTAGTCTGACTATTCTCCTGCTTTCTTCAACCATCTCAGACTTTGGAATGCTCCTCGGGGAGGGGAGCAGCCCTGGCCTTAAGCCTCCTGGGAGTGGTCCCACCCTGTGGCTAGTGCAGATGTAGTGTGACCACTGACTCAGGTTCCACTGAAAGTACATGCTAATTGAACGGTGATTCAGAAGGCATGATGCCTGGGGATGTAGCTGATGGACCCCAGAGAAGGACAGACTGGGAAGTTTCAGACTTGCTGTCCTGACGACTGTGTATCTGCCTATGCCAAAATGCTGGCCATCGGTTCCTTCTGCAGAGTTGAGATGGAGACCACACACACGGTGACATCCTGAGTAATGCTGTATAGTGCAGACAGTGTCTGGCACATAGGGAAAGATAGATGTACGCAGTGAGGACACAAGATGCTTGCTGGCTTGCCAGGTCCATGTATCATCACCCCATCTTTCTCCCTGTAGTTTTGGTGCCTGCCCTAGATCTCACTGTGTAGCCCAGGCTGGCCTCGAACTCACAGAGATCCGCCCAGCTCTGCCTCCCGAATGCTGGGAATTAAAGGTGTGTGTACCATTGCCGCCGCCACCTGGCTCACCCCGTCTTTCTTACACCACTTTATGCATCACCCATCACCCATCGCTGTCACAAAGTGAAGTCTGTGAGTGTGTAGATGTACATATATTAGAGTGACTGCTGTCAGCTTCCTACTAGAGTTTCCCATCCCACAAGTTCTTGTTCAGTGGGCACAGTTGCGTTATAAAAATAGTTGTGTGCAAAATGTGTGGACCTTATAATCTGGTATTACCTGCTGGTCAGTCTGACCACAATTGAACAGAAACTTCCTCCCAGAAAGTCTGCCTGCTTGGGGGCCAGAAGGAAGATCTCTGAGCTCAGGGAAGGAAATGACATAAAGATTCACCCTGCGTTCGCCCTGGTGGCTCACAGAGTTTCTGACCTTCAGCCTTCACTCCATATCATGAAAATAGCCAGGCACGCCTCACCCTGCATGGTGGACAAGCAAGTCCCATGGACTCACCCATCTGTTCCGAGAAGTGAGGTGGGAAAAGCTTAGCTTCAGGAATTGCCAAAAGCATCCGCCCAAGGACCAATGCTATTCCCCCGGTCCCCACAGCTACTTGGATTCTGGAAAGTGAGAAAAGAAGTCCTCACCACAGGAAATGGAAGTTAGCCTTATTGGGACAGCTGTGGTCCCAGCACCAAACCTCTGCCTGCCTCCAGGCTGGGTGGGAGCCGTCTCTCAGCTCCTGCATCTTTAGCAGCCCCACTGTTCTGCAGGGAGCTGGCTGGGGAATTGTTTGGGATGTTTTATATTTTGCTTTTTTACTTCACTTAACCTCTCTTCTTCCTTGCTTTGCATATGTTACTCCAGCCAGCAGCTGACCTTTGACTCGACTCTCTGTTTCTACCCACCTGAGGGAGAATCAGCTTCCAGGAGGCATGGTTAGCAACCCTGAGACCCTTTCTCCTTCTCCACCCTGGGATCCTCTTCCCTTTCTGGAGAATTGCTCTGTCTCCCATCTAGATGGCTTGGAAGCTTCAAAGACCCCTGAGCAGGGCTTGGAAGGATGAGCTGGAGTGTTCTGGGCATCCCAGTGCTAAAGGAACAAGTGCAGAAACCCGGCATGTGCCAGGCGCTGTGATGGATGTAGAGACTGAGGTCCTTGCAGACCAGGTGTGCAGCTGCTAGTACATCGCACAGGAAAGCGAGAAGGGATGTCGGGACCGCTCTTGTGTCTCTTTGAACCTCCACAGTGCCGCCCTTGCCAGTGCTGCTGAGGAAACCAGCAGGGGCTGAGGAAAGAGCCCCGCTTCTTACTCTGGGGTGCACTCTGGAACGGCTGCAAGGTAGCATGACGGAGCAAGGCCTTCTGGGTCTTTGGAGCTAAGAGAAAGTCTATTCTGATTTTACAGAGCCCAACACCACATCTGCCTGTTCTCTGTGGTGCTTTCACACCAACGTCCCCATGGTTCTCACATAGTCAGATGCACCCTTACCTGTGTTTGCAGACAGGAAGGACCTCTCTCTGGCTATGGATGAGTGGGTGTGGCCAGGAGCCAGCTTCAGAGAGAAAGTAGGTCAGTCTTAGTAGAGACCTCACCTGGGCAGCAATGGGCAATAAGGCAGGGAAGGGAATACCATGGCAGAAATGGGATTTTCAAGATGGTTGATGTTTCTAATCTGCATGCTTTTGGGAGGAAGTGGAGGGATAGCACATAATGAATGAAGTAAACAGGTATAATATGGACACAATGTAGAGACTTTCAAGTGTCTAAGAAATGGACCGTGTGAGATGAAAGGCCATCTTCACACCCTACCCTCTACCCAAAGTGCCCGTTTGCCATCAGAACGGAACTCTTCCAGGCTATGGTGTTCATTTTGTTTCATTATTGAGACAGGTCTCATTATAACTCCTAATTGGCCTAGAACTCACTGTGTAAACCAGCTTGGCCTTGAACTCACAGAGATCCACCTGCCTCTGCTGGGATTAAAGGAAGGTGCTGAGATAAAAGTGTGTACTAGCAACACCCAGCAGGTTATGTGGTTCCGTGTCACCTACAACAGTCCAGCTGGTCCAGTGGGAATGTCTACACAGCAGTCCAGCTGGTCCAGTGGGAATGTCTACACAGCAGTCCAGCTGGTCCAGTGGGAATGTCTACACCAGGTTTCTGCACTTCTCGGGCCCTTTCCCAGAACTGGACCTCTGAGACCGCAGAGGGAAGAAGGGGCCAGACCTGCAATGGCACCAGGGGCTGGGGGTGTGGGCAGTGTTGCTGTGTGGTCAGCATGGAAGCACCTGGCAGGAAACCACACCCCCACGGCCTTTGCTTTTTTTTGGTCAGACATTTTCAGCAGCCATCGTCACACCAGGTTTACAATGTGCTGATTGAGATCTGTCACTGGAGACGGGGCACAGCGAGCCAGGTCCCTTTTCCATCCCGTGTCATGTCTGTGACTTCAGGAGTGTGTGGGAGAGGCAGAGGCAGGAGTATCTGTGGGCCCTAAGTTTGCTGACAGCTTTTCCCTCTGGATCAAGTCTAACGTTGTGTTGTAGGCTTCTCACACGACCCTGGTGCAAGCCATGGCGTTTTTAACGACTGTGAGCTGGGGAGGGGCCATTTGCTCCGAGGCCGCCTTCACAGTTTGCGGCCCCAGTGTTCCACATGCTGGACTTCTGCACCCACAGTCCTCTCTGCCCTCTCTGCTCTGTCTCTGCCTTAGTTGTTTTCACTATTGGTAATTCACACTCTTGTTCCTTGCAGTCAGCAGAGTGCTGCAGATTAAAAGAAAGCCTGGGTTCAAGATGCTGTTGCTCTTGTGTCCCTGGGCATTTTACCACTGAAGTTATTAGCCGCATCTCCCCCATGTGGAATAATGGGAAGAGCGGAGGGTTTGCTTGCTTGTATTCCAGTCACCTCCATCTAGATTGAAAGCCACTCAGAAGCTATGTGAGTTTGGACAAGTGGTTCCAGCTCGGGGCCAATCGAATCTAGGTTAAGTTTTGGATGAAGTGGATGGTTCAAAAAAGACACATTGCTGAGGACGAAGGAGTTTATTAGAAGAGTTGTTATAACCATGGATAGATAGACAGACAGAGTGGCAGCTGCATGTCAGGGGCTCCAAGGAAAGTTGAGGCCCCAGCACCAGAGACAGAACACATAGTGGGGGTCTCTTATACTTTTGGGGAGTAGAGGGGTTCACAGCAGGAGCCTGTAGCCAGGATCTCAGATTCCCAGGCAGGAGATAGGGAAGGAGGGAGGACAGGGTGGGGTACCCCTTTCATGTAAACTCAATTTTCAAGTGAGCTATCTGCTAGCTTAGGACTCATGATGTCCAGACAATTCTCAGACCAATCAGATCCACTTAGGAAGACTTTGTTTCAGTAAGATGATGATGATGATGATGATGATGATGATGATGATGATATTTAAATCATAGAACTCCTAGAAATGTGATCAATGGATGTCAAAATCACCTCACAATACTACTTAACAGAGGCCATTTTCAGTTTTGAAAGTTGAGTTCAGACAAGGCATTGTGTAACTTATACAAAGCTTAGGCTCTTTTCCCTACCCCCACCTTCCCTACAAAAACCAGGCAAACGCACTGAAACTTCATTTCTAAAATTAAATGTGACTTCTATTGAGTTTCTTATTCTATTTCCCCTTTTATTGCTTTTTAAGTTACTAGAGCTTTTTTTTAAAGCAACAAATAATATGAGTATTAAAAGTATCTAAAAATCCAGAGACTATGCCAAAGACAAAAATATCAGAAATTGAAAACATAAAAACATACATAATCTCATTTGCCCAGCTATACACTCATGTTGAATATAAGTTTTATTTATAACTGTCTCAAATCATATTTACTGCATATGACTTGAAAAAATATCCTTCATCACATAACAATATACACTAAGAGATGCATAATATACAATTCAGATTAAGGCTAATTGTGTAATGAATTCCAAAGCTAGCAGAAAGCCAGGCCATGGGGACCCAGAATGGAGCGAATAATGCTTTCAGAGCATCCTGTAAGCTGTGAGAATTTGCTAGGCATAGAGGAATGGAGCCCATTTACTGGGTAGAAGCAGCAGCCTGCGAGAAACTCCAAGGCACCAGGCTGGTGGAGACCTAGGGAAGCTGGTTGGCCTGGCTGTTTGTATGGTGTTGAATTCAGCCTAAGTGTCCTTTTTACCCACCCTTGACTTCCTAATCACCCATTTTTATCTTCTTTGGTACCTTTTCTAACCTTTTAGATTTATCCACATTTGTGTATGTGTATGTGTGCGCACGCGCACACATACACACACACACACACACACACACACACACACACACACACACACTGCAGGCTAAGAACTGCATATAAGAAAGAACATGTAGTTTTTGTCTTTCTGACATCATGCTTAATCACTTCCCAAATCCACCCATTTTCCTACAGATTTCATAAATGCCATTTCTCTTTACAGCTGAATAAAATTCCATTTGTACATAGATGCGCCCCACTGTCATTGTCCCTTCCTCTGCAAATGAGCATCTAGGCTGGTTCCATTTCCGTGCTGTTGTGAACAGAGCAGGAGGAACATGACTGGTGCATGTATCTCTCTGTGGTGAGGTGTGTGCCCAGGAGTGGAATAGCTGCATCATTAAATAAACAAACAAACAAACCTCCAAATGCGGCGATTTTCTTCATCAACAAGCCAAATACAGTGTCTTGCCAGAAACCTGCCAGAAAAATGCCCCCTGCAGACAAAGCTCTAAGCATGTTGCAGGTTTTGGCGGCCTGCCTTATACAGTGGCTTTCCGCGTGACCAGCCATAGAGAAGTCTCCTTTAAAGATTGGAAGATTCTGAGACCGCTCCCCTTGAGGAAGGAATGAAGGAATGTCTTTGGCCCTACTGGTTAGCCTGCAGGAGGATCAGTGAGGAGAGCCATGATGATGCCAGATGAACGCTTCTTTAAACGGTTCGATGGCGCCACCAAGTGGCAAAATAGTATAATACAGCCTTGGCGCCTGTACTTTAAAAAATTCAATGTGAGAGCATGGCGTGCTTGTGGAGGTCAGAGACCAACTTGAAGAGTCAGGTCTCTCCTTCCACCAATGTGAGTCTCGAACTCACATTTTCAGTAAGGTAGCAAGCACTTTGAGCTGCTGAGCCGTCTTTCCGGCCCAGGCCTGTAGATTTTCAAAGAGCAGATGCAAAGACAGTATCTTTCAGTTTGTGAACTGTGGTCACAACCACTGCTTGTAAGAGGCATCTCAGAAACAGCTTTTCTTCTGCGCGTTGGGGCTCACACTGTGGTGAGAAAAGCCCCATTCCTAAGTCTTCACACCTAACTCAAGGGCCTTGGATAAGACCATATGGTCTCTGAATGTATTCACCTTCTCTCCACTTTTTTCAAAAACTCTTCCGTGTTTTAAACATACTCTGAGAAACATAATTGTTTTCATGCTTCTTTCTGTAGCAGCTCCTAATTCAAACTGATGTCAGTCCAGCTGAAGGAAAAGTACGCTAGCGTTCTGACACGGTCCCCTGGATGACAGTAAAGGAAAAATGTCACTGCGACCTGTAGTCGTGGGTGTCCCCAGGACTCAGGGAGGACCAAGCCGTTCAGTGGGTTGTCACCACACTCAATGGGGTCAGGGGCTTAGCCTGACTAAGCCAGCGGCTTTTGTAGAGGCCCAAAGGCGAGAACGAGAGAAAACCGAAGGCCAAGCTCTAGGAGGAGGGGTTTCTTCCACAGGAAAGGATCGGGGAATGGGGTCACAAAAGGCTCAGGTCCTAAAGGAGCTGTGGGGTTACAGGCAGCTCCGGGGGAAGGTGGGAGAAGAGGGTGGGAAGGGGCGCAATAGCCTGATTTGGCCTAAGGAAACTGCAGGGTTCCAGCTCCAAGGGTGGGGGGATGGGGACGGGTGAAAAATTCAGAAATGGCCTGCCACCATCTACAATTAATGCATGAGTCAATTAATTTCCAAGTCGCCACTCAAGTGCATGTGTATTACTGGCTCAGAAACCCCGCGCTGTGGGGAAAGTTCTGGCCTTCACGTTCGCACAGGCTTCAGTTGGAGCCCCACGCCTGCCACTCTCCATGCGGCTTTGGTAAGTCGTCCTGTCTTCTCAATCTCCTGCCTGGTCAGTGCAGCACACATCCATCTCTCAAGGCTCCAGCCAGGGTTGCAGGGTGTACGTGCAGAGCAGCGAGTGTGAGCAGGCGAGACCTCAGCCTTTTAGAAGCACCTGTGCCTGCTTAAGCCGCAGTTCATCTGGAACAAAGCAGTTCAGCTCCAAGAGTAGGATTCTTCTGTCCAACGATCCCTCTGGGAGATCTACATACACATGACACAGCCACCCCAAAGCGCTGAGCACTTCCTGGGCGCTCATCAAAAGCCCCTTCCTCTCTCTCTTGGAGCACTGATCCATTGCCAGTAATCACAGGGTTAATTATAAAACTGCAGTCACATTTATCCTTGGAATTACTCTTTCTCTCAAATGCACAGTCTGTCGTCAAATGCTAACTCAACACACAAGAACCCTTGGTTTGGTTTTTCATTTCCTTGCTTGTTTATACCCCAGGCTAGCCTCAAACTCACAATCCTCCTGCTTCAGCCTCCCAAGTGTCGGGATTACCATGGTTATACCACCGTGCCCAGTTCACAGGAGCCTCTGGAAACTTGAGGCGGGAACAGTAGCTTTTTTCTTGGGCGTCTCTTGAGTAATTTCCTTTCCTCGAAGAAAGCGCCTGGCTCTTTCTGCATGTGTATATTCTTGCTGTCCGCACCTGCTGTGGTCTTGAGCTTTCTGCTCCCGCACACATCCAGCTCCCTGAGCCAATCTCATTCTCTGCTCCCGCTGGGCAGCCTCCCCTGCCTCTAAACTTCAGCGCCTCTGTGCTAGGGTATTTATCAACAGAAAACTCTTCCCCAGGTGGCTACCGGCCAGCAAGGACTGAGTGGCTGCTGTTGGGTTTGTGATTCCGAACCCCATCTCTATAGGAAGAGAACAGAGGGGGAATTAACATGTATTGAGTCTGAGCATCTATGAATCCATTTAAGCTTCCCTTGATCTACTGACTGTCACAGTACATCTTACAGGGGAAGAGACTGGGGACCTGTGCGTTGCTTGATTAAGCCAGCGTTCACTGAAGCTGGATTACCAGGCACAGGTGATGCAAGAGCAAACGTCAGGCACAGCCCCGCTCTCTCGGATTCTATAGGATCTTGCATGGGATGATCCAGGAGGCAGAAATGAAGTCGATGGACTGTTCCACTGGTGAAGAAGGGTGCTGTGGCTGTTACAGGGGGAAGACACGGTTATGCCTTCTTTTGGAGTTACAGAAGATGTCCCCCCAAACAGACATTTCACCTAAAACAAGATGCTCTTAGAATTCCTGTGGGTGGACAGTAAGGGGGCAGAAGTGAGACTTCAACATGTCTGACCCGGGTTCCAACATGCTTCGTGTCTTTCTCAGTAAATAAATACTTGCAGTGGCATTATTCCAGCTTGTGATCCACCACATTTCCTCCTCCCTAGGAGACTGTAGGTCCTTGAGAACACGAGCCCTGTCTCCTACTATGTGGTCCAATTAGTAAGCACAAGTAAATGATCCTTAGGAGTTCTGCACATGCATTTGTTTACTGGCTGTAATGCAGTAGGAAATTGCCCGTGTTTAATAAGCAATGTGAGAATACCTAGATTTCACGCTGTGTGTTATTTCTTTAACCCACACAGTGTGTATGGTTTTCACACAGCGTTCTGAGCACCAGGGCACTCCCACACTAGCTCCTTTGACTCCGGTGTTTGCTGTTTTATTGTCTGGGATGACCCAGGTCAGCATTCAAGAGATGGAGCAGCTGAGTCAGTTCAGCAGCAAGTGGAACTCAGAACTCACTCATCTAATTAAAATGACTTAGTCTTGTCTTCCCCAAATGCTGACAAGCTCAAGGCTCTTTTTCAGCCTGCAGCCCACACTGTTCTTAAAGTGAAAAAAGAACTCCCTTGTGCCAGCATTGTGAGAAAGATTGGGGAGACAACCAAGGTGAAAGCCTGTGTACAATTGCAATGAGTGTTTTTTCTTCCTGCCATTTAGTGAGTCTCAGTCTAGTGGGAACACCTCTCCAACAAGTCCACTGTGGTGATATTATGCTCCCCAAAATATTGTGCACCCTAATAAACTTAACTGGGGTCAGAGAACAGAACAGCCGCTAGATATAGAGACCAGAAAATGATGGCACACATGACTTTAATCCTAGCATTCCAGAGGCAGAGATCCGCCTGGATCTCTGCGAGTTCAAGGCCACGCTGGAAACAGCCAGGTATGGTAACAAGAGCCTTTAAGCCCAGGAAGTGATGGCAGGAAGCAGAAAGGTATTTAAGGCGTGAGGACAAGGAACTAGAGCCTGGTTAAGCTTTCAGGCTGTGAGTAGCAGCAGTTCAGCTGAGATCCATTCGGCTATGAGGACACAGAGGCTTCCAGTCTGAGGAAACAGGATCAGCTGAGGAATTAGTGAGGTGAGGTGGCTGTGGCTTGTTCTGCTTCTCTGATCTTCCACCATTGACCCCAGTACCTGGCCCCAGGTTTGTTTTTATTAATAAGACCTTCTAAGATTTGTGCCATAGTCCACATCTCCTAATCCTTCCCAAATAGTTCCACCAACTGGGACAAAATAGTCAAGCATATTAGCCTATGGGAGCCATTATCATTGAAACTAACACACACCCAGAGCCAGTACGCCTTATACAAAAGCCAAGGTGTGCATAGGTGAAAGGCATGACCACCTCCAAAGGTGGGTGGGTATGAGGTCATTCAGCCAATTGATGTCATCATGTCTGAACTGGAAAGATGAATGGCCATTAGCCAGGTAAAGAGGGCAGAGATGAGATGGGATAGGAACGGGCCAGCCTGTGCAGAGTCTCAAGGAGAAGAAAGGCTGGCACATTTGGGATCCACAAGTTCCTGTGAGAGACAGGCAGGTAATGAGCATAGGTGGACTGCGAGCTGGACTCTGGGATTTCTTCCTTTCCTCTTCCCACTTTTCTTGATTTGTACAAGATTACATTCTTCATTTTTCCCATCTTTGATTGAAACTTAGTCAAATGGAAGATGTTTTCTAGTCTACAAATAGCAACCCAAACCTGTTATCATACCAGTTGGCAAGTGGTTCTCGGCTCTCCCTGGAGAGACAATGGGGAAGAGGTGGGGAGGAACTTGGAGGCCATTCTCTGTCCACAGAGGAATGTTCTCCAATTCCAAGTGCTCAGTGGCTCCAGATCTTCCTCCCCCCCACCCCAGAAAAGACAAGTCGTTTGGATTTTGTGCAAGAGAGTAAAATATTTTAAACAGTGTCTTAGTACAAGAGAGAGCGGGAGGGAGAGAGAACTCGAGGGCACTCAGGCCTACAGACTAAATGGAACCTGGCTCAGGCTTGCAACCTTTGGTTTAAAGGTTCCGGGTAAATCCGCCCCCCATGCATATCCATATTGCTCTGCTTACTGTCCCCTAACAGGCCCTCTCTCCTTGCTTTCCAGAAAGAGATGACAACCAGGATGTGTCACTAACATTCCACCTCATCTTCCGGAAGAAAGGAGCACTGTTTCTCCCAGGAGTCCCCATGGGACAGGAAGTGGCCCTCCCCGGCTGAAACGGTCCCTACTTCCAGGAGCAGGAAAGCTGGAGCCCCACACGGACTTCTGAGAGATGTCTCCTACCCACTTCGTGCGCTCTTAACCCTCTAAGTGCTGCTAGCCAGGGCTCGTGGGCCAGGCAGACCACAGCATGAAGGACCAGCCTTGCCGCCTTAGGCTGAGGACGGTGCGGGAAAGGCCATTGCACTTCCCCACATCGTACTTCTGCCTGTGACCTGCCCCCTAGGCTTCACTGGAATTCAGGTTTTGAGACTGAGAGGTTTTTTGTCTTTGTTGTTCTTTTCCACTTATGTCTTACCAGACGTCTTGACTAACTTCTCTGTCATTTATTTTTCTAAGTACCAAGCAAATTTGGGGAATACCATATAAGCAGTACCTTTTCCTATCCCACCTCTCCTCCAGTCCCTGCGGACCGGCTCTGGGCCTGTGGCTTAACCTTGTATGGGGCTCGGAGCTGGGAGGGGCCTGCACTTCTCCTGGCAGCGTCCATGGCATTTCCCTCATAGGCGGTTTCACCAGGGACCACCCGATGGGGTGCGTGATCTGTGCCCCAGGCAGGCCATTCACATGCTCACCACTGGGGAGAGCCTGGGACTGGAAGTGAGCTGGTGCATTACCACTCGGCCCTGGTCAGGATGGATCCTAACAGTCATTTCTAAACTCTTCCATGAAGATGTACTTTCCCATTTCCCAGAAGAGAGAAAGAAAGTTACAAATGACCCCTGGGATCTTGAGCCAGATCAGTGCGGTGTTTGTTCTCCACTGAGGGGTAGTGAGTCCTGGCTACCCAGACATATCACAGTGCTAGGATTTCAGTGACAAGACCAGACAGTTGGTATTTGGTACATGGGGATCAAATACACTTGTCTTGTAGCCTCCCCAGCTTGACCCCAGAGCTTCTGAACTCAGCTGATGTTTTCTCTCCTCCCATTCTCCCTTCCTCGGATCCCTGGTTTCCCTCCCTGTCCCATCCCTTCTCTCTCCATTTCTTTATCATTCTCTCTTCTCTATGATCTCCTCTCTTTCTCCTCTCCCCACCTCTCTGTGTAGGTTTCTCTCTCTCTCCCTCTCCCCCCACCCCGCCCCATCTCCTGTGTTATATGATGACACAAAGTTCATGTCTGTCTAGTGGGTGTGCTGCAGTCGCTAAGGTCTCCCTTCTATCCGTTCAATGTGTCCCTTCCAGCAGTCAGAATAACCATTCTGTGTTATCTCCTGCCTTTGGAAGCCTTCATGAATGAAATGTTGCCTTCTCTGATTCATTCACAAAACTGTGGTTCTGACAGATTGACTAAGAAGTACTCATACTTCCCATGATATCTGACTTTAATAAAGTGTGTATTGGTGGAGGGAAGTAGATATGAATGTACTCTTGCAGTTAATGTAATAACAAAAGGTGACTAAGCTAGTCTGATGTTATTTAGTATATATTACTATGTTAAAGCCGTTTGTGACTGCCACAAAATCCTAAAAAGTGTGACTTATTTGCCTAATGATGAAAAGACTGACTGTATGGGCAGTGACATTCTACATGATGGAACTATGCTTAGAACAACCCTTACTTCCTGTCTCATGGATGTTGTCTTATGAAACCCAACACTGCTACTTCTCTGATCTACAGGAACTTTCTCTTTTCTCCCTAAGTAACCTTTAGAGACCAAGATAGGCAATTTGGCCTAAAAGCGTATCTGGCTAAGGGTCCAGAGAGACCAAGCCCTGAATTCCTGACCTAGGCAATGCACAGTAGTAACACACTTCATGGGTGTGCGGGAGGGTGGCAATGAGACATGATAGGCCATGGCCTTGGGGAGCCTCTGCTGCCTTGAACTTGACCAACTGCAGGACTCATGCGGTAGGAAGTTGAGTGTGTGCCAGCATTCCAGTAATGCTCAGCCCATGGGGAAGCCTGACTCTGAAGGCATTTGGCATTTATCTCCAGTTATTTTCTATCAATTGTTTGTGTATGTGAAATTTCTATCCAGCTTTAAAAATTCTAAATATTTTTTTAACTTCTTAGAATGATTTTTCTCTGGCTTGTATTGTTAATTGCACTAATCAGCTCTTGGAGGAAAGTCTAGACAATTGCTCTGCCTTTTTAAAGTATAAGGTGTTCATATTTCTACAGAACTTTGTTTGGCAAATTCTAAAGAAAAATCTTCCTGGGCTGTTTCTAAGCCTTTGGCCTGCCCGTGTCTTCCATACATCTGTCTTGTGAATAGGAGATCCTCACAGCCCCTAGGACAGCTCCAGGCCTGTTTCTTTCTCCTAACCTTGTTCTTGTACATTTATTTTAACTCTGGGAAAATTCACAATTGAAAGATTCCGAGCACCCTATGTCCTTTAAATGTAGCGAGTGTCAGCACATCGTCTTGTTTCTTTCTCACTGTATATGCACTCATGGCTGAACCATCAAAAAACCAAATTACAGTCATCATAAAGTTTTAAAAGACGTTATCATGCCCTCCTGTTAGCAATGAAAACATTATCCTATCCAGCTTCAGCGTCATCAGCTCCAAGAGCCTGAAACAATGTTCAAATTCTGCCTCAAAAAATTTTTTGTAGTTGACTTTTCTTTTAAAAAAATCTAGGATATAATCAAAACCTACACATTGTATTTAACTGTCTTCATTTCCACCAATAGATTATCATTTCCTCTCTCTCTCTCTCTCTCTCTCTCTCTCTCTCTCTCTCTCTCTCTCTCTCTGTGTGTGTGTGTGTGTGTGTGTGTGTGTGTGTGTGTGTGTGTGTGTGTGTTCTGTCTTTTATGACTGGCATTACTAAAGAACCTAAGTTGATTTGTTGATTTGTTTATGGGATATGCCCACATTCTAGAGGATTATATTCTTCTCATTGTGAGATTTAGGATAACATGTCGAGGGTAAGAATTTCACAATGATGATGTATTCTCCTTACATCATGTTAGAAAATGTGAATGTCTGATTGAAGATTAATCAGTGGGCTCAGGGGTTATCTGCCTGAGCCAATTCATAATTCATCATTAAACTCTGAGGTTCAACACACACACCATTTATGGAATATGAGTTCAACATGTATACTTCACTCCTTCATGTTATCAGAAGTCCACACTCCCCAACATTAAATCCTTTGCTGTGGAAGGTAAAGCAGTGTGAAAGGAGTCTGTCCTTTCCACTTAAGATGAAAAGGAGCAGGAATTTTTCATTTGCAAACAATACATAAGAATGCTGGTTCATGGAAGTGTGTATGAGCCTACAGCCAGAGGTAAAGTGTGCATGCGTGTATGCACGTGTACATGCGTGGGTGCGTGAGAGGGTGCTGTGTGTGTGTGTGTGTGTGTGTGTGTGTGTGTGTGTGTATGTGTGTGTGTGTATTTCTTTAGTGACTTCCCATTCAGACCCCTCGTTTACTCGTTGAGCTCAGCTCATATGTTATGAGACAGTGTCTCTTTACATAGTTCTGGGTATCCTGAAACTCACTCTGTAGGCCAGGCTGGCCTTGAACTCAGAGAGATCATCCTGCCTCTGCTTTCTGAGTGCTGGGATTAAAGGCATGTACCACTATATCTGACTATTCATGCATTCTTGTTGAGGGTGAGGTGACTACTAATGATTTTGGGGAGGCAAACATCTTAACTTTCACAGTAGGTTGTGCCTCTGCAAAAGAGATGATTAGGAATGAAGTATTTTTTTTTTAGATCTTGATAATTTCAAATAAACAACATATCCACAAGCCTGGGCACACTGTGAGATCACAAGCCACACATTTTTATCCTAATAGATATGGATGTCAACCATCTTAGTAAGATATTTCCAATCTGCCCTCTGGGGTAAAAGTTTGAACTTGGGATGCACTGAAGAAACAGAACATTTGTCCTCCCAATTCTGTCCCCAAAGTGACCTACAAGCACCTCCTCCAGGCCTCCCTTGCCTCTGGCTTCCTTTTAGGTTCAGCCAATTGGTGGCAGCCGGACAAAGCTCTTCCTTCAAACAATAATGGAAAGGATGGATTGAATTACTGATCTAGAGTCTTTTTCTGCTCCTTAGACTGTTGATTTGCTCTTCTTACTGCCTTTTTTGAGTGTCTTCTTACTGCTTTTTTTCAGAGCTAGGATGAATGGAAGGAACTTTAGAGATTCCTAACTTATTCTTCCTTTCTCCCAATCATGCCAGCAACATTTCAGGTAGAACCTGTTCTCCTTTTACAGATATTCAGGTATAAAAGTTCTACAGAATCCTCTGTGTGACCCACTTAAACTCCTATCTAATCTTCTATCCAACCCAGGCCACATAGTCCCCTCGAGCTCCAGGCTTTTCTCATGCCCTGTATTTGGAAGGTCCAGAGACTGTACAGCAGCAGCACATGCTTAACAAAGAACATCATTTGCACATTCATGAACTGTCTGAAGACTAACCCAGCCGTCCTTCAGCCTTCCTTCAAAATCGTCCCTGCTGAGGCATCCTCTCAGAAGTTTGCCATTCTACCATTAAGCATGTCTATAGTTGAGCTAGAAACTCCTCCAAAGCTCTCCCTGTGTCTGTGGTATAGACACTGCACACTGTGAATCTGATAAGGTATCTCATGCCTCCTCCAGACCCTGCTGTGTTTCTTCTAGTCTTGCTATAAGAGAAATCTTTGGATTTTCTTCCCTATTTTAGTTGACTATATGAAACTCTAACCAGGTTATGTTGAGCGATTCCAAATTTCCTTTCTTCCTACTGTTAACATCTTTCATCACAACACGCTGGATTTGGTTGAAATTTTCCTTAACTAGAAAACATTAAGGAATTTGATTTATGCCAGTCCACCATTTACCCAGTCCATTGTCGCTGGTGAAAGCACATCATTTCCAATCTCTTAGCCTAAATGATACCATGCTAAAAAAAAAAAAAAAAAAAAAGAAATACAGCATGTCTTCAAGAAATGGCAGAGGCATCATTTGGATAATAATGTCATTCTGGCTTTGATTATTTTGACTTTAATTCCTGTCTAGAATTAGCCAAACAAAGTATATTTTGGAAGTAATGATTTTTTTCCTGGTTTTAAAAATGTTTATTAAAAAAACTTTTATAACAAGCTATTTTCCTCTGGGCAATATTAAATATGGGTAAAAAATTTTCAATGATATGTAAAAATTTGTGTAACATAGAAGGTGAGTCATTTCTAATGAAGCAAGCTATTTTACTAGCTTCTAGTATTCTACTTTCCAAGTTTTCCTGTTTCTTTTTTAAGTACATCTGAAAAATGTTAACTATATTTTCATTCCATTTGTGATTCAGTTAAGGGTTTGACTGTAAGAAAGCAGACTAACATAATTAAATCAATTAGAAGAGCTAGATAAATCTAAAGAATATTTATGGAATAAATTTGTGTGTGAGCTTAAGGATTCAAATGTCATGAATAAAAGCTATATAGCCACCTTCTAGTCTGTCTTCTTTACATGCCTAATTTATTTAACAAATAGTTCGCCAGCCTGCAGTGTCCTGGCAAAGGGTTAATAAAAGGGAAATGGTTAATTTTATAAAAACGAATTCAAAATTTGTTTCAATGCACACATGGACACATTCAAATTTTAACTAAATCCCTTTATCCTATTTCAGTTTTCCAATAAGACAGTAAGTATATAGTTTAGCTTCCCAGCAGACTAGTGTCCTTATACACATTTTCTTGCCATAGAATTTAATGTTAATTTGATGGTGGTCTGATATATAAAGATGTTAGGTCTTTGCATGGCCTCCAGGACTTGGACCTGACTGGGGTGGTGAGGAAATGAAGAAAGAACAGGTATACCCACAGAGAGAAAGGCTGGAACTGGGTAGACTGGGCTCTCTGATGGAGAAACCACAGCACATGGTTCCCAGAGTTAGAGCCTGTGACAGTAGAGAGAAGACATGGCAAAAGGTGACTGGTCCCAGCAGCAGCTGGGAGCGCCCACTTCTTTAGATTATAACAGTTCTCCCTTTCCTCTCTCCAAACTCCCATATACATATGGAGATATATATACATATATATGTGTATATATATATATATGTATATATATATACACATATATATCCCTTCTCACTCTCCTTCAAATTCATGACCTCTTTTTTGACTAATTGCTATTGCATGCATATATATATATATATATGGATACACATATACATTCCTAAATATAACCTACTCAGGCCATATAATATTACTTGCACACATATTTTCAGGGCTGACCATCAGGCACTGGACAGCCAATTCGTGTGCTCTTCCCTGGAGAGGACCACCTCTTCCACTTCCAGCTTTCCTCAGTTCCCTGTAGTTCTTTGTATAGGGTTGAGTGAGGCCTTGTGGGCTTTTCCTCATCCACTTTGGCATGTCCATTAGTGTCTCCCTTGTTTAGCTCACATTTGGACAGTCCTGTTGGTGATACTTTATGGGTATATTTTCTGACATTACTAGGAGGCACAATCTCACAATAACTACCTGATCCTCCTGACAATCTTTTTGCCCCCTCTTCCAGAGTGTTTCCTGAACTTTCAATGTCGGAGTATTGTGTAAATGTATCCATTGGTACTGGGCCCCACAACTGCATATTGATTGGTTGTGGTTTTCTGTGGTGGTCTCCATCTGTTACAAAGAAAAGTTTATTTGGTGAGGGATGAAGACACACATATCTGTGGATATAAGGACAAATGTTTATAGGTTGTCGTCACAGATTGTACTGATTTATTAAATTAGTGGTTTTAGATTCTCCTCCAATAACCATGACTTCACTAGCACTAGCCTCGTTAGCTAGGTTTCCAGGCATGATTTCCCTCTTGTTGAGCAAGTCTTAAGTCCAACTAGAGAGCCTCTGGTTACCGCCGAGGTGTGTGTACCACTACTGTGCCCTTAGGGTTCTCAGGCCATGCTGGTCATCAATGTGGTTCATAGTTCTCAAAGCTGGATTGAACTGTTAGTTGCCTCCTTCCTTTGGAAGCTTGCATGGTACCTTCTGGTACCATGAAAGCTAGTCCTCATGGAGGGGTCATTCAGGTCAGTTCCAGTGCAGGGGTTTCTGGGCCCTCTGTCTGAAGTACATAGTGTCTTCAGCAATAGGGACTTACCTTCCACCCCTACGTAGGCAGCCATGGGCAATAGCAATAGGCTGTATGTTTTGGAGTCTCTTGGACAGCCCTGGACAACAACTCAAAAGAGGGCTTTTCACGCCTGGTGTCAGGTCTTAGTTTAGTCTTCAGCTCTTGAAGGGAACACCATCAGCCTAGATGAGAAAAGCTCATTTAAACTATATATTATGTTCCTTAGGGCTTTTTCAGAGATTGTTTATATTTTTCTCACCTCCTTCCTTCTGTATTTACTTCCTTTCCCCTCCCTAAAAAGCCTCCCTCCCCACAATCAGATCAGTGCTATCCCCCCCGCTTTATTGCTCCTCGTCCCCCTTATTCAGGCAGCGGTCCCATTTTCCTTTCCTGGTTTCTGTAGTTATTATAGGCCATACTCACATCTGTAGATTTGAAGCTGGGGGCTTCCAGTGAGAAAGAAGGTGCAACATTTTTCTTTCTGGGTCTGGGTTACTTTATTCAATATGGTCTTTTCTAGTTCCATTCATTTACTTGCAAAGTTTATCATTTCATTTTTTCTTTACAGATGAATAGTATTCCATAATGTATATGGGCCACATTTTCATTATTCATTCATCAGTCGTAGGACATTTAGGCTGTTTCCATTTCCTAGCTATTGTGAACACAGCATCAATGAATATGGCTGAGTAAGTATCTGTGGAGTAGGATGTCAAGTCCTCCGGGCAGATGCCAAGGAGTGGCACAGCTTGGTTGTATGGTAGGATATTTTTAGATTTTTGAGGATTCACTCTGATTTTCATAGTGGCTTTACCAGTTTGCAATCCCACCAAGAGTGAGGAAGAATTCTCCTTTCCCTACAACCCCTCCAGCATTCTGTCAGCTATTTCATTGATCTTCGCCATTCTAAGACTTGGGTAAGATGAAATCTCAAAGTTGTTTTCATTTAATTTCCCTAATTTCTAGGGGTTATAAACACTGAGATATTTCTTAGCTATGTTTTTTCTTCTTTTGAGAACTTTCTATGCAGGTCCTGGGTCCATATTTAAAATGAGAACTTTCTATGCAGGTCCTGGGTCCATATTTAAAATGAGAACTTTCTATGCAGGTCCTGGGTCCATATTTCAAATGAGTCATTTTCTTTCTTTCACTCTTTTTGTTTTTTTTTTTTTTTGAGTTCTTTTATATTCCAGATATCAATCTTCTGTCAGTGTATAACTGGCAAAGACTCTCCCCCATTCTGTGGTCTTCTTCACGGGGTTGGTTGTTTCTTTAGGTGTCCAGAAGCCTTTTAGTTTTACAAAGTCCCAGCTGTCAATTGTTGGCCTTAATTTTGGGGCAAATGGAGTTTTATTCAGAAAGTCCTTTCCTATATCACATAAGGTATTGCTTGTGTTTTCTTCTAGAAGTTTCAGTGTTTTCAGTTTCATGTTTAGGTATTTGATCCACTTGGAGTCAGTTTTTGTGCAAGATGATAAATATGCGCCTAATTTAATTCTACTGCATGTGGATATCAAGTTTTCCCAGGACCAGTTTTTGAAGATGCTTTCTTTGGGATATATTTTTGGTGTCTTAGTCAAATACTAAGTGGCTAACGTTACATGTGCTCACATTTTGTTCCACTGGGCTGGGGTGTGGTTCAATTGTTAGAATGCATGGGTAGCATGTATGAGGCTCTACCTTGGATCTACAACACTCCATAAGCTGGGCATGGAGGCTCATGCTTATAATCCCAGCATTGTGGTGTGGGGATGGAGGTCAGAGGATCAAAAGTTCAAGGTCAGCTGGACAATAGTGGTGCACACCTTTAACTGGGGAGACAGAGGCAGGTGGATCTCTGTAAGTTTGAGGCCAGTCAGGACTGTTACACAGAGAAACCCCATCTCTGAGGGGAAAGAAGAAGAAGAAGAAGAAGAAGAAGAAGAAGAAGAAGAAGAAGAAGAAGAAGAAGAAGAAGAAGAAGAAGAAGAAGAAGAAGATCAATATCATCCCTGGCTACAGAATTAGTTCAAGACCAACATGGGATATATGAGATTTTATCAATAAAGAAAAAAAGAAAGGAATGTATAAGAGGTAGATTGTTGTGGTCCATTTTTGATATGATGTGTGCTTAGAGTTCATCAGAGGTACAGACAGACAGGAGGTATTGGCCCCTTCCTCCTCTAGCTAGCACCTAGCACCTGCTTGTCTCAAGACTCTGAGATTTAGAAAGTTCGATGTGACTAAGCCCAGCGTAGGCAAAGGGGGCTGGCTGCCTCAAGCTCCAAACTGTTCAATGAATGGGGCTTTGTGTCCTAGACCAATAAGATGAGGAGTTTGGGGAGGATGCAACTTCTGGCCTATAGGAGAAGAGGACAGAAACTTCTGATCATAAGATTTTAAATACCACTGCCTGGCTCCAGATCAGTACACCAGAGGTCATTTTTTTTTTTTTTTTACTTTTTCTCTGTACTCTCGTCCTGTTCTCCAGAGTTATATAACAAAAGTGCTTCACTTGCCCTAGTCTTTTGAATTTGTTATTGCCTTATTTCCAACAAGGGAAAGAATAAAGGGAGGGAAGGAAGGTAAAGAAAGACAGTGAAGCAACTATTTTACCTCCTTTCTCTGTAGTCTTGAGAAATTTCTCAGAAATTCATGATTTCCACAATGCATCTGGAACAGTACAAGCCAGTAAGAACTTTTAATACTTATGAAGAATGGAGTTCAGAATCATTTAGTTGATCTTCATCTCCCTCCTCTCCTCCAGTTCCTCAATATTATCCCCAACTTAGTAGCAGACCATCTGCTGCACCCTCTCTGCCCTCATCCCCAGGGGACTAGCAGATATTCTTCTCCAGTGTCTCTCCCATACCAGATCCCTTTGTCTCAGGTGCCAACACCAGGAGGCACTCCCGGGAAACCTGCTGGCCACACTCACCGTGGAATCAGGTAGGCATCGTCACTCTCCCTCCTGTCTTCCAATTCCAGTCCCCCAGTCTTGTCCCTTCTTTTGTAGCAGACTACCAGATGTAGCCTCTCCTCTGCCCCCGTTCATAGGAGACTACCCGTATCGTCTTGGCATACCCAGCTTTCCTCCTTCCTGTGGCCCCCTCAGCACTCCTCCCACAGCCCTTCCCCACTCCTTCCTGTCACTTTCCAATACCTAGAAACACTTGCTACACAGAACCCCCAGTGGCCACACCTGGCAGAGCCTCAGAACCACTATCTACCAGGCAAACCACAGCCACCACATTCTCCTAAGATCCAGAGAGGGCAACAAAAACCAAGAAGCAGAAAACCCACTTAATAAAGACAAAATCAGGTATCAACGCCTACAACTGCAATCATTCCAAACCCAAATGCCTACACACCAGCATTAAAATACAATCAGTAAGAGCCAAGACAATGACTCCACATGGGCCCAGCAACCCTACTACAGTAGGCCATGAGAATGCAACATAGCTGAAGCACAAGACAAGGACTTCAAAATAGCTGTGATGAATATACACAAGGACCTTAAAGAGCATATGAATGAGTCCATTAATGAAAACACAAACAGTGGAATAAAATTAAGAAAACTGTTGAAGGTATGAAAGTGGAAATGGAATCACTAAAGAAAACTCAAACCAAGATAAAACTAGAAATAAGAAATGTAGAAAGTGAAATCAAAACCTCAGAGGTCTCACCAACAGAATACAAGAAAAAGAATAGAAAATCTCTGGCACTGAAGACAAAGAAGAAATGGATACCTCAGTTAAAGAAAATGTTAAATATAAAAAATCCAGTTGTAAAACCTCCAGGAAACTTGGGACACTATGAAAAGACCAGATCTATGAATAACAGGAATAGAAGAAGGAGAAGAAACCCAGGTAAAAGTCATAGAAAATACTTTCAACAAGGTCATAGAAGAAAATTTCCCTAAACTGAAGAAGAAGGTGCCTATCAAGGTACAAGAAACATACAGAACACCAAATACAATGGACCAGAAAAGAAATTCTCCATGACACATAATAATCAAAACACTAAATGTACAGAACAAAGAATATTAAAGCTATAAGAGGAAAAAATAATTTATATTTATAAATATAAATTACTATATAATATTATATAAAAGCAGACCCATTAGAATAACACCTTGCTTCTCAATAAAGACCTTAAATGCCAGAAGGGCCTGAATGGATGTTCTAAAAACTCTAAGAGACCAAAGATACCAGCCAGCCAAGACTACTATACCCAGCAACACTTTCAATCACAATAGATGGAGAGAGAAAAACATTCCACGATAAAACTAAATTTAAGCAGCGTCTATCTCCAAATTCAGCTCTACAGAAGACACTAGAGGGAAAAACTTCAACTGAAGAGGTTAGCCACCTGTACAAAAACACAAGGAACAAATAATCTCAGACCAGTAAATCAAAAGAAGAGCAGGGAACCCACCCAATAAGAAACAAAATAATGGGAACCCACAAGCACTGCTCATTGATAAGTATCAATATCAGTGGTCTCAATTCCCCAGGAAAGACACAGACTAACAGATTGGATATGAAAACAAGATCCATTCTGCTGCTGCATCCAAGAAACATAGCCAAACATGAAGGATATACATCACCTCAGGGTAAAAGGATGGAAAAAAATACTCCAGCAAATGGACCTACAAAGCAAGTGGGTATAGCCATTTTAATATTTGATGAAATAGGCCTCCAACAAAAACAAGTTCTATTCTCATCAAAGGGAAATTTCACCAAGAAAATACTACAACTCTAAACACCTATGCACCAAACACAAGGGCACCTAAGTTCATAAAAAGAAACACTGCTACAGCTACACATACTGACCTTCACACAGTGATAGTGGGTCACCTCAACACCCCATTCTTTTGTCATGCAGACAAAAACTAAACAGAGAAACTCTGAAGCTCACTGACATCATAAACCAAATGGACATAACAGATGTTTATGGAATGTTTCACCTGTCTTAGTGACTGTCCTATTGCTGTGGAGAGATATCATGACCAAGGCACCTCTTACTTTTTTAAAAAAACATTTAATTGGGGCTGGCTTACAGTTTCAGAGATTTAGCCCATTATCATGATGGCAGAAAGCATGGCAGCATGCAGGCAGACATGGTACTGAAGACGTAGCTGAGAGCTACCTCCTGATCCATAGGCAGAAAGAGATGAGAGAGATTGAGAAAGAGAGAGAGATTTGGTTTGCATGGGCTTTTGAAACACCAAAACCCACCCCTTGGGAGACTCTTCCTCCAAAAAGGCCACAACTAATTCTTCTGATCCTTTCAAACAGTTCCACTCTCTAGTGACTAAGCATTCAAATATGAGTTACTGTGGGGGGAGCATTCTTGTTCAAACCACTACAGCACCCAAACACAAAAGAATATACATTTTTCTAAGCACCTCATGGAACTTTCTCCAAAATTGACTACATACTTAGACACAAAGCAAATCTCAACAGATACAAGAAAATTGAAATAGCACCCTGCATCCTATTTGAACACGACAGACTAAAGCTGGATATCAACAGCAACAGAAACAACAGAAAGCTTACAGACTCATGCAAACTGAAAAAAAAAAAACACTACTGAATGATAATTTCTGTCAAGACAGAAATTACAAAAGAAATTAAATAAACTGAATAAAAAATGAAATGAATACACAATACCCAAACTTACAGGACACAATGAAGGCAGTTCAAGGAGGGATATTCATAGCACTAAGTGCCTACGTAAAAGAATTGGAGATATCTCACATTAGTAACTTAATGACACACCTGAAAGCTCTAGAAAAAAAAGTAGTAATATTTGAAAGGAGTAGATGGCAAGAAATAATCAGACTTGGGACTGAAATCAATAAAATTGAAACAAATAGACAAACAAAAAAATAATATAAAGAATCAATAAAACAACTAGGTTCTTTGAGAAAATCATAAGATTGACAGACCCTTAGCCAAATTAACTAAAAGTCAGAAGGCAAAGATCCAAATTAACAAAATTAGGGACCAGAAAAAAAGGATTAAAAAAAAGACACAAAGGAAACCCAGAGAATAATAAAGACATGCTTTAAAAATCTGTACGCCACTGTCTTAGGGTTTCTAGTACTGTGAAGAGATACCAAGACCATGGCAACTCTTATAAAGGAAAACATTTAATTGAGGCTGGCTTATAGTTTCAGAGGTTCAGTCTATTATTATCATGGTAGAACATGGCAGTGTGTGGGCATACATGGTGCTAGAGAAGGAGCTGTTCTACATTTTGATCCAAATGCAGTAGAAGCAACTGTGTATCACATTTGGCATAGCTTGAGCATAGGAGACCTCAAAAACCACCCCACACAGTGATACACTTCCTCCAAGTCCACACCTACTCCTACAAGGACATACCTCCTAATAGTGCCCCTCCCTATGGGGGCCATTTTCTTTCTTTCCACTCCCTGGCCCCACAGGCTTGTGGCCATATCATAATGGAAAAATGCCTTCAGTCCAACTTCAAAAATCTCCAAGTCTATAACAGTCTCAAACTTATTTAAAGGTCTAAAGTGCAAAGTCGCTTCTGAAATTCATGCAATCTCTTAACTGTAATCCCCTATAAAGTCAAAATCAAAAAACAGATCATATACTTGTAACATATAATGGCACAGGGTATACATTACCATTCCAGAATATAGGGAAGGGAATATAGAGAGAAAATATTAGACCAAAGCAAGACCAAAAACCAGATGGACACACTCCAAACTCTCCATGTCTGATGTCAAAGCACTCTTCAAATTTCCCAATTCCTTCCTTCCTTTCTTCCTTCCTTCCTTCCTTCCTTTCTATTTATTTATTTATTTATTTATTTATTTATTTATTTATTTATTATTTATTTATTTATTATTTATTTATTTATTTATTTATTTATTTATTTATTTATTTGAGACAGGGTTTCTCTGTGTAGCCATTGCTGTCCTGTAACTCTCTCTGTAGACCAGGTTGGCCTTGAACTCACAGAGATCCACCTGCCTCTGCCTCCTGAGTGATGGGATTAAAGTCGTGAACCACCACTGCCTATCTCCAACACCTTTCAGCTTTGTTTGACTGCAACACACTTCTTTCTTTTGGGCTGTTTTTACTCCATGTTAGCAGATTCCTCGACAGGTATCCCATGATTCTGACATCTCCAACATCTTGGGGTCTCCAATACAATCCAGGCTTCACCTTCACAACTTCACACAATGACTTCTCTAGGCCTCCATTCAGGAACACCTCCGACACATGCCTCGCTTTAGTAGCTTTCCTAAGTCACAGAGGGAGATTTTGTAACCCCTTTCTTGTATTCTTGACTGTATAGCCAGAACCACATGACTAAAGCTGCCAAGTTCTTCTGGTTGCTGAGGCTGGAACATGGCCTTCTTGTTCAATTACATCTTCACCAGCTTTCTGGTTTTGATAGTTACCTTTACTGCCTAAGCTTGGCTGTCTTGGAACTCACTCTGTAGCCCAGGCTGGCCTCAAACTCAGAGACACACCTGCCTCTGTCTTCTGAGTGCTGGGATTAAAGGTCTGCACCACCACACCCAGCTCTGAGCTTTTCTTTAATCCCATTTCGCAAGTTGGAAGCTTAACTGGGTAAGGTCTTGTCCTGAGGTCATTACTCCTTTTATTCCATTTCTTAATGTGTTTATCTCCTTGAACATGGAACTCAGCTCCACTCCACTTAATGGTGCTCCTTTTCTCTTCAAATTGTACATTTTGTGTTTTCCCTTGCTCAACTTGCTCCTTTTCATTATAAATCTTCATCAGAGTGAATACTAATAACTACAGGACAGAGTCAATACTAGGCTGTTTTGAGATTTCCTCTACCAATGAAATTAATCCAAAATTTTTTACTTTAGCCTCAGACAAACTTTTTCAACAAGAGCAAAAACCAGCCACATTTTTCACCAAAATATCACAAGAATTATCTCTAGGCAACATACTAACATTCTTCTCCTCTGGAATATTTTGATCCAGGCCCCCACATTTCAAATCACCCTCAGCACCACTGTCTTCCATGCTCCTACCGGTGTGGCTCATTAAGCCCCACTTAAACTGTTCAACTGCTTTTCTAATCCAAACTCCCAAAGTCCACATGCCTCCAAACAAAAACATGGTCCAGCCTATTTCAGTAATACCTCAGCCCCTGGTACCAACTTCTGTCTTAGTTGGGGCTTCTATTGCTATGAAGAGACACAATGACCATGGCAGTTATTATAAAGGAAAACATTTAATTGGGGCTGGATTACAGTTTCAGAGGTTTAGTCCATTATTCTTCACGGAACATGGCAGCATGTAAGCAGACATGGTGCCAGAGAAGGAGCTAAGGGTTCTTCATCTTGATCCACAAGCAGCAGAAGCAACTGTGTGTCACATTTGGCATATAAGACCTCAAAACCTGCCCCCCACAGTGAAACACTTCCTCCAACAAGGCCACACCTACTTCAACAAGTGCCACTCCAACAACCTACTCCTAATAGTGCCACTCCCTATGGGGGCCATTTTCTTTCAAGCTACCACATTCATCAAACTGGAAAATCTAAAAGAAATGGATCATTTTCTTGGTATACACTACCTACCAGTGTTAAATCAAGATCAGACAAGCAATTTAAACAGACCTATCACCCCTATAGGTCTGAAATAGAAGCAGTAACTAAAAGTTTCCCAACCAAAAAGAGTGCAAGGCGAGATGATTTTAGAACGGAAGTCAATCAGACTTTCAAAGAAGAATTAAATGCCAATACTAGTCAAATTATTCTACTAAATCGAAACAAAAGGAGAACTGTACAATTCTCTTTAAAAGGCCACAGTTACCCTGATACCTAAACCACACAAAGATCCAACAAAATAAGAGATGTACAGAGCAATTTTTTTATTAACATAGATGCAAAAATTCTCAGTAAAATACTTGCAAACAAAATAAACAAAAATATCCAAAAGATCATCCACCATGATCAAGTAGTCTTCATCCCAGAGATGCATGGGTGATTCAATATATGTAAATTGATAAGTGTAATTATCAATTATAGAGACTAAAAGACAAAAACCACATGATCATCTCATTAGATTTAGAAAAGGCCTTTGAGAAATCCAATATCCTTTCTCGATAAAAGTCCTAGAGCAACTAGAGATAAAAGGGACATACTTCAACATAATAAAGGCAATTTACAGTCAGCCCAAGATTAGTATCAACCTAAATGAAGAGAAACTCTGTTTCCACTAAAACCAGGAACAAGACAAGTTGTCCACTCTCTCCATACTTATTCAATATAGTACTTAAAGTCTTCACTAGAGCAATAAGACAACTGAAAGAGTTCAAGTGGATACAAATAGGAAGGAAAGAAGTCAAAAGTACCTTAAATTGCACATGATATGATTGTACACATAAGTGACCCTAAAAATTCCACCAGAAAACTACCACAGCTGATAACAACTTTCAGCAAAGCAGAAATTAATGCATAAAAATCAGTAGCCTTCCTTTATACCTATGACAAATGGACTGAGAAAAAAATCAGGAAAACAATATCTTTCACAATAGCCTCAAAAAATAAAATTTCTAGGGGCAATTGTAATCAAGGAGGTGAAAGACTTACATGATAAAAAATTTAAGACAGTGAATAAAGAATTCAAAGAAGATATCAGAAGATGGAAATATCTCCCATGCTCATGGATCAATATGATTAATGTAGTTAAAAGAAAAGCAATCTACAGGTTCAATGCAATACCCCATCAAAATTCCAACACAGTTCTTCACAGAAGTTGAAAGGACAATTTTCAGCTTCATATGGAAACACTAAAAATCCAGGATAGTTAAAACACTCCTGAACAACAACAACAACAACAAAAACTGCTGGAGATATCACCATCCTCAATCTCAAATTGGACTACAGAGTTATAGTAATAATTACAGCATGGTATTGGCTTAAAAACAGGCACTTTGATCAATAGAATAAAATTGAAGACCTAGATATAAGTCCATACACCCATAGTGTAGGTAGACACCAGTTTTGACTTCTCTGTTTTCAATGAGTTGTATAGGTGTTATCTTCAGCAATGCAGTATTACTATCAGTTTGTGGAGAGCAACCCATAACCTTAGCAACATCTGGGTTGTTTGGGGGTTCTTGTGGGACCCCTTTAACCAACAACTCAATTAGACATAACCCATACTGACTAATGTTCGTGTTATTGGAAGGTATTCTGAATGATACCAAAGGAAAAAGGTAAACATCAACCAAGCTACAAACCCTTTGATCTACATTGGTGACCTGCTTACAAGATGGGTTAGTGCAATAATGACACAAAGTTTGTGTGAGTAACTACCCAGTCTCTGATTGTATGTAAGGCCCATTACATGAGATGGAACCCATCCCTGACACTGTTAAAGTGGTCAAGGACTGAGACTAAATAGGCCAGGGACCTAGCGGAAAACCAAATACTACTGTCTCCTAAAGGAGTGTAACAATAAAATGACTCAAAACGACATCCCACTGTACTCATAGGTCAATGCATTGCTCGGATTACCAGGAAAGGTTCTTCCTGAAGCAGACGGGAACAAATACACAGACCCACATATGGACAATGTATAAACAGTGAAAGACCTTGGAGCACTCACTCCTAATTGTGATGTCCATTAAATACTTCCCTTCAGGGCTCAGGGAACTCTTCAGAAGAAAAGGTAGGAAGATTCTAAGAGCCAGTGGGGATGGAAGAAACCAAGGAAACAAGATCTTCTAAACACAGCAGGACAAGTACAAATATGAACTCTCAGAGATTGTAGCAGCATACCCAGGACCTGGACAGATCTGGCCAGATAGGATCCCAGCACTGAGAGAAGAAGTGGACAAAAGCCTCCATCACTAACCTAATCTCCAATTGATAACAGTTTGCATAAGAAAAATCAATTTTCTCCAGAGGATTCTCTCTGGGTATACAGACCACTCTTAAAGCCAGGCCCCATACCCAGCAGTAGATGGCCAACACAAAACAAACTCAATGGCATTTTGGAGGTTCTTGATGCATAACACTTTATAAGGACTTTTTTTTTAACCTTATAGGCCTTTTGCATACATACTATGGTTTCTGTGATTGTGTTTCGTGGGGTTTATGTGTGTGTTTCTGCACTTATAGCTGTTTTTGAGCTTTTTCTTTGGTAGTATGTAGGGTTTTTTTGTCCTGTTCTTGTCTACTTTTATTTATCTCACTTTATTTTATTAAGATGTCTTTGTATGAAGGGGGGGCTATTTGGACAAGTGTGAAAATTTTTTTCAGTAAATTTTTTCTTTTTTTAGTTTTTCAAGACAGGGTTTCTCTGTGTAGCCCTGGCTGTCCTGGAACTCACTCTGTAGACCAGGCTGGCCTCAAACTCACAAAGACCTGCATGTTTCTGCCTCCTGATTGCTGGAATTAAAGGTGTACACCACCAGAGCCCAGCTCCAATAAAAAATTTTTTTTAAATAACAAATATTTAAAATAAAAAAGTATTGTACAATATCACTTATGTGCAATCTAAAAGTGAATCTCTTAGAAATTTTGAGTAAATTAGTGGTTATCAGAGGCTGGGAGGGCTAGGGAAGAGGAAGGTTAATAAAAGCATTCTATGTTATTTTTAGATAGAAAAATTACTTTCAGATGTTCCATTACATTGTAAGGTGACAGTAGATAATGGTAACATATTATATATTCTGTAAAAAGGGTAGAAAAAAATTTTTGATTATGTGAGACACAGAGAAATGAAAATTTGAGGAAATAAATGTTTAGCCTAATTTGAACATTATACAATGCATCAAAACATCACATGATGCACTGTTGCAGGATATTTGCTCACAGTGTGAACCCCAAGATTGTGTTATTTACTGGAAAAATGTGTTTCTAGTTGTGGTGTGGCTCAGCCCTAGCACACACCTTTAATCCAAAAGCTTTCTGTTTATATATTGTAAACAGGATTAAATAAAGTCAACCATAAGTCAAGAGGCAGAACAAGCAACCAGTTGACAGGAAGTGAACAAGAAAAAAAAAAACAGAGAGAGTAAGAGGAAGTCAGGGGGATGAATAGAGAAACACGGGAAGTAGAAGGGAGAGATTTGAGTTTGAGCTTGGTTTTGTTTGATGTGAGAGGCTAGCTCCCACCTTTTAAAGGGTTCCTATGAGGAGGAGAGAGAAATGAGAAACCTTTAGATAGAAAGATAGTAGAGAGGAAACAGACAGAAACACATGGTAGTTTCAGGAGGACCTGGATCAAAATCCACCAGCCCCTTTTGTCTTTTCAAAAGGGCTTTTTATAACAATACCAAGGGGCAGGGCAAAAGATCTCCCCCTTGCTAAATCAAAGCTTACCACACAGCCAAGTTCAGACCCTTCCAAACACTTGGTAACCATGCCGATGGTCCAATCATTCTCCTCTGCAGCCCTGGTGGGTAAAGCAAGCTCAGATCTCACTAGGAAACCTCTGTGGGTTTCCACAGCTCCTCCTTCTTAATATATTAAAGGGCCCTTCAGATTCCTCAGATAGACTGTGCCTGCTTTAGGTCATTCTTCTTCCCTAGGCAACCTTCCCAGTCCTTGAGATAAATGTTCCATCAAGCATACTCTGTCTTAGGTTGGAAGTTAGCAAAAAGAACATTGCCCATCCCTGACTACCAGCATCTGGCAGGAGAAAGTATAGAGCTTAACTCAGCTCTGACTCAGGTCCCTACTAAGAGCTTGTGAGTAGTTGAAACAACCACAGCAGTCCCTAGAGCTGCCATACAGCCCAGTAAAGGAGGAGAGAATGACCAAGATGGAATGTCCTTTTTGAATGGGTCTAAGATGTCTATAACAGCCTTAGATGTGCCAAGCCCTTTTTTATATCAATAAACTCTTGATGCAAATGCATCAAATAAATCAATAAACTCCAAATGCAACTGCATCAAACAAAAGACTCCCTTAGCTTCACCAAACCATGGCACATTAATATCAACAGGTTAACATAATTCTAGTGTGACTATTACTATACATATTCACAACTAGCATGACTATTACTATATATAGTTACAATTCTTACAAACTTACATTCAAAAGCAAACTATAGGACTACTTTACAAACTTTAGCAAATATCTAAAAGAGATTTCTTAACAGAACTATTTATATTTTCTTCCAACAAGACAGAGGGTACATGAATCATGAGTTACCACAGTTAAAATTGTAGGTGAATTTAAAACTGTTCCATTTCTGAAATTTGCAAAAGCTCAGAAAAGTCAGTTCTAATAACAGTCTTATAATTCATCTGAAAGTTTGAAATCAGAGCCTAATTCATCAGCGGCTCTAGAGTCTTTGTATCCAGCTCCCTCAACCCCAGGATTCAGTGAGTGCTGCTGCTAGGGGGCTGTTACACTCAGGAGGATGATGCTCCCCTGAACCACCTTCCCCACTGGGCCTTCCTAGCCATTCCAGAACTGGTGGAAGTGCACCCAGCAGTAGTCGGTCACTGGTCATGGGGCAGTCCCTTTACCCAAATTCATTGCATTTCCCCTGAATGCAACAATTCAAATGCTGCTGAAACTTCACTCCCACCTAAAGAGGCATTTTATGACAGTCTTTCCCATGAACCTCCCTCAGGGAAAAGGTGATTGCCATAGTAACTGAACTGCTAGAGCTACTTTCAGAAAACTTTCTACTCAGTCAACAAACAGAAACTGCAAGATTTTAGTTGCTAGCTTTTTTCAGGCTTTTACAATCCCAGTCCTGAGGCCTGAGCATTCTCAGCTGCCTCTTACCCCAGGGGCTCAAGGTTCTTCCCACTGATATATGCTATAGCTCTTAAGAAGCCCTGGCTCCAGGAGGAATCCCAGACACTATGAGTTGCAGTTCACAAGCAGCCCTTCTGGGTCTGAAAGGAAACCTGGCCATGGCCAATCGCAGCTGCTCTACCTCTTAGTCTCCTTCTTTCTCCAGACTACAGGATGGAACATCAATATCAGGGACATTGGTCCAGCTGCTCTCACTTCAGTTCCTCTGGAGGAGCATCATCAAAGCTGACATTCCTCTGTTCCACACACCACACCAAGTGCTCAGGCAGCCATTGAACTTCACTTAGTGACTGAGGGTACAATTCCCCACTCTTAATTTTTTGAAGTTGCACCTTAAGACTGTCATGAGCTCTCTCAATGATGCCTTGTCCTTGATAGACTTTTATTAATCCAATGTTCCCCTCTTGCATCTCAGGCACAACCCAGGTTCCTTATTTTTGCTTAAGCTTTTTCCACACCAAAGCAATTTCCCAGTGTTCTGATAGCTCTCCCTTGCCATGAGCCCTAATTTCTAAAGGGTCCCAAAGTAGCCTGACAAGTGGCATTAGCATTTTAATTGCCTCCTGACAGGCAAGTTTTGGTCATCTGTTAGATAACCACCTCTTGATATTAAGGTGGGTCCAACTTTTCTAGAGCAGTGTATATGCCCTATGTCACTTGAGGTCAACTTGTTCTTGATCTATGGCAGTCTAGAAAAGATGTGAGTACAGAGTATTCCTTGGTGTGGCACACATACCCTTTATTCCAAGGTATGCCCATGTTACTTGATATTCAAGTGTAACCCAGGTTACATGAAGGCTGTAATGTGGTCTTGACTCCTCTGATTTGAGAATGTTTCCTGGTTTGGATGAAAGGTGAGTGTAGCTCAAAAATCTTGAAGGTAACATGTAGGATTTCATTCATCAGATCACCAACCCTTGTTACTGCAGTGGGTCCATCCTTGTTGATTTTGTGTTGGCTAACTCACACTTGAGGTCAACTTGTCCTGAATCTCTTGAAGTGCAGATAGCACATGGTCAATCATGACTAGAGGGTATGCCCCACACATCCTTCATACCAAAGACTGCCCAGATTGTGGGATTGTCATTTGTGGCCCAGACATCATGAAAGACATGATTTCACCCTGGCTACTCTAAACAGAGGATATGGGCTGGGTTGGATAAAGAGAGGTATGGCCCAAACACACTTGAGGTTGGTCTCAGCTTCTTGGTGGTCAAGGATCCACAAACTTACATACCTATCACCTGGCAGCCAATCATTGGGTTAGGAAACCTTGTGTATTGATTACATGATTTTGTTGCTGTTGTTGAACAGAGTCTAGATTGGGGAAAGTGTTTACTGAAGTCAAGATAAGTCCAGGTACAATTGAACCATTCTTTGTATTTAGGTATGTCCATTTTGTTTGGTCACTAATGTGGGCCCTTAGGTCCAGCAGGACCATGGTGTGGTCATGTCTCTCTTGTAATGAAGATTGTCCTGGGACATGAAGAGAGGGTCCACAAACTCTTGAAATTAAGCTGGCCCAGGCTACTTACCAGTCAGGGAGCTGCCAGGCAACCATTGATGTCACATTATGGCCTTTTCCCTATGTGACTCATCAGACTTACACCCCTTGGAGTTAATGGTGTCCAGCTGCTATGGATGATTGATTAATAAATAAAGTGCTGATTGGCCAGTAGCCAGGCAGGAAGTATAGGCCGGACAAGGAGGGAGAATTCTGGGAAGTAGAAGGCTGAGGGAGAGGGAGATGCTGCCAGCCACCACCATGAGAAACATGATGTAAGATACCAGTAAGCCATGAGCCATGAGGCAAGGTAAGATTTATAGAAATGGGTTAATTTAAGATATAAGAACTAGATAACAAGAAGCCTGCCACGGCCATACAGTTTATAAGTAATATGTCTCTGTGTGTTTAATTGGGTCTGAGTGGCTGCGGAAGCCAGGTGGACACAGGAATACTCCAGCTACATCCAACCTTCCTGGAGTAGTGGCAGTGGCCTAGGCCCCAGGTAAGGTCAACTTGTTATCCTCAGTCTCTGGAAATCCAGATAAGAGCTGGGCACAGAGGATTTATGGGTGCTGCCCACACACCCTTGACTCCAAGTTGTGCTCCTGTCCTTGGATGTCCATGTGTAGCCCAGACTACACCAAAGCCATGCTGCTATCATGACACACCTGGTGTGAGGAGGTTGCCTGGGTTGGAAGAATGGAGGGTGCAGCCCACAGACCCTTGAGTTTAAGGGTGTGGATGTCTCTCATCAGATTTCCAATTCTTGTCATTACAGTGATTTGAGCATTGTTGAGGGGAGTGGCTAACTCACAGTTGAGGTTAACTTGTCCTGCATTTCCTCAAGTTAATCCAGGAACTGGACATGGACAACTACTGGGTGTGGCCCACACACCCTCATTCCTGAGGTTTCTAAATTATTTGATGGTCAAGTCTGGTTTAGATACCATGAAAGCCAAGGTGTGGTCCTGGTTACACAATGGTGAGAGAAATCCTTGGTTAGATGAAAATAGGGTGCTGCCCATCCATCTTTATAGTTTAAATGATCTCAGGCTACTTGGTGGCTAAGGAGCTGCCAGATTAGCATTGGTGGAAGTCATGGCTTATGATCTAATGTCAATCATCAGCACAGAATTGGTTGTGTGTGAGTAAAGGTTTCTTGGTGAACATTGTGTGGCCTGGGTCACAAATGAGGGTTTGGTTTGTCCAACAAAATAAATTGAAGATAATGTCTGGTGTCAGAGCAGGCCATGATCATGGGTATGTCCATTTCTTTCAGTCATTAAGGTGGTGAGGTTTGGTCCATTTAAGGCCTGGCTCATTTGTAGTGAGATTGTTTCCTGGGTTGTATATAGAGAGGGTGCAGACCACACGCTCTTGATAATATAAGAGCTCTGGCTACTTGAAGGTCAAGGAACTACCAGGTTTCTTTGAGGTCTGTTTATGGTCTTGCACCTGTGTTAATAATCAGATCACTAACAAAGTTCCCTTCTTGGAGGATGGAATGAGTCCAGATGTCAATTAATTAGAACAAGATAAATTTTAGGTTAGTCCAAGAGTCTTAGTAAACAGATTAGGGTCTGAGTTACATTTGAGACTTGTTTGTTAAAAAAAAAAAGGAAAGAAAAGAAAACCAAAGTCAAGATTAAGACTTGTCATAGACCATTACGGGGTTCATTAAAACACCCTTTATGTTATGGACAATCCATATTTACTGGTGACTTCGGTGAAAGCTTGCCTCCTTGTGGTGAGACTTCAAGGCTCACATGTCATGAGGATGTTCTCTGTGATAAATAGTGTGTGATACATACATTTGATACTCAGGATGTCAGCTTATATCAGTCCCAAGTACAGAAACTCCTGTGAGTCTAAGTTTTCAATGAGCACGCTGGTGTGTGTCTCCTTGGAGGCCTTGATTGTAAAGCATCCAGGGAAATCAAAGCCTGGGATCAGAGCACCTCAAGGTGTTCATCATAAGGGAAGATGTGGTCTCATCAGTAAGGGAACCCTGGGCTCCACTAAGACTGTGGTGGTCTGAATGAAAATGGCCTCCATAAACTCATAGGGAATGGTATTATTGGAGGTGTGGTCTTGTTGGAATAGGTGTGGCCTTGTTGGAGGAATTATGTCACTGAGGGGTGGTCTTTGACTTTTCAGAAGCTCAAGCCAGGCCTAGTGGCTCACTCTCTTCCTGCTGCCTACAGATCATGATGTAGAACTCTCAGCTACCTCTCCAGTACCATATCGGCCTACACACCACCATGTTTCTTGTTATGGCAATAATGGACTAAACCTCTTAACTGTAAGTTAGCCCCAATTAAATGTTTTCCTTTATAAGAGTTGCTATGGTCATGGTGTCTCTTCATAGGAATAAAACCCTAACTAAGAAGTTGGTACCAGCAGAGGGGTATTAATGTGATAGGCCTGATCATGGTTTTGTTTGGAGGCATATGGAACAATTAGGGACTTTGGACTAGAAAAGACGTTGGACATTTTAAGTGTGGTTAATGGGCCATCCTAGTAGAAACATGGAAGACAGTGATGCTGAGAGGGATTTGAACTGTGGGAGCACAGCTCAAGAGGTTTCAGAAGAGAAGAATATTTGCATGTGACTTAACGACTGTCCTTGTGATATTTTGTCAAAGAATGTGGCTGCTTTTTACTCTTGTCTGAAAAGTTTGCCGAAGGCTAAATTGAAGAGTTTTGAATTAATTACATTAGCAGAGGACATCTCAAAGCAGCCTCGTATTGACTGTTGCGTGGTTCTTAGTGTTCACTCTTACGTAGATTTGTGATGAAAAGGAAAAGCTGAGCAAGAAAAAATACAAAATGTACAGTTTGAGGAGAAAAGGGGTACCAGGAAGTGTAAACAGATGCCAGATGCTAACCGGAATAAAGGGAGTGGTGACCTCGGAGCAAGACCCCACTCAGTTAAGCTTCCATTTTATGAAAAGGAATTAAAGAAAACTTAGGGCCAGATGTGCTAGTGCACACCTTTAATTCCATCACTCATAAGGCAGAGAGGCTGCCAGATCTCTAAGTTCAAGGCCACCCTGGCCTACAGATCAAGTTTCAGGATAGCCAAGCTTAGGCGGTAGAGGAAGCCATAGAAAATAGAAAGCTGGTGAAAATGTAATTGATCAAGAAGCCATGTTTCAGTCTCAAAAAGCAGAAGAATTTGGCAAATTTAGCTACACAGTTCTGGCTGTAGAGTCAAGGATAGAAGGAATCTCCCTCTGCAATTAAGAAAGCCACTGAGGCCAGGCATATGTCAGGGGTGTCCCTGAATGGAGGCCTAGAGAGGCCATTGTGTGAAGTTGTGAAGATGAAACCTGGATTTGCCTTGGTTGGAGACCCCAAGATGTTGGAGATGACCGAGATGTGAGATACCTGTCAAGGAAAGCTGCTAACAGGGAGTGGAACCAGCCCAAGAGAAAGAAAGCTGAAAGGAGTTGGACATCTGAAGAGCACTTTGACACCTGACATGGAGATGCAGAGTTTGGAGTTTGCCCAGCTGGTTTTCGGTCTTGCTTTGGTCCAGTATTTCCTCACTATGCTCCCTTCCCTACGTTTTGGAATGGTAATGTATATCCTGCACCATTATATGTTCGAAGTATGTGATCTGCTTTTTCATTTTGATTTTTTATGGGTTATAATTAAGAGATTTCCATGAGTGTCAGAGACCTTTAACTGTTGAGACTGTGATAGACTATGGGGACTTTTGAAGATGGACTAAATGCATTTTGCATTAAACCTATGGGCACTAGGGAGTGGAATGTGGTGGGTGAATGAAAATGTCCCCCATAAACTTATAGGGAGTGGCATTATTGGTGATGTGGCCTTGTTGGAGTAGGTGTGGCCTTATTGGAGGAATGTCACTGAGAGCTTTGAGGTTTCAGAAGCTCAAGCCAGGCCTAGTGGGAATGTTACTTCCTGCTGCCTGTGGATCCAGATGTAGAACTCTCAGCCCCTTCTCCAGCACCACATCTGCCTGCATGCCACCATGCTTCTTGCCATGACAATAATGGACCAAACCTCTGAAACTGTAAGCCAGCCCCAATTAAATGTTTTCCTTTATATAGAGTTGCTGTGACCATGATGTCTTCACAGCAACAAACATTAAAACCAAAGACTGTGGTAGTTTGGGGCCCCTTCTGGTGAGGGTGCATCCTGTGTTGGATGAATAGAGGTTCCTACCCACACTTCCATAAGGTTAAGGACTTGCAAGTTTAATTCCTGCACAGTGGGTTTCTACTGATAATCAGTTTTATGGTCAAGTACATTTCTTGTCTGGGTTTACCTGGACTCCTTTTATGCAAAGCTTGGTCCTTGGCTATTTGAAGGTCAGTGTTTGGAGTGGGAAGATTTCTCATATGAAGTTGGACTAAGCTCCACTTAGTTTACCTCTTAAAACTGGGCTTCACAGTGCCAGCATTTAGTCTGGCCCATTTCTCTCATTGCATTGGCTGGGGCTCCTTTGATTTTAGGATTTTGGACCTGTGGTTGTTTGAATGTAATTGGCCCCCAGAGTCTCACAGGGAATGGTACTATTAGGTGTGGCTTTGCTGGAGTGGGTATGGCCTTGATGGAGAAAGTTTGTCACTGTGAGGTGAACTTGAGGTTTCCTATGCTCAGTATACTACCCAGTGTCTCAGTCAACTTCCTATTGCCTGAAAGATGTGAGACTCTCAGCTACTACTCCAGCACCACATCTACCTGCATGCCACCATGCTCCCTGCCACGATAATGGACTGAAACCCTGAAACTGAGCCACCTCAATTAAATGTTTTCCTTTATAAGAGCTGCCATGGTCATTGTGTCTCTTCACAGCAATAGAAACCCTAACTAAGACAGGGCCTATCTTCAGCAAGGTCAGTGGTTGGCCCAGTAACATTTCCACTTTTGGTTTTGCCTAGTCTCTTCTCTAAGCAATGTATCAGCTATTACTTCTGCAGAGTTAGTAATTGCCCTGGGCCCACTTGTTTTCTTGGTTTGTGCCCAGGTTTCTTCAGAATAAGGATTAGGGCCAGACATTCATATTTTCATGGTTTTGTCATGGCATCCTTCATTTAAAGAACTAGGCCAGACTCACCTGTCTTCTTGGTTTGATCCCAGGCTTATTCATAGTGAAGGTTACCCATGGCATTTCACTTTTCTCACTTTCATTTGAGGGATTGGCCTGAACCAACTTCTCATTTTTTGGTCCATTGCTTCTTCAGGGTCACATATGGGCCTGGACCCATTTCTCTTCTTGGTATGGACCCTGGCTTCAGTCAAGAAAATGGTTAGGCCTGGGCACACTCCTTTCCTGCTTTGACCCAGGCCTCTTTCACTTGAAGAAACAGCCCAGGCCCACATTCTTGGTTTGTGCCTGGACTTCTGGAGGGACAGGGCTGGGCTTGGGCTAACCTCTCCTCTTGGTGTGGGCCCAAACTTCAGTTATGGTAAGGGTTAGGCCTGGGCATTCTCCTCTTCTTGCTTTGGCTGGGATTCTTTCATTTCATACTTCTCAATTCAGGGTCAGGTTTTGCCTCAGCCCTCTTTCAGTTCATGTTTTTACTTATGCATGCTTTTATTCTTAGTTTCAGCCTAGACCTCTTTGGGTGAAGGTAAAGCCAATGCTTATTGAAGTTTTGGCTTTATTCTCAGGTTTCATCAGGTTCAGCCTTATGCCCAAGCATACTTCTTGACATCTTTGGATTCTGGGTTACTTTCTCTTTAGGTTATTAGCATGCTTTGTTTTGTTTTGTTTTTTTCAGAATTCATTTGGCCTGGGCTACTTTTGCTGTATGGCTGTATCCAGGCTTTTTTTGTGGTTGGGGTTTAGTGTGGGTACATTGATCACCTGGGACTGTCACTACCTTCTTCTCTTTAGGGTTGAGGCTGTGGGTCCTTCTGAGTCCAGATTTACCCAAAGCTCTTTTGTCACTGACCTTGATCTTCATTCAGCCTTTCTGGAAAAAAAATTAACAGGTGAATATTGATAGAGTCCTGATTGTCCTTCACTGGGATCTCAAATACACACAGAACATTGATGTGTCCCCAGGGAAATGTGAACAGACACCAACCCATACAGCACCCAGTCCAGATAAAACATGACACACTACACAAACAGAAAGATAAAATAAGTAGGAGAGAAAGGTGGTTGGGAAAGTTTTGTGGGAAAGTCATGACTGACTGTCATGGAGAGTCCTTATGAACTCTTGTGGAAATATTGTTGTTTCCAAGTAGAGAGACCCAAAGGGGGGTCCCAACAGGGTGCCATTTGACTTTTCCTCCCTTCTGATACCATGAGGGAATATCACAGGTAGTTATAGAAACAGCAGAACCCAATCCTCCATTTCTCTGGAGGCTGTCTTGTTGAGGAACATGCAGCTTTTGTAGATCTTCACATGGCTCTTTCCATAGCATAGTGATGGTTGCTGGGGGATATTCAATCACACTGTAAACCCCAAGTTTTCATTTGCATTGATTAAATAACATTAACCTTGGGTCAGGAGGCTGAGTTAGCAACTAGTTGACAGAAAGTAGAGCATCAGAGCATCAGAGGGCATCCGGGAGAGATGAGGGACACAGGAGGTAGCAGGGAGGGATCTGGAGTGACATGGCTTTTTCTCGTTTGGTGGAGAAGCAGCACAGGTCTTTCAGAGACACCAGGAGGAAGAGAGGGTCAGCTAGGTGCTACTCAGCCTCTCTGAACTCGCGGGTTTTCACCCCAGCCCTGGAATCTTGAGTCTTATTTATAAATAGAAAGATGAAGATTTAGTTAAAGGTACATTTAGCGGCAGCAACAGGGCCCATGCCTGTGGGAACAGAATGCTCGCCAGGCTGCAGCCAGAGCGGCTGTGCTGCTGCTTGTGAAGCAGGCTGGTAACTGCAGAATTGCAACTAAGGCTGAAATAGCAGTAGATTAAGGTGCAGCGTTATGACGAAGACAAAACAGCAGATGGCGTCCTTTCCGTCCTTTCCAAGATTTCACATGTGTTGTACTTCAAAAACCCCTGCAAACAGTGAACTGTGCCTTAGTGACGCCTTTCAAGAAAGCTACCTGCCAAGTACACTCACTGATTTAATATCAGGTCTTCTTCCCACAAAGAATTTCTAAACCAACTTACCAGAAAGAGATCCCTACTCACTTTATTCTGGTTTAGAATCACAGCCCACTGAAATGGACTTGTGCTTCCAACAGGTCAAGGGAACACACGTGACTATGACATCATTATGTGAGGTCACAGAGGCCAGGCCTCACTCTGCTCAGGGAAGCTCAAAGGCTGTCTAGGCACCAACACAGGTATATTTTGGACTCATACTTAGGGGAAGTATCTGAAGGTTTCAACTATAATCATTTCTTGGGAACAACTCACATCCAGTCATCCTCCTGCAGGAAACCACCTCGGAGATGAGGAAGGCTGGTGGGAACAGGGTATACTCAGCCCAAGTGACAAAGTTCAGATCTTGGGCTGTCATTTCTGCTGCTCAGTTTACCATCATTCTCTTGTCAAGAGACTTGCAATGCTCCATCTCTAAGCCCCTCAAAGCACGTGAGTGGCCAGGCCCCTCCTCTGAGGACCTCCATCTGCCAGGTTCCACGCACAGAACACTCTAACTGCCCTAATGGCTGGACCCTGTCCCCAACCTATAGAGCAAAAAGCCCAAGGTCTGGACTTGAAATCCCAGGAATCCCCACCCTGGAAAGCTTGACCCTGAAAATCCCCCCTCCTCCCAAGAAACTCTATGAAAATCCTGCCTTCTGCTCGGTTCTCTGCTGCTTCTCACCTGAGCAGAGGCGACCACTCTCCAGGGTGTTTCCCTCCCACTAAATCTCTTGTGTGAGGTTTGTTGTGCGGTGTGACTTTGTGGTATTCCTTGGTTCCCGACTGCCAGGATACCTTTCACCAGCTGCAGCACCGTGGGTTTTGGATACAGAGCTGATTGAAAATTTTGGCCTCTGACCTGTCCCTTCACCATCATTAAACACAACTTGAAATGGGATTGTCCAGAAAGCAGGATGCCCTGAGGTTTTCCCTCCTTGGCCCTGCATGGCGCTGATGACTTCTGAGACTGTCACTCACTGAAGAACAGCATAACAGCAGAGCTTTACCCTGCTTCATTTTGGAAAGTGGAGTCAGGTGCTGGCTCTGTCTCAGCTGCTGTCTCCTTTTCTAACAAATACAGATGAAGATTAGTAGGAGAAAACAACAGACACACCTCACACACACACACATACACATTTACACACAAAATTGTCCTCAATGTATGAACACACGTTCAATAAGTAAAAGTATAAGCATGAAAAGTACATGCCAGATTGGTGTTTTCTATGACATCTTTAGCATCGGTCAAGCAAGACCAATGGTCCTATGAGTGGAATAAATATGATTGTTGCCAGGAAGCTTCATCTCTAGAGAAGGTCAAGGGAAGGTCCCAATGAACAAACCTACCTATGTTGAGGAGCATGTGCTCCTGAAGGGCATGTCACTGGCGGGTGGTGTAAATAGCTGATCTTCAACCTTCTGTGGGCCAGAGACTTGACTCTTAGTCTAGGTGCTGAATGAACAGGTTCCTCCAGCTGCCTCTCCCTGAGACTTGATATAACATGCCACTCTGCAGACGTTCTTGCATTTCTGCTGCTCTGTCTCACCAGGAATTCTGTCATGTTAGATCACAGACATATTAGGAACCAGTCACCCCATTAAGGTCAACAGTTTATCACAAGGAATATGGATGTAGCTTTCAGCCTGAAAGTATGTGAGTCTCCCAACCCACAAAGCAGCCATCTTGCCCAACTTTTAATAGGTGCACAGCCAACCCCAGTGGACACTGTGTTGCCCTCCCACCAAGGCCTACTGCTTTCCCATGGCAATGACTCCTACTCTTATGTCAGAGTGGCCTGACATCACTGATTCTGAGAATCTGAAAGGGTGCCCAGGCATTCCAGTTGCTATGGACCACGCACATTTTCTAACTACTGATTTCAAGGGCCCTAAAAGAGGTTCAGGCAATTATTAGCCCATGACTTGTCTCAGTTGCTTCCCTGGGAACTGCCTACACCTTCCTCTCAGTCAGGACATTGAGCCCGGGAGGGAAGGCCAGGTGACAGTGCCTCATCTGTCTCTCACAATTCCGAGCGTCACTCTGCCCAGCCATGTCAGCCGAGGCTTTGTCAGCTTGGTTCCCATACTCTCAGGCTGCCATCTATTGTTTCTGGGTAGAGGGAAATGAAATCTTTGATCCACAGGCATGCCCGTCAACACCATTCCATTTTAAACTTAAGTAATGACAGGCTGCATGCCGGACAGCTCATCGAGCACAACAGAGAGCCCAACTGTGGCTCCCTCCCTGCTACCACCACAGCTGTGCTTCCTCATGAAGGCTGAGGGAAGCACTGAATGTCCATGTGTCTCCACAGTGAGCCGAGCCTGTTGCCCAGGCCCAGGGACTCTGCTGCTGTGGCAGAGTGTTTCCTGTAGCAGTGCGCTGAGCCCAGAGTCACCCTGTCTCAAAACAATAAGGAGAAATGGAATCGAGAAAATCACCTGTGGTGATATATTGTGTACCCTAATAAACTTGCCTGAGGATCAGAGGACAGAGCCAACCACTAGATTAGACATAGAGGCCAGGCAGTGGTGGCACACACCTTTGATCCTATCACTCGGGAGGCAGAGATCCCTCTGCATCTCTGTGAGTTCAAGGCCACCCTGGGCTACATGAGATTGATCCAGTATAGGAGAGAAACTGAGCCAAGCAGTGGTGGAATACACTTTTAATCCCAGAAGTTGAGATCTCATGCCTTTGCATGGGAAGCGCACACGCCTTTAATCCCAGAAAGTAATATGGCAGGGCAGAGAAAGGTATAGAAGGTGTGAGGAAACAGGAACTCATTCTCTTTAGGCTGAGGATTTCATAGAGGTAAGAACTAGTGGCTGGATGTTCTGCTTCTCTGATCTTTCAGCTTTCACCCTGATATCTGGCTCTGGATTTTTTATTAAAAGATCCTCTAAGATTCGAACAACAGTCACCTGAATCTGATATCTGGCTGTTGCTTGCACTCACACTTGAATGCCTATGTCCCTGACATGTACTCCCACGTGTAATCACCAGAGCTAAGTAACATTTAATTTGAATGGGATAAATAACGCACAGGGTTAGGGAGAGCCCTGCAGTGGGGGTCTACTGCTGGGTCCCTGCCTTCAGTTACGCTCTTGACAAACCATGGGCACAAATGACAAGATGGCTACTGTGGAGAACAAAGTCCCTGGGCCTCTCCAGACAACAGGACTCTGTGAAGCATCTCCCACCTGCCCGGACACTGTGGACTTCCATAGCCCACAGTTGTTTCTGGATCAGGGCACCACAGCAAAGCTTCATCTTCAACCTCTCTGGAGCTGGAGTCCTTTCAGGTTGTGCAGGCTGGGTGTGGTCATTCTGTGGCCTCTTTCTCTGGTGACTTGTGGATGTCATCTCCCTGTGTCCTTCCATGCCTGGTTCCTCTGCACACATCTCTCTGATCCACGTTGCCACCATCTCTTCTTAAAAACAAGCACTGCACTGTCCTGTTTGATAAAAGATACTTCAGAGCCCTCATTGTGACTCAGCCTCTAAGGCTCCTTCCTCACTGTCCATCATGCTAGGGTTAAATTAGATCTTCATTCCAGAAAGGGGAAATCCTGACCCACCACCATACAGCCCCAACCTCCTGACCCACCACCATGCAGCCCTGACCTCCTGACCCACCACCACACAACCCCGACCTCCTGACCCACCACCACACAGCCCTGACCTCATAAACCACCACACAGCCCTGACCTCCTTACCCAATTGCTCCTACTTCTGTATCCCTGTCAACTCCAGTGGACTCTGTGCTTTCTTAATCCTCAGCCACATATCTCACCATGGCAATGACCCATGAGGCCACAGAGGACTACCCTTGTCTCACGCTGAGAATCTCTAAAGGTGTCCACTCTTTTATGTTCCTCCCTACATTGTCCATCCTTCCTTTGAGCCAGCCCATCATCAGCATCCTCAGAGAACCTTGCAGGTGTAGCCTGCATCCTGCTCAAACACTCTTCCCTGAGAACCACCTCACGTCCAGTCCTCTTCCTACAGTGGGCCATGTCAGCTCTGGGATCAGGGAGACGGGCGGTAATGACACCCCTTCCTCAGCTCCAGTGGAAGGAGCCCACACACTGCCCAGTCACTTCAGCTGCTGGTTTTGCCAGCAAGGATCCCTTGTTGCCAGTTAGCCTGGAGGATGCCGTTTACTGCATCTGGGATTTGGGGTACAGAGAAGATTGCAGATGTTCCATCATTAGAGTTCAGTGTTGAGTTCTGATGAGGATCCATGGAGAGTCCTAGTCTAGCATGGTAGCTGGATGCCTGAACTTGAAGCACCAGCACCTCAGATATGAACAGATAGGTACACAGGTAATAAACAGATGAAGTGTGGATGCAGAATGAAATAACCTATGAGCCCTACGCATAGGGAGCCCATGGCGTGAAGATCATGGACTCATGGGGGAGCTCCTGTCTTTCCTGTCTTAGCCTAGCTTCTCAGAGCACGAAAGTAGCATGGGGAACAAGGAAGCTTTCACACTGTTCTGAGCCCAGTGTCCCAGCATAGTGGGAGGTTATACACATGGTGATATTGGTTTCATTAGAAAAAGCGTGGACACACAATCAGCCTATCTCAAAACAAAACAAAACAATTTTGTGCATGTTGACACAGGAAGACATGTGACATCTTGAATGGCATCTATGTGCACTTTTACACATATGGACATGCAGACAGGAGCCCATACATGAACATGCATACAACACATACCTAAAATGATAACATATAAACAAATTAAATATGAAATTCAGAGGGAGAGTGCTGTGATGGTGTTTTCTGCTACAGTGACATTGATGGTTGTTCCTATATTGGGACAACCCTCTGAGTCAAGGAGATTGCTACTACTGAGGCCATCGGGGAAGTCCTGACATCTGGACCTACAGATGCTTTGCCTACCTGTCCTGGCCACTATGAATAATGGTCAAATATAGGCACAGAAAAAGCAGAACTTCATCCTTCTCAGGTCTTGAGGCTGGAGTCCTTGTCCAGCTACACCTGTGTGGCTTCATCCCAAGAACTCTCTCATGGGGAGCAGAGGGTTTCCTCTAACTTTGTTGAGTGGCATGTCACCCTTTAGCAGCCTTCTGATCCCTGCTGTTTCCAGCTCTTCTTAGGGTGAGCTGTCTTAGATCAGGACACATCCAGCACCTCACTATGTGTGTGTTCCCATTTAAGGTCCCAAATAAGAAGTACCTCTCACTGAGGAGTCACCCAGATGACCAATTTAAGGGCGTGTTCAACCCACAAAACAGCCAAAACCCACCTTGACACTTTGTCCTGCTTTGAATCTTGCCCTCCCCAATGGTGTCTGCATGGCTCTCAGGCAAAGACCACGGATGTAACTATGGCAGGCAGCCATCCTGTGAGAATACCTTGACCTCATGTACCTCAACCTGAGAATTTCTAAAAATGACCATGCATTCAGCTTTTCACAGATTAATAGTGAATAAGTACTCAATGCATAAATAAAGACATGAATGGATAAGTAAAGTGTGGATGAATCCTTAGTAGCTTTTGCAAAGAGTGCCCAGCTGTGAGGTACATAGATTCATGGAAGAAGCTTCTCTTACTTGTCCTGTCTGTCATTTTTTGGCTCCTAATGACTGAGTATGTGGAGGAATGATCCTACCATACTCAAATATGCAAGTTCACTGTCTCCATGCACCTTCAGGTAATGCAGTCCAGGATGCTCTTCTTAACCCTGCACTGACCTGGGGCTCTCTGTCAAGTCCATGGTTCACCTATGGCTGGCACTGCATTCTCTCTACCACCAGTATTCCACTTTGTCTCTCAATAAGGGATGGTGGAGCCGAGACATGGCTGACCCTTTAGAAGGGGGATTGCTGTGCCACCCTTAATGTCAATGTAGACCCAACTGACATGGTGCTCCAAGTTAACACTCAGTGGTGCCCTACAGCCTGTGTCCTGATGTCAGTCTTCACCAAAGAAATTTTCAATATCAATTGTGTCAAGCTTTTGGAGCAGATGGGTTGTCATGTAATCCACCAGTTATTGCTCAGGATCAGGTTTAAACTCATACTGTTTGAGGGTATAGTCCAACCACCCTTGATACTGAGCATGGTGCGAGGTCATCAAGTGAGTCCGGGTATGGACCTGGCTTCATTGAGGCAAGGACGTTATATACACTGAAATGATAACAGGTTATAGCACACAACGTCTTGAATTCGAGAACGGCCCTAGCTGCTTTGTGAGAACGTTGAGGACAAGCTACCATTTAGGCTCTGGGGTGTTCCTGGTTCCCTTGAGGTAAGGATATGGTCTCAGCTCAGACTTGGTAGGATGTACACACTCTGAAAGTTAAGGTGGGCCCAGGCTATTGGTGGTTCACTACTCACCTCTTAACCATGAATGCCAGGATATGACATTTACCCTGATATCAGTCTCAGACAACCAGTCACTTTTGGTAAGATTGATGCTACCTTCTTGGAGTACAGCATCTAGAATGGATCATAGTTAAGGACAATTTGTGGTCTTCGTCTCCTGAAGTAAGGTCAGATCTGGTCACAGATGATTTCAAGGTGCAGCTTGAGATATCAGCCAGGACAGCATCAAGGTCATAGTGTGTTCTTGATTCCCTCGATGTGGTTGGGTTAGATGAGACAGGGTTCAGCCCACACACACTTGGACCTGAGATGTGCGTAGGATCCTTGATGGTCAAGGAACAGCCCAGTCAGTGTTGATATCAGGATGTGGCCTTTGCCCCGATGTCTGTGGTTGGCACAGGAAACCATGTTGTGAGTCGAGATTGTTCGGGTACAGGGTTTGCCTGGCTCCCAGGTGAGACCCACACGTTGTCCAGGATTTGTTCAAGACATACCGGGCCTGAAGACAGGAGAGTCCGTGCGTGGCTATCAAACCCTGAATGTTAGGTTGTACTTAAACTGGCGGTCAGGTGTGTCCGAGTGTACCTTTGTGATTTCATCCCAAGGCCTCTTCACGGCGAGCAGTTTCCTCTGACTTCGTTCTTGAGAGCATGTCACCCTGCAGCAGCCGTCTGCTCCCCACTGTTTCCTGCTCTTCAGGGCAAACGTCTTAGATCAGGGACACATTGACCCCATGTTTGACCCCGTGTGCCGCAATGTGAGGTTTTCTCAGTGTCCACGCCTTCGAGCTGGATCCGCCCTTGTCCTCTGACGAGTGTTTTGCAAACATCCTCAGAAACGCTTGCTTCGGGGAGGCAGCTGGAGGCTGCGCTCAGGGCGCTCGCCTGGGAAATGTCCAGGTGCGGTCTGTCGTCACCATAGTGAGGACATACGTGACAGCGCTGCTCAAATGCCTGTGCCTCCTGCTGTCTCATCACGTCACACGCTGTCTCAGCACGTCATACGCTGTCTCAGCTTGGCTCCACTGGTGTCCGTAATCAAGCAGGATGCTGTATTCTGCCCTTTGAGGTTTGGAAGTGAAAGTGACCAAGACCTTAATTTTCTGTCCTGTCCTCCATAAAAAAAAGTCCACATTTATGTGTGTACATGTTTATACTTATTGTGTATACATGTTTGTACACATGTATATACTTATTGTGTACGTATTTTATGTGTATACATGTGTATATTTAAGTATTTCCATGTGTATGACATGTGTGTACATGGATGTACATGGGTATAGTCATTTTTGTGCACACGCATATATTTATGTGTGTACATGTATATGCTAATCTGTGTGTACATTTGTGTACTTGTCTATCTTCATGTGTATGTACATTTGTATAATTATTTGTGTGTATATGTGTTTATTTATGTGTATATATGTGGATATCTACATCTGTGTACATGGGTGTGTTATGTATGTACATGTATGTGTTTAATATTGTATGTATGTTGTATTTATGTGTGTATATTTGTGTGTGAACATGTACAATTTATGTGTGTGTTTGTCTGTTTACTTGTGTGTATATGTGTATATATGTGTGTGTACATCTGTATGTTTATGTGTGTCTACGTGTGAATGTTAATGTGTGTATATGTGTGTACATGTGTATATATATTTGGTTTTGGTTTCGAGACAGGGTATCTCTGTGTAGCCCTGGCTGTCCTGGAACTCACTCTGTAGACCCGGCTGGTCTCAAACTCACGAAGAGCTGGGATTAAAGGCGCTCACCACCACCACCCAGCCTCATGTGTATGTCTTATGTGTATGTATATATTTGTGCATGTATGTCTATTTAAGTATGCTCACATATGTATATGTGTATTTTTGTGTGTACATGTGTCTATTAATGTGTGTATACACATATGTTCATGTGTATAATTATTGTCATGTTATGTATTTACATGTGCACATTTGTGTACATGTGTGTTGGTTTGAATAAGAATGGTCCTCGGCCGGGCGGTGGTGGCGCACGCCTTTAATCCCAGCACTCAGGAGGCAGAGCCAGGCGGATCTCTGTGAGTTCGAGGCCAGCCTGGGCTACCAAGTGAGTTCCAGGAAAGGTGCAAAGCTACACAGAGAAACCCTGTCTCGAAAAACCAAAAAAAAAAAAAGAATGGTCCTCATAGGCTCATACATTTGAATGCTTAGTCATCAAGGAGTGACACTACTTGAGAGGGAGGAGGTGTGGCCTTGCTGGAAGAAATGTGTCATCACGGGGGTGGGGGGTGGGGGGGTGTTGGGGTCTCAGAAGCTCAAGCCAGGCCCAGTGTCTCTCTTCCTGCTGATCCGGATGTAGAACTCTCAGCTCCTTCTCCAGCCCCATGTCTGCATACATGCTGTCATGTTTCCTGCCATGACAATAATGGACTAAACCACTGTGTGTATTTATATTATCCATGTATATATGTATGTGTGCATGTGTATATCTATTTTTGTGTTTTGTACATGTGTATGTCTATTTTGTGTGTATATACATATGTTTAGGTCTGTGTGTACATGCGTATGTTTGTGTGTACGTGTTTGTTAATATTTGTGTACATGTTTGTAATAATGTGTGTACATGTGCATATTTATTTGTGTGTTTATATGTGTATATTTATATGTCCATGTGTATTGCCTGTGTCTAATTGTGCATGTTAATATGTGTGTACATCTTTATATTTAGGTATGTGTACATGTGTGTATTTTTGTGTGTGCTCATGTGTATATCTATATCTGTGTAGATGTGTTTTTATGTGTTTATTTGTATATTTAAGTGTGTGTACATGTGTTATAATTATGATGTACATATATATATTTAGGTGTGTATACATATATATATTTATGTGCATGTACATGTGAATACTTCTGTGTACATACATATATTTACATAGGGGTGAATTTTAATATTTGTGTGTATAAACATGTATGTTTATATGTGTTTACATATATATATTTATTTTTATATACATGCATCTATGTGTTTTTGTACATGTGTATTTTATGTGTGTACATCTGTGTGTTTGTGTGTATACATGTGTATATTTTTGTGTATACATGTGTATACTTGTGTATGTGCATGTGTATAATGTATGTGCACATATGTATAACTGTGTGTATATATTTATATATCTGTTTATATGTATATTTACATTTGTATGTATGGTGTTTGGTGACTTTTCCTAATGGTAACCTAATGTGTTGTGAGCACAGCAAAGTAAGGTAGATGGAGTTACAATGCTCAGCATGTTGGAGTGGTTACATGTGTTTCACCACATATGCTCACTCTGTGAAGAGTCTATCTGAACACAACCTCAGCAGAAGAGAAAGAGATTTGTAATAAGAAGCCGTTTTACATTTATCCAACTTTCCTATCTTTGCTGCTTGCTATATTAGTCTCCTATTAAGATTTTTTAAAATATTCCAAATTAAAATTTGTTTTTATAATTTTTGGGGTCAGAATGCCAAAATGAACTTAACAGACTAAAATTAAGGTGTTGGCAAGGCCGGTTACTTCCGGAATACGCGTGTGGAACCTACATCCTTGCGTTTCCAGCTTCTGCAGCTGCTCAGATTCCTTGACCTTGGCCTCACACTATGTCATGTTTTCTTCCCTTCTTCTCTCCTCATTTCTCCTTCTCACTCTTGGGCCTTTTTGCCTTTCTCTATAAAGACTTCTACGATCACATTAGGGTCTACCAGGATCACCCAGAATCATCTTCCACTTCAAGATTCTTCATTCCACCTGCAAAAGAGACGTGTTATGAGGAGTTAGTGATGGAAAGACGCTAAGAGCATCTTACTGTTTTTGCAGAACCAGGTTTGGTTTCCAGCTCCCACATGGCAACTCACAGTTGTCTGTAACTACAGTTCTGGAGCATCTAACACCCTCTTCTGGTGTCTGTGGGCACAGAGCACGCATGTGGTGCACATAAACACACGCCGGCAGACACTCATATACCCCAAATAAAATAAAATCTTAAAAAAATATAAGTTTGTAAGATTGAGGTGATCAAACTTTGCTTCTTGTTGGTTGAAAGAAATAAGAGCAAAATTAAAAATAAAAATAGAAAACACACCTCTGTAATGACATAGACTTTAGTGTTCAGAGATAAGAATCTCCTGTGAGAGGAGGGAGAAGGAGAAGGAGAGCTGCTGAAGACGGGGTTAACTTATCATCCCATCAACAAAGCAACAGTAAAGCAACTAAACTGTGCGCTTTTCTGAGGTGCACGCTCAGCCATAAGAAAATCACACAAGTAAAAAATCAAAGGAACGATGAACTCATGATTCACAGCGATGGCTGTTGAGTGGCCAGAGGTGATGGCGGATGGGGAGACAATGATTAGTGCACAGTGCTGTGGGACTTCCGGCTTCTGTTGGGGGTTGTGGGATCCAGCCCCAGTGCTGCCGTGAGCTGTAAGCGCCTTGTCCCTCACTTGTGGCTTCATCCAACTTCCCTAGAAGCTGGAACTAGACTGATCAGCTTCCCTTTTCCAAGGGGAGGGACAGCTTTCAGCAGCGGCAATAGTACTGATTTATGTATTAAACTATTTAACGAGATAAGGGTAGGACTATGTCACCCAGGCTGATCTGGAACCTTTGCACTCAAGTGATTCTCTTCTTCCCACCTCTGAAGTTCCAGGGCTATGGATGTGTATCACTGAGCCTAGCCTTGTTAAATTTACTTATGAAATGATAAATAATACAATTGGTTTAGAAGCTAGAGTGACTGAGAGATGCAGTGGAGATTACAAGTCGAAATACTTGGGAGGCAGAGGTAGGTGGATCTCTGTGAGTTTGAGGCCAGCCTGGTCTACAGAGCGAGTCCAGGACAGCCAGGGATATACAGAGAAACCCTGTTTAAAAAAAAAAGGAAACATATGTTGGGAAACCTGAACTCCCTCTGCTCTGAAGAAGAACAAGTATTTTGTTTTAGACATGCTGTAACAAAAGATATCCCATTTTGTAACAAAGATCAAGCTTCAGATGCTGAGCTGTCAGCAAGGAATAAGACACACCTTGAACTCACAATATTTCAGGGGTGAACATATGTAACGTGTCAGTGTGAGATACAGGTTCTTTGGAGTTCAGTGAGTGATTTTAGGACAGTGAGGTGAGGTGGATGAAAGCCATGAGCATGGGGGGCGGGGAATGGCAAGGACTAAGACAAAGTCTTGCTGATTTTACAACCCTGTAGGTAACTCCATCAGCCGCCGGCGCCATCAGCTTTAGTCCTTCCTTGAACATGGAGGAGAACTATCCCAACAAGGTTCCAAACATGCTTGATCCTGGCCATTCACTATGGCTTTGAGATCTCCTTTAACTGACATTGACTCCATGCCTCAGGCACCAGAAGCTCCTTTCTGAAGGCACTTGAATTATGTGGGCAGTGTAGTTTTTAATTTTACTTTTATGTGAATGAATGTTTTGCTTGCATGTATGTATGTGTGCTACAAGAATGCTTAGTTCCCAACTCCACAGGAGGGAGTCAGATCCATTATTTGGTGCTACAGAAGGTGGTGAGCCTCCATGTTGGTGCTGGAAACTGAAACTGGGTCTTCTGTAAGAGCAGCAATCAATGGTCTTAACCACTGAGACATCACTCTAGCCCCAATAATGAAATCTTAACACACACAAAAAAAAATGGGCTGGAGTAAAACATACTTAATCGATATAAAAATCATATAATATGATTTGACATCAATTCTCCCCAAACCAAACCCTAACCCCTCCCACCCAAAGCCTAATCTTAATCCTCTAACTCTAACCGTAACCCTGAATCTCTCTAAAGCTAACCCTAGCCCCAACACCAAGCCCTAAGCACAACTCTAACCACAACCATGTAGGTAGTTCCATCAGTCATTCATAGTCAGCCTCATTCTTTGTTTAACCCTAGCACTTACCCTAACCCTAAACCCAAACCCTAATCTCTAATCCTAATCCTAACACTAACCCCTAACCCTAACCTTCGAACTCTAACTCTAACCCTAAGCTTAACCATAACCCTTAACACCTAACTCTTAGCAACCCTAACCCTAGGATTTTGTTAAACATGCAAAGTAAACCAGTTTGGATGTAGTAAATGTTTAAATTGCCCAAATACTTTCAGGTTAATGACTGTCACACATGAAGCCACATCTCCTTTTTGGAAACCTTGTTTCTTGTGTGTGTGTGTGTGTGTGTGTGTGTGTGTGTGTGTGTGTGTGCGCGCGCGCGTGCGCACGCGCCATAGTAACCATGGGAGTTTGTATTTGAGGTCAGTAGTTCTATGTGCTGCTTTTGGATCAACTTTCTCCGCCTTTGCAAGACCCTCTTCTCCTCCTGAGTCTCAGTAGATTAACCTGCAGGCTTTTGCAAACAAGAGAGCTCAAAACAGTGAGTGACCAATCCACCATGTGTAGTTTCCTAGCTGATCCAGTAAAGCTCCTTCTGACCCAGGAATGGAATATGAACGTTGCATTTTCCCATGAGGCCACTGCAGGTCATGTGGTGTTCCCCCTGACACCTCCACACTTTGGGGTGGGAGGGAACAAGTGTCTCTTTCCTTCAGAGTCATTATCATCCATTGCTCATATTCTCCCTAAGGGACAAGCTTGGCAAGGTCACCAAAGAAATAGCTGAAAAATAAAAAATTATGAATTTGAGGTGTGTCTGGAAACAACAGCCAAATGATAATAAATCAACAATTTCAGATATAACAAAAACCAAGACAAACAAAACAGAAACAAAAATGCCTTCCAAGTTCCAAAAGCATCAAAATACTGAAAACAAGCAAAGCAGATCAAAAATGCCTTTGGAGATTGTAGCTAGAGTTTTCTTGCCTGGCCCACAGTCAGGACAAATCTCTCTCACCTGCCAGTCCCTCACCTGCCAGTCCCACAGACGCTCAGACCCGACCAAATAAACACAGAGACTTATATTGGTTACAAACTGTATGGCCGTGGCAGGCTTCTTGCTAACTGTTCTTACAGCTTAAATTAATCCATTTCCATTAATCTATACCTTGCCACATGGCTCATGGCTTACCGGCATCTTCACATGCTATTTCTCATCGTGGCGGCTGGCAGTGTCTCTCTGACTCAGCCTTCCACTTCCCAGCTTTATTCTCCTCCTTGTCCCGCCTACACTTCCTGCCTAGCCAATGGCCAATCAGTGTTTTATTTATTGACTAATCAGCAACACATTTGACATACAGAACATCCCACAGCTGGAGATCTGCAAAGCAAGCACACAAACAACTCCAAATGTCTAGACTAAAATGTTTTCAAAGACAACACACCAGATACTTGAAACCAAATACTTTGAAAGCAGACCAAAACATTATTTATCTGGGTAGGGTCCTTGTTAAGCAGCTCAGAATAAACAAACGGACAGCTCACCAAACCCAGAGAAGTATGAACCCCTCCAAAGGAACTCATCAACACTCCATCTGAGGAAACAACATCAGATGGTCCAGACTCAGCAGGATCCATTTCTGGCTTCCACGCTGGTGATTCTGCCTGTGAAAAGTGGACGGTCCTGTAAGTCCCATGTTGTGGCATCATAATTGTAGACACAGAAAGCACATTTCTACTGTAACAGGCCCCCAGATCTTAACACAACTGACACCGTGATGAAGTACCATTCAGGCCATAAAACTCAGCACATAGCACCACCTGCTAAGACAAAAAACAAAGGCCTAATCCATCAACGTCCATAGTCGTGGGAAAGTCTCTAAATGTACCAACCTTGCTTTTTTGGCTTTGTAGTTCTGCTTCTGGCTAACTGTTCTTGTTAACGGAAGTGTGTCAGCCCGGAACATGATGTTCATGCTTAAAAGCTCATCTTGAGAAAGGTTCAGGGCTACACAGGGATCCTGAACAACCAGTGTAGTCGCCATCCAGCTATTAAAGACTTTCTATTGGCTTAAACCCACGTCTGAGCAGTCTTCTCTGGTGGCTTACCCCCCACTCCACCCCTTTAAGATAAGCATTCATCTTAAAGGAAGTAAGAGCTGGTTTATTCTGGAGCCATTCTGAGTGACCATGGCTGAGGAACACGGATTCCATGTTCCCACATTCACTTGTCTAAGAGAGGGGCTCCCTATTTTTCCTGGAAAGGCACTGAACCAAAAGTCAGAAACCTAATTTGTAGTTGTTGCCTACAATGACCACAAGGTGGCACAACCGCCCCCAACATGAGAAGGAGGCTAATGAAGCAAGGCAAGTTCCATGGTTTCCTTAATTCTCTCCCCTCTCCCCTCTCCCCTCTCCTCCCTCCCCTCTCTCCCTCTCCCCTCTCCCCCTCTCCCTTCTCCCCCCTCTCCCTCTCCCTCTCCCTCTTTCTCTCTTCTTTCTCTCTTTCCTTCTGTCTGTCTGCCTGTCTTCTTTTTTGGTTCCCTAATTTTTCTTTACTTTTTGTAATTTTTAGGCAACCCCTCTACTAGAGTGACACCTTGTCTCAAGGGGAAAAAAAGATAAAAATAGCGCATTTTAAACACCACACTGGAGGCCTGACATGGAGGCCAGTCACTGACCTTGAAGGAAAATGATGTTCCTCCCCTAAGGTTGGTTGGTTCTCATCCTGGGAGAAGCTGCCACAAATTGTCAATTTGTAATAGGTTTTATCTGGATTTTACAGAAACCTGATCGAAGTATGTAAGTCCAATAATAATTTCTACAAAGATGTAGAATTTCACTTGAAATTCACCATACAGTACCAGAATTCCTTAAAAGCAACTAGCATCACAATTTTGTTTTGCATAAAATATACATTAATATCAGCTGCCACATATTGGCCCAAACCATCTCTACAAGAAGAGACGGCCCAATACAGACAGGAAGAAAACCAGCTGTGGACAGGTACAAACAGAGGTTTTCTGGTTAATACGGAGGAGAGTCTTTCTCAGACAAGCCCTTCAGCACCGGGCACTTCGGCTTCTGCTGTTGCTAACACTACTGCGAGCCGTGGCTCTGACCTGTCACAGACAGACAGGAACTTTTGGGTCGTTAAGTCAGACATTTGAGAAGATAAAAACTTTGAGGACATGCTGGCACACCGAAAGTGAAGCTCTCAAGTTCAAATACCCTCAGACTTGGAAGATCCCCAAGCTGTAAGTTTTTAACTGAGCCCTCTCCAGGAGGCCAGCTCAGTGCACGCGTGCGTGCGCGCGCGCGCGCGCGCGCGCACACACACACACACACACACACACACACACACACACACACACACAAATATGCACCGTAACATGTGGCTTAAAATGCCTTTAATATACCTCACAGTGTATTACAGAAGGCCTTGTTTCTCTGGAGGGTGCAACTTAGGACTCTGTGAATCAAAAGATGTTTTCCACATAGACTGAGGGAGCTTCAAAGAGATTTCACACCATCTGAGAGACTTCCCTCAAATCTGGGGTTTTATACACGATTCTATGAAGATCTTCAGATTTCCATCTGTAGGGGAGTGGTTGTGCACACTGTTTACACAAAAACTCAACACATGTGAAGCTGAAGGCTTTGTCTGAAATCTTCAGTCTCTCTTCCAGGGCAGTATCACTGCCCCACTCACCACCACTAAGACTAGTCATTAATCTCTGCCTTCAGCACAGATTCAAGGGGAACAATAATTTACTGGGGTTCCAATAACATTTGCCTAAGAGAACGATATCCAATTAGGTTCCTTTTTAATCCAGGCTTATACATATTCCTGATAATGTAAGAAACCAGAGGACTCTGTAAAGCACCCACATGTCACAGGGTAGGATCTGGTTATTTTTAGGCAGCAGCAAAGGGACTCAGATATGGGTAGGGTCCCCGGAGACCCTGGGTCCATTACAGAACTAACACTGACATTTGAGCCAGAAGTAAAATTTCACTTGAAATTTATCAACGAAATTCAGAACAAAGGCTTGCTTCCTCAATCCTGCCATGAGTCAACCTCCCTGCCTATGACAGACATCAACTCCAGAACCCCAGTCCTGGTACTCCGAAGGTAAGTCAGGAGAAAAGTTCCTAAATCCCTTCTAAGCCGTGATCGAACCTCAGAAAGCAGTGGGAGGACTCACACAGCAGGCCTGAGGAGGCTTTGACCCAAGGCACTGTGATAATGGGGAGCAGAGGGTATGGGCTCCCCCCCCCCAACCCCATAGAGGCTCCGCTGACAGGAAGAGAACCTGAAAGACACGGAGGACCCAGAAGGCAACAGCCCTGTGGACACACATCTGGGAGTCATGGAAAAAACTGCTAAAAAAGAAAGCAATTTGCTTTCTCAAGATCAAATCAAACTTCTTAAAAATATAAGCAAAAACCCCCTGGGTATCCTGGACAGGAGATGTGACGTCTACGAGTGTGGTGTATTTAGCTGAGTTATCAAGGATGCTTACCGAGAGACCAGCATAAACACCGAGGCAACTGTGGAGGAGAAGAGAGCTTGAGATCACAGGAGGACGGAAAGGGAACCAAGTGTGACACAGGTCTCTTGCAGAACAGTGGCATTTTTGTGGCCCTGAATGAGGAAGTGTCGCGCTCCACTCTAGCGACCGATACTTCAGCCCACACTCTCCTTCTCTTTTTTGATTGAAACTCTTCAAAGAACTGCCGGATGTCCTCTCTCGTAACAACCATGCCTTCACCAGCAAGTCTCTTCAGATAGTCTTCAAGTTCAGTCTTCAAGTCATTGTATTCCCAAATGAGCTGCTCTTGATGGAGTCTGTCCAAGCTGCTAAGGGTGTCCGTTAAAGGGTCCCTTCTGTCATTGCCTGGTCACTCTTGCCTTTGTTCTCAAACGCCAAACTGTATCTTTCCTATTCGCCTGTCAGAACTGTATCTTATCCATCTAGCTCTCCACACATTTTCTTAGTCTTGGCAGGTGCAAGAGCTGCTGCGCCATTGAGCGGCCAGTAGGTGGCAGCATGTTTCTTTACAAACTGCTTAGCTTGTGAGCTTCCGGCTCCTGAAGGTTCATTCAGTTTTGGTGTTTTCATACTTATCCACTGTCTAGAGGCCAGACTCAGAACTAGCTGGTACAGGACTCGCTCTTCTGCCCAGCTTTAACTTCCTTGCCAGCATTTCTTCCGTATTCTGGAACATCCTCTTTGAGGATGTTATCTTGGTGACTCCATTTTCAGGCTTGATAAGCCCTTGATCGCCCATCCTGTCAACACTGAGCAGCAGCCCATCATCTTTAGCAGATATGCGTGTGACTGCCAAGTGGCCAGCGTAAGCACAAAAGACAGAAGAGCATTTCACACAAGCCTGGCACACCAACTCTTGGAAATCCTCGCTCTCGGGAAATGGCGCTGAGCTGCCTGCCACGGAACCAGTCTTCACAGACCACACGCTGAATGATCTCATCTAGAACCTCATCTCAAGACTAGGATAAGGTCTCTTAGAAATGCAGGATAACCCCACAAAGTAGTCATTGTACTTACTGCAAGAATTTAACTTTGATTTGGGGGGAAATTATTTGCATTGCAAATTTAACTTGCTGTTTACGCAATCACAATGAAAATTTCTTTTTGTGTATAGTTCAAGTAGTTTATGACTTCCACGGCGTTCATTAACTGCAAGCTAGACATCCTGCTGGGTCGTCTCCCTCTGACATGCAGGCACCACAGACATACAGTGCTTGTCTCTTCACTGAGCTCAGTGATACCATTGGATTGTCGCTGGAGAGCACAACGGAGCGACCATCACCCGATGACTGGAAGAAGAAGAAGGGATTAATGTGGCCTTATGGTCTAAGAGGCTCCAGTCCAATGTGACGGGGAAGGCATGGCAGAAGAAGATGTTTCCATCTGGGTGGATCAGGAATCAACTTCTTTCTTCTTTTTCTTAGCGCCCTAATTTTTCTTTACAATGTATACTTTCTGTAATTTTTAGGCAAGCCTTCTACAGAGTGACACCCTAGCCCCCCCAAAAAAGATAATAATAATGGCAAATTTTAAACACCACACTAGAGGTCTGATATGGAGGAAAGTCACTGACCTTGAAGGAAAATGATGTTCCTCCATTATGATTGGTTGGTTTTCATCTTGGGAGAGGCTGCCACAAATTGTTAATTTTAAATAACACCAAAAAAATGGCTTAATATATCATCTTTACTGTAATTAAATGCTTTTCGAAAACATAATATACTGTTTCAGGATCTGTAAACTAGGAAGATCGTAACTGTCATGACTTCCAGGATGTCCTTGATGCTGATACCTGGACATACACTGTTCTTGTACATCGCACAATTAGGATCTGTACGAGTGCTAGTAAAAAAATTCCTAGCCTGTGTAGCTAACAGCATTCCAGGGAATGGTAGGTTAGGTTGACCAGTATTTCCTACTAAGTCATGGCTTAGAGACTCCATAAATACATTTAGTTCAATTTAGTTGTTTTTTGTTTTTGTTTTTGTTTTCTTGAGACAGGGTCTTACTATATAGACCAGGCTGGCTTATAAGACCTACCCTACTCCCTCGTGTTGGGATTAAAGGCATGCAGCACAACACCTGGCATGCATTTGATTTTAAGTTCAAGAAAGTCCTCTAATTGAAAACAAATTAAAACACATTCGAAATCAGTGAATTTTGTACAGACCTACAAACATATTTTTATACATACAGACATACTTTAAAATAAAGGGAATAAAGTTTATTTCAGAGGTAGTATTGAACAAAATTAAAGCTGCATGCATTTGTAGCATAACTCAACATCCTCAATGATGGTGACAGAATATGACAGATGCTCTTGACTTCCTGTGCTCTGACAAGTCAGCACATCTAAACTATTGTAAAGAATTGATATGGTGCTGTGTGACAAGATGTTTCCAGGGGAGATGCAACACACACATCTACTTACCCTAGATGCGGAGCCCACTATGGACCAGAGTAAATACCAGCAAAGTTCAGCGTGGTAAACCATGAGTTCTATTGGAGTGACTCATGAAGTGGCTGTCCCCTCTTATAACAGGACTGACCCTAACAGGGCCAGTTTTGGGTTGTTTTTTTTTTTTAATTTTTTTCCAGGGGCCAGTTTGTCAAGACCTTTGCCCGATAATACCACACCATCCTATGTTGACTCATGTATGGCTTCAATCAGACCCTCAGGAAGTACGTCCAGTCTGGTAGCCAATCAGGTTCCTACCCGACTGCAAGCAGGAACTGTTCTTGCTATTTTCATTCAGACAGACCCCTGACACAGCAGACAGACCCTGACACAGCAGACAGACAGACCCATGACACAGCAGACAGACAGACCCCTGACACAGCAGACAGACAGACCCCTGACACAGCAGACAGACAGACCCTGACACAGCAGACAGACAGACCCTGACACAGCAGACAGACCCTGACACAGCAGACAGACAGACCCTGACACAGCAGACAGACAGACCCCTGACACAGCAGACAGACAGACCCTGACACAGCAGACAGACAGACCCCTAACACAGCAGACAGACCCTGACACAGCAGACAGATAGGCCCCTGACACAGCAGACAGACAGACCCCTGACACAGCAGACAGACAGACCCTGACACAGCAGACAGACAGACCCCTAACACAGCAGACAGACCCTGACACAGCAACCACTGTTGCTGACCAGATGTCATGAGCCAATCATAAAATGATTCCTGTACCAGTAAGAGTCTATACCCGATCACTTCAAAGTCCACTTAACCACACCTGGAATTCCCCTAATCCTGCATAAAAGGAGCCTGCGAGCTTCTCTCTGGGTCACCGTTCACCACTTTGTCAGATGGTTTGACCCCAGCCTGCTGGAATTTTTTTTTATTAAACACTCCTGTTGATGGCATATGTGACTGGTGGTCTTTTATGGGACTTCTCACGGGCCCTAACAACTCACAGGCATATGGGTGAGGGGTTACTTATAGAAGCAGAAATGACTCAAAGACAGTTACATCACCAGAGCCTACTCCAGCATGGGTGACAGCCCACAAAAGCTGGGAGCCCCGAGTGCACTACACAGCCTGCAGACAGCTCAGTAAGTAGTAGAGTGTCCTTTCTAACGACTCTTCCAGGCAGCTCTGCTGGCTTCTGCTTCTTCAGGGAGACTGGTCTAGTCCAAGTCTTTGCAGCTTGGCTTGCCCGAGAGTGACTCTTAGCAGCTTTATTGCTTATTCTAGGGGTGGGGAGCTAGCAAATCTGGTTAGTTTCAGGGACTTCCTGAAGCTATTTTGAGTGGTTTACTTTCCTGCTTAAGGGGCTTCCCTGCCAGATGGAATGTTTCAACCTCCAAGGAAACTGTTACACAATGTATGCTTAGATTTACCATTACTGTTTTGGTTATTATGTTTCCATAAGTTTTTTTTTTACTTCATTGTCAATATCATGCAACTATACACCATCAGCCTGATAAGTCTGTGTTCAATTTACTTCAGCCCCTGGAGTGCAAGGAGGGGATGGTGACATCCTATCTTTCTTGTAACTTAAAAAAGAAAACATAGGGTCTCACTATGTAGCCTGGAGCTCAATATGTGGATCAGGCTGTCCTCAAACTCACTCTAAGGTCCTAGAATTATACATCAGCCTATCTAGCTGTTGTTGGCTTACTGCTCAGTCTATTTGCCTTCAAGTGTACTCAATATTTAATGGGTTCCATTGACTTACGTGTTTTTAAATTGTTTTACATGGGGTCACACTATGTAGCCCTGGCTGGCTTAGAACCTGATATGTAGGCAGCTGGTTCAACTAAGTTCTGTTTTGCACAGACTCTCAAGATCACACATATGATAAGTGGCCCCACCCTTCTTTACCAAACCCTGCATAGTCCCTAAATGCTGGAGTTGGACTCTAAGATATGGGTATCCGACTTTGCTTTTTTTGAAGACTAACTGTGTGTGTGTGTGTGTGTGTGTGTGTATGTGTGTGTGTGTGTGTGTGTGTGTGTGTGTGTGTGTGTGTAGGATATCGAGAGAGAGAGAGAGAGAGAGAGAGAGAGAGAGAGAGAGAGAGAGAGAGAGAGAGAGAGAACATGTTGGACCCTCTGGAGCTGGAATTACAGATCTTACAGGGGAGAACCAAATCAAGCAGTTTGTTCTCTGCCCTGTCCATGCTTACTGTGACATACATACCATACCCTCTACCCACTAAAAAAGCAAATAAGCTGGGTGTAGTGGCACACACCTTTAACTACAGCACTTGGGAGGCAGAGGCAGGCAGATCTCTGTGAGTTTGAGGCCAGCCTGGTCTACAAAGTGAGTTCCAGGATAACTAGCACTGTTACACATAGAAAACTTGTCTCCAAAAAAAGAAAGAAGGAAGGAAAGAAAGGAAGGAAGGAAGGAAGGAAGGAAGGAAGGAAGGAAGGAAGGAAGGAAGGAAGGAAGAAAGGAAAGAAAAGACAAAAGAAAAATGCAAAAAAAGGCACACACAATAAAATTTAAAAACCATTGCTGGATTTTTAAAAAACAAGACAGAAGAGTCATAGTGGGAGACAGGTGAGCAAGGGACAGTCAAGTTCAAGAACTAAAATTGAATTGGCATGGTTCTACAATGAAGTCCAGAGCCCCACTATGCCAAAGACTGTGGAACTGGTCTAAGTGTCTAGACACACTAGAGCATTTCCAATCAATAACAGAAACACAGGAAGTGTGTTTTGTTTTGTTTTTGTTTTTTGAGGAAGGGTTTATCTAACCATGGTTGGCCTGGAACTTGCTATGTAGTCCAGTCTGGCTTTGAACTCACCAGTGTGCCTCCAGAGTGATGGAATTAAAGACATACACCACTGCTCTTGGCTTACTTAGTAAGTGTTTCTTATATTAAATTGTGGACATAAACCAATAACCAATATAGAAGAAAATAAGGGTCATTGGCATCTTCATAGCATATATAATAAACTTCAGAAGATCAAACATTTACATGTGGAAAAATTCAGGCAATGGAATGTTTTCTGAGTCAGCTGGGGGGATCAGTTTTGTGATGCTAGGGAGATGGCTCAGGCTTAAGAGCCCTGGCTTCTCTTCCGGAGGACCTGAATTCAGCTTCAGCACCTACCTGGCAGCTGACAGTAGCCTATAACTCTAGTTTCAGAGTATCCAATGACCTCTTCTGACCTCCGTGAGCACTGCAAACGTGTAGTAGAGAGAAGACACAGGCAAACCCAAACACACACAAAAGAAAACTAAATGATCTTTCCCCCCATTTTCCCTTTTATTAAAAATAGATTCTGTTCTCATACAATATGTCCTGATTTTAGTTTCCCCTCCCTCTACTCCTCCCATCTCCCCTCCCCGCCAGATCCACTCCCTTTCTGTCTCTCATTAGAAAAGAACAGCCTTCTAAGAGACAACAATCAAACATGACAAAATAAAATATAAGATAAAAAAAAGCATCACATCAGGCTGGACAAGGCAACCCAACAGAAAGAAAAGAGCCTCAAGAGCAGCCACAGAGACCCACTCATTCACACACTCAGGAGTCCATTAAAATACCAAGCTGAAAACTATAATCAGAGGACCTGGTGCAGACCCTTGAGGCCCTATGCTGGCTGCTTCAGTCTCTGAGTTCACATGTGCTATTGGGGGATTTATTAAGGCAACTCCATGTAGTTAGAAAGGAGGTTTATTTTGGGGGGTAACTTACAGCTAGTAAAGAGATTGGTTACAGGATCGGGGAGAGGTGAGGAGCAGTCCAGCTGGGTTCTCTGGAGAACTCCGCTAGGTCTCCCATCCAGCATCCAGGATCACCAGGAAGCAAGAGAGGCGGCACATCTGGATCTCAGGACTTAAGGAGATCTGGATCTCGGCCCTGCCTCAGGGGCAGGTCATAGGTAGTCATGACAGTTACTGGAAGCGTCACTGGAGGTAGTACTTCCAGGTCAAAGCTGGAACAGCTACCCACTACAATGTGCCTTGCTCAGTTGATTCAGAGGGTCATGTTCTCCTGGTGTCCTCCATCCCCTCTGCCTCTTACCCTCTTTCCACCTCCTCTTCCATGAGGTTCCCTAAGCTCTGAGGGGAGGGATTTGATCAAGACATCCCATTTAGACTCTCGCTCACCACATAATGTCTGGCTGTGGGTCTTTGTATTTGTTTCCATCTGCTGCCAGAAAGTCTCTCTGATGATGACTGAATAAGGCACTGATCTATGAGTATAGCAGAAATCATTAGGAGTCATTTTATTGATATATGTTTTATAGCAGTAGTGTTGGTTTTATCCTTGGTCTCTGGACTTGTCTTTGGTTCTTGGTCACCCAAGCAGTGTTGGGTATGGGTTCTGTCTCATGGAGTGGACCTTAAGTCAAATCAGACACTGACTGTCTACTCCTACACATTCTGTGCCACCATTGCCCTAGCATATCTCGCAGGCAGAACAGATTGTAAGGTAAAGGTTTTGTGACTGGCTTGGTGTATATGTTTCTCCTTTGATAGCATGCCAAATACCTTCCAATAACAAAGACACTAGAATATAGGGGTGAAGATTCCAGCTCAACTTCTCTATGTTCACTGAGTAATTGGGTGTTGTCCTCAGCAATACAGCCCAGCTGTCAGTTTGAAGAGAACAACCCATTGTCTTAGCAACAACCTGGATTTTGGGGGGATTTCCATGGGACTTCCTTGGTCAACAACTCAATTGGATGCAACCTAGTCCCACTACTGGAAGACTTGTTTGGTGACAAGAGGTAGCCAGTTAAGACTCCATAGCCCCTATTATTAGGAGACTTCATTAGGATCACCTTCATATATTTTAGGAAGTTTCCACTGTACTAGGTTTCCATATCATCCCTCAAACGTCCCTCAATTCCAGCTGTCTCTCCCTGAATTCTTTCCATCAACCCTATCTCTTCTACCCCTCCCCACCTGATCCTGTGGTTCTTGTTGCTCCTCTGCCCCCAGTCCACCCATAAAATCTGTTTTATTTCCCCCTCCCAGGGAGATCCATGTGTTCCCCCTTCCTATATACCTAAACTCTCTAGGTCTATGGATTGTGGCTTGGTTATCATTTATTCAATGGCTAATATTCACTTACAAGTGAATACATACCATGTTTGTCTTTCTGGGTCTGGGTTACCTCATTCAGGATGATTTTTTTCTAGTTCCATCCATTTACTTGCAAATTTCATGATATCATTTTTTAAACAGCTGAGTAATACTCCATTGTATGAATGTACTGCATTTACTTCATCCATTCTTCAATTGAGGGACATCTAGGTTGTTTCCAGTTTCTGGCTATTGAGAATAGAGCAGCAGTGAACATGATTGAGCAAGTGTACTTGTGGCAGGACAGAGTGTCCTTTGGGTACATGCCCAAGAGTGATATAACTGTGTCTTGAGGTAGAATGATTTCCATTTTTCCAAGAAACTGCCATGTTGATTTCTATAGTGGCTGTACAAGTTTGCACTCCCACTAGCAATGGAGAAGTGTTCTTATTCCACATCTTTGCCAGCATGAACTGTCACTTGCTTTATTGATCTTGGCCATTCTGACAGGTGTAAGATGGAATCTTAATGTAATTTTGATTTGCATTTCCCTGGTAGATAAGGAAATTGAATATTTCTTTAAGTGTTTCTAGCCATTTGAGGTTCTGCTATTGGCAATTCTTTTTAGATCTGTACCCCATTTTTAGTTGGATTATTTGGTTTTCTGATAATCGAGTTTCTTGAGTTCTTTATATATTTTGGATATTAGTCCTCTATTGGATGTGGAGTTGCTCAAAATCTTTCCCCATTCTATAGGCTGCCACTTTGTTCAAATGATGGTGTCCTTTGCCTTACAGAAGCTTTTCAGTTTCATGAAGTCCCATTTATTAATTGTTGACCTTAATGCTTATGCTAATGGTGTTTTGTTCAGAAAGTCTTCTCCTGTGCCAATGAGTTCAAGGCTATTCCCACACTTTCTCTTCTATTAGGTCCAGTGTATCTGGTTTTATGTTGAGGTCTTTAATCCACTTAGACTTGACTTTTGTACAGCATGATAAGTATTGATCTATTTGCATTCTTCTACATGCAGACATCCAGCTTGACCAGCACCATTTATTGAAGAAGCTGTCTTTTCCCTTGTGTATTTGTGGCTTCCTTATTAAAAATTAGGTATCTGTAGGTGTATGGATTTATGTCTGGGCCTTTGATTCAGTTTCATTGATCAACATGTCTATTTTTATGCCAATACCATGTAGTTTTTATTACTATAGCTCTGTAATAAAACCTGATAGATATGTGTCCAATGCCACTCTTCTTCTATATGTGAGACTCCAGTTTTCCCAGTACATTTTGTCTAAAATGTGGTCTTTTCTCTGGTATGTATGGTGAGTACTTGTACATACAAGGTTGAGGTTGTATTTGATGTTGGGGATGGGGTTAGATTTGGGGTTATCATTGGGTATGGGGTTGGGATGGGAGTTGATTATGGGGTGGGGTAGGACTTGGGAATGGGCTTGGGATTGTGCTTCAGGATAGGGTTAGAGTTGTGGTTGAAGTAAGGTTTGGAGTTATCATTGGGGTTGTTATTAGGGTTTCATTTGGTGTTGGGTTTTGAGTTTTTGGTTAGTGTTGTGGTTGGGTTGCAGTTGGGTTTGGTGTTTGTGTTTGTTGGGTTGGTGTTAGGGCTGGGAGTTGGGGTTGAATTTGGGTTTGATGTGGGATGGAAGTAGTATTGGAGGTTGTGGTTGGGGATGGAAATGGCCAGGTATGGGATGGAGTTTAGGGATGTGGTCTGATATGGGCTTGGTATTCTAGTTGGGTTGGGGTCAGGGTTAGAGCAGGGTTGGGATGGTGTTGGAATTAGGATTGGGGTTTGGTTTGGAATTGATATTAAATTTGGTGTTGGGTTTGAGGTTGTGGTGTTGTGGATGGGTATGGGGTTTGGATTCAGAGTGGGCATGGTGAATAAGGTTGGGTTTTGAGGTTGGGGGTGTGTGGATGAGGTTTGGGTTTGGGGTAGGGGGGGGTTGTAGATGGGGTTGGGGTTTGGAGTAGAGGTTGGTGCTACGGATGGGGTTGGGGTTTGAGGTAGGGGTGGCGTTGGGGTTTAGGATAGCGGACAGGGTTTGTGGATGTGAATGGGGTTTGGTTTTGGGGTTGGGAATGTGGGTGGGATTGGGGCTTGGGGTAGCAATTGGGGTTGTGTATGTGAATGGGGTTGGTGTTTGGGGTTTGGAATGTGGATGGGGTTTGGGATAAGGGTAGGGGTTATGGATATGAATGGGGTTGGGGTTTGGGGTTGGAAATGTGGATGGGATTGGGGTTTAGCATAAGGGTGGTAGTTGTGAATGGGCTTGGGGTTTGGATTAGGGGTGGGAATTGAAGATGGGGTTTGGGGTTGGGGATGTGGATGGGGTTAGGTTTTGGGTCAGGGTGTGTATTGTAGATGGGGTTGGGGTTAGGGTTAGAATTGTGCTTGGTTTGGGGATGGGGTTGGGAGTAGAAGTGGAGATGTCCTGGGGGTTAAAATTGGTGTTGTTAAGTATGCTGGATAATTTTATGTCAACTTAAAACAGACTAGAGTCATCTGAGAGGAAAGAACCTCAGTTGAGAAAATAATAGTGTTTAATAGGTAGTACCATTCCTGGGCTGATTGGTGATCCTAAATTCTACTAGAAAGCAGGCTGAGCAAGTCACGAGGAGCAAGCCAGTAAGCAGCATTCCTCCATGGCCTCTGCATCAGTTCCTGCCTCCAGGTTCCTGACCTGTGTGAGTTCCTGCCCTCACTGCTTTGATGAACTGTTCTATGGAACTGTAAATGAAATAAATCCTTTCCTCTCCAAGTTGCTTTTGGTCACGGTATTTCATCACAGCAATAGTAACCCTAATTAAGACATTAGGTTTGGAGTTGTGGTTGTGGTTAGGATTATGGTGGTGGTTGGGTTTGAGTTTGAGTTTGGGGGTTAGGGTTGAGGTTAGGGTTAGGATTGGAGTTATGTTTGGGGTGGAGCTTGGGTTGGTGTTGGGCTGGGTATAGATTTGGTTTGGTGTTGGGGCAGTATTAAAGTAGAGATTGGGGTTGGGGTCAGGATGGATACTGGGGTTGGATTTGGGATTTAGATTGGGTTTGGGTGGGTATTAGGGTAGACATTAAGTTGCAGTTGGGGTTGGAGTTAGGTTTGGGAAGTTAAAGCAGGAGTTGGGGTTTGAGTTTGATTTGCTGTAGAAGTGGGTTGGGTTGAGGATGGGCATTGTGTATGGGTTAGCATGAAATGGGGACTTGGTTGGTGTTGGTGTTGGAGCTGGGTTGGGGAATGGGGTCAGGTTGAGGAAAGGGTTTGAGTTGGGATGGGATTGGGTTCTGGTTATTGTTCGAGTAGAAGTTTGGGTTGGAGTTAAAATTGAGGTTTGTGTTTGAGGTGTGATTGCTGTTGGGGTGGGGTTTCAGGTTAGAGTGAGTGTTGGGGTTGGAGTTGATGTTGGAGAAGGGTTTGGAATTGGGATTGAGTTTAGAGTTGGGGTTGGATCAGAATGGGTTTGATCTTGGGGTTGGGTGTGGCTGACTCCAGAAGTGATGGCCAGGGATACAATAAAAATGAAATGTGATCACCTCATCTACAAGAGAGAAAAGTATCTAAAGAAGACTTATTTATTCCTCTCTGAATTCAGTTAATCATGTGTTTATTTCAGAGTGGGACCATATTTATTACTCAGTACTATGTTACTGTTCTTCTTTCTATGTTAAAATGATTAAATAAGTCACTGTATTTTACTTTCTTGACATAATTGACATTCATGATTGAATTATATATCTAATCTATCTTGTGATTTGTTTAATATTTCATGTAAAAGTACATTATTTAATTTTAATTATTAAAGAATATCATAATCCTGCTACAAGCATCCCAAAATGTCAAAGGTTTTTCTAGTTCATGAAACAAGTTCCCAAGACTTCTTTCACCAGGAAGTAGTTTGTGCCAGTCTATAGGTTTCTTACAGATTATTTTCCAGAGGCTACCCAGAATGTTGCATAGTTGAGGCTTTCATACATTTCCAGCCTGTTTCCCACATATGGCTACCTTCACTTTGGATACTTCATACTACTGAGCAGTACTGACTAGAATAAAAGGAAGAGGAGAGGAAGGAACTGCAGGAGAGACTTGGTTGATTCACATGTCCGCATAAGCACACTGACCACCCATCATGGACGCACACGAACACTAGCCAGCCCACCTGTTGTTTTTGTTTTTCCTTGTCTTGGCCAAGGTCAGCCCCTCCTCCTACCACAGTTTGTGTCTCTCTTCTCCAGACACAAACCCTGTCTGTGACTTGCCCCAGAGCAAGGTCTGTCTATGTCGTATACCACTCTACCTGGCACCGGGGATCAGTCTGGCAGTGATGTTTCATCCTAATAGTTTCTAGGTCAATTTGTCTGATCTGGATGATCTTGGGGATGTCCCTTTGTCCCATTACAATTTTAGCATCCTTCCAATTACCTCTGTAACACAGGATGATCTCAGGCTAATAAGGACACTCCAGTCAAGGTTGTGTCTGTAGTTTTCTTCTTCTTCTTATCTCTCCAAATAAGTTATCAAACCTATGCACAGTGCATACTCTATGACTGATTATCTGCTAAACTTTTGAATGAACCAGTGATCAACATCACTATTCTCTTGGATTAAGGAGTACTTACTTACTTTTCCAAACTTTGTGTTTTATAAAATTCTATATCTCTGAATCTTCATCTAAACTTTGTGTTTTATAAAATTCTGTATCTCTCAGTCTTCATGCTCAAAGTATCAATACTTGCTGAGTGTTCAATAAATGTACAATAGGGGAAACAACTAATGAACAAAACAAGTAGCGTAAGCTAGGCATGTCTATAATCCTATTGATCAGGAGTTTGAAGCAAAAGGATAGTTGCACATTCAAGGCTAGTTTGGGATACATAGTAAAGTCTAGGCCAGCCTGAGCTATAGAATGAGAGCCTACCAAAACAAAACAACTAATCTTTGTGTGTAGTTTCATGTGTCTTAAAAAGTACACACATCTATTTTAACTTTTACTATGACATCTGAAATGTTTACTAATTTGCTAAGGAACTGGTTGGTCACTCAGAGATAAAATGATATATTTGTGATAGTTGAGATTTATATTTATTTATTTATTTTGCTTTTTTGTTGTTGTTGTTTTTGAGGCAGGGTCTCATGGGATCCAAGCTAACCTTGAACTCCGATGCCTTCACCTACCAAGTACCAACATATAACTGAGATTAGATGCATATTCCACCATGATCAGCTTGAAATTAAGTTTTGAAAACCTTATCTGTGGTAGGTATTTTTTTAAAAGAAATTTCAAGTCTGTGTTTTAAAATTTTAGGTTCTTTTAGGAACAGAGATTCGGAGCAGCTTTGATTTCAACCATGGCTAATATGACGTTATGAATCTCCTGTTGTCCTCACAGTAAGGATCACTGTAGACATAAAAGCTCGAAGAATATGACTGTGATGCCTCACAGAACCATGAAGAAATTCATTGGATTTGTCTGTTTGTGTTGAGGGTTGAACCCAAGACTGTGCATGCTAGGCAAGAGCTCCACTATGGAGCTATGTCCTTGGTCTGTGGAGCATTTCTCTGGAACTGAGTCAAAGTGCTTGTACTGCTCCTCCCCCCATGAGTGCTCCTTGGCCAGCTTACGTTTGTCATTTATTCATGCAGTCAAACTTGCTTGAATATGTGACACAAAAATCTGGTTTTCTGGAATTTTAGAGCAGTGTTAGTGTATCTGAGGACACTGACGCCCTGTTCCCAACCACCATTCAGCCATAGCCTGACTAACAAAGACTAATTCCATTCAGGGAGGCATAAAGCATGTACATAGAAAATTCATGCTTACAGAGATTTTTGCCTTTCCCCATCCCTGGAGAAGTATACTTTTTGTTTATCGATTGTACATTGTTACTAGTGAAAACATTTCAACTCAAATATCCACAGTGTATGCATATTTACTTATAATTCATATGCATGTATAATCATAATGATTTATCTGTATTTTGATACAATATTTTAAAATAGAGATGTAAAGGGGACATAAACATGAGTAAAAATAGAATTTTCATACCTTTTTCTCCCACCCCAGAGAATTATCTAAGAAATAGCCTACTAGCTGACAGAATGGACAGCTTGCTTCCAGAAGACTAGATGGAAGCAAGGCTATCCAATGTCAAGTCACTAAGTGTATGTGGTCCCATATCAACACCTTGGATCATTCCTTGTGATAAATCTTGTCAAAAGTAAATAGCTTTAGTTTTAAAGATGGTGACAAAACTCTGTGATTGATGATTTAAAAGGCTTTATTTCTGATGGAACCAACTTTTATGATCGTGCTAAATACTATCTTTTTCCCTAACAAAAGGAGACTGCTGATGACACTGAAGTGTGAGGGGGATGGAGTAAAGCTGCAGTGTACGACTGGAGCACGCCAAGAGCCTGGTAAGGAAGGAGGCGGGGTCACACAGTGCCGTCCCACAGACCAGCAGTCACCAGCACAGCCCTTCGCTGCCCAGTCTAAGACTTGTGATAGTAACAAGTACTGCAGTGGCACTCCGTGTGGTTTTCCACTCTGGCATTTCCCATCACTGTGGCCTGAAGGGGACAAGGAACAGGTAGGTAGGTAGACAGACAAACTTGCGAAATGTTAAATGGAATAGTAGCCTGCATAACTTAGTAATGTCTGGTGCATTTACATTTTCACTTTCCGGGGATATATTCATTCTACAGTTCAATTCATATTGCAACATGAGCTACGCTCTTTTCAACCTGCTTTTTGTTTAGCTCTGTCCTCTCTCTCTCTCCCCCATTTTTTAAATTTTTATTTCAGCATTTCTTAGGCATGCACTCAGCCATTGAACTATATCCTCCACTCCTAAAAAATACCTATTTATTTGATTCCCTGCCCCAACACGCACATACACATTCCTTATGAGTCAAACCTCAGAGATTCACACATCTCACATATGTCCCCCAGGTTGCTGGGATTTTGTTTGTTTGTTTTGTTTTTACTTTTGTTGCTGTTGTTTTGAGACATCATCATATTATGCTAACCTAGAACTCACTGTGAAGACCAAGTGGGCCTTTCCTCTTCTATATATATATATATAGTGTGTGTGTGTGTGTGTGTGTGTGTGTGTGTGTGTGTGTGTGTGTGTTGGGGTGGGGGGTGAGGGCAATTTAAAGGATCTGTTCTCTCCTTCCATCATTTGGGTCCCAGGATCTGACTCAGATCGTTACTCTTGTCGACAGATGCCTTTCACACTGATCCATCTCACCAGTTCCAGCCAGGTAGGCTGAGAATGCATAGGATCTTCTCGACGCTAGTTCCTGAATGACGAGACTACAGGAACGCACCACTACACCCACAAGCTGTACTTACTTTCAGAGGATATTAATCACACATGTGTATGGAGTACAGTTTGGCCGTGTGATACATGCACACAAAGGATGATGATCAAGTCAGGGTGGCTGTGTTTTCGTTCCTCTAACATATTGGAACATTTCTTTGTGCTTTCAACTTTTGAACCCTGCTCTTCTAGTTCTCTACAGTCTGTATAACTAACTGTGGTGACCTGTCAACACCTAGCTGGAGTGTAAAACCCGAGAACTTGCTTCCCGATGTTACGCTATCACTAACCCCTTAGGCACCCCTCACTGGTGCGTAAGACTGTGGCAGCTGCTCTTCGGTCTGCTTCTGTGTCATCGACACTTTCCATTTAGCTTATTCTTTTAATTAAAGAGGGAAAGTGAGGATGTGGCCTGTACAAAGGACTAATAAATACAGGTCACTAGACTACCTGGACATTAAACCCTGGGTGTGCAAACTGCCCCTGGATGGACTGTTAGGAAGCTCTCACCTTAGTAAATGCTTTGGCCACACAGCATGTGGCCTCCGAGGTGATGTTCTTTGGAACCAGCATTGTCTTCTTGGACCTTGCTGGAGTGGGGTATGCCCTGGAGAAGCAGCAGCCCATGCACTGGTAGATGGGGGCGCCCAGCTTGGAGAAGTATTTATTTTCCTTTAGTTTACATTCTGGACAACCTAGCCAGCAAAAGAGGGAAGGAGGAAATTACCGAGACAGAATTCAACAGCAAACTAACTCTTTCCTGAGCACAATATGACAAATACTTTTTTGTATTGGCAATAAAAAAGGAAATAAATATTTTTGTCTATGTATTAATCTTCACATATACTATCTCTTTATAATGACTATAGCCACATTCACAGAGAAACCATTTTTGCATATCTGCATGGGGGTTTGTTATAGTGGTTTCTCATTCTCTAAGCACAGATTATCCCAATGCTAATAGTATGCTTAGAGAGAACACAAAGGCTTGACAGATATAAATGCCACATTCATTTGGAAGGAGAAGTTTTCCGGAGGCAATTCTGCTATTGTTTATTCCCCACAGAAACTCCAAATGTTGACAGAAAAAAAAATATCAAAATTAAGAAAGCTTGATGAGTTAAGATAGCTTGATAATACAAAAGACATCTGTGCTTGGAATTTGAGATTCAAATATTACCATTTAATAAGAGAAAAACCATAACAAATAATAATAGTTCACAATTTCAGAGCTGGTGGGATTATGTCAGGTTCTCTGGGAGATATGTCAAACAATATAGCAAAACAAATGTAACGTACAAAACTGATTTTTGTTTCCCTCACTTGTTAATGAAAATTCATCTGCAAAAGCAATGTTAAAATTTTCTGAAATCTGGAAGAAATATGAAAAAAAATTGAGCTGAGTAAGGATGATTTTTCTCCTTGTAAAACTCAGATGTGGAACAATAAAGAATGTGCTTCAGATGAACATGTTTAGGATGCTATTAAAATGAATATGGAATATAACATTTTCACTGTATGCTTTCTGAACCTAATTTAATTTTATGTTCACAGTCTACAAGTGCCTAGATATGTACCCAGGAGTGGATATTTATCACATGTGAAAGGTGGTAGAAATTAATTGATTATTGATGTGCATCTAGAAATATGTTTTCCTTTTTATTGTAAGCCTGAGCTTGGTCACATACCCTGAATAACAAAGTCTCCATCAGGAAGAGAATGAAGAATATTCAGGAACATGGACAACACTACCAGAATGGCAGCAGCATATTTTCTGTAGTAATCCATCATTCTCCTGCAAAGCACACATTAGAAAAGCATAAAAATAATAGCAGTCTAATCTTAGCTTACCAGGCATAACACAAACCCTGTAGTTTCAGTATGATTCTTCTTTTAAATGATGATGCTGGCTTTGGGCATGCTAAGTAACTGCTCTACTCCTTAGCTATATCCCTAGCACCAACAACCAGCATGTTTAACATTATTGCTCATAATTGTCAATGTCTTGCCCCCTCTGCTTTCAACATATCCTAAAGCCATGTAAATAAAAGCACCCCATCCCTTTAGGAAAGAGGTAGGGCACTGGATCTCCCTATTTCTGACATAAGCAATTAGCACATAACAACTCTCTCTCTTCTTCCCCCTCCCCCTTCAGCCTCCCCGGTGTAATTAATGGAGTAGTTAGGTGTGATGGATATGCAAATTAAAACAACAATCACCAGAACAGTTATAATTAAAGAAATGTCAAATGCTGGTCTGAATACATGAAACTGGATAACAGAGACATCTCCAGTGGGAATGTAAGAGTATACAGGCACTCTGGTGAAAAGCCTGGTAGCTTTTCTTGTTGTTCAGTTGGGGTTTGGAGGGAGGCTGTTTGCTTGCTTTATTTATTCATTTAAGTAGCTAGGGTTTCAGGTAAGCCAGACTGTCCTAAAATTCACTTTATAACTGAGGATGACCTTGAACACCTGATTCTACTGCCTCCTCTTCCTAGCACTAGGATTGCCGGTGTGTGCTAACTCACACAATTTCACAGCTGTTATTCCTATTTGTGTGTGTGTGTGTGTGTGTGTGTGTGTGTGTGTGTGTGTGTGTGTGCGCGCGCGCATAGATTTAATATAATTATATATTATTATAAAATACAACAATTGTGTTTATATAATAGTATATAAAATAAATATAACATATATAGTAAGTACATAATAGAAATACATCCTTAGAACAGGTAACCACTGTCCTAAGTCAGTGATTCTTGAAGTGGGAAGAGCATAGGAAGTCTCAGTGTGTCTGCGAGGACAAAACGGTTAGTAATAATACTCAAATGGTCTTTTTCCTTATCGATTGATCCATGATGTGGTGGTGAAACAGAGTGAATAAAGGAGCTCATCAAACCAGCTGGGTCCCACTAGGCCCGACACGGAAGAGATTTAAAACACATCAAACAACGCCTCACAGCTATCTTCTGCTTAGGAAATTGTCATCTGCTTCCTGGTGGCATGGAACCATAATCCCATGGCTTTGAAAGCTAAGGCCAAGGGATCATCACATTTCTACACCGGCCTGTGCTACAAAGCAAGACTCTGTGTCCCCAAAAAGTAAATAAGTAAAGACCAAGGAACCCACCATGTCATTATATGCTAACTTTTCCGTTTCAGGTTTTTCATTTGTTTTTACTTTTGTTTGACACAGGATCTTGCTTTGTGGCCTAGCACTCACTATACAGCCTAAGAGAGTTGCAAGCAATCAACAATCCTCCTGCCTCAGCCTCTCAAGTGCTGGGATTACAGGCATGTACCACCATGCCTGGCTTATTGCTGCTTTTTAAATAAATCATTTTGAAACTTTAAAAAAAAAAATCAGCCGGGCGGTGGTGGCGCACGCCTTTAACCCCAGCACTCAGGAGTCAGAGGCAGGTGGATCTCTGTGAGTTTGAGGCCAGCCTGGTCTACAAAGCGAGTTCCAGGAAAGGTGCAAAGCTACACAGAGAAACCCTGTCTCGAAAAACCAAAAAAAAAAAAAAAATCAAAACCCAGCAGTAGTGGTGCACATGTTTAATTATAACACTCAGGAGGCAGAGGCAGGAGGATCTCCATGAGGCTCTGTTGACAGTATGCAAGCTCCTTCAGAAACTATGAGAGCTCATCCCCAGTGGAGAGGCGTCCATGTCAGACCCAAGCTGACTTCTCTAAATCCATTTCTGAAATGTGTAGTGTCTTCAGCAATGGAGTCATCCCTTCTTTTTCTGGAGGGCACGAATGGAAACGCAATAGCCTAAGCTCCTTGGAGGTGTCTCTTGGACTCCCCTAACCAACAACTCAAGTTTTCTCATGCTGGAGACTTGGGGTTTTGTTAGTCTGTGGTTTGAGGAAGAGCATTGTCACCCTAAGCGGCATAACATTAAACTAGATAGATGATAGATAGATAGATAGATAGATAGATAGATAGATAGATAGATAGATGGATGGATGGATGGATGGATGGATGGATGGATGGATGGATGGATAGATAGATAGATAGATAGATAGATAGATAGATAGATAGATAGATAGATAGATAGATATCTACATACATACATGGATACATAAACATATATAGACTATATGCAATTTAAGTACCAATAAAATAGTATTCCCTATAGCTTCCCCAAACATCCTTAGTGCTATTTATCCCTCATCCTTTTCACGTCCTCTGTATTGCCCCTCCTTCTTCCTCCCCAGGTAAGTCTTCCTCATCCATTTCCCCCATTCCCTTTCCTACTGCTAACCTAACCATGTCCTATGGCTCCCTTCTCTGGTGCCCCTTTTCTCCCCTATGTTCCACCACGGTCCCTTTTCACTTTCCTGGTGTTGCTGGTACACCAGGCTATATACTAGTATCTAAAGACCCAACGCTCACATTGACAACTAAGAGAAAATATGTGTCCTTTGTCTTTCTGGGTCTGTGTTGTCGCATTCAACATAATATTTTCTACTTCTATCTGTTTATCTGAAAATTTCATTATTTCACTTTCCTTTACAACTGAATAGGGTTCCATTGTGTATATGCCTCAGGTTTCCATTACCCATTCAACAATTGAAAGACATTTAGGTTGCTTTACTTGTTAACTATTTGCATAAAGTAGCAATGAAAATGGCTGAGCAGATTGTCTGTGGAGTAGCATGCTGAGTCCTTCAGGCATATACCAAGAAGTAGTATAGCTGGGTCATACGGAAGATTTCTTTTTAATTTTCTAAGAATTCACTGCATTGGTTTCCACGGTGGCTGTGTCAGTTTACAATTCCATCCACAGCAAATGAGCATGTCCATCTCCCCACATCCATGCCAGCATTTGTTGTCAGTTGTTATCTTGATCTCAGCCATTCTGCCTGGGATAAGATAAAATCTCAAGCCAGGAGGTGATGGTACAATCCCAGCACTTCGGAGGCAGAGGCAGGCAGATCTCTGAGTAGAGCACCAGCCTGGGCTACAGAGTGAGTTCATGACAGGCAGGGCTACACAGAGAAACACTGTCTCGAAAACCAAACAAACAAACAAAAACAAACAAACAAACAAACCAAGAAGAGAAAATCTCAGGATTGCTTTAATTTGCATTTCCCGAATTGCTAACAATTTTGAGCACTTTTTGAGGTTCCACTCTATAGCCCAGCCTGGTCTGGAACTCACCATATAGTCAGGCTAGACTTGAACACCTGGAATTCTCCTACCTCCCCTCCTGCTTGCTGGGGTGACAGGCACACACCACCGTGCCTGACAGGTCACACTTTTCTACCTTTCTTCTTGCTGGAATGACAGCATGTGACACTGTGACAGGTTCCACTTTTCTGCTTTACAACTTGAAAGGAAAACTCAAGAATTCAAGCAGAAAAAAAAACTATATTCACTTGCAATGTATATTACTTTGCAAAACTGTGATCAATCTAAACTCAGGTTTCTTAACCCTAACCTGTTTTGGTACTCTGAAGGAAGACTGCAGAAATGCCAGGCTTATCAAATCCCAGGCTGATCCCCACTTCAGCATACCCTCACTTCCTGCCACTTACCACATCAAAACAGTGGGAATCCTGGTGTGGGGGGGGCACCCACCTTTAATCTCAGCACTCAGCCGGCAAAGGCAGGAGAATCTGAGTGTGAGGCTAGCCTGGTCTACATATTGAGTTCCAAGCTAACCAAGGATATATAGTAAGACACTGTCTAAATTAAATAAATAATTAAAAAATGTAAAGGAATGTAAATCTAAGAAAATAATTATTGCTTCAACTTGATCTCCAAGACCATTTTTTCTTCTCAGTCCATCCGTTTCGGCGTTCTTTAAGGGACAGCCCACTCCATGTGAAGGTTGCCGTCAACGTCAAAGCCATAAGAAACAATTCCTTCCATTCCACTATATTCACCTGTCTCATAATTCATAAGCGATGTCACAGCCTGACAGCTAGAGGACACACATCATCTTCCTATCCATGTGAAAGCTTTTTTCTTTTTTTTCTGGTTGGCTTATTTTGTTTTTTGAGACAAGGTGTGCCATGTAACCCTAGCTGGTCTGGTACTCACCATGTAGCCAAAGCTAGCCTTGAACCTCGAAGCAATCCTCCTCACTCAGTCCGAGTACTGGAATTAAAAGAGTGTGCCACCACACCCAATTTGAAAGCTTCCTAATTACAAAACTATGCTCCTCTCCTCAGCCCACTCAGTACAGCAGTGCTCAGTTGGAGACGGGAAGCAGAGGCAGGACCTTGGGAAGCTGACCAGCTCGCCTGGCATCAGTGGCAGCGAACAATAAGAGGCCCTGGCTCAGGCAAGGTGGAAGACAAGGGCTCATACCCAAGGTTGTCCTCTGACCTCCACTCTCACACTGTGGCACACGTGTGTCCACACACAAAGAAATACATAAACAGTAAAAATTAAAACACCAAATGTGAATTTGCAATGGGACTCATATAAACCTTTCATAAGTGATGATGACTTTTGGTGTTTTAAAAATAGTTCAAGGGACAGCCAGATGGCTCAGTGAGTAAGGGTACTTGTGGCTAAATCCTGATGTACTGAATTTCATCCCCAAAGCTCACACAGAGGTAGGAGAAAGCTGACTTCACAGAGATGTCCTCTTGCTTCCGCATGTGCACCTTGTCATGCCCAATACACACAGACACACACACACACACACACACACACACACACACACACACACACACTATCATAATAATGATAATAAACATTTTTTTTTTTTTTTTTTTTTTTGGTTTTTCGAGACAGGGTTTCTCTGTGTAGCTTTGCGCCTTTCCTGGAACTCACTTGGTAGTCCAGGCTGGCCTCGAACTCACAGAGATCCGCCTGGCTCTGCCTCCCGAGTGCTGGGATTAAAGGCGTGCGCCACCACCGCCCGGCGATAATAAACATTTTTGAGTGATCAATATTTTGAGTAATTAAATTAGTATTAAATGGAGCAGTTTTGTCATCTGTAATATCAGCACTCAGGAGGCTGAGGTGTGAGTTCAAGGACAGCCTCAGCTATAGAAGGAGACCTTGGACAAAACAATTAGAGACATAATTTTTAATTTACACTAATTTATTGTGTGGGGTAGGGTGTGATTGTACCACCCAGTGTAAGTTTGGGAATTAGAGGCAAATCTCTGGGAGTCACTTCTCTCCTTCTCCCAAGTAGATTCCGCGGATGGAACTCAGGTCGTCAGGCTTGGTGGCAAGCACCCTTATCTGCTGAGCCATCTTCCCGGCCCCAAAGTAATTATTTTTTTGTTTTGTCTTGGTCTTTGTTTTTGAGACAAGATCTCGATATGTAGCCCGGAAGTGGCCTGACCTCAAATATACAGTTACCCTAGTGCCTTGGCCACCAAGTGGTGTTATTATAGGTGTGGTACCACACCCAGCTCTATATCAAGAATTGTCCTTTAAGTATTTTTTTATTTTATTTCATGTATATGTGCACCTCCTTGTCTCTATGTGCACCACATATATGCAGGTGCCCTAGAAGTCCAGAAGAAGGTGTCAGATTCCCTGGAAAGAGCCACCCAATGTGGGTGCTGGAAACCAAACCTGGATCCTTTGCCCGAGCAGTAAATGCTCTTAACTGCTGAGCCATCTCTCCAGACCCTCCAGTAATTAGTTAAGAGAAATCTTCAGAAACTTAAAAGATTCCTCTTCTACCTGTAATCCCAGCATACAGAGGGGTAGAGAAAAGATTTTCAGGAGTTCAAGGTTATCTTTGACTGTATAGCAAGTTCCAGGCCATATAGTCTGAACTATATTAACTAACCTGTGTCCAAAAAACAAATTCCTCTTTTAATGTAAAATATTTTACTCTTGAATAGAAAACAAACTTATAGTCCTTTGGAAGCAGAAAGTCCTATTGAAATGCGGTGGCTGTTTCTCATGCCCAAGGAACTCACACTGTGTATTAGACCTGCCACTCCTCACTGGAGCCCAAATCCTATTTGTCGATACTGAGAAAGAGGAACAAAAGTGTTCTTCTTATTTTCTATTTTCAGTTTCCCAAACAATCACTATTTCAACGAGTGCTAACACAAATGTAATTACAGTCGTTCCCCGGTATCTATGTAGGGACAGTTCCGAGGGCAGCCTCCCATACCAAGTCCTTGGATGCTCAAACACCTTCTGTCAAATGGCATATTTGCATAGAACCCATACACTTCCTCTGTACTTTAAATTATCTCTAGATTACTGATAATATTTAAAAGAATACAAGTGTTATGTAAATATCTGTTATATTTTATTGCTCAAGGAATAATTGAATTGATAATTTTTTTTAACTTGAGGTTGGTTGGATCCAAGAATGTGCAGTACTCACGTAATATGCCAATTATAAGGTAGCTGAAAAAATTTTTCAAAAGCTCATTACAGCTACCCACTCAGACTTGGAAAGTGATTTATTATTGCAAGGTCATCAAGAATACCTGGCAAATACTACCAACTGGTATTTCATAGAATACGGAAAAGAAAAAGAAAACAATGCTCAAGTTCCAGTGATATAATTAAACACACTAAAGCATTTATTCAAAATATACGGGAGATGTGGTCATTTCACTAAACAAGCGAGTTGTTTTATTGATAGCCAACTTGAAAATTTAGTTACGAATCATCCAAAACTGATAACAATACCAGCTACTTATATAAATGTCTACTTGCCCTCTGTCTGGTCTTTGAGAGACACTCAGATGAATGCCCTTCAAACAAGAAAATATTTCAGATTGTGACAGGTACTCCAGCATCTCAGCAGGAGACACTTGGTTTCTGGCTTCTGCTAGATAACATCTTATTTAGCTTATGATCACATACTACATTTTTACAGACTTCCTCCTAACTCAGTCATGAGCACTGTAAAGACAATTAGTAAATGCCTAACCTCTTACCAAGGTTTGTGAGGAAAAGTCCTTCCCGTGGTCTCAAATATTTCACTCCTGAATTAAAATACCCCAAATTAGTTCATCACATTACCTTCACCTGGACTTTTTGAGGGACGTGTTCCAGGCAGTTGATTGTAGATCTGAAGAGGGACAGTTCAGTAACTGCAGCTAATAAAGTCTCCCACTGTCTTTTATAGCAGCAGGGTAATACAAATTGCATGCTCCCACCTGCACCTAAGCCCAGGGATCAACGGTAAATTCTACCTAGTGATTGGATGGTACTTGGTATAATTACCATGACATCAATTGGATCTTATCAGGTTGCAATCCTCAGATCATTTTTGTTTTTGGCCATTGTCAGGTAGTGGTGACCTCAAGGACAGCTTATGGAAAAAGAGCATTTGGTCATTTTCTACGTAATTTTATTGAGACTTACACAAAACATCCTGAAAGTTGACACTTTTTAAATAAACAAGTCTCTAAGAGTAGCACTTTTAATTAGCTAAGTACCTGATATTTTCATAAAGCAGGAGGAAAGCATTTCCAAGATTACATTACTCCAACAGGAAACAGAAAAAGAAAACAATTACTTCCATTTTTCAAATTAACAGGCATCTGGATTTAATAAATATATATGGCAAAGTATGAGGCCATCCTGAGAAGGACTGACTAGTACTCAGTACACATGTCAGGGGGAGAGGGGCTCTCTCCAGTCCCTCACAGCAGCCTAAGAATTATTAAAAATGAAACAAAACAAGAAAAGTCTTTTATCAGGGGGCTAGAGAGATGGCTCAGTAGTTAAGGGCTTGTACTGCTCTTCCAGAGGCCCCTGACTTCATGCCAGGTCAAGAGGCTCACATGTAATTCCAGCTCCAGGAGGAGCCAACGCCTATACTTCCACAGGCCCCTGTACTCATCTGTGTCTATCCACAGACATACACATAAATTAAAAATAAATAATCAAAACTTTAAATCTTGGGAAAAAATTAAGTGAAGCCATGATTCTTCTCTCTTTTTAAAAAGTACTTCATTTTACTTTGTTGATTGGAAGCTCTTCAGAATCTTAGAATTTATTTTTTTAAATTTATTTTATGTATTAGTGTGTGCCTATGGGGTGTGTGTGTGTGTGTGTGTGTGTGTGTGTGTGTGTGTGTGTGTGTGTGTCTGTGTCTGTCTGTCTGTCTGTCTGTCTGTCTCACAAGTTCCACTGTGCATGTGTGGAGGTCACAGAATAACTTCGTGAAGCTGGCTTGTTCCTTCCACTGTATGTGGGTTCTGAGTTCAGGCATCAAGCATGGGTTGTCAGACTGGTGGAGCACGTACCTTTAAACACACTGAACCATCTCACCAGCCCAAGGCTGTGGTTCTTGGTGATGTTACAGAAAAGAATTTCAAACAAAGTCAGTAAGAAGCAAACACAGTTTATTAAGAAAGGATCTCATTTACAGTGAGTGGGTCTTCCCACCTCAATTAATGAAATCAAGACAATCCCCTAGTGTATGCCAACAGGCCCATCTCCAGGCGATTCTGGAGCCTATCAAGTTGACAACACAGACCATCACAATACCCAGGTGTTACTATAGATTTAAACACGGACATTAAGAGAGAGGAAGACAGACACATACAAGGACAGTCATGCATGCCCTAGAATTGCAAGGGCCTCCCAAGGGAAAAACGCTACCCTTTCTGTCATTGTGACTCTTGTATTTTGTAGCCAGACTAGCCTCAAGACCCCTGCAACCCTACTGCCATTTCTGCTCCTGTGTGCTGAGATTATAGCCCTAAGCCACCAAGCCCAGGCTGAGAGTCACATTTAAGTGTATTAACAAGAGCTGTATAATGATTTTGGTGATTTTTGAGGATATGTTGTTCAAAGGATTTAAAAGATTAAAGTCAACAGTGATACCCATAATCCACACATTTGGGAGGTGGAGGCTGGATGAGTAGAAGGTTATCCTTGACTACCTACTAAGTTTCAGGACAACCTGGATGAATAGCAAGACCTTGACACAAAAGTCAAACAACAGCAACAGACTTCCTGGTCCCCAGCTCTTAGAGTCTTTCTGTCCTCTCTTCTACAACATTCCTGAGCCTTCAGGGAAGGAACTGTGTTACAGGTGTATCTGTTGCGATTGGATACCCCATGGCCATCTACTGGGACCAGCTGTGAGACTGCTGGGAGAAGGAGCAGCAGCTTCTCCCAGGGATGAGCTATTTAATTGATTATCCAAGACAAAGAGGTCAGCCCTGGAGACACACACACACACACACACACACACACACACACACACACACACACGGAATCAACAGGTTGTGTTTATAGATTTATGCATATATATGCAACAATAATCATTTCAAGAGGCCATCAGTTTGAGAAAGAATGAGGGAAGAAACATGGGAGGAATTGGAAAAGGGGACATGGGAGTGGTTGGAGGGAGGAAAGAGAAGGGGGAGTGATGTAAATATATATTAATTAAAGTAAATAAATAAAAATTATAGAACTGTTAGACAACATAACAAATAATACATAGATCAATGTTTTAATTTGATTCTCTTGCTGTGATAAAACACTCTAACCAAAAGAAAGTTGGGGAGGAAAGTGTTTGTTGGGTTTATACTTCCAGGTTATAGTTCATCACTGAGGAAATTCAGGGCAGGAGCTCTAACAGGAAACTGAAGCAGGAACCAAAGAGAAATTCTGCTCACTGGCTTGCTTTCTGACTCATGCTTAGCTAGCTTTTTAACACAACTGTGCTGTGGATATAGCTCTGCATAAATAAAATGCTGATTGGCCAGTAGCCAGGCAGGAAGTATAGGTGGGACAAGGAGAGAAGAGAATTCTGGAAACAGGAAGGCTGAGGGAGAGAGACACTACCAGCCGCCATGATGAGAAGCAAATGTTAAGATACCAGTAAGCCACAAGCTACGTGGCAACTTATAGATTAATAGAAATGGGTTGATTTAAGATATAAGAACAGTTAGCAAGAAGCCTGCCATGGCCATACAGTTTATAAGAAATATAAGTCTCTGTGTGTTTACTTGGTTGGGTCTGAGCAGCTGCAGGTCTGGTGGGTGAGAGAGATTTGTCCTGACCGGCCAGGCAGGACCAGAAAAATTCTAGCTACACAACTGAGAACAACTTACCTAGGAATGGTACCACCTACAATGGGCTGAGCCCACATCAGTAAAAGCAGTCAAGACAATCCCCGACAGACATGGCCACAGGCTGAGCTGATCTAGGAGACTCTTCAATCTTGGCTTTCCTCTCACATGACTCTAGGCTGTGTCAAGCTGACAATTCAAGCTAAGACATGTTTAACTGTAAGCAAATTACATACTATTAGAAATAAGTTTGAGATGCCGGCCAGACCACGGAACTCTCCCTCCCTCTCTCTAGGTTTGGTTCCCAAAGACCCAATCCACTGCCACCCCTTCCCTCCCCACGACCTGCTCCTGCTGCTGTGCCCACCCACAACTCAAGCTGACATCCCCTGCTCAGATACAGACCATGCCAGCCGAAAGAACAGGTAGGCGAACTCAGGAGGAGACTCCCTGCTGGACCAGAGACCACACTGGCCACCAGAACTCCAGATAGGCTGCCTGCCTGCAGACCCCCCTCCACTGTCTTGTTGCTCTGCCCCCCAACATTATCCTCCTCACCTTTCTCCATTGCTATGTCCCCACCTACAACTCAGGGAGACTCCCTGCTGGACCAGAGGCCACTCCAGCTGCCAGAACACCAGGTCACCAGACCAGAAGACCTTGAGAGAAAACAGAAACCAAGGGACAAAACACTCATCCAGCAAAGACAAACTCAGAAATTGTCACCTAGACCTATAATCACCCCAAACTTAGACACCTACACACCACTCTAAGAGCACAATAACAGACAGGGCAATATGTCACCACCAGAGGCCAGCTGTCCTACTACAGCAAGCCCCGAAATTGCCAATGCAGCAGAAGCACAAGAAAAAGACCTTATCACAACCTTAGGAAGATGATAGAACTCTACTGTGGGAAGATCTTTCTGTATGCTGTGAATATGTATTGCTACCATTGGTTAATAAAGAAGCTGTTTTGTTTGGCCTATGGCAACACAGGATATAGCCAGGCTGGAAATCCAAGAGAGATACAGGGAGAAGAAAAGCAGAGTGGAGGAGCCACCGGGAGCCACCAGGGGAGCAAGACGTAATCGAACACAGGTAAAGCCACAAGACATGTGGTGATACACAGATTAATAGAAATGGATTGATTTAAGATATAAGAGCTAGCTAGCAATAAGCCTGAGCCATAGACCAAACAGTTTATAATTAATATTAAGCCTCTGAGTGATTATTTTATAAAAATGGTTGCTGCCCAGGTAGGACTGGGTGGGACCAAGAAACTTCAGTCTACAGAACTCCTTAAAGAGGAAATGGATAAATCCCTTAAAGAAATCCAAGAAAAAAAAGTTGAAGGGAATCAATAAAATTGTTAAAGACCTGAAAATATAAATAAAAGCAATAAAGAAAACACAAACTGTGGGAATTCCAGAAATGGAAAATCTAGGCAAGCTAACAGGAGCTACAGATGCAAACATCACCAACAGAATACAAGAAATGGAAGAGAGAATCTCAGGCATTAAAGATACAACAGAAAAAATAGATACAATGGTCAAAGAAAATGTTAAATCTAAAAACCTGATACAAAATATCCAGGAAATCTGGGACACTATGAAAAGACCAAACCTTAGGATAACAGAATAAGAGAAGGAGAAGAGTCCCAGCTCAAGGGCCCAGAAAATATTTTCAACAAAATCACAGAAAAAAATTTTCCTAACCTAAAGAAGGATATGCCTATAAAGGTACAAGAAGCTTGCAGAACACCAAATAGACTGGACCAGAAAAGAAAATCCTCACACCACATAATAATCAAAACACTAAACATCCAAACAAAGAAAGAATATTAAAAGCTGCAAGGGAAAAGGACCAAAAAACGTATAAAGGCAGACCAATTAGAATTACACCTGATTTCCCAATGGAGACTCTATAATCCAGAAGGGCCTGGACAGATGTGCTGCAGACTCTAAGAGACCACAGATGCCATCCCAGACTAATATACCCAGCAAAATTTTCAGTCACCATAGATGGACAAAAAAAGATATTCCATGACAAAATAAAATATAAACAGTATCTATCCACAAACTCAGCCCTACAGAGGGTACTAGAGGGAAAATGCTGAACTGAAGAGATTAACTACACCTAAGAAAACACAGGCAATCAATAATACCACACCAGCAAAACCAAAAGAAGGGACACCCACACACCCACCAAAACCCTCCCACACGCACCACCACCACCACCACCACCAACAGCAACAACAACAACAAAATAACAGGAATTAACAATCATTGGTTGCCAGGCAGTGGTGGCACACACCTTTAATCTCAGCACTTGAGAAACAGAGGCAGGCAGATCTCTGAGTTTGAGGCCAGCATGGTCTACAGACCAAGCTCCAGGACAGCCAGGGTTACACAGAGAAACCCTGTCTTGGAAGAAAACAAACAAAAACAACAACAAAAACAAAACCAAAAAACCCAACAAACCATTGGTCATTGATATCTCTCAATATCAATGGACTCAATTCCCCAATGAAAAGAAACAGACTAACAGAATGGATGTGAAAACATGATCCATCCTTCTGCTCTATACAAGAAACACATCTCAACATCAAAGACAGACATTACCTCAGAGTAAAGGGTTGGAAAAATATTTTTCAAGCAAATGGACCTAAGAAGCAACCTGGTGTAGCCATTCTAATATTTAACAACATAGACTTCAAAACAAAATTAGTCAAAAGAGAAGAACACTTCATACTCATCAAAGGAAAAATCCACCAAGACGATGTTTCAATATTTTTCATTTTTATTCTTTACATGTTATACTCCGACTGCAGTTTCCTCTCCCTCCACTCATCCCAGGCCCACCATTACCTCCCCTCTCCCTCAGGTCTACTCCTCCTCTATTTCTCTTCAAAAAAAATAGCAGGCCTCCCAGGTACATAAACCAAAAACGGAATAAAAGCTACAATAAGACTAGGCACAAACACTCATATCAAGGCTAGATGAGGCAATCCAATAAGAGGATAAGGGTCCTACGCACAGGCAAAAGCATCAGAGATAGCTCCCCTCCCACTCCTGCTCTTAGGAGTTCCCACAAGAACACCAAGCTATATAACCACAACATACATACAGAGGATCTAGCACAGACCCTTACAGGCTGTGATTGTCGTTTCAGTCTCTGTGAGTCCCTATGAGCTCTGGTTAGCTGATTCTGTGGACCGTGTTTTCATGGTGTCCTCAACTCCTCTGTCTCCTACAATCCTTCCTCTTCCTCTTCTGTGGGGTTCCCCTGCTTTGCCTAGTGTTTTGGCTGTGGTTCTCTGCATCTACTCCAGTCTTGCTGTGGGGAGCCTTTCCTGGTTATAGAAGATGGCCGGTTCCAACTCTGTATCTGTCCTTCCCATTACTGGAGACTTTACTAGGGGTCACTCTCCTAGATTCCAGGGTGTTTCCACTGGATGTTTCAGTTCTTAACATCTATGCCCCAAACACAAGAGCACCCACATTTGTAAAGGAAACATTACTAAAGCTTAAATCACACATGGAACCCCCTCAATAATAGTGGGAGACTTCAACACCCCACTCTCACCAATGAACAGTTGTAGATGTAACCAACCATCTTATTAAATAAGAAACACAGAGCCGATTCAGAGAAGAAAGCCAAGAGGTCTGAACTAAGAGCCTTACCCTTCCTGCTTCAGCCAAGAGAGCTCTCCGAAAGGGACCTACTTCCTGTGTGTTTGTCTTTATAAAGACTTTTGGTTCTGCCTTCTCATTGGTTGTAAACCCAAACACATGACTGCCTCGTCACTGCCTGTCTGTAGAGACTTCCAGGTCTTCTGTGGTTGGGATTGAGATTAAAGGTGTGTCTCTCCAATGCTGGCTGTATCCTTTTACACACAGAGATCTACCTAGCTCTGTCTACCAAGTGCTGGGATTAAAGGCATGCACCACCACCTCCATGCTCTTGCTATGGCTCTAATAGCTCTGACCCCCGGGCAACTTTATTTATTAACATACAATTAAAATCACATTTCAGTACAAATAAAATACCACCATAAACAGTCATCCAGACAAGGACTAAACAGAGAAACACTGATGCTAACAGCAGTTATAAAGCAAATGAACCTAACAGTTATCTATTGAACATTTCATCCAAAAACAAAAGAATAAACCATCTTCTCAGCACCTCACAGAACTTTCTCCAAAACTGACCACATACTGGGTCACAAAGCAAGTCTTGGCAAAAAAGAAGATTAAAATACCCCCTGCATCCTATCAGACCACCAGAGATTAAAGCTGAATATCAACAACAACAGAAATACCAGGAAGACTACAAACTCATGGAAACTGAACAACTCACCACTGAATGACTGCTGGGTCAAGGAAGAAAGAAAGAAAGAAAGAAAGAAAGAAAGAAAGAAAGAAAGAAAGAAAGAAAGAAAGAGAGAGAGAAAGAAAGAAAGAAAGAAATTAAAGACTTCCTAGAATTCAATGAAAATGAATGCACAACATACACAAACTCATGGGACACAATGAAAGTGGTACTAAGAGGAAAGTTCATAGCACTAAGTGCCTAAACAAAGAAATTGCAAAGATCTCATACTAGCAACTTAACAGCACACCTAAAAGCTCTAGAACAAAAAGAAGCAAGTGTACCCAAGAGGAGTAGATAGCAGTAAATAATCAAACTGAGGGCTGAAATCAATAAAATAGAAACAAAGAGAACAATACAAAGAATCAATGAAACAAAGAGTTGGTTCTTTGAGAAAATCAACAAGATAGACAAACTCTTATCCAAACTAACTAAAAGATAGAGAGAGAATAACCAGCTTAACAAAAATCAGAAATGAAAAGGTAGACATAACAACAGACACCAAGGAAATCCAAACAATCATTAGGTCATACTTTAAAAACTAGTACTCCACAAAATTGGAAAAATCTACAAGAAATGGACAATAGTCTCGATAAATGCCACTTACCAAAGTTAAATTAAGATTAGATAAACAATATATATACACCTATAACCCCTAAGGAAATAGAAGCAGTCATTAAAATTCTCCCCCACCGAAAAAAGGCCCAGAACCAGACGGGTTTAACACAGAATTCTACCAGACTCTCGAAGAAGAGCTAACACCAATTATCCTCAAATTATTCCACAAAATAGAAACAGAAGGAACATTGCCAATACATTTCATGAGACCACAGTCACCCAAGTCACACAAAGATTCAACAAAGAAAGACAATTACAGACCAATTTCCCTTATGAACATGGATGCAAAAAATACTCAATAAAATACTTGAAAACCAAATCCAAGAACATATCAAAAAGATCATTCACTATGATCAAGTAGGCTTCATGTCAGAGATACAGAGAGAGTTTGACATATGAAAATCAGATGATCATCTCATTAGATGCTGAAAAAAAAGTTGACAAAATCCAATACCACTTCATGATAAATATCTTGAAGAGATTAGGGATACAAGGGACATACCTAAATCTAATAAAGGCAATTTACAGCAATCGAATTGCCAACATCAAATGGAGAGAAACAAAAAAAAATTCCGCCGGGCGTTGGTGGCGCACGCCTTTAATCCCAGCACTCGGGAGGCAGAGCCAGGCGGATCTCTGTGAGTTCGAGGCCAGCCTGGTCTCCAAAGCGAGTTCCAGGAAAGGCGCAAAGCTACACAGAGAAACCCTGTCTTGAAAAACCAAAAAAAAAAAAAAATCCACTAAAATTAGGAACAAGACAAGGCTGTCCACTCTCTCCCTATCTATTTAATACAGCACTTGAAGTTCTAGCTAGAACAATAAGACAACTGAAGAAGATCAAGGGGATACAAATTGGAAGGAAGAAGTCAAAGTACTATTATTTGCAGATGACATGATAGTATACATAAGCAACCCCCAAAATTTCTATCAGGGAACTCCTATACCTGATAAACACTTTCAGCAAAATAGCTGGATTAACTAAAAAAAAAAAATCAGTAGCCCTCCTATATACAAATGTCAAATGGGCTGAGAAAGAAATCAGGGAAACAATACTCTTCACAATAGCCACAAATAATATAAAATATTTTGGGGTAACTCTAACCAAGCAAGTGAAAGACTTGTATGAGAAAAACTTCAAGTCTGTGAAGAAATAAATTGAAGAAGATATTAGGAGTTGGAAAGATCTCCCATGTTCACGGATCAGTAGGAGTAACAGTGAAAATGGCCATCCTGCCAAAAGCAATCTACAGATTCAATGCAATCCCCATCAAAATCCCAACACAGTTCTTTAAGACCTTGAAAGAACATTACTCAACTTTATATGGACAAAATATCCCAGGATAGCTAAAATAATCCTGAACAATAATAGATGTTCCAGAGGTATCAACTTCCCTGATTTCAAGCTGTACCGCAGAGCTATAATAACAAAAACTTCATGATATTGGCATTAAAAACAGACACATTGATCAATGGAATCAAATTGAAGACCCAGACATAAATCCATACACCTATGGACACCTGATTTTTGATAAAGAAGCCAGAAAAACATAAGGGAAAAAAGAAAGCATCCCCAACAAATGGTGCTGATCTAACTGGATGACTATATGTAGAAGAATGCAAATAGATCCATACTTATCACTCTGCACAAAACTCAAGTCTAAGATCAAAGACCTCAACATAAAGCCAGATACACTGGACTTGACAGAAGAGAAAATGGGAAAAAGCCTTGAACTCATTGGCACAGGAGAAAACTTTCTGAGCGAAACACCATTAGCATAGACACTAAGATCAACAATTAATAAATGGGACTTCATGAAACTGATAAGCTTCTGTAAGGCAAAGGACACCATCATTTGAACAAAGTGGCAGCCTATAACATGGGGAAAGATTTTGACCAACTCCACATCCAATAGAAGATTAATATCCAAAATATATAAAGAACTCAAGAAACTAGATATCAGAAAACCAAATATTCCAGTTACAAATTGGGGTACATATCAATAGAGGAACCTCAAATGGCTGAGAAACACTTAAATGTTCAACATCCTTAGCTATCAGGGAAATGCATGTTGTATATCCGGTGTGGATGTAGGTTCACACGGGTCCATGGAAGGGAGTACAGAAGAGGATGAATCTTTAGCCTTTCCCAGCTACAGTGATGATTTCTCTCTAAGGGCCCTTTTATTGTTATATAATTCACACCCTTAGCAAGTCAATTCCTATACCAAAGCTTCCTATCTAAGCCCCCCAGAGGGACAATGTCAAATGCAAATTCTCAGTAAAGAATACCATAGTGTTCTGGGTTGTTCTTAAACTATGTTTGCATAGGCTTTAATCCCCTAGAAAAACTCTCAGATAAGACTGCAAACAGAAGAGACAGGAGGTAGCAACCACAAAAGGCAGAGCAAAGCTAGGTGCTAACACTCCAAGTCCAACTGATTGTAGCTCTGTGGGAATTCTCCCATCAAATGCAAATCTAAACTACTTTGAGATTCCATCCTTACTCCTGTCTGAATGGCCAAGATCAAAAACACAAGTGACAGCTCATGCTGGAGAGGATGTGGAGCAAGGGGAACACTCCTCCATTGCTGGTGGGAGTGCAAACTTTTATAGTCACTCTGGAAATCAATATGGCCGCTCCTCAAAAAATTAGGAATTGATCTACTTGAAGACATAACTATACCACTCCTGGGCATATACCCAAGAGTTTCTCCATTCTCCCACAAGAGCACTTGTTCATTTATGTTTATAGCAGCTTTATCCATAATAGCCAGGAACTGGAAAAACCTAGATGTCTTTAACTGAAGAATAGATAAAGAAAATATGGTACATTTACAAAAGGGAGTGTTACTCAGCTGTGAAAAAAATCATAAAATTTGCGGGTAAATGGATGGAATTAGAAAAAATCATCCTGAGTGAGGTAACTCTGACCCAGAAAGACAAACATGGTATGCACTCACTTATAAGTGAATATTAGCTGTTAAGTAAATGATAATCATGCTACAATCCACAGACCCAGCAAAGCTAAATAACAAGGACAGATCACAAGGGGATGTATGGATCTCCCTGGGAAGGGAAGATAGAATAGATTTTTCGGGTGGACTGGGAGTGGGTGGGGATGGGAACAGGAGTGATTAGGTGGCGGGGGGGGGGGGGTGGTGGTGGTGGAGGGAGAGACAACTGGAATTGGAGGAGGAGTATTTCAGGGGTGATGTGGAAACCTAGTGCAGTGGAAACTCCCTGGAATCTACAGGGGTGACCTTAGTGAAGACCCCTAGTAATGGGGGGGATACGGAGCCTGAACCGGCCACCTTCTGTGACCAGGCAAGGCTTCCCGTGGTGCAACTGGGACATCCAGCCTGCCACAGAACCTTTAACCTATAGTTTGTCCTGCCTGCAAGATGTGCTGGGGCAATGGTGCCCAACCAAGTGGTCCAACTTGAGGCCCATGCCACAAGAGAGAGCTCACTCCTGACACTGCCTAGATGGCCAGGAACCAGAAGCTGGATAGTTCAGAGACCTAGGATAGAACCTGACACGACTGGCCAGAAGAAAAACAAACAAACAAACAAACGAAATGAATCCTAATGATATCCTACTATATCATAGATCAGAGCCTAGTCCCATCATCATCAGAGAGGTTTCATCCAGCAACTGATGGGAGCAGATGCAGAGACCCACAGCCAGACATTAGGTGGAGCCAGGGGATCCCTGTAAAAGAGAGAGAGGAAAGATTGCAGGAACCAGAGGGGTCGAGGACACCATGAGAACATGATCCACAGAATCAATTAAGCAGGGCTCATAGGGGCTCACAGAGACTGAAACAGCTATCATGAAGCTTGCATGGGTCTGAGCTAGGTCCTATATATGTATGTTATGGTTGTATAGGTGGTGTTCTTGTGGGACTCCTAACAGTGAGAGTAGGAGTTTCAGACTCTTTTGTCTGAAATTGTTATCCTCCTATTAAATTGCCTCATCCATCCTTGAGATGAGTCTACCTTTTGGGCCACCAACCAGCTCCCAAATCATGACTCAGAGACTTATTAGTTATGAATGCTCAGTCTAGCTTAGACTCGTTTCTAGCTAGCTCTTTTAACTTAACCTATTTCTCTTTATTTGCATTTTGCCTCGGGGCTTTTAATCTTTTCTTTCTGTATATCTTGCTTTCCTGCTGCCTCTATATCTGGCTGGCCAGCGGCTCTCTGGCTTCTGGCCCTGGGTGTCTCCCTCATTCTCTCCTCTATTCTTCTTCCTCTCATTCTATTCTAGCCTAGATTTCTCCTCCTATTTGTTCTCTCTGCCTGCCAGCCCCGCCTATCCTTTCTCTGCCTAGCTATTGGCCGTTCATCCTTTTATTAGACCAATCAGGTGCCTTAGGCAGGCAAGGTGAAACAGTAATATATCTTTTCATAATTAAACAAATGCAGCAGAAACAAATGTAACACATCTTTACACAGTTAAAATAATAGTCCACAACATAAACAAACGTAACACAGCTTTACATAATTAAATACTCTACAAGATAAGAAGGCTTGTGCTTAGTCTTACTGTAACTTGTTATGCTGTGATTGGTTGATATCCCTGGGAGGCCTGCTCTTTTTTGGAGGGAAATAGAGGAGTGGATATTGGGGAGAAGGGAGGCGAGGAGGGGAATTGGGAGGAATAGAAGGAGGAGAAACTGCTGTCAGGATGTAATTAATACATGAAAGAAGAATAAATTAACCCCTATCCTAAAAAGATAAGTTTGAGGCTGCAAAGAAAGAGAGCACTCTTCCAACAGAAGTGTCTGGACAAGGTAAACTTTACTCTGGATGAGTAAACACACAGTAAGTGCACTGTGACAGGAAGTGCACTTGTTTTTCATTCTAACTCAGGCATTCGGGTGGTGACTGTGCTTTTCTCCATCGGCTGGGTCTGACCTCATTGTCTTAATTTAGTTAGCTAGTCTGAAAAGAATTGGTGCACAGAAAATAAAGAAAGGGGGGCGGGTTCACTGCTCTAGGCCATCAAATTCCTGGACTACAGTAGTGGACCTTTGTGTGAGGAAAGGTTTTACAGGGTATGAGGAGACTGAAATATTTGCATAAAAATCTTACAAGGTTGTGGGAGGGGGTTGAAAACAGATTTGAATTCCTTATCCCATACACAAGCTTTATAGTATTTGATGGAAAAGACTTATGTTTGATATTCCATACACTGATTTCTAGGGTCTGGTTAGCCCTTGCACACCAGCTAATGGCTTTCTCCATTTTCACTTAACCTACTTTGAAGGAGTATGTAAGTAGATTGTATAAGAATCAATTCTAAGACAGAGAAATTAAATATACAACTATAAGACAAACTAGAAAGTAAAAATCATTTTAGAGAAGTGAACCATGTGTAGAACACTCAAGCATATATAACCGAAAAGAAAGTGTGAGTGTGAGCATGATTCAATGCTAGGTAGGCGGGTTAGAGGTTACCATGGTAAAAGTGACTGCTTTGAGTAACAGTCACCTGATAGTAACTACTGGTATCTATTGAGTACTGAGTACTTTATATACACATTTCAATCTATCCCAACAACTTACACTGGAAAAAAATATCACTACTTGCAATACAAATAAAGAATTAGAAAATGGGACCAAATGGTTTAATCAATCCCCAACACTTAACTCCCTGCCTGAGAGATTCAGCTCTACTTGACTGTAGTGCCTTAAAAAATGAGGTCATGGCTGGAGGGTTGAATCATCAGTTAAGAGTGTTTTCCTGTTCTTGCAGAGGTTCTGAGTTCAGTTCCTAATACCCATGTCATGTACCTCACTACCACCCGAAACTCCATCTGCAGAGAATCCTGTGACTTTTGGCCTCCTCAGGCAGCACCTATGTACACACACACACACACACACACACACACACACACACACACACACACACACACACTAAAATAAAGACATTCTTTAGAATAGGCTACATAGTAAGCTCCAGTCAGCCTGACCTACGGTGTGAGACTCTGTGGTAGAGATGGCTCAGCAGTCAAGGGCATTTGCTGCTCTTGCAGAGGAATGAAGTTCCTGCACCGCAAACTGAACAGCTACCTTGTCTTTTAAAAATGCTTCTGCGTGTAGCTTTTGTTTGTTTGGTTTTCAGTGACTGGGATCTAACCTAGGGCTGTGTTCTTAGGCTGCAGCCCTAGCACCACATTTTTAAAAATTATTTTAGATCATTTTATGAATAAAATGTAGTCTCCTAAATATTTTAAAGACATCTGTAGAAAGATCCTGAAGTTTAAAGGAAATGTTCTTTCTACAGAATCTAACTTTTTTTATAATTAAGAGGACAAGTATGACAGACTACATCAATACATACTGGTTTAAATTTATTTCTGAGGATATATATTGACTACTAAGTACATTGTCATTGCCAAATGATACAGAAAGCAGACTAGACATAAAACACAGTTTCTACTATTAGAGGGCTTACAGGTTTGTGAATGAGGCTCAACTATAGTTGAGTAACTAACTATAAAAGGCAACTGATTGGCTCAAGTAAAAACACAGTATGTCGTTCATCAAAGCTCCCCAGCTTTGCAGAGTTGTTATTCAAAGGAGGAGGAACCTAAGAGGAAGTAGAACAAGTGAGTCAACTTTACTCTGATTGCAGATAACTGAACCCACATTTCCCCCACCACAGCAGCCGTGGTTATAACAGGGATCCAATAGGGGGAGAATTGGAGAAGTATGGAAAGTAAGAGGACATTTTGTAAAGATGTGCCACGCTTATGATCCTGACACTCTAGAAGCAGGGTCAGGAGGATCACTGCAAATTTGAAGCCAGTGTGTTGTACATGGAAAAGTTTCAGGCCAACTAGCACTACACAGTAAGAATCTACTTCAAGAAGCAAAATGAAACAACAACAAGAAGTATGAGGCCTGGACAGATGGCTCAGTAGCCAAGAGCATAGGCTGCTCTTCCTGGGTTCGATTCCCAGCACCCACATTGCATTCACAGCTTCTTGTAACTCCAGTTCCAACGGTTCTGATGCCCTCTTCTGGCCACTGTAGGGTACACACACACACACACACACACACACACACACACACACACACACACACATACACACACACGGCACAGAGATATTTTTGCAGGCAAAAATCCATAATGCAGAATAATAAAAGTAAAACAATAAAAGAAGTATAATAGAGGGTGCTTGTTGGGGATGATCCTTGTTCAATATGCGATTAGAGCAGTAATGCCCCAAATGTCACCAATTAAAATATTATTGCTACTATATTGAAGAAAGTGTCTGTAAGATTCATGAAAATTAACAAAATTCCATAAATTGATGTTCTAAAATAGGATGAGAGACCTGTGCATTTCTAAGTTCATTTCACCTCAACATTACTATTTTTAAAAACCTAGATGCTGTAACAGTAATACTTTATATTCCTGATGAGGTAAATGATGTACAGTGATTAGAATTTAGAACTGTAAGTCTGGGAGTGTCACTCCTAATAATAGAGCATGTGTACTGGGCAGAGGGTGTGGAGAAGAGAAGGGTGGGCAGAAAGGAAAAAAATATTTACTATATTTCTCTTTGCTTCTTTGGAGAAATGGTGCACACCAATTCAAAGATACTTTATAGACCTTGGGTTTTTTTTTTGTTTTTTGCTTTATTTTATGATTAAGAAGTTAGAACAATTAGTCTATGGCTTAGTTGATAGAGAGCTCGCCAAGCATGCACAAAGCACGGGTTTGATCATCAATCTGCACAAAGCAAGTGTGATGGTGAAGAACTGTAAGGGGAGAAAAAAGAATAATTTTTCTGCCAGTGAGTTCGAGTCAAGCATTGGCTACAAAGTGAGACTATCTCAAAACACTACTTCTTTTTTCCTTTAAAATATCGTTACTCCTTCTCATTTTCCATTTGGTTTTTTTTTCACAAGGAAAAAGAAAATCCAGATAGATATTAATAAAGCATCTTCCCTCTGTTTCTCCCCATTGAAAAGAACCCAAGGACTAAAATTAATCTTTTTATATGTGAGCTTTGTGTTTCTGGCCCTTTGGCATTATCTCTGTAAGCGGACCGGTGCCTGGCTTACGCTTTCAGCACTTTTATGTGATTCGTTTGCTCTGCCTCTCAGGGAAAATGTCTTCCCTGGAAGAGTGCGATGTGTTTTTAGTAGATGGGCCAGTGGTCTCGGCAATAGATCTCCAGACTGTCTTGGATCCACTCCAGACAGACGCCAATCCTCGCGTCCACAAGGCTGCCTGTCGGTCCGTCTGGGAATGCATCCCAGCTCTTGGGAGAAAGCAGTCCAAGTCCTCCACCGCACGCCGCCCGGTGTCCTCTGCGCACAGCCGGGAGCTGCTGCCACTCCCGGTTCTGGAGGACGCGCCCCGCGGCCATCGTGCGTTTCCACCCGGAGCGCGGCGTGGAAAGCTGCACCAGCTCGAGTCGCCGAGCGCCAGCCCAGGCGCTGTGGGCTGCCAGGTGCAGACGGGGATGGCAGCGGCGTGGCTGCAGCCGGAGCCGGGTGACCTGCGCGGCCTGCGTGTGACCGGCCCCAGACATCCCCCCTCCACTCCAAGAATTCCTGAAGAGTGTGCGTAAGATCTGGGGTGCAGACCGCAGAAGCCGGGGAGCTGGCGCGACCCGGAAGCACGCCTGCTCCGCCCAAGGGCCGGAAGTGTAACTGGTGGCTGCGGTACTGCGCTAGGGGGTGAAGGCCCTTGTGATACCACGCCCATAACAGCCTCGCTGTGGCAAAGGACTGTAGTACTTTCCCCGGAAACCTAGGGGCTGGTGGTCCAAGTGGCTTGTCACTTTATGGAATGGGTCTCCAATTTCTCCTAGGACCCTGGACTCTGTGAGTGTGTGTGTGTGTGTGTGTGTGTGTGTGTGTGTGTGTGTGTGTGTGTGTGTGTGATGGTTCCTGTGAACTGACAGCAGTTTGGTACTTACGAAACTTAGGGGCACAGTAAGTTGTATGTGTTAGGTCTCCAAGAAACCCAAGACAAATGACTAACTGAGACGCCTATTTAACATGTCAAAGCGGTCGCATTGCCAGTACCTGTTGCAGAGTCTTGGCTCCTCTCAGCACTTCTCACACACCCTCCCCGCCTCTTACCCTAAGCATCTCCAGCCCTAGAGCTTTGCTTTGCTTCCCCCAGCTTCTGATTTCTCCGTAACTCAACCATTTTGACTGCGTGCTCTCTTGGCTCCACGCTTGGCGCTCTTGGTTTTGGGTCTCCCTTGGTCCCCTCTCTTGGCCCCACCTCACCCCGTGGCTGGATCTATTCTGTACTCTCCAAGGTGTCTCTGGCTGTTCTGTCCCTTCTCCACCATACCCAGGAGCCGTCGTGTCCTCATTTTTCATTCAGAGTGCTTGTTGATTCATCTTCTCCGTGGGTAACATGATTTCCTGCGCTCTCCAATTTGTCAAGGGATACTTTGTGTCTTTTTGAGACAGGATCTTAAGCAGAAGCTGGCCGTGAATTACTGCTCCACCTGCCTCCAAGTGTTGGGATTACATTCTTGAACCACCATGGATGGTTATTTTTCATTTAATTAAAAAAGAAAGTCTGCAATTGCATAGTGATTTGTTGGACATTGAGCCCAAGCACTTTCGTCAGACTACTTTGATGTTCTTAGTTGACTCAATATGCCTTGTCTTTTTCTTTTTAACATAATAATCTCCTATAACCCAGGCTGGCCTTGAACCTGCCATGTAACTGAGAGTGACTTTGCACTCCAAATCTTTTTGCCTCGATCTCCTGAGGGGCAAGACTATTGACCTCTGCTACTGCACCCGGATTCTAGATGCATTTCATGAGAGCACTTGTTAGAGCACTGTTATGTTGTAGGTTTTGCAATTGTCAGTCACTCTTACATGGAACTGTTCCTTCAAGACAGAGATTATTTTATCCTATTCTAATTTTCTCACACCAGCTACTGCCTGCTAAATATTGAATTCTATTGATATTACTCACCCCCAGACCTTATCCTTTCTGGAGATGACATATTTTTGCAGACATCTAATGAGGAAGGGATGTAGAAATAGGGAGATAGAATTCACAGACTCTAGATAAAAGTGAAAGGTACAGCTGCATTTATATGGCAGTACTAGTGCTCAGAATCAATTTAGTATTCCAATTTCCTTAAAAAAATTATTTTATATTTAGTAACGTCCATGCACCAGCCAGAAGAGGGTGTCAGATACGGTAGAACTGAAGCCACAGGCAGTTGTGAGCAGCCATGTTGATGCTGAGAATCCAACTCTAGTCCTCTGGAAAAGCAGGCAATGCTCTTAACCCCTGAGCCCATCTCTCCAGGCTCTAATCCAGTTTCTTTAGCTGTAAGGGTATCATGGCCTGATGGTAGGAATGACATTTTTAGGTAACTCCTCCTCCCCCATTATCAGGGCCCCATGCATGTGCTCTACCATCAAGCTAAACCCATGGCCCTATGTATTCATTTAAAAACCATCATTCAAGCATATTTCACTTTGGATGTTACTCTCTACACTCCCCCTCCACACACACACAGACACACACTTTTTCCTTCCTGTAGATGAACTGTGGTGTAATTCATTACAATTGAAGAAAAATGAACTCTCATAATCTTTGATATCTTACATTCCTTGGATTTACTAGTGTGTTGGCTAATCACTGGTAATTGGCTAATCTTTTTATATTTTTCACTGGAATCCAAAAATAGCATAAGTTAATGAAACTTCACTTCAATATCTGAATAATGTATAATTTGGGAAAGCAAACTGCAAAATTAAAAATCTTTAGCAAGGAGGGTACGAGATATAGCTCAGTGGTCGAGTTTCTACAGGCACTGGGCAAAGACAAAAGAGCTGGCTTCAATGGCATCTTCTCAGTTGTTTCGAACTGTTAAATCCAATAGGGGAAGTCCTTAGCCTTTCAAAGTGCTCTTCTGGTCTCTTACATAAGCAAACATTAGAAGATTCTGTTTTGTTAATATGTGATACTGATGCTGTTTTTCATAAAAGGTTTAGTTGTGCTTGTTCATCTTATGTCATGATATTAAAACATGTATTACAAAAAATTCACCGAGGCAACATAGTATTTAGAGAACATTTTCCATTTAATGTCCTCCCGCTTCCACCTCCCAAGCACTAAGAATTACAGGCTTGTGCCACATCTGATTTTATTGTATAACTTTCTGGCCAAGGCCACTGTCCACAACAGAAATTATTTTTTGAGACAGAGTATTACAATGTAGCCCATGCTGGATTGAACCAGGAGACCCAGGGCTTCAGCTTCCTGTGTGCTGCTGTTCGGCTTGAGCCAACAGCCAGGAAGAATTTTCACTTTAGGTAACTACACTTAGAAAAATTTAGTTCAGTCAGAACATAACAGAAAATAGACTAGGTATCTTATCTCTATTATTTGTGTGTGTGTGTGTGTGTGTGTGTGTGTGTGTGTGTGTGTGTGTGTGTGAAGGATTCAGTTGTAAGAAAGACCTCTTGCCTCACATTAGCATTAGGTTGTGGGGTTTTTTTTGTTCGTTTGTTTTTACTGGCCTGAAACTGGCTATGTAGCATACATAGCTGAACTTCAGCTACTTCTGCTTCCATCTGGGGAGTGGTTAGATTAAACATGTAGCTGTGTGCCTTTGACCTGGTTTATGCAGCGCGGTTGATTGAACCCGGCCCCTCGATTCTAGGCAAGTACTCTACCAACTGAGTCACGCCCCCAGACCCCAAACATCGGTTTTGCTCTTAGCTTGATTATGAAATTTATGGTTAAGCACTTTGATTTTCCAAGTACCTCTTATCCCCTTCACTTTTACAATTTTGTTTGTTTTAGGGTCTCATATAGTATGGCCTGGGATGACCAAGAAAATACTATATAGCCAAGGATGAACTTCTGAACCTCCTGCCTCCATCGAGTGCTGTAATTACAAAGGTGCACACAACACACAGCCCTCTTCTACAATTCTAATGCCAAGTATTCATTGCTTTCGGCTTGCAAATAAAAAATATGGTTTAGAAGGTCGCCTGTTTGCAGCACCTAGGGGAAAAATGCTGGTGGTATTTTTTTATTGACATCCTTGTTCTCTTACTTTAGCATCCTTAATAGTGTTCTTTTTCCTTGACCTACTTTCAAGAGCCTGCATTAAGTGTGGATTCTTGTAGCGTGTAGCAGTCTTCCACAGTGGCGAAACAGATTTGTTTCAGAAAAGCTTTTGTGCCTTAAAAACCGCCTGGTTACAACATTAATCACTTCGGTCTGTTTGAATTCTCTCCAAACTATACTTTTCTTGTGCTCGCTGCTAGGTTTTCCAGAATGAGAATTAAACCGCATTCTGCTCCGACCCAATTGTTTTCTTTGTGGCCTCCAACACCTAGAGAGCGTGTTTCCGGGAGGCGTTCTTGGGTGGGCACAGACACCAGGGCAAGCGCCGGCTCTGCACTCGGCCCTGGCCTCCTCCCGCGCCTCTCCAGCCCGTGCACTCGCCGGGCCCGGGGCCCGCAGAAGCCTCAGCTCGCTGCAGACCCGCACCAGGCAGCCCGCCCCGCACCCCGGCCTTTGTACGTGCGCCCAGGCGTGCCAGCGCACCCGGCACGTGACCCCGCCGAACGTGGCATTGTGTTATCACGTGACCCAGGTGCGTACGCGACGGAGCGGGCTGCGAAGATGGCGGACGACGAGGCCGAGCAGGAGCGCCTGAGCGGTGGCGGCTGCGCGGCGGAGCTGCGGCGCCTGGGCGAGCGGCTGCAGGAGCTGGAGCGGCGGCTGTGCGAGAGCCGGGAGCCCGCCGTGGAGGCCGCCGCCGCGTACTGCCGGCAGCTGTGCCAGGTGAGCCCCTCCCCCTCCGCGGGCCTTAGCGGCCCGAGCGCGGGCGGTCCGCGCCTTTGTGTTCGGCGGCCGGGCTGGGCCGGGGGGCCTCCGGCTCCGTGCACGCTCCCGGGCCGGCGCCGCGGGCTCCCGGCTGGCCCTCGCGCGGCAGTCCCCGCTCCCCGGCCGGTGCGCGCAGTCGCCCGGCCTTTGTTGTTAGGTTCGGCTCCGACCGTAAGGTCTTTGTTGATGTTCTCGAGCCAATCCCGCCGGACCTGCAAGCTGGGAGTGGCGGCGGCGTCTGCGCTGCGGCCGTTGCCGCTGGCTGCTCTCCGCGGTGCAAAGGAGCTGTCACCGTTCCGTAGACGGTTGTCCCTTGGGGGCGGCTTTTCCAGTGTCGGTTTCTCCTTTACGTTCCGGAAGAGTAGGATTTCCGGCCCCCTGCACCCCCACCCCCACCCCACATTTCTTGGGTTCTTTCCTGTTGAGTGTCTTAGTTGACAAGGGATTTGTGCTGGGGACAGTTTCAGACCTTGCCATTCTTTTTTTGCCCAAGGACATTGCTTTCCAGCAACGGGTTCTAACTGGGATTTAGAATGTTAGTAACAATTTGCTTATGACAGAAATCAGAGTTTGGGTCTACATTTGGACTTAATCACGAGATAACACATGAAATTCCAAGGAGCTGCTGCCTGCTATGAAGAACATTGATTAAATTGCGGAGAAAATAGACCGTTTTCACATTACGAGTGAACCTAATAGATGTGTCATTGTTGAGATTTTGTTTTGGAAACACTGAGGTTTGAACAGTGGTGGAGCATCATAGGATGTCAAGAGTTAAGCTTTCACTTGCCAGCTTCCAGGTTCTGAAATCTTTCGTTATAGGCTCAGGGTACCTGATCACATATAGAAGAATCTCCATTGCTGTATGCACTTGATGCTCATACATTATTTGATGGCTTTTAATTATTTTAAAAAGAACTTCATAGGCTCGAGGGTGACTTGTTTACAAATATATGCAGTCAGAAAGTTGGAGGCAGCATTAGAGAGTCATTGTTTTAATCTTAGTATTAAAGAATTTTTGAAATTTGCTGTTTTCTCTGCCCTGTAAGCACCCACTTACTCTTACTTGGCCTTTATATGCGAAACTTACTTCAATATACTATGTATGTAATATTTATAATATAATATTATTTAATATATTATTTTAGTATAATTTGCGAATAAGAAGGCTTTCGTTCATAAGTGGAGTCCACTTTTTGGGGTTTTGTTTGTTCAGTGTACTCTACCTTTTGCGGGGGGGGGGGGGGGTTGGTTGGTTCTTTTTGAGAAGGAATCTTATTGTGTAGTCCTGGCTGGTGTTGAATTTTGGGTAGTCGTCCTACTTCCCCATCCCAAAAGCTGGAATTGAAGATTTATGCCACCAACACCAGTCTGGAGTCAGCTCTTTAACCTGTGGGAAAAATATTAAAGTCTATTTTAGTTTGGCGTATTAATTAATTCCTTTGTAGTGTCCACTAATGATGGTCTTAAGGATTAAAAATACTGAGAAAATGGAGTCTCATGCAATAAAGACTATAGGACTCTCTTCTTGGCATAAAAGTATCACTGTGTGTGTGTGTGTGTGTGTGTGTGTGTGTGTGTGTGTGTGTGTTTGTAAAATAGTACTAGGGATTGAGCTGAGGACCTCCAGCATGCTAGGTACACAGCAGCAGCTCTTAAACATTACTTTTAATGAATGAAACGGTTTAAAAAAAAGTAATTTCCTATATTGGGTTTATTAAGTGATAAGTCTTAATGTACTTAAATCATTTTTTATTATCTTGCCAACAAAAATCAAACAGTAATGCAATAATCAGTGGTGGTTTTAAAGAATTATGAATTATAATTCATATTGAGGGCAGAGTATTACACAGCACAGGCTGGCCTCAAACTCAGTCAGTGGAGGATGACCTTAAATCTTTGATTTTCCTGCTTCCGTCTCCCCAGTGCTGGGATTGCAGGTGTGTTCCTTGATGCTGGGTTTTATTCCACGCTGAGGTCAAACCCAGTGTCTCTTGGGTGCTAGGCATGCACTGTAAAGGCTGTATGCTCACCATCCCCAAATTATGAATTATAAAGGTGATCTCCAGAGCTGGTGTACAGCTGTAATCCTGCATCTGAGAGGCTGAGGCAGGCAGGTGGGATTTTGAGGCCACCTTGGGCCACATAGAGAATAGGGGGCGGGGCTCCAACTCGGTCCTTTTAAAGAATGGTGTCAGGACACCAACCTCAGTTAACATGGGATTTAATGTTAGAAGTAGGAGGAGCTAGAAATTAAGTCTTGTTTTCCACCCTTGGAATTATAATTTAACCTTTTCTGCATCTTTCTCCTGTAGAACTGGGCTGTTCACATGCTTCAGGAAAGCCAGAATGAATAAACTTTTGCCAGTCGCTGGGCTTCAGAGATAGTATTCTGTGAGCATTGAGCAGTGCTCAGTTTTTAAAACTCCTCACTTTTGTGTTTGTTTAAAGATGGTTCTGTTACGTGTGTGTGTGTGTGAGTGTGCATGTGCCATAGCATGGAGAGATGAGAGGAAGGCTTGCAGGAGTCAGTTCTTTCCTTCTACTTTGTGGGTCTCAGGGATCAAACTCAGAACTTTACTGGCTGAGCCATCTTGGTAGCCCTATTTTTATATATTATTAAAAAAATATTTTTTAAGATTTAATTTTATCTAATGTGTATGGGTGTTTTGTCTGCATTTGTTTGTACATCTTGAATCAGAAACCTGAAAAGGGTGTCAGATTCTCTTGAACTTTTGGGGTCTCTGCAACCACCATGGCCAGCAGGGTATGACGATGGACGGACACGATCTGAGGTGAATCAGGTTGGCTGCCACCGCACTTTATTGAGAAAAGATTACACCTTTCATACTGTATAGTTGGACATAGGATTAAATGGGAGAAAAGGGGCATGTGAGGTGGGGTGTGGCTTGAGGAATCCAGCATTGACCTTGACAATAGGCACTAGTCCTATGTTACTGGAAGGGCCACAAGTTCCTCCTGCCAGAGATAAGAAGAATGCAGGAACTTTCCTCAAGCCCCTAAGGGAATAGAGACCCTTACCCAAATGCCTAATCTTGGGAAAAGGACTTCTGGGGAGCAGACACTATACTACAATTTCTTGGTCTTACTCTGTGGGCCTGTTCCCCTCATAACGCTCCCAAAAGGGAAGGTCCTGGTGTCTTACTCTTTTTCCATTATACTGCACTATTCTGAGTTCTCTACATTTATTAACTGAACTCTTGCCCTTATGGCTTGACAGGCTTTCATCACTCAATGGCTGAATTCCGTTGTGTATGTGTTTCACGTTTTCTTTATCCATTTTTCAGTTGATGGACACTTGGTTAATTTCCTATCTTGGTTGTTGTGAATTGTCTCCACTGGACAGGACATACTGATTTCATTTCCTTTGGATGTGGACCCAGCAGTGGAATGAACTTGTTGGTTTTTGCTCTTTTTGGGGGGCCCGCCACCCAGCTCCCAAATAAATCACACACGGAGGCTTAGTCTTACTTTTGAATGCCTGGCCTTAGCTTGGCTTAGTTTCTAGCCAGCTTTCCTAACTTAAATTATCCCATCTATCTTTGCCTCGGGGTTTTCCCATTTTCTTAACTTCCGTAAATCTTACTCTTACTTCGTGGCTGGCTGGCTGGCCCACCCCAGATGTCCATGTCCTTCTCTGGCTGCTATCACTCTCTTCCCTGATTTCTCCCTCCATATATTCTGTCTGCCAGCCCCGCCTATCCTTTCTCCTGACTTGCTATTGGTTAGTTCTTTATTAGACCATGAGGTGTTTTACACAGGCACAGTAACACAGCTTCACAGAGTTAAACAAATGCAACATAAACAAAAGTAACACACCTTAAAATAATATTCTACAGCAGTGAGATTTTTGGCTTTCATGGGACTTTTGTGGGTTTCTGTTTGTTTTGTTTTTGTTTTTTGAGACAGGGTCCCTCTGTGTAGCGATGGCCATCCTGGAATTCAATTTGTAGATCAGACTGTCCTGCAACTCACAGAGATCCACCTGCCTCTGCTTCCCAGGTGCTGGGATTAAAGGCATGCACCACCACTGCAGGATTTTTGTTTTAATTTTGTCTTTTTGATAATAACCATTGACTGGGTGAGGTGATTCTGTGGTGTTATTCTTCCTTGCAAATGCTAAGCACATGCATTATCATCTAGCTGTATCCCTAGCCACCTTATTGTGGTTTCAAGTGGTATCTTCCTGATAATTAGTGAAGCTCAGGATTTTTTTTTCATAATACGTCCTTCTGAGAAGAGTCTATCAAAGTGTTTTTTGACCATTCATAAGTTAGTTTTTTTTGTTTTCTGTCATTGAGTTGTTTGAATTGCTTATACATTCTGGATTTTTAACCTCTTGTTAGAGAAAGAGTTTGTAAGAATGATGTTTTTCTTTTATTCAAAAGGTTCTCTTCATCTTATTTCTTTTCCTGGACAGAAGTTCTGCAGGGACTTTTAGCTGGGTGTAATACCTGTCACCTAATTTTGCTTTCCGGGCTATATCCAAAAAGTCCCTGCCCACTCTTTTTTCTTCTAGTAGTTTTATAGTTTATGAAGTCTTTAATCTGCCCCCCCCCCCCACAGGGTTTCTCTGTGTAGCTTTGGAGCCTGTGCTAGAACTCTTCTCTGTAGACCACCTGGCCTCGAACTCATGGAGATCCGCCTGCCTCTGCCTCTTGAGTGCGGCACCACGGCTCGGCTCTTTAATCTGTGTTGAGTTGTTTTGTATATAGTGAGAGTTCAGCTTACTTTTTCTCCTTATGGATGTTGGATTTTCCCAGTTCCACTTACTGACCACAGTGTTCTTCCCCAGTATATGTTCCTGGCACCTTGTGGAACACCAGTTAGCTGTTGATGGTGAGCTAAAAATGAATTTGTTTAAATTTCAAATTTTATTTCAGCAGGAATTGGGCTGGAGAATACAGTGAACACACAAAAATAGAAATCACTTATGACCCCTAGTTGACACAGAAGCCCTGGCCTCCATGTCATCCCTCTCCCCTGCTGTGCAAGTGAAGAGAAAAATAGCCTAAAGTTCTACTCATTGGGAAGAGTGCAGCGCAGTAGAACGTGGATGTATGAGAGAACCTGTTGTAGCTCTTTAATTTTCCTGTTTTTTGAAAGTTAGCTTAAAATTATTTTTATGTAGCTGAATATTTTAATTATACTACATATTTGCTTAATATTGGCTCACAATGAGATCATAAGATCCCCAGGGATAATCTCTGACATTGTTTGAGAATAATTTCTCTAGTTCCTGATGTAGATCTTGACTGTCTAGAGGGAACCCTTTGAATGGTTAGGTTGCTGAGCTAGTGCTGACAGTATTTTCATTGAGTATTTACTGCTATGGGTCAGGAACCACCGCCATGATTCCTGGTGTCAAGTAGCTTACAGTCTCCAGAAGAGAAAAGTAATTTTTAATGTAATTTGTCTTTTTTGTTTCTAAGATGAATACAGTTAATGGAAAGTTATTTGCCTAGGAATTTAAATAGAAACATTCCAGCAGAGTTCTTAAAGGCACTTTAAGATAATTACTCCTTGAAAAAGAAGCCAGTTTAGTGGTTGATCAGTAATTTGTTTGGGTATAATGTTTGTTTACAACATTGTATACTGGGCTGGTTGTTGATTGTGACTTTTTCAAGTCTTTGTTTTAAGATGCCTGGCTCCTGTTTTTAAACATTTTACTTGTTTTGACTGCTGGGGATTGAACCCCAGGAGTTGGTGCTAGGCAAGTGGTTTACCACTGAGCTTAGCTTAGCATCTGTTTTAAAGTTTGATTTATCGTTTTAGAATTGGCCCTCCCCTCCCCCTCCCCTCCCCCTCTCCTTCCCCCTCCCCCTCGCTCTCGAGCGTGCACGTGCAGACATACCTTCTAATGACTTGGTTTATGATAGTGGCATTTAGTCCAACAAACCTGGGTTCTGAATTACTGAAGTAGGATAGGGAGTCCTGCCCGTGGATATTTGTCCTCCTCCTTGATAACCACTGTGGTGTTGAGAAGCAGTGACTGGGAGGGGTTTTCACGTTTAGATAAGTGAGTTCCAGCAGTCCAGCCAGTTTAGAAATAGGTTCAGGTAGGAGCTTCGAATTTAAGTTAATTATACAGAACATAGGCGTTAACAAACCTTTACCTCCTTAGCACAGTTCAAGCAGTTACTTAAAACAGCTGTCTACAACAACCTGCCACTGACTCCCAGCCTTTTGGCTAAGCGAAGGGTCGAGACCCAGCAGGGCTCAAATGTAGATTAAAGAAAATGAAGTGGAGCCTGGTATGATGGCTCCCACCTGTGAGTCCTGCAGTGCGGAAGCTTAGCTATAGGAGGTGTGCTGTGGGTTTGAGGCCGGCCTGGGCTACATGAGGAGACACTCCTCACCTCCCCCATGTAACTGAAATTCTGAACTTGTCCTTTTTTTTTTTTCCTTCTTTTTGAAAGAGTCTCACTCTGTAGCCCTGACTGGCCTGGAACTGCTATGTAAGCCAGGTTTGCCTCAGGCTCACAAAGATCTACCTGCCTCTGCCTCCCAAGTACTAGGATTAAAGAAATTCTGAATTTTCAAGGAAGCATTTAAACCAGGTCTTGTGGCATTGTGGTTTTTGTACATAATCCCAGCATTCTAGAGACAGAAGCAGGAAGAATGAGAGTTCAAGGCCAGCCAGGTGGCTGGAGAGATGGCTCAGCCATTGAATGCTTGCTGCTTTTCCAGAGGATGCTCACGATTTACACTTCGTTATGACTGTAGATGTCAGAAGGCTGTGTATCATTAAATAAAATCGTTTTGCTTTTGCATGCTGAGAATTGAAACTGGGGCTTGATGCCTACTAAGCAAGCATTCTACCACTGATCTATATTCCTAGCCATTTCCTTTTGTCTTTTGTGAGGTCTTGCTGAATTGGCCTAACAAGCCTTGAACTCAGTGTGTAGCCTAGACAGGCCTTGAACTTTGCTTTCTTTGTTTTTTAAACTTGCTCATTTAGGGTACGGGAGTGGGCGGAGAGTAGGCTGAGTGTGGAGCTCTGAGGGTAACTTGTTTCTCCTGTCACCCTGTGCTTTCCAGTATTGAACTAAAGTCAGTCTCCTCGGGCTAGGCCTGAACTTTCTTAATCCTTGTACTTCGTCCCCCTCCCACCCCCAGTAACTGGAGTTACAAAGTGCCACCAGGCCTCCCTAGGGTTTGTTTTATTGTTAACTTTCTGCTTTTGATAGAAAATGTCTAGTATGTCATATGTCACAAAGGAATATACCATATAGTCTAATATGTATGTAGTAAGTTGTACTACTTAGACTTGTGTAATGTGAGCATACTCTTTAATATTAGAACAGTGACAAAATTGCCTAGTGATGCATTTGTCAGAATGTTGTGTGTGTGTGTGTGTGTGTGTGTTTTAGATTTATTTATTAATTTATTTTAATGTGCATTGGAGTTTTGCCTGCATGATGTCTTAGGATGCCAGATCCCTTGGAACTGGAACTACAGACAGTTGTGAACTGCCATGGGGGTGCTAGGAATTGAACGCAGGTCTTTTGGAAGAGCAGCTAGTGCTCTTAACAGCTAAGCCATCTCTAGCCCCTGTATTCCTGTTATTAAGCAACACATGTGCCTTGGAATGGGTAGTAAATATTCAGACCCAAGGAGGTACAGTGAAAACTTGGATCTTTCCATTTTGAAACTTTGTCTCCTTTCTAGGCAGGGGTGTGTGTGTACGTACATATGGCTGTGGTGGGCATCTTAATAGTTGAAGGTAACATACTCTTCCTTGTACCTTCCTGTTGTTGTTTTCTAGTGCTTGACAGATGGAGCCCAGGCCTCCATGCTAGGCAAGTACTTTACATGGAGCTACATCCCCAGCCCTGTTTTGTTTTTTATGTGTGTGACTCAAAATACATTGTCTAGATAATTTTGTAGCAAATCATATAACTCCTTGGCTTTGTTTTAAAATTGAACAACAGTCAGGCATAATGAAAACATCGCACCTGTGTAATCTCAGCACTCAGTGTAAATTACAGTGTGAAATCTTGTCTAAACAACAACAAAATCCCAACAATAAACAACAAAATTCTGCCTGATAATTGTGGTTTGGGATTGTGTCTTACTGGGAAATTATTGGTAGATATTTAGGAGAGTAAGCCATTTATTTATTTTCATTTATTTATTTATTTATTTATTGGTGTTTTGCTTGAATGTGTGTATGTGTACCATGTATATCCCTGGTGCCTGTAGAGGCCAGAAGAGGGCATGGGATCCCCTGGGATGTAACTTAGTGGTAGAGTACTTAACTAGCAGGACCAAAACTTTAATTTTTAAGTTTTAAAAATGTAAGGGCAAAGTGTTTGAAACTGCATAAGCACGTTCCTTAAGAAACTAGCCTAATTTTGATTAGGGGCTATCTCAGTTGATAGACACATTAAATTAGAATATAAGATGGCTTTCTTCTTAATTAGGGATAATTACTTTAGGTATTGAGGGAGTAATAATAGGCCATTTAAGTTTTAAAAACTTAAATAATGCTCATGGGAAATATTTTAAATGTTCATAATTAGTGTGGTTTTACATACTGAAGACATTAAGTCCTACTTTCTAGAATGTGCTTATGTCAATTTTAGCAAAGGAGGAGGAAACTTAACCAAACTTCTTTCTGCTGCTTTGTATGCTTTGGTCTGAAATTAAAATGGGGGATGAGAAGGTATTCTGTAATTGGCCTTCATACCTTTGTTTCTTGGTTTGTTTATTGATTTTTCAGTGCTGGAGAGCCAAACCTGGAGTCTTGATCTTGCAAGCAAGTACTCCACCAGTGATTTACACCCTAAGTGCCTTGGAACATTTACTTACAATATAGAGAACAGGATTTTTGTTCTGAGACAAGGGTCTCAGTGTAGCCTGGGGCTCGCTATGCAGCTGAGGAAACCTTGAGCTCCTGGTCCTCCTGTCTCCACCTTCCAAATGCTGTGGTTCCCTGAGTACTTCCTGATTGTACCTCAGAAGAAGCATGTTATTTTTCTCCTCTAACTTTGCATTAAAAAAATTAATGATCTCCAAGTATACATATTTGGCCAAAATGATTTCTTAAATCATGTTTTCTTCATTTAATCAGAGCTGTTGAGTGTATCTCTGCTGTTATGGCTTACGAAACTCAGGGAACATATACATAGTTAAGCAGTAATACTAGGTAGGAAGAACATATGATAAATACAGTAAATGGAGTATGGGTTAAGAGAGGCAGAGCTTTTTGGCAAAAAAGTGCTTTTGAAACTATAGCTTTAGCTGGCCTGGAATGCACTATGTAGACCAGGATTCCCTCAATTTATAGCAATTCTCAGCTGTAGTAGAATATTATTTTAAGGTGTGTTACTTTTGTTTATGTTGCATTTGTTTAACTCTGTGAAGGTGTGTTACTGTGCCTGTGTAAAACACCTGATGGTTTAATAAAGAACTGAACTACCAATAACAAGGCAGGAGAAAGGACAGGTGGGGCTGGCAGCAGAGAGAATATATAGAAGAAGAAATCTGGAAGAAGAGATCAGGGAGCCAGAGAATGAGGAGGACTTCAGGGGCCAGCCACCCAGCTATACAGCAAGCCACGGAGTAAGAGTAAGATGGGATAATTTAAGAAAAGCTGGCTAGAAACAAGCTAAGCTAAGACTGGGCATTTGTAAGTAAGAATAAGCCCCCATGTGTGATTTATTTGGGAGCTGGGTGGTGGGCCCCCCAAAAGAGTTCAAAACAACCAACAACATTTTGGCGTACCAACTTGGGGCTCTCGAATTTCCATAGGGCCTGAGAAAGCTTGAAAAGTAGAAAAGAAAAGAAAAAAAGACACGCTCCTTTAAGAGGTGCTGCTGTTCGGCTGGCAGTGCTAAATTAAAACAGCAAGCTAAGTCAAAAAGACAGCTGTGGCAACACAGGTACTGGCTTCCACAGCTAGGAAGGTTGAATGCAGTTTTCAGTCATGAATTTCTGACCAGGATCGCGAGCTTTAGGCTTGGCTTTCCCAGCCTGAGAATTTTGGGTGGAGCCAGCTGAGAGCTGTGAGTGGAGAATCCAGATGTAGGTTAGCAGTTTAAAAGTTTGCTCCTGCTGTCAAAAAAGACTAGAGATACACAGTAAAGGAGACCTAGACGGAAAACCTCTAAACAGGTGACAGCATGTTTAACAGTGTGCGTATGCTTAAGAAAAGGAAGAGGGTGTAGTCATAGAAAAAAAATGAATAGTTTGTAAAATAAAGTCTTCAAAGAGAGTAAAAGAAAAAAGCCATGTAAGATGGGAAATACACAGGTAGTTTGGATCCTGTATGTTATTGTGTAGATTTTGAATTTTTTGGTTGTTGAAAAGCAAAGGACAGCTGCAAAGAGACCTGGAATTGGAAGAGGGACTGTTGAAATAAATCACCCTATATACTTTAGGAATGCCTTAATTTTTAAAAAGTCAAAAAGTATATTTGTCAAATGGAAATCAAAAATGCTTTGGAGTTTTGTTCCCACAGGAGATGAGAGGCTGTGGATTCCTTCAGGGTTAGTATGGATCAGGTTTGATTGGGCGAGACCTCCTGAATCTTGACAGGTGATCTCTATCAGCAAAGATTACTGCTGGTCTTCCCAGGACTTGGCCATTATCTGAAATTTTCTCTCTGGGACCCTAAGGATACTTCATCCACAGACAGCAGGAAGCAGTATGGAGAAAACAATGTCCACATTCCTAAGAGTTGGGGGGTGTGGGTGGTTTTGTTTATTTGGTTGGTTGTTGGATGTTTGTTATCATTTAGGGGACTATAGTATACAAAATTAAAGTTAGTTTTGTTACACTGTATATATGTTTCTACTCTCATTTAAAGGATTTTTTTATTTTGACAAAAAATTTAAGGTTATTTTTGTTACAACATATTGTATATATGTTTCTATTTTTGTTTAAGGTATTGTATTTATACAGTTTATTTTAAAATGTAAGGTAAAATTCTAGCTTTTGAAAGCTATTATTATAAACTATATAGGATAATCAGGAAACATAGGTTAGTGGCTAATAATTTATAACAATCAAAATTGTAGATATGTTAGGTATGCTTTCCAGATCATATAGAGATATATTTTAGATAGATAGCTCGTCTTCAAATACTTCAAAGACCAATAGAATATGGCATTTAAAATGCTTTGTTAACCTGAGTTTTTTTCATGACAATGAGACACATCTGCTTCTGGCAGCACTAATTTACTTCAGAGAAGATGATGGGCATTGAAGAAACTCTTTACGGAGTTTGCTTTCACTGTGGCAAAGTTAGCCACTAGGCAGAGAAACTGCTCTTGCCTTTGATTGCTGACATTGTGCTGTGCAGACTGGACACACAGGACACACAGGAAAAAGACTGTTGAACTTTCCCAAAACAAGGCAGGACAGTCCTTCAGAATTCTGCTTCACAGAAGAGTCTGCCAGATACTCTGCAAGACATAGAGGAAAGTGACTAATTAACTTTGCTAATACAAGGCAGGACAGTCTTCAAATTTCCTGCTTCACTGAAAAGTTTGCCAGATATTCTGGGCCTGTAGGCTGAAGATGGATGTCCCAACGTTGCAGAGGAACTTTGGGTGACTGTCCAGGCAGTCAGATGTCTCTGTTGTTAGATAATATTACATCCTTCTGGGTCTTTGATGGAGCTGAAGACTAAATAGTTGCAGTTTTCCTTAGTTATGATAGAAAGTAAATTAGGTGTAAAATTTTGCATTCACTAAGATAGGATAGATAATGCATTATTTTCTCTGAATATGCTAACCACAAATGGACAGAATATTGTGCATGTAATCCTTACTTGATAAATGTTATTGTATATAGTCTTACTATGTTTAAGTTCCCCCTTTCATTTTTATTTAGACAAAAAGGGGAAAATGTAGTAGAATATTTTAACGTGTGTTGCTTTTGTTTATGTTGCATTTGTTTAACTCTGTGAAGGTGTGTTACTCTGCCTGTGTAAAACGTGTGATGGTCTAATAAAGAACTGAACAGCCAATAGCAAGACAGGACAAAGGAAAGGTGGGCCTGGCAGGCAGAGAGAATATATAGGAGAAATCTGGAAGGAAAAGAAAAGAGGGAAGAAATAGCCAGAGAAGGAGGAGGACTCCAGGGGCCAACTACCCAGCTACACAGCAAGCCTCAGAGTAAGAGTAAGATTTACAGAAGTAAGAGAACGGGAAAAGCCCAGAGGCAAAAGGTAGACGGAATAACTTAAGGAAAAAGCCAAGCTAAGGCTGGCCATTTATAATTAAATATAAGCATCCATGTGTGATTTAATTGGGAGCTGAGTGGTGGGCCCCCCAAAAGAGTAAAAACAACCAACAACATTCAGCGTATTGGATACTGAAATTACAACTATGCACTACTATACCTTTTTTTTAAGTAAAATATTTATCTGTTATGTGTATGAGTATTTTTGTATCCATATTTGAATATGTACCATGTGTGTGCCTGATACCCACAGAAGACAAAAGAGTGAGTTGGATCCCCTGGAACTGGAATTACAGGTGTTTGTGAGCCACCATGTGGGTGCTAGGAGCCAAACCTAGGTCTGTTCGAATCCACTGGGAGAAACCAAAGACTTCAGCTCAATTCAGATTTAGATTAAATGAATTTATTCTTATTGCTAGCAGAAGGATGGCAGCCTTAGACAACCAGCATGCCATGAGAAGGGGCGGGGGTCAAGATGGGGTTTTAAAGTGGCCATCAGAAAGGTGTGTATTATTATAACTGTCATGGAATCCACAGCTGGGCAGGAGAATTGTTTGACTTCCCTCAGTCGTTTCTTCCTTTCCCTCTATGTAGTAATCAAAGACCATCTCATCCCTTTCCCACAGTGATGAGCAGGTTTACAGAAGCACAGGTGGCTGTTCATCCGTCACAGTCCATTGTCCTATGCTATCTCACCTGCAGGCCACTAGGATCTCCCAGAGCAAAAGGTCAATGGCCCTTAAGGGATGCCTGGCTCCATACTAAGTTTCTTTAGTCACCCCGAGGGACCCGTGTAAATTATTACTCAGGTCTGAACACTCTAATGACTGAGATAGAGTAGTTCATTTCTGGGCAGTCAGAAACCCAGCGCCATGAGGTTAGGACTGACTGTCATGTCCCCACAGGTCCTTTGCAAGAGCAACAAGCATTTTTAACGGAGTCATCTCTCCAGCCCCCGTATATTTTTATTGAATCAATCAGTCAGTTTGAGATAGGGTCTTACGTTGTAGTTCAGGCTGGGTTCAAACTCCTAGTGCTTCTACCTTAGTCTCCCGAGAGTTGAGGTTCTAGGCATGAGCTACCACACCTAGAACCTCTCTCTGCTCTCTAATCCCAGCCTTAAAAAAAAAAAAAGTACTCTACCCCTTCACTATGACTTTGGAAATGTTGTAGAATGGCCTCTTGATTTTAACATGTTTCTTTACTGTGTGTTTAACCTGGTTCTGAGTTCTGAGTTCTTTCACAAGTTTAGCTTGTGCCTATAAGATGTAACTTTTTCTTGCCACTCTGAAACAAAATTATTACACAGTGCTTAATATGTAAACTCCTTCCTTCTTCATGGAAGTCAGGCCTTACACATGTTGGACAAGCACTCAACCATAGCCTTACACTCTGAGTGCCTTTTTTGTTTTACTTTGTTCTGTAGGGTCTCATTGTGTACAGGCTGCCCTCACACCTGGTCTTTCTGACTACCACGACTGCCGTGTGAGTTGTGCCATTCTGTTTTCACTTATTTAAAAAAAAAAAATACTACTTTTGCTTTCGTGGTCTACTAGTAGATCATAATCAACAGTTGGAAATAAACTTTTTTTTTTTTTTTTTGTAGGGGTGTTTTGCCTGCTTGTATGTTTGTGTACCATGTGTATGAAGTACTTACTCATGGAGACCAGAAAAGGGCATCATATCCCTTGAAACTGGAGTTACAGACAGTTGTTAGTTGACATGTGGGTGATGGGAATTGAATTCAGGACCTCTAGAAGAACAGCTAGTGCTCTTAACCTTTGAGCCATCTCTCCAGCCCCCAGAAAACAATTTTTTTAGGGGATCTTAGGGCCTTACCTGCCAGTCGCACAAAGCCAAGCTGCTCCCAAGGTTATGCTGACCTTTTAATTGGCTTGACCCAGATCATTTTTTTTTTCCTTGCAATGCCATGACTTGTAGTAGGGGCATTGAATGCTTTTAAGGGTTCTGTCCCTGAGCATATTTCCAAATTCCCTCAAAACATTCAACTTGATTAGGAAAAACATCAAGTTTAAAATAGTTCTTTTGAGTCAGGGTCTAATATATCCTGGACCTAGAATTCGCTATGTAGCTGAGGATGACCTTCAATTCTCAGGTCAAACTCCATTACTGAGGAAAATTAGAACAGGAACTCAAGGCAGGACCAGGTGTAAGAAACTAAAGCAGAAGAAAGCTGCTTACTTGCATAACTCAGGACCCCCTCCCAGGGGTGATAACACCCACAGTGGACCCTGCCACATCAATCATTACCCAGGAAAATGCCCACAGACTTAGCCGTGGGTCACTCTGTTGGGGCCATGTTCTCTGTTGAAGTTCTCTCTCTTCAAATGACTCTGGCATGTGTCAGGTTGACAGTTAACCAGGACAATTGATAATTATATTTTCAAGTCATCTGTTGTTATTGCTTTGAAAAGTAGCACGATCACTGATTTACCTGTTTGTTTAAAGCCTGCATTTTAGAGAAGGTAAAAGACTTTTTGCAGTGATACATGCAGGTGGTATGCTAGGCGATTATTGTTATTAGAGATGAAACTTTTCCTTTGTTCACAAGAAAAGGAAATTGTTTTGAAGATTTCCTCAGTTTGCCCAAAACTTAAACTGGTGGTAGGTGGGGTGGGGTGGGGTGGGGTGGGGTGGTGTTAGAGAGAAGCTAGGAACTTAAAAGTATAATTTCTGAACTCCGACTTGAATTCCATGTTCTTTTTTTCATCCCTGTTCTCATATAGAGACCAAAAGCAGAATGCTTGCTGGAAGTAAAGGGTACACATTAGTTTATTACGATTAGGAGGTGTTGATACAGTCTCCCCGTCATCCAAGAAAGTTAGTCTTAGCAGTGGTAGACCACTGGGGATCTGGTTTTGATTCAGTGGCAGAGCACCTACTAGTTCTCATCCCTTACACCTAAGGGGGTGGAAGAGGGAGCAGCTTCAATTTCTTCTCTGGATAGTGATTTTTTTAAAAAAGATGTATTTATTTATTACGTATGCATATATGCCTGCACGCCAGAAGAGGGTACCAGATCTCATTACAGATGGTTGTGTGCCACCATGTAGTTGCTGGAAATTGAACTTGGGACCTCTGGAAGAGCAGTCAGTGCTCTTAACCACTGAGCCATCTCTCCAGCTCCCTAGCTAGTGATTTTTAAGTACAAAAGAAAACCGAACATCTCTCCTTTCTCTCCAGAGTTTTATTTCTACTTTGATGTATAAAATAGAAAAAATAATCAGTGAGCATTCTACTTTGAAATGTGTTTGGTCTTGTCTAAAATAGAAAAATTAACTTCTACAGAAAGTTAGGCAAAGTTGAATCAGTGGTGAGATTAAGTTCATACATAATTTTAGTATTACTTTCTTCCTATATAGGTGAGGTTTTACTTTTCTTGTGTCTCCTCATTCTGCCTCCTTTTCTGTGCTTTGAAAGACAGTTGACAGTCTTGTTTTAGAAAGATAAAGACTTTCTTTTCCTTTTTGTTTTGTTATTAATATTTTAGCACACAGACTAGTGGGCTTTACTATAGCATTTTAACTTATACCATTATACTCCTATTTGCTTCCCATTCCCCTCTTGTCTCTCATACTGATTCGCTTTCTTCCCCCAGATAATTCCTCTTCTGACTTATATGGTTGACTGACCAGTTGATAGATTGATTTGATTGATCAATCAGTCTAAACTGCATGAGGAAAAAAAAGGTTCAGTCTTTTGTCTTTCTCCCCTTCCGTTAACCTCCCATTTTCTTTTTGGTGGTTCAGATGTGGTCTCCCTATTAGTTTATATGGCCACAGACTTGTAAACCTCATGCCTTTGCCTATCAAGTTCGGGTATTTAGATGTTTGCCACCAGACCTGGCTGTTTAAGACTTTAATGCCTTTAGCTTTTAAAGACTTCATTTCAGTGGAGCGTGATGTTGGCATTATCTTTAATCCTAGGACTCAGGAGGCAGAGGCAAGTTGGTCTCTGAATTCAAGTCCAGGCTGGTCTGCATAACAAATTCCAGGCCAGCCAGGGCTACATAGCAAGACTTTGTCTCCAAAAAGAAAAAGAAAGGGGGAAAATTGTGTTGTTTAATTCTCATCTGACATAGTAGGGCACCTTCAATAAGCTTACTGTTTTAGTACCTAACACCTTATATTATATCTGGAAGCTTGGTGCTGGTACATATATTGAATGATACAGAAATAATACTTTATTGGAGGAACAGCAAATATTAGATAATAGTGAAATACATAAAGTAAGAGGACTGTTTTATTCTGAAACTTACTGAAAAGAACTAGACCATTCTTGGACATTTTTCCATCTCATTTTCACTTCAGATTTTAATTTTGTCATTACTTTGTGTTGTGTGTGTTTGTGAGTATGGGTTGTGTACTACTGTGCTCATGTGGAGGTCAGAAGACGACTTTCTAGAGTTGATTCTTTTTTTTTTTCCCTCCTTTGGTATGAGTGCTCTGTCTGCATGTATGCCTACACGCCAGAAGAAGGCACTAGCCACCATGTGATTGCTGGAATTGAACTCAGGACCTCTGGAAGAGCAGTCAGTGCTCTAAGCCACTGAGCAGTTCCTCCAGCCCTGAGTTGATTCCTTTCTAACACTGGGTTCCAGGGATCGAACTCAGGTCACCAGGCTTTCATGGGCAAGCACTGTAGCTCCCTGAGCCATTTCACCTCAGATATTGTTTTATTTTCCTCCTTGGGTTTCTAAAGAAGTGGCTGTTTCTTTCCCTGCCTCCACCCTCCTTAACCTCCTTTTCCTCCCTTTCTCTAATTTTCTTTCTCTTTTCCTTTTGAGACTGGGTCTGATTTGAAGTTGGGATCCTCCTGCCTCAGCCTTGCAAGTACCTGGAATTGTAGCCCGTGTCACCAGACCGTTCCTCTTCCAAATAGCTTTTAAAAACTCTACATTTTTGTTGTTGTTGTTTTTGTTTTTTAAGACAGGGTTTCTCTGTGTAGTTTTGGTGCCTTTCCTGGATCTCGCTCTGTAGACCAGGCTGGCCTTGAACTCACAGAGACCCATCTGGCTGTGCCTTCTGAGTGCTGGGATTAAAGGCGTGCGCCGCCACCACCGCCGCCCGGCAACTCTGTACATTTAATTCCGCATCTTCCGACTTTGCCTGCATCTTCATCCCTTTTCTTTCCGTCATTGTTTTAGCCCTCTAGTCGGTGTAGACAGGCACATGTGTCTTTCTCATCTTCGTTTGCTTCATTAGACACCTGTCTCCATATAACACTCTCTCAGATGTTTTCCCACACGGGTGATTTCTCCTGTCCAGAACACACTTTGCTTTGCTCGTCTTGTTTTCTGTTATTTAGTGCTGTGCTTAGTAAGGAGTAGCACCAAATTTACTGTCTTCATTTCTTGACCTTCCAGTGCAGCCTGAATTCCACTACTCATCACGCCAATTTAAAAGTCACTTGCTTGGAACATCTATTAATTCTTCTTACCATAGATTTAAGTAGCAATCTAACAGCTCAAAGGTTGTATAATCTTTCATATTTTAGAGAGCTATAATTGTTAATATTTTAAGATCACAATTGGTTTTTGTTAAAATGAGTTTTATTTTCCTTCTTGGTAAAATCCTAACTTAATGTGTGATTTCTGGGGTTGAAGTGGTTGCCTATTAAGCTCTTGTTGGTTCATACTTCAGAATGTCTCATGGTGAAAACCGGCCAGAGTAGTAGCAGTTCACCTGTCACCCCAGAAACAAGCTACCCAGGAGACGCATGAGACAACGCTGGCTGGACTGATCCGGTAGCAGGCACAAGAGGTATTAGGTTTGGGCAAGTTTGTATCATATGTGAGAATAAGTTGTTCCTGACTCAGGAAGCATTGCTACGTTTCTTCTGACAGTACAGTTTACTCGGGGACTTCTGTTAAAGAATATAATCGTACAGTAGAAGGTTCTTCGTGAAAACCATTTGCAATAGATGTAGTACAGAGTATGTTTATCTTGGATACAGCAATGAGGACTTTGCACAGGTGAAATGGATAAGAATTGGTTTTATTCCATCATAGCATGGTACACATTTCAAGAGAACAGATTGTTCCATTTAAAGACTTAGATGACCAGCCAATGGTTTTGGTGTGCAGTAAGTGTAACTGGGAAGGTAAAAGTTGTAGGAGGAAAGGACCAGGGTCAAAATCTAGCAAGATAGGCTGCTTGAGACGTGACCAGCCAGCATAGGCACTCTGTAGACCGGCCTTTAATGCATCTTCAGTGAATATCTTACAGAAGTTACATCACCAGTGATATTTTTTTACTATGAAGGTCTCATCTATAAGAATGCATGAAATAATACATCCCATGAAAGAAACAGAAAAACAAAGAAGAGCCGAGAAAGTCATGTCCAACACTGTTGTGGAATATTATTTTAAAGTGTTGTACATTTGTTTATGCTGTGGAACATTTGTTTAATGATGCAAAGATGTGTTGCATTCTTTTATGTTGCATTTGTTTAACTCTTTGAAGCTGTGTGACTTTGCCTGTCTAAAACACCTCATGGTCTAATAAAGAGCTGAATGGCCAATAGTAAGGCAGGAGAAAGGATAGGCGGGGCTGGCAGGCAGAGAGAATAAATAGAAGGAGAAATCTGGGAGGAGAGGAAAAAAGATTAAGGAACGAGGGAGGAAGGAAAAAGACAACTAGGGGCCAGCCACCTAGCCACATAGCCGCACAGCCAGACACAGAGTAAGAGTGAAAGTAAGATATACAGAAGAATAGGAAAAAAGCCCAGAGACAAAAGGTAGATGGGATAATTTAAAGTTAAGGAAAGCTGGCTAGAAACAAGCCAAGCTAAGGCTGTGCATTCATAATTAAAAATAAGCCTCCGTGTGTGATTTATTTGGGAGCTGGGTGGTGGGCCCCCCAAAGAGCAAAAACAACTGATAACATTTTGGCATTCCAACATGGGGGTAGAGTAAAAGAAAATCTAACACAACACAGCAAACCAACAAATCCCTTCCAACCCCCAACTAACAGAGAAAAAAAAAAATACCAGAAATACAATCCACCGGAATATTTCCCAAGAAAATTTGGAAAATAACTTCAAATGTAAACAGTGGCAATACACAATGTAGACTAACTGCCTGCGTTAAAAAACAAGAACTAGCTGGGTGTGGTGGCCCAAATCTTTAATTCTAGCACTTGGGAGGCAAAGGCAAGCCGATCTGAGTTAAAAGCCAGGCTAGTTTATATAACAAGTTCCAAGCCAAGCCAGGGCTACACAGTGATATCTTATCTCGAAATCAACAACAAAAAAACAATACAAAACAAACCTGTAAAAATCTATCCAAAAGCTGAGTAGATCTGTGGATAATAATCATCCTATCATGCACACAGGCGCTGTGAACAAGAGGTGTAACTGTTCTTACGTCTGTTAAAGTAGGCTTCAAACCAGAACTAGTCAAAAGAGATAAGAAGACCAGTGCATTTTAATAATAATAATTGTAAACATTTATGTACCAAATGTTGGAGCTCTCTCTTCAAACACCAAAGGCACGCGTAGGTCCTGAACACAGTAAGAAACTTCAATACTCTAGTCATGTTTAGCTAGATCTTCTAGGCTTAAAACCAGCAAAGAGACTTTAGGCCTAAATTGTGCCATCAATCAGTGGATTTGACTAACTAGAAGTTTGTACCCAGCAGGTTGGAGGATACACACTACTCAGCCGTACATGGAATCCTCTCCAAAACAAATCATGTCATAGGTCACAAAGCAAGCCCTGACAGATAGAAAGCATCGAGATAATTCCTTGTGTCCTGTCATACCACAGTAGAATAAAAGTAGAAATAATCAGCAGGAGAGTCTTCAGAAACTACAGAATTACTTGGACATTGAGCAGACACTTTTGAATGGATAGTAGGTCATTGAAGAAATCAGAAGAAATGGAAACAAATGGAAAGGATAGCACAACCTACCAGATCCCCTGGGATACAGCCAAGGCAGCCCTTAGGGGGCGTTTATACCTGAAAGTGCTCACATTAAATAACCAGAGACATGTGCCCTTGAAAACCAAAATGAAGCTATTTCCAGATGAAACAGACAACAATAACAGCAAAAAATATCAAAGAGTTGGTCTTTGAAAGGGAAACAAGATTAGCGGACTCCTAGCCAAACCTAACAAGAGAAGAAGACCCACATTGATAAAATAGAGGCAAAGGGGAGTTGTTAGAACAGACTCCAGTGAAATACTGATATGTAGAGAATACTTTGAAAATTTATATTCCCTAAAGCTGGAATCCCTAGACAAAAAAAAAACAAAAAACTTGTGAACACATATGACTAACCAAAACTACAGCCAGAATATATAAACAGGCAGATGATTATAAGCAATAAAATTGAATCTGTAACTAAAAGTCTACCTGCAGTGACAAGCCGAACACCAGATGGAATCACTAATTCTATCAATTTTTTTCCTTTAAAGAGAGCATCTCACTATGTAATCCTGGCTTGCCTGGAACTCACTGTCTAGACCAGGCTAGCCTTAAACTGACAAGGGCTCCACCTGCCTAGTTCTGGGATAAAGGGGTACTCCACCATGTTTGTCCCACTGTCATCAAGATTTCAGACTGCTCCATGAATAGAAAGGGAAGTGGCGCTGCCGAGTTCATCCTCAGAAGCCACTGTTTGTATACCCGAACCAGACAAAGATGACACAACAACAGAACCACAGGCCAGTTTCTCTTCCAAACACAGATGCTCAAGTACTCAATACTTGCAAATCAAATTGAAGAACATGTTAATGTCATACAGGGGCTCAGTCAGGAAGGGCTTGCTGTGGAACATGATGTACTGGTTTGAATTACAGTCCCCATGGACTCATACATTTGAATACTTGGTCCACTGGTTGGTAGAGGTATTTGGGAAGGTTTAGGAGGTGTGGCTTTGTTGGAGGAGGTGTGTTACTGGGGGTGGGCTTTGAGATTTCAAAAGTCCACACCAGGTTCAGTCTTTGCCTGCCTCCAACTTGCAGATCAGGATGTAAGCTCTTAGCTGCTGTTCCAGGGACATGTCTGCCTCAGTGCTGCCATGCCCACTGTGATGGTCTTGGGCTCATCCTGAAACTGTAAGCAAGCCTCCCATTAAATGCTTTACTTTGTAAATTGCCTTGGTCTTGGTGTTTCTTCAGAGCAATAGAAAAGTAACTGAGACATGTGAGAACCTGAAGTTTTATTTTCTGTCACCATGTAAAAAGATGGTATACTGTGTGTGCTTATTACCCTAGCACCTAAACCTCTGGCATACCTGTAGCATATCTTGATTAGGTAGATGTGGGAAGACCCATCCTGACAAGGCATTTTCATAGCAACAGAAAAAACTAATAAAAATTTCTCATATTAAGGTTGTGGAGAATAAGGCCTGCTTCCAGAGATACCAAGTGAAATGTAGAAGCTGACCGACCACATGGTGCTTGGAAACACTGGGTGGTTGAGGCAAGAGTGACTACTGCTTCCCCACCCTCTCCAATACACAATGGTAGTTTGTGTAACTCTCAGGTACATTGAGTTGCTTTGCTCATATGGAAGAGGAAGATAGTCTATACAGCATCTGCACAGAAACTACCAAAGCAGAGCCATGAAAGTCAGCCTACCAGTTTGTGGTCCAGCTCTGTTGTTAGGCTTCTTGATAGATTTAACATGGACAAAATCGAAGAAAGCCAAGTGGAAATGACTGGAGATGAATACAATGGAGAATTCATTGGTGGTCAACCTGGTGCCTTTTGCTGCTATTTAAATGTAGGCCTTGTCAGAACTATAACTGGCTATAAAGTTTTGGTGAGACCCCGAGGGGAAATGTGGATGGGGGCTTTTCTGTCCATCACAGAACCAGACAATTCTGATTGCGATTCCAGAAGCAAGGAGTTGATGCAGAAGTGCATTTTGGGTTAGAATGTTGCAGATTATGTGTGATCTTTAATGGAAGATGAAAATGCTTGTAAGAAACCGTTCTTTGAGTACATAAAGAGCAGCATAACTCCAGACATAGAGGTGACGTATAGGAAAGTCTGTGCTTCGATACAAGAGAATTGAGTCTATGAGAAGCTTAAAAGAGTAGTTTAAGAAGTACAACCCTCCCCAAATGTGCCTTTCCCAAAAGAAGGCAGTTTTCCTAGAGTTCAGGAATGGGCTACTGAGAGCTAAACCAGTTCCTGTGACTTTTCTTCCAGATAAAAAGAGTAAATCCATTGACCAAGCCAAGAAGGGGAAGAAAGGCCTAAAGTGGTTCATAGCTAGGCTTAGTGGAACACATCCATAAATGTAGCTCCTCGGGAGACTGAGGCAGAAGAATCATTGGAACCTAGGGCTTAGGGCTAGTTAATATTACAAGATCCTTTTTACATATTAATGGTAGCTTATAATTGTTTATTTGTGTAGATTTCCCAGCTAATCTAAAATGAACATCTATATTCACGAAAGCAAGTATCAGCCCACACTTCCCCTCCCCCAATGTGTGACACATTGGAATCATTTGCTTGTCTGTGGAACCTAGCCTTGATGTTAAAGAGTAAACTACCATGATGCATTTTCTTCATGTTAGTAGGTTTGCAGTTATACAGAATGGTCTTTAAAGTCATCAACCCCTAAAATAGTCAGTGAGATATGGAATAGTTATGTTTCCAGAGTAGTTAATGTCTATTATGTCTTAATGTGAGCAGCCAGAAAGCATAAACCTTGTAGCCTAAGCTGGCCTTGAACTCACAGTGATAGTCCTACAGTAATAGTCCTACCTCAACCTCCCTAGGATTAGGATTACAGGTGTGTGCCACTACTCCTTGGTGTGTTTTAAGTAGTTCTCAGAGACAATAAAAATGGGAAAAAAATGTATTTTAAAGGAAGCTTATAGAAAGTTTCCTTGTGACTACTATTTCCAATACCTTTAGCCTTTCTGTCTTAGGGTTCCTTCGCCCGGCCCCCAAGACAGGATTTCTCTGTGTAGTTTTGGTGCCTGTCTTGGCTCTCGCTCTGTAGACCAGGCTGGCCTCGAACTCACTGAGATCCGCCTGACTCTGCCTCCTGAGTGCTGGGATTAAAGGCATGCGCCACTACCACCCGTCTGTTTTAGGGTTTCTATGCTGTGAAAACACCATGACCAAAAGAACTTAGGTAGGGAGGGTCTTATTTTGCTTACACTTCCAGGTAATAGTCCATCACAGAGGGAAGTCAAGACAGGAATTTAGAGGAAGGAACTGAAGCAAGGCTCCTCCGTGGAAGAACACTACTTACTGACTGACTCAGTTTGTTTTCTTATATACCCGGGACTACCTGCCCAGGTGTGACACTACCTACATTGAACTGGGCCCTCCCACATCAGTCAGCAATCAAGAAATGCACCACAGACTTGCCCGTAGGCCAGTCTGGTGAGGGCATTTTCTCCATTGAGGTTCTCTCTGACTTGCGTTGACATAAAACTAGCCAGGACACCCTCCCTCTGTGTTATTCTTCCAATATCCTCTCCACTTAAGCCCCTCCCACTTCCCCCTTTTCTTTCCTCTTAGCACTTACATTCTATTCTACCACTAACTGTGGAGCTTTCTTTCCCCTGTTTCCCAATGGTCCCTTTCTACTCTTCTGACCTCTACATTAACTCCAGGTTCTTCACTGCAACCTAAAGATTGAGATCTTTAGGATCCAGATATAAGAGAGATCAGGTGGCATTTGTTTTTCTGGGTTTGGGCTACCTGACTAGGTATATTATTTTCCAGTTATATCCATTTACCTGCGGATTTCTTCTTTTTCTTTACAGTTGAATAGAATTGTATATATACCACATTTTTATTAGCCATTCATCAGTTAATGGACACCGAGGCTCCTGCAGTAACTCATTGTGTCTGAATGTGCTATCTTTGCAAGGTACTAATGAAAGAAGTTATCAACAGTCCTGCCCAGCTGTAAATTCTAGAAACTACAATGACAACTGACCTGGCCAGACATGCCCAATGGTGCAATAGTGGCAATAATATCTTGAGGATAACCAGCAGATGTCTGGTTGGACATAAGGCCTGCTCAGTAGGCACTGTAAACATAGCCAAGAACCTGCAACTAGAAAGATCATCGGCCCTAGAGAACTTACTACCATTTACTTAAGTTGGTAAAATACTTAACTACCTTCTAAGTACGAATCTTGATACCCATAGATAAGTGCAGATCTCACATATTAAGAAGCTTATTTTTTATAGCAGTTAGAGATTATTACAGAGAACTACAGCTGGTCAAAATGTAGAGAATAAGTCATTATAGAGTGTCCATCCCCAAATAGCCCTTACACCAAAGGCCCAGGTGACATGGGAGAGGGGACAAAAAGATTGTAAAAGCCAAAGAGAACCAGAAGGACTTCAGTAAGATAATGTCTTCTGGACATGACAGGGCTGTTGTACATAAAACCTGCATGTTGGTTGTCTGTGCAAAACCACACCAGTTGACATCCCTCCATGGATTGGGGAAGACCTCACAAGGACTCAGCCCTAGTTGAAGAGGTACAGTAGATGGCTGCTGAGGGAGGGAGGGTCAGTTTCCTCCAGGAGTGTGCGCCTAATAGTTTGCCGGTGCCAGAGTGGTCAGTCCTATACCCATGTACATATAGGGAATACTAATTAAACTCAGGATCTTATATATGTATACATACAAGTATAGAAAAGGAGGATATGAACTTGAGAGGGTCATGAGAGCACACGAGTTGGCAGAGGAAAATGGGTATGATAAAAATACGTGTACATGTGGATTAAATCTTAAAGGAAAGTATAATTTAGGGAAAAAGAATTTAGAGTACAAGGATCCTTAAAGAAGCAAGCCCAGTGCCGTGGCTGTTGATTAGTCCTTTTCCCTCCCCAACCCTTTTTGCATGTAGTGTCTCATACTAGCCCAGGTCTCCTGCCTCAGCCATCCAAGTACTGGGTTGACCGCAGTGAGCCACCACACATAGCATGATTATTTATAGCTGTTTGAGTACACTCTAGCTCATCTGTTTCATTAAAAGCATGCACTCAGTTTCCTGCCCCTGCTCCCTAACTGTTCTCATTCAGTTACAGGCAAAAGTTCATGTGCTGATTAAAATTAGTTTGAAGCCTTTGACTTGTGTTACATTTTGTTAGTTCAGGATTCCAGGTGTATATTATCACTCTAATCTCTTCTAGTTATTATGTGACTTTATAAATAACCTTTTACCTTTTGATTAAGTGGCATTGTGTTTACTTTGCTTATCTTTTATGATTTATTCTAATATACATCTACAGTTTCTAGACTCAGGTCAAATGATAGTCATAGGACTACTCTACAGTTTAACCACAAAATACTGTTCTTAAACTTACTATTCTCTCTTTTTTAGGATTTCATATATGAGTATGCTGTATTAGCATCCTTTCCACATTCCTTCTGTTCCCCACTTCTATGTCCCCTCAACTACTCCTCTCCAATTCATCACCTTCTCTTCTATATCACATATTTATAAAAGTATGTGTGTGTGTGTAGCTTACTCAATGGTGAGCACAGTAGTGCTGCCTTTATTTGCATATGTTTAGGGCTAAGCTTCTAGGATTGGAGAAATTAAACCAACAAACAACAACGAAAACTGCCAGATTGTTCCCCCTTTATAGCCATTGCCTGTAACTCTTCATGTAGGAGTGGAGCCTTGTGAAATTTTTCCTTCATCTATGTTGATGTGTCATAGGTTTTCTGCAGGCATCTATTGTCGAGAGTTCATGGGAGCACCATCCTTGTCCAGAAGAAACTCTCATGCAGCAGTTTCCCAGTCCTCCAGTTCTTAGAATATTTCTGCCCTGTCTTCCATGATGTGCTCCCTGAGCCTTAGGTATAGTATACTGTTTGTGTTATTGATGCCCTAATTGAAGATGGCCACCTCACTGTTGCTTACTCTCTGAATTTAGACCAGTGGAGGATTAAGTCTCCATCAGCTGCAGAAAGAAATTTCTTGGATATGTGAGAGTTGCACTTATCTATGGGTATAACAATGAGTACTTAGAAGTTCTTTGAAAACTATATTACTTTAGCAATGTGATAACAGTAGGTTCTCCTTTAGTGCCTATGACTCTTCCAGCTGTGGGCCCTTGTCTAAGTTACAGTTCCAGGCATAGGTTCCCTCTAGTTGACTGGTCTTTAGGTCCAATTCGATAGCTTTTGTTGCCCCAAAGTGATTGTATTGTGCCCGCGGGTATGTCTTGCCAGTGGCATCATTATTGTGGTTCTCATGGTTTCTTGGTAAGGTTTATCTTGGGCTTTGTTACTGGTTTTGGTAGGGTTTTGATTGTTGTCTTCCCCACACACCCCATACACACTACTCTGAATAGGAGTAGAGAGTATTTCCTATTATTTCTTTCTAAGTGTGTGTTTATTGGTATATAGGAAAGTTTTGCAGATTGATTTTGTTTACTGTCAGTTTGCTCAAAATGTTTATCGTTTCTGGAAGTTTTCTGGTATAATATTTTAATTTAACTTCTTTTTCAGTTTGCATCACTTTAATTTCCTTGTCTTGTTTCACTGCTCTAGCTAGGGCTTTAGGCACTATATTGAAAAGGAGTGGAGATAGTAGACCACTCCGTCTTGTTCCTGATTTAGTGGATATATTAGTAGGTTTTTCTATTGCTGTGATAAATGCCATGACAAACAGCAGTTTGGGGAGGAATGGGTTTATTTGCTTTACAAGTCCCTATTCACAGTCAGTCATTGAGAAAAGTGAGGCAGGAATTGAAATATAGACCATGGAGGAACACTGCTTCCTGGTTTGTCCTGTCTACACACACACAAACAGCACAAAGAGATTGCTTTGATTTTGTCCACTTAGGATGATGCTGATGGTGGGTTTATTGTATTTAGCCTTTACTATGTGGAGAAATGCTTGTTCTAGTCCTATTCTCTCTGGGACCTTTTTTGTTTGCTTGCTTGTTTTGCTTTGTTGTTAGTTTGTTTTTTCAAGACAGGGTTTCATCTGTGTAGCAGCCCAGACTGTCCTGGAACTTGCTTTGTAGACCAGGTTGGCCTTGAACTCAGAGAGATCTGCCTGCCTCTGCCTCCCAGGTGCTGGAATTAAAGGCATGTACCTCCATGCCTGGCCTCCCTAGGACTTTTATCATGAAGATATGCTGGATTTTCTCAAGAGCCTTTTCTGTATCCATTGAGATGACCATATATTTTTTGTTTTTAAGTCCATTTATATGATTTATTATATTTATTGACTTATGTATGTATTAAACCATCCCTGCATCCTTGGACAAAAGCCAGCTTGATTATGGTGGATGATCTTTTTGATATATGCCTGTATTTGTTTTCAAGTATTTTGTTGAGAAATTTTGTGTATTTTGTATATATATTCTTCATAGGTACTGGCCTGTACTCACATTCCCCTCCCCCTTTCCTGTTTCTTTACCTGGTTTTGGTATTAAAGCTTTATAGAAGGAGTTGCAGAATGACTTTGGGAGTGCTCCTTCTGTTTCTATTGTTTTGTTGTTTCATAATTTAAGAAGTATTGGTTATAGCTCTTGAATTCTGCTATGAATCCATCAGGACTTGGGCATTTGCTCAGTCAGAAAAGTTTTTTTCTTATTGTTTCAAAATTCTTATTATGGGTACAGTTAAGTTGTTGGTCTCTTTGTTTAATTTTGGTGGTTTGGATGTATCTAGCAATTTCCTTGAGGTTTTCTAATGTAAAGCATTTCCTTATAATTTACTAAATTTGTTGTTTGTTGTAATGGTTCCCTGTTCATCTCTAACTTTACTGACTTGGTGTCCCCCAACACCTCCCCCTTTCGGTTATTTCAGCTGAAGATTATCAGTCTTGTTTGGTTTCTTTTGAAAGAACCAGATCTCTTTAGAGTCATGATTTTTGGTTTTTTCTATTTTCATTAATTTATGCCCTGGTTTCTGTTATTTCTTTCTATCTACCGGATCTGGGTTTGGTTTGTTCTTGTTTTTCCAGCCTCTTCAGGTGCATCATTAAGCTATTTGTGCTTCCTCCTTCTCTTTTTTTTCAGTGTAGGCACCCAGACTACAGTTTCCCTTTAGGACTGCTTCAGTGTGTCCCACAGATGTTGGTCTGGCATGTTTTCGTTTCAGATTTCCTCTTTCTTTTCTTGTTTGGTCCAGTCATCTTTCAGTTGTGTGTTGTTTAGTCTTCATGAGTTTGTACTTTCTAGAGATTTTTTTGCTCTTGATTTTGAGATGGATTGCATTATGGTCAGGTTTTTTTTTCAGTTTTTCTCTATTTGTTAAGATTTGTTTTGTGTCCCAGTATGTGGTCTTATTTTGATGAATAAAAAGATAGATATTTTTTTGGAATTCGGGTGAAAGATTTTTTAGATACCTGTTAGGTCCATTTGATTGAACAAGGCCAATTAATTTGTATGTTTCTCTGTTTTTTGTCCAGGTGACTTGTCCATTGGAGAAATTGGGATTATTGAAACCACCTACTGTTAATTAATATGGGATTAATCTGTATCCTGAAGTCCAGTAGAATGGTTTTTATGAAATTGGGTGTGTTAGAGTTTAGTGCACATATTTAGGATTGTAATGTCTTTCTAGTTAATTGTTCCCTTTTTGAGAATGAAATGTCCTGCTTGTCTTTGTCTTAGTCACTTCCTGTTGCTGTGATAAAACACTGTGACCAAGGCAACTTGTAGAAGGTAGGGTTATTCGTGGCTTTACAGTTTCAAAGGGATAGGAGGCCATCATCATGACAGCATAACAGCTGGTAGGCAGAGAATTCACTGAGGTGTCAAGGACTTTGACACAGCCTACTTCCTCCCAGTGACAGACCTCCTCCAACAAGGCCACACCTCCTAATCCTTACCAAACAGCCACCACCTGAGGACTAAGTATTGAAATTCCCAATACTTAGGTGGACATTTCATTCAAACTATCATACTCTTCCTACATATTTTGGTTTGAAGTCTATTTTGTTAGGTATTATGATAGCAGTACTTGTTTCCTGGTCCCATTTGCTTGGAATACTTTTTTTTCCCAACTTCTAAGTTGGTGCCTAACTTCAAAGATCAGCTTTTGAAAGCTCAGAGTCCACGCTCAGTGACACACCTCCTCCAACAAGACCACACTTCCTAATCCTTTCCAAATAGTTCCACCAACTGGGAATCAAGCATTAAAGCATGAGGGCCATTCTCATTCAAGCCGCCATAGTCAGAGATGCTTAGTGTTGACTGTCTGCTTGATGGGTTCTGGAATCACCTAGGAGACAAGCTTTGGGACACTCTGGAGGAATTGTTTAGATTTAGTTACCTTCTGGGCATGCCTGCGAGAGGGTTAATTACCTTGATTAGGTTTGTTGACTGGGCAGCACCTTTCCCTCGCTTGGGTCCTGGACTTTTTAAAGAGGAGAAAGTGAGTTGACCTCGAGTACTTCTTACTCTTCTGCTTCCTGGCAGTGGATGCTGTGTGGCCAGCTGCCTTCAGTTCCTGCACCTAGGCCTGTTCCCACTATGCTAGATTACCCTCAGACAGATCCAAAAAAATTCTTCTTCCCTAAATTGCTTTCTCTAGGTATTTTATCACAGCAACAGGTACAGTAAGTATGGCCATCACCATTCATAGTAAAGTGAGGTAACTAGTGCATGGATTATTGTATATGTCTTTGTATTTTATATTTTCTAACACCTCAATCCTATAGGGTGTAGATTTCATCTTTTACCCAACTCCCCCCCCCCCCAAAAAAAATAAAAGAGCTAGGCTTGGTGGCTCAGTTTGTAATCATAGTATTCCAAAAGATAGAAGCAGGAGAATCAGGATTTCAAGAATTCAAAATTAACCTTGGCTGCATGAAACATTTCCCCCCCCCTCCCGCCCCGAAAACAACAACAAACAAAAACAGAACAGAAGAGGCAATACATAAGTAAGAAATTTATGTTTTGCTCATAGTTTGTTGAAACAACTTTGGGGTGTTTGTTTATTTGTTTTTTAAGTATATGAGTCTGATGAGATGGCTCAGTGCTTAAGAGTACTTGCTGCTCTTTCCAAGGACCTGAGTTTGGATCCTAGCACCCAAGTAGCTCACAGTTGCATATAATTCCAGTTCCAGGGGTGTGCCATTTACTTCTGCCATCTGTGGTCAGTTGCATACATGCACATGCTCATAAAATAAAATTAAAAATTAATTTTAAAATTTAGCAAAAATGACAGTATAAGCACCACATATATACATATCTCTCCAAAGGTGGCATCATTTTCAGCTTGCAAATATTTTAAGTTGTGACTGTGGTATAGCCTGCTATAATCAGAGTTGTTAGGGTCAGAGCCTGGGCCTTGACATCCCTAACAGTCTAGGGGTAACCACCCCTCCTCAAAAGGCCCATTTAGACAGACAAATGGTGAAAAGGAGAGGAAGGAGATTTATTCAATATGTCCACATTGGGAAGATCAGCAAAGAGGTCCAGTCTGTCTTCAGGACATGAGGTTAAGATGAAATAGAGAAATAGGTATGCACAATTAGGCAGTCTTGGTCAAGGTGTGATCTCCTCCATCAGAATTGTCTGGGCTATGTCTCCAAGAGTGGAAATCTCTTTCCAGCAGACAAACTCCTCTTTCTATTTGGCAGTAGGTTGGCAAGCTTCTCCCAACAATGAGAAATCCCAGTTTTGTGGGGTCCATTATGTCAGCAGTCTGATAGTTGATAGGAGCACAAGTGTCTCTTTAGTTTATGATACCTGCCAAGACATCAGTTTGGATCTGAGTACTCTGATTTCTTCAGTCCATGACTTAGAATTGCATTTAAAATTACCCTTTATTGGTAGAAGTATTCTTTTTGTTAATAGTATATAATCTTATTGCATTGTATTCAAGGAACGTGAGAGATAGTCCAACAATGGCTGCTGCATACTGGAGAGGCCAAGGATCCTGTAGTTACTCTATCCAGGAGGCTGATGTTTCAGCATTCCCAACTGGTGCTGAAGGCCTGGAGGATTCATGCAGAGCTAACCATAGCTGGACACAGTGCAGAGATCAACCAGCTGTGGGGAGCCCAGCCTCAGTGGTTACATTGATATCACAGCTCCTGCATTTGTGGTTCAGGGAACATCACAGAAGAGGAGTCGGAAAGATTTTCAAAGCCAGAATATGAAGAAGTCTGCTGTGACACAGTCTCTCCTAGAAATGGCTGCATAGACAAGACTGGAACAGTGGCAGTATCATGTACATGTTAATGTGGAAGGGGAACTAGTTATATGAGGTCCCACCTCTAGACAAAGAACTATAGGCAATTAATGACTGCTAGGAGGAGGAGAATTAGCTTCTCACAGGGAGGGCTGCTTTGGTTATACAATGCAAAGTGGTCAGCCCTGAAGTCATACACACAACAAAAACAGACTCAGCAGGAGGTATTTATGAAAGACCCCCGTCTGGAGTCTTCCCTCTGGAGAGACCCTCGCCCAGAGATCACACCGAGACCACAAGTCAGATGCAAACAGCAAGAGGCTTTATTCAGGAACACGGGTACCCGGGGCGATACAGTCCCTCCAGAGGCTGAAGAGACTGGTGCGCCGACGGGCTGGAGTGGAGGGTTTTTATAGGGTTGGGCAGCGGAAGGGCGGGTACAGAAGCAGGAAGCATAGTTTACAGGGTTCTGATTGGACGATTCGTATGAGGCCAGGTTCAAACTCAGGACAGCTCGTGGCTTTTCCCCCCGAGCTCGACACGCCTGCTGACTTGGCTCTCATCCAGGGTACAAGTTGTTTTTCTGACCTCTAGTTACTTTTCAGGCCTTGCTCAAAAATGGCGTTAGGCTAAGCAAGTATGCAGTATGCTGGGGCCCTTCATTCCCCCATTTTCTTATCTCAGGGAATGGAATCCTCCATTCATGGGGAAGGATAGGGATGTGACTCCATTTCCACCTGGTTGAGTCGTTGGTATTGTTGGGTCAATACCAAGGTCTGAATAGTAGAAACGCGTTCCCTGATAAATTGGACAAGTCTGTTTAGGATACAGGGCCCGAGCGTCAGAAGGAGCAATAAAATCAGAAGGGGTCCCATAAGGGTGGAGATGAGGGTGGTGAGCCAGGGGGACCTTCTGAACCATCCTTCAAACCATCCCTGCTATTCTTCAAAGAGTTTTTGTCTTTGTTCTAATCTTTTCCTTAATCTAGCCATGCTATCTCTCACCACCCCAGTATGATCCGCATAGAAGCAACATTCTTCTTTAAGGGCGGCACATAACCCCCCCTCCTGCAGGAAGAGGAGGTCTAATCCCCTCCGATTCTGCAGAACTACTTCAGACAGGGAGGTGAGTGACTTTTCCAAGGCACTCACGGATTCCTCCAGTGCCTGGATATCGGTATGCATGGCAACCTGGAGTTGTCTGAACTGGTTGGTTTCCATGAGGGCAGTGGTACCTGTGCCTATTCCGGCGGCGACTCCTCCCATAGTTAATCCACCTAATATCAGGGCCAGGGTTAGCGAGACTGGCTCTCTTTTTATACGGGGGACCCCTGTTTCATATCGGGCATAGATATCTTCAGGTGCATGGTAGACTATCTTGGGGTACAGTTCTATGAGCACACAATAATCGGCCGTGTTGGCTAGTATTGAGGAGGAGAGGCATGGTGTAAGTCCAGTGCTACAGGCCCAATAAGTTCCGTTGGGAGCCACGAGATAGTGGGGTCCTGGAACAAGTGCCTGGGTGCGATTACACAGGTGTTGGTGGGTGTAGGGTACTATCCCCAGACATAGTCCTTGTCCTGACACCTCGGAGATTGTGAGCTTATGCTGAGGTGTCGAGGCACATCCTGACGGGGGTGAAGAAGAATTGGTGAAGCTTCCGACTACGGCCACCCCCTCATAATAGGGAGGTGTGGAGACTAGGCATAACCAGCATTCCTGAGTCTGATTTGGGTTGGTAACATTGAGGGCTGAGTAAGCGCCCTCTATAAGATTCAATAGCCTGTCTCCCGTACCGGGCCTGGGTGGCTGGAGGGTGACTGGGGTTACAGTAGCATTCGGAGCTGTGCTTGGTCGAATGGCTGAATTGGGTCGGGGGGTAGCCCTCGGGGGTGCCGGAGCGGGTAAAGAGGGGCGCTTTTGGTCAGAGAGAACCTGGTTGGGACCTATAGAGGCGGAGGGCTCCGTGATTTTAAGCCTAATCGTAAACACGACTCCCTGGTCCCATCCCGTCATGTAAAGTCTAAGTCCCCATGTTTTACTTTTAATCCAGTCTTGTGTTATCTCCCTTCCCTTCTGAGTAAAAGATATATTCAGGGGGTTGCAGGTGAAATTTACACAGGGCCCCCCCCCCTTTCCAGTAAGTGTTATCTCTTCCTGACGTGACAGTTCCCCAACAACGTCCTTGAGTAAGAGGACGCCATGAGTGGCTTTCTCTTTGGGTAGTTCTTCTTACCCTAATGAGGTCCCAAGTGGATGAAGGCTCCCAATAGGTATTACCAGTTGTTTCACATCCCCATGCTTTACAGAAGTAACTTTCATAACCCCCACATTGTCTAATCATCTTTCTGTCCCTACCATCCCGGGGGCAGACGTAAAAGGATAGTTGTGACAGGGCTGCTCTGGTTTCAGGGTGACCACATCCATATCTCCCGTCACTACATTTGCAAGTTCCCTTACCATCCTGACAGACGTCTGGTGCTCTGGGGTTCATGGGGTCAGTGGTAGGGATGTCCCAGTCCTCTGACCTTGCTACTAGTTGGCAGAGATCTGGATGCAAGTTAGGCCACCATGTGAAGGGGGTGTGAAGGGCGACCGTTTGCCAGACCGTCTCCCCAGTTTGTGAGATAACCTGCCAAGTGAGCCTCTTAACTAGGTGCGGGCTCTCTGCCGCCCTAGTCCCCTGGGGGTAGGCAGAGATTAAGAGGAGGGGGAGGAAGAGGAGCCGCGGGCCAACCTTATTTTTAGGGGGTTTCGTGTGCGGCGCACTGTCCATGTTGACTTTCTGGATCCTGCTGGGTCGGGTTCCCTGGCAGCCTTCACATGCGAGGCGTGGATCCATGCAGCAATCCCGTCGACCTTGAGTGCAGTGGGGGTGGTCAGCAAGACAGTGTAGGGCCCCTTCCACCGTGGTTCCAGATTCTTGGTCTGGTGTCGTCGGACCCAAACGGAGTCCCCGATCTGGAAGGGGTGGGGCACCACCGGCTTGTCTAGCTGCTCCTGATAGGCCTTGGCCAGGGGCTTCCAGATCTCCCTCTGCACCAGTTGGAGGGCTTGAAGATGTGCCTCTAAAGTAGGGGTGGTAGCAAAGGAGGAAATATCAGGATGGAGAAAGTCTACAACAGGAGGTGGGGCCCCATACATGATCTCAAAAGGGGTTAGGCCGTGTGGGCCAGGAGTATTTCGGGCTCGGTAGAGAGCTAAGGGAAGTAGGAGCACCCAATCTCTAGTGCCAGTTGCAAGCGTTAATTTGGTTAAAGTCTCCTTGATTGTTCTATTAGCTCGTTCTACCTGTCCTGAGCTCTGGGGGCGGTATGCACAATGGAGTTTCCAATCAACCCCCAATAGTTTGGCCACCTTCTGACTTACCTGAGAGACAAAGGCAGGCGCGTTATCCGACCCCAATATTTGAGGCATCCCATACCTGGGGAAGATTTCTTCCAACAGTTTCTTTGTTGTCACGTTAGCCATCTCATTCTTGGTTGGAAATGCCTCGATCCATCCGGAAAAAGTGTCCACGAAGACCAGGAGGTACCGGTACCCGTAGAGTCCGGGTTTTACTTCTGTAAAGTCTATTTCCCAATGAACACCAGGACGATGGCCTCTTTGGCGGGCCCCCTTGTTTAGATGAACCTTTCCTGCGTTGACTTGAGCACAGGCTGGGCAGGTAGAAGTTACCTGCTGGAGTACCTGATCCTGATTCAGCAGCACTGCCCAGGTGTTTTCTCTGTCCAATAGGGTCTTCATCTTGTTTTTGCTCAAATGGGTCAATGCATGGAGGAATCTCAGCATGTATTGGGTATGGGAGGTTGGCATGACCATCCGGTCCCCTAGTATATATGCTTGTCTTCCTTGTTCCCAGTCCGCCCCCATTTTCTTTGCTAGCTCATGGTCTTCTGGGCTATAGGGCACGGGGTCTCTCTCAGGCTGTGGTTCTTGTATGGCCATCAACTGGCTGCTCCCTGCTGGCTGGGAAGCCACTGTTCGGGCAGTCAGATCCGCCAGCCAATTCCCTCTGGCTACCGCAGAGTCATCCTTTTGATGCCCTGGGCAGTGGACAATACTGAGTTGGAGCGGGAGGAACAGGGCCTTTAGGAGGTCTAGGATCTCTTTTTTGTTTTTGATTTCCTTACCCGCGGACGTCAGCAGGCCTCTCCGTCTGTAGATTTCCCCGTGGACATGCGCAGTGGCGAAGGCATATCTGCTGTCAGTATAAACTGTGAGCTTCTTACCTTCTGCCATCCGGAGAGCTTGGGTGAGCGCAATCAGTTCTGCGCGCTGGGCCGATGTCCCGGGCGGGAGTGACGATGCCCATACCACTTCCGATTCGGTGGTTATAGCTGCCCCGGCTCTGCGTTTCCCCTCCTCCAGGAAACTGCTCCCATCTGTGTACCAGACAGCGTCTGGATTCTTAAGCGGCTGATCTGTCAGATCAGGGCGGGTGCCATGTGCTTCGGCTAGAATCTGGAGGCAGTCATGCTCCTCGGAGGGGCTAGGCAGTGGCAGCAAGGTAGCAGGGTTAAGGGAAACTGTTGGCCCAAAATTTACCCGGTCTGAGTCCAGCAGTAAGGCCTGATAGTAAGTCATTCTGGCGTTAGAAAGCCATCTGTCCGGTGGTTGTCGGACCAAGGCCTCCACTGCATGGGAGGCCAGCACAGTCAACGGCTGTCCCAGAGTCAGCTTCCCGGCATCCTTGAGTAATACGGCAATGGCTGCCACCATGCGGAGGCATGATGGCCATCCTGTAGCCACCGGGTCCAATTTCTTGGACAAGTACGCTACAGGTCTCCTCCAAGGTCCCAGTCTTTGCACCAGTACCCCTTTGGCAAAACCTGAGTTCTCATCCACAAACAGCTCAAAGGGCTTGGTTAGATCTGGCAGACCCAGAGCCGGGGCCTCGAGTAAGGCCTTCTTGATCTGTTGGAACGCTTTCTGATGCTTCTCCTCCCATTGGAACATGGCCCCTGGTTTAGTGAGGGGGTACAATGGGGCTGCCAGTTCGGCAAAGCCAGGAATCCAAAGGCGGCAGTACCCAGCCGTACCCAGGAGCTCTCGAACTTGGCGGGAGTTCCGAGGAGGGGGGATGGAGATTATCGTCTCCTTCCTCGCTCTTGTTAACCATCTTCGCCCCCCGCTCAGGGTGTAGCCCAGGTAGGTAACCTTGTCTCGGCATACTTGAGCCTTTCTGGCTGAGGCTCTATAGCCCTTTTGTCCAAGTCTGGCCAATAAGGCTCGAGTGCCCTCCAGGCACTCGGTTCGACTCCTGGCCGCCAGGAGTAGATCATCCACGTACTGGAGCAGAGTCAGGGTTGGGTGTTCGACCCGGAATCCGGCCAGATCTGCATGTAGGGCCTCATCAAAGAGGGTTGGGCTATTTTTGAAGCCCTGAGGGAGCCGGGTCCAGGTTAACTGTCCCGAGAGCCCTTTTTCTGGGTCCCTCCATTCAAAAGCGAATAGCATTTGACTTTGAGGGTGCAGTCTCAAACAAAAGAAGGCATCCTTCAGGTCTAGCACAGTGTACCAGACGTGGGTCGGTGGGAGGGTGCTCAGAAGGTTATAGGGGTTGGGCACCGTGGGGTGTATGTCCTCCACCCGCTTATTGACCTCTCTCAAGTCCTGGACCGGCCTGTAGTCCCCTGTCCCCGGTTTCTTAACAGGCAAGAGAGGGGTATTCCAAGGGGACTGGCAGGGCTTTAGCACCCCTTGGTCCAGGAGCCTTCGAATATGGGGCTTGATCCCCTCATGAGCTTCCCGTGACATTGGGTATTGTCTAATTGAAACGGGAGTCGCGGAGGCCTTTAGTGAGATCACCAGCGGTGGTTGGTCGTGTGCCAGCCCCAAGCCCCCAGTCTCTGCCCAGGCCTGAGGAAACTCTCTCAGCCAGTTCTGTAGTTCCTCAGGTGATTTCTCCGGGGGTTCTGGTTCAAACAAACGGTATTCTTCTTCTAAACTGAGGGCAAGGATTTGTAGAGAGTCTCCTTTAGGACCCGTGACCCTCGGTCCCTTCTCATCAAAATAGATTTGTGCCTTCAATTTGGTTAATAGGTCCCGTCCTAACAGCGGATGGGGGCATTCAGGTATGTGCAGAAAGGAGTGAGTTACTTGCCCTGATGCCAGTTGGACTTTTCTCTCGGCAATCCAATAATACCTCCTGTTTCCAGTTGCCCCCTGCACCAGTGCAGAATGCCGGCTAAGAGGCACTCCGGCATGGGTTAGGACTGAATGTTCGGCACCAGTATCAACCAGGAAGGTCACGGGCTGCCCCCCGATCTTGAGGGTTATCCTAGGCTCAGGGGGGGGGGCTCCTGGCCTCGACCCCCCTAGTCTTCCAGACTAAGGAGGTCTACGGTCTTTGGCTTGGGCCGGCGGGGTCCTTGTGGCTTCTTGGGGCACTCTCGGGCCCAGTGTCCCTTCTCCTTGCAGTAAGCACATTGATCTTTATCAAGGGGTGGCCTCCTTCGCTCTCCCGACCTATCTCCCTCTTTCCGCTGTCCCTGAGACACAACGGCGGCCAAACCCTTTTTCATCTCCCTATGCTGTTTCTTGTCCCTTTCCTCTTGTTTCTGCCATCTCCTTTCCTCACGCTCCTCAGGAGTTTCTCTCTTATTGAACACTTTCTCTGCTTCCTTCAATAAGTCTGGCAAACCTAGCGCCTGTAAACCTTCCAGCCGCTGCAATTTAGTTCTGATATCTGAGCTAGACTGATAGATAAATGATAGGATGACACCTGGTGCTTGCCCTGGGTCTTCTGGATCATACGGAGTGTACATCCTATAAGCCTCCTTCAGCCTCTCTAAAAATGCAGCGGGTGTTTCTTCCTTTCCCTGTATCACATTCCTTACCTGAGCCAAATTGGTAGGCCTTCTGGCGGCCGCTCGGAGACCCGCTAAGAGCAACTGGCGATAGAGATGTAGATGCTCCCTACCTTCAGGTGTATTGAAGTCCCAGTCTGGGCGGGTCAAGGGAAAAGCTGCATCGATGATATTTGGGAGTTGGGTTGGCCTCCCATCATCGCCCGGAACCTGCTTCCGGGCCTCCAGGAAAACTCTCTGCTTCTCCTCTACTATTAAGAGGGTCTGCAGGAGCTGCTGACAGTCGTCCCAAGTCGGCCTGTGAGTCACTAGGATGGACTCAATTAGGCCGGTCAAGGCAACAGGATCCCTAGAGAAAGGGGGATTATGTTGTTTCCAATTATAGAGGTCTGAGGCTGAAAAGGGCCAGTACTGCAACTGGCGATTCGGCCCCTCTCTGAGCGGGAAGGCCCTGGACTCATTAGGGGGGTCATCCCGGCGGCCGCGGAGGCGGCCGGCAATGGGGGACGGGGCTGCGTCCTCTTCTTCAGCCCCGTGGGTCCTGCGAGTCGAGGTGACTTCCAGATCTGCCACGGGCACGGCCGGGGACGCCGCCACCGGGGCGGCGGCTGGGGCCGCTTCGGCCGGCTCTCCAGGTGGTCTGGCTCGATATGGTGGTGGGTCTTCCGTCAGGAGATCTATAAGGGGAGTATTGGGGTCTGGGGGAAGGACTGGAGGCTTAGGAGTCTCCTTGTGAGGGAGCACGGGGTAAAGGGAGGAGTCCGGGTTGGGGGGCGCAGAAGGCCCAGAGACTGGAGGGGGCTGGGGAAGGAAAGGCTTAACCCATGGAAATGGGTTCTCGACCAGTGATCTCCAGATGGCGATATATGGGACCTGGTCAGGATGCCCATAAGGGCTAGGGGCAAAAACCTTACCCTCCACCTGCGAAATAAGAGAGAGGTTAAAAGATCCCTCTCGCGGCCAGCCGACATTCATCATGACCCATTTGGCCTCGCAGAGGGTGATCCATTTCTTCTTCCTGACAATGACACCTTCATTGTTTCCTCGAGCCTTAACATCGGACCAGTGGTCCGTGGTTAGGCTCAGTGGGGTGGCGACAGCCTGTCCCATGATGGTCTCCAAATAAAGAAGGGTTAGACACACAACGAGAAACAAACAGACAAGACAGACCACAGAATTTTTCGCTGCGCGACTCCGGCGTAAAACCAAAAGCAAAAACTCAAATGGGGACGCGGAGTGTTTGAATTCTCCGTCCCCTGCCAGTACCACGTATCCTTCTGATGCGTGGGTGGCCCCGAAAAACCGTGCCCCAGAGGGGACTTTCCGTGCCCCAGAGGGGACTTCCCGTGCCCCAGAGGGGACTTTCCGTGCCCCAGAGGGGACTTTCCGTGCCCCAGAGGGGACTTCCCGTGCCCCAGAGGGGACTTCAGATACCCGTGGAATGTCTTCCAGGGTTTCGGTGGGCGAAGTCCGAGCTCGTCAGCTCCTTCAGCCCCCACCGACTCAGACCTGACTTAGGACGTCCGACGAAAACGAAAGACAAGTAAACAGACTGAGACAATACAGACAGACAGTGGCCGGCCAGCTTACCTCCTGACAGTGGGTCGGTGGTCCCGAGGCGGGGGTCTCCGATCCCGGACGAGCCCCCAAATGAAAGACCCCCGTCTGGAGTCTTCCCTCTGGAGAGACCCTCGCCCAGAGATCACACCGAGACCACAAGTCAGATGCAAACAGCAAGAGGCTTTATTCAGGAACACGGGTACCCGGGGCGATACAGTCCCTCCAGAGGCTGAAGAGACTGGCGCGCCAACGGGCTGGAGTGGAGGGTTTTTATAGGGTTGGGCAGCGGAAGGGCGGGTACAGAAGCAGGAAGCATAGTTTACAGGGTTCTGATTGGACGATTCGTATGAGGCCAGGTTCAAACTCAGGACAGCTCGTGGCTTTTCCCCCCCGAGCTCGACACGCCTGCTGACTTGGCTCTCATCCAGGGTACAAGTTGTTTTTCTGACCTCTAGTTACTTTTCAGGCCTTGCTCAAAAATGGCGTTAGGCTAAGCAAGTATGCAGTATGCTGGGGCCCTTCATTTATATGTTTGTGCATGCGTATGTATGTTGCAATAATAAAAAGAGGCTAACAAATGGGGGAGGGGATGATCTGGTAGGGTAGAGGGAAGACAAGGAAGAGGGTAAATGATCTAATTCTATTTTAATTAAAATGTATTTTTAGAAATGTATTTTAATTAAAATGTATTAAAATACAATTTCAAATTGTATGGAAATATTTTCCTTCATTTTTAATGTGGTGCTAGACGTTCCCTTCGCCTTCAGTGTTGCTCTGAGGAGACTGCCGCTCCTCCTCTGTCAGACCTTGATCATCTCTCCCTGAGTTCTGAATCTGTGGAATAGTATCTCGGTGCATCTTTCTTTCAGTAATCATGCTGAGTATCCCAGTGGGTCTTTTTATCCTCCAAATTCATGTCCTTCTAGGAAATTAACTGGAATTAGCTTTTTTAATTTTGTCTATTCTGACCTGGAACTCCTGTCATTTTTTAATGGGATAATTTAACCTGGCTTGGCATTCAAAATTGAGAATAAGCCGCCATGTGTGATTTATTTGGGAGCTGGGTAGCAGGCTTCAAAAGAGTTAAAACATAACAAAACAAAACAACAACAACAAAAAACCCCAAGAACCAACAAGGAAAAGGTACTAGATTCTTTTCCTCATATAATATGTCCTGGCCACAAGTTTCTCCTCCCTCCACTCTTCCCAGCACCCTCCCACCCTTCTCTCTCCCCCAGATCCACTCCTCCGTTTCCTCTTTAGAAAAGAGCAGGCAAGAAACAGCAGGCAAACAGGACAAAACAAGATACAATGAAACAAGGTGAAATCCCCCATATTGAGGCTGGACAAGGCAACCAACCCATTGGGAGGAAATGAGTCCCAAGAGCAGGTCCGAGTCAGAGATACACCGGCTCCCATTGTTAGGAGTCCACAGAAACACCAAGCTAACAGTCATAACATACATGCAGAGGACCTGGTGCAGGCCCATGCAGCCCCCATGCATGCTGCTTCAGTCTCTGTGAGCCCATGTGAGCCCTGCTCAGTTGATTTGGTGGAATAATCTGTTAGAATGACTCACAGAAGTCAGGAAAATGCTAACCATTCTAGACTGTGATAAAGGACACAAGTCCAGAGGATGAGGCTTAGGGGCTTTCCTGTTCTGTGGAGGTGAAGTATGCCATCCCTTTGAATGTTAATGTTTAGTTTTGTTATAAGCATGGTTCATTAACTTGTATGTCATTAGAGATTAAACTTAATCCTTAACTCTTTTCCTTTCCTCAGAAGCTTGGGCAGAGTGGGGCCGAAAGTCCCAATCCAATTGTGACACAGTCATCCTATTGACCAGTCTCCATCCTGAAGTTACCAAGATGCTCCTCAGCCAAAAGAAAGACACTTCAAATAGATATCAAGGATTTTAGAAGTTCTGTGCTAGAAACTGAAGATAGAAACCAGGGATGGGGTCACTCCATAGCTGAACGCCTCTGGCAGGAGCTTGAAAGACTGACAATTTAACAGCCCTCTTACAGAATGCTTGTAGCATTGAATTTCCAGTTTTCTTGGCTTTTTGTTTCATGTTGGTTACCCAGGAACTAATGCCAGTTCATAATTGCTCCAGTCAGTCCCCATGTAGAGTTCTTTATAACTAATAAGAATTCTGCAAGAAAAGTGAATCAGATTGGAAACAGTGGCTGTCCTGCCCAGTGAGAGCCCCCTTCCTCAAAATTGCATTTATAAAGACCTGCACTCCCTTAGAGAATGCCTTGAGAGTAGCTTTGTGTAGAAACATGAATCCCCTCTCTCCTAGCATCTGTGTTATCCCCCTTCATTACTAGGTAAGGAAGGGGTTGATCTAGTGGTACATATCTATAATCCCAGCTCCAGGTAAACGAAGGCAGGGGGATTTTATGGGTTTGAAGCTAACCTAGTTTATATAACAAAACCCTGTCTGTGGGGGAAAAAAACACAAATGTGTAATCACATCGCCCCACCCCCACCCCACCCCCAGCAATCAAACCAAGCAACTGTCTACATTTATATTTCTGCATATTTCCAATTTGGGTGGAGATTCAGAAGTTAGCTGATTGGTTCTATCCCCACAGAACATGTTACACCATGAAGGTTTAAGTTTAATGGATAGTGAGATGAAGTGAGGTATGGGTCTGAGAGCCAACCAGGAGTCTGTTGGGGCTTTCTCCTTCAGGATACCCTCTCTCTTGTTTGTTTGAGCAGAGGCTACCTGGATTGATTTGCACATGTGATTAAATGTGTATTCAACGTTGAAGCACAGAAGTCACCCTCTGTGGAAATCCTCTACATTAGAAAGACATTTAGAGTCCCTTATTAGCATAACTAAAGACTTTGGGAGAGTTTTTAGTAACTGGTGATTTAACAGCTGGGCCTTAATGCTGCCTGTGTACTTTCTGGTGCTGGTGTCTCCATCTCTTTATTCAATGAGGAAGAGAAACATTTTTCTTTAATAATTCCAATGAGGTCCATTTGAAATACTTTCTTAACTGAATTATGAGTGATGAATTTTTTAATTAAAAAACCCCTCATTATTACAAATATTGCTTCTACCTTATAATCATTCTTTAATATCTTTAAGTTGGTCTTATTAAATATCTTTAAATTGGTATTGTATGTGGGGTCTGCAGAAACGGTAGCACTTATAAAAATAATTTCTACATACTATTTTAACATTAAAATAATATGTCTTCACTCTTCATATGTGAACATAAGTATTCTCTTAAATTCTTCATCCCATTCCTGTGAACTCTTGTTTGCTCAAGTGTCTTTTAAGCAATTTCTATTTGAGAGGATGGTATTTTTGACTGGAGAAGAAAGGCTATTGCCCTATTTTACTTTATTTCCAGTAAATATAAAATGTTTTTTTATCATGCTTTCTAATACCATTTTGGTTATAAGTTGTATTTCTTTAGAACTTAATTAAATGAAATCAGTGAAAATAGCTGCTCATATTTATTTACTTACTTACTTACTTATTTGTTTGTTTTTCGAGACAGGGTTTCTCTGTGTAGTTTTGGTGCCTGTCCTGGATCTCGCTCTGTAGACCAGGCTGGCCTCAAACTCAAAGAGATCTGCCTGGCTCTGCCTCCCGAGTGCTGGGATTAAAGGCGTGTGCCACTGCCACCTGACTTCTCATATTTTGTAAGGTTACTTTAATCACATGTATCAACCAGTGCACACAGATATATGTCAAAATATTAGGCATTAGAATTTATAATATATTAATAAAATACAAAAATAATTTTCATTACAGGAAACTTTATATTACTTACATTAAAGTTTAATCTACAAATTCATTTTTTATTGAAATGTATGTTCCCTTTTCTCTAGAAGATCCTCTGTTATTAAAATTTATAAAGTCAGTAAGAAAGTGAAGTAAAATAACATATAAGACTGACTTTTTAAATTTTTTTAGGTACTGTGCCTATGTAAGCCAGGAAAAATGTTTTAACAAGTAAATAAAAATGGGGAAGTTGACAAATACAGAACCAGGTGAACAGCCACCGTCTATTCTGTCCGGGAGTGAATGGATCCAGCTGTCTGACCCCCTCTCTCTCTCCTGTTAATTCTTTTAAGTGATCTCGTACTCAGATCAGAAGCCACGCCTGTTGGAGTCCACAGAGGCTATCTAGTGAGACCTTACTCAGGGTCGGAGAATCTGAGCTTGCTTTACCCAGCAGGGCTGCATAATGGGATGATTTGACCCTGGCCGTGGTTACCAGGAGTTTGGAAATGTGTATACTTGACTGTACAGTGTGCTTTCATCTTGCATGGGAGAGGTCTTTTACCCTTGGCTTATAAAAAGTCCTTTGGAATAAACAAAGAGGCTGTTGGGTATTGACCCAGGCCCTCCCAAAGCTATCCTGTGTTTCTGTCTTCTCTTTGACTAGTTCTCTTTATCATTTCTCAATTCCTCTCTCCTCCACCTAAGAACTTTTCAAAAGGTGGGAGCTGGACTCCCACACACACACCCTAAGGCTTATCCTCAAACTTGATTGGTGGAGTGAATTCACACTACAAATTGCCTCATTCCTGATTGAATTGTGATAAACTGATCTAATTCTGCTACTTATTTTATTCTTCTGCATGGACCACCCATGGAAGTTTGCTGTAGCCAGACTTGATAAAAAGAAGCGCTTAGAACGATTGCGGCTAATAGGACCTTGGAGAGGGTAATCAGGAATCCAGGCTGAACTTGAGCCATTCTCTTATATCTGACTAATTACCTGAAAGTGTTTCTCTGTGCATTGCAGCAGCAAGGGCAGAACAGCAGTAGCAGCATGCGCAGAGGGTGGTGAACACACCTGTCTGTAGAGAAGGAAGGGGGCGGGGCATCTGAGGAGACGGGGCAGTGGTAGTCCTAATTCCACTTTACAAGTAAGGGAACAGAACATGGTAGTTAAGCTTGTTTTAGAATTTACCCTCTCTCCTCCAATATAGCAACGTTTATTCCAGAAAATATACTTTAATAGTACAAAAATGTAATCCAGCTCTGTGTGTATCAAGGGTACATTTTCAGAAAATGGCTATTCAAATTTTCAAATACAAAGTAACACTTTGTTTTCCTGATTTTTCTTTCTTCCTTAAGTAATAGTGATATTTATTCATGTATTTGCTTTAAAAATAAGTAATGTATGGATAACTTTGCTTGCATAACTTTCCAAGAAAATGTATGACTTAATGCTAAAATAAAATTGACTCATAGCCATTAATATTGCCTAATTTGGGCATTTGTATGACTTGTCTTCAGTTCACAACTTTTGAAATGAAATTTCATTACTTGTAAAAACTTAACCTGAGCCGGGCAGTGGTGGCGCACGCCTTTAATTCCAGCACTCGGGAGGCAGAGCCAGGCGGATCTCTGTGAGTTCGAGGCCAGCCTGGGCTACCAAGTGAGTTCCAGGAAAGGCGCAAAGCTACACAGAGAAACCCTGTCTCGAAAAACCAAAAAAAAAAAAAAAAAAAACTTAACCTGAACACTTTAAAGTTGAGATAAAGACAACATACAATTTATGAAAAAATATAACGTGTGAATTAGTATGCATTAAGAGTGCTGTGGCTTCAAATAAAAGCTAACTATTCATTTTACTAACTTCGAATAGAATTAGGAGTTCATTATAATATATAACCTTGATGCCATCCAGAAAATTCCGTCTTCTGTGAGTAAGGCAAGCCTATTCTATCTAATAGACATTCACAAATGTAATCACAAGACCTATCACATAACTTATACTCTGTCTAGTAGTATGTAAAATTTTATTATTACACTTTAGCTCGATGCTGTATTATATTAATTACGTCTGTTTTGCTTTAGTAAATGTAAAACTCAATTATCAACCTTGAAATTATTTTATATGAATAATTATATCAAACATTGAAGATTATCTAGACTCTAAAATATTTACTTTACATTAAAGTGAGTTGAAGAACAGTTTGTGGCTTAAAATGTTACCTAGATTATTCATTAAACAAAAGTAAGTGACATGGTCATAATTGTGTGTTAATTTAGTATAACTGTATTATAAGGGAAAGTTTCTTCAAACTCAGATATTTAACATGTTAGCTGAAAATAATGAACTGTACAAATTTCTCAAATTACTTGATACAAATATAAAATATATAGAATAATTTGCAAGTTAGTTAGTGTATCCATGAGTTTTATCCATACTGCATTATGTAATAACTTCCTTTGAATCTGGGAAGTATTTGAGTCAAACATCTGAATACTCATTTAAGTAAAAAGTGGAACCTATGTCATATTTTGTTATCAAATGAGCTTATTTAAAACAATTTTCCATTTTCTTTTGGCCCTAGAAATAAACTTCATTTAAAAAAAACTGTCAAAATGCTTAATAAAAGTATAATTAAGAGGAGAGGGAATGGAAGGGCAGGAGGGAGGGGAAATGCCAGACGGGATATAAAATAAATGAAAAAAATTAATTAATAAAAAGAAAAAAGCATAATTAACTATAAAAAAAAAAACTGCTAAGGACCATGGAAGAAAACACAGTACTCCAAAGGAAAGGACAGCAGAGTTGTACTTTAAAAATCTCTTTCCTTATTAATAAAGTTTTATTTTGTTTTAATTACTAAAGTTTTAATTTAAATTTCTTACATCATTTCCACATTTCCCTGTCCCCTCAAATTTCTGACTTCCCCTTATTGAATAATTATTGTTACATAGTTATGTGTGCACATGAGCACACATGTATATGTAAATACAACTTGTCCATTTAGTGTTGCTAATATGTACCTATGTTTAGGCCTGACCTCTTGGGACTAGACAATCTGTCAGGTGGCTTGTCCCAGGAGAAGACTGATTCTTCCTCTCAGCAGCATTAAGTACCTGTAGCTCTTTGTCCAAGGCTGGAGCTTTTGCTGTTTGTCCCGTTTTTTATTGGCATGTCAGTTGGTATTGTCATTGCTAGTCTTGTCTGGGCAGCTGTACTGTTGAGATTTCATGGGTGTAGTTTCCCTGTCGTATATAGATGGGTCTCATAACAGACAGCATGGTTCTCTGGCTGCTAAAATCTTCCAGTGTTCCTTGAGCCTTGTAGGGTGGTTGTTCTCTGCATTTGACCAGTTGCAGATGATGCACTGTGGTGAAAGATGCATGTGTGGTGAGAGATTTTAAGTATTTAAAATGCAGTTAGGAATTACACAAATTTAGGAAAGTAGGCAGTAGATTCCCCTTTAGGGTACATGACCTCACCAGCCACAGTATTTGGCTAGGTTTACAGCACTCAACATGAATTTAGTCCTATTGAGTGGTTCTTAAGTCTAATTAATTAGGCAACTGTTGATTATACCCAAGATTATAGGTGGCACTATTGTACCCTTGGGGATATCTTGGCTTGATGGCCATTGTGGTTCATAGTCTTTACAGCTAGATAAGAATATTGTTTGTTTTCTGCCTGTTAGCTTGCATAGCATCTTTAAATAGTATGAGACTAGAATTCAGGGAGGAGGCTTCCAGGTCAATTTCAGTTTGATTTCCTCCAAGCACTGTGTTCAGAGTGTGTGGTGTCTTCATTAGTAGGGTCTTAGCTTCAAGTTGTGGGAGGCAATCTAGAATGGCAGTAGCCTGCATTGCTTTGGGAGTTTCTTGGACTCCTGACCAACAACTCAGAGAGGCACTGGGGTTTTTATTAGATAGCCTCTGACCCTTGGGGGCAGCATTATCCCTCCAAGTGGTGCAACTTCATTTAAACTCTGTGTGTGTGTGTGTGTGTGTGTGTGTGTGTGTGTGTGTGTGTGTGTGTGTGTATTATGAGCGTGTATATACATACATACATATATGTAAACTCTAGCCTTTTCAAACATCTTTAGTGTTAGTTATCCCTTTAACCCCCCTCTTCAGGTAGCCCACCCTCACTTTCTTCCATTTTCCCCTTCATATAGCACCCATGTTAAACTCTCCTCCTCTCCCTTGGTCCCTCTCTACTTTAGTGGTTTCTGCAGTTACTCCAGGTTATATCCACATTTGTAAAGATTTGGAGCTAGGGTCCACAAATGAGAAAGAAGGTATGGAATTTGTCTTTTTGATCTGGGTAACCTCCCTTAGTATATGTCCTAGTTCTGTCCATTTTCCTGCAAATTTCAATTCTTTACAGCTGAGTAAATAATCCATTGTGTTTACATACTACATTTTTATTTGTTCATTCATCTGATGAAGGACATGTAGGCTGTTTTCCATTTTCTGGCTATTGTGAATAGAGCAGCAAAGAATATGGCCAAGCAAGTATCTGTGGAATAAGATGTTAGTCATTTGGACCTACACTGTGGAAGGGTATAGCTAGGTCATTTGATAGATCTGCTTGTAGATTTCTTTCTCCACACTGATTTCCATAGTGGCTGTACTAGTTTGCAAACCCACCAACCGTATATCCTCACCATCATTTCTTGTCAGTTTTCTTGATCTTGGCCATTTTGACTGGGGTAAGATGAAATCTCAATATAGTCTTAATTTACTTTTCACTAATTGCTAGTAATGTTGAACACTTTTTTAAAAAGTTAACCACTTATTTCTTTTGAGAACTCTACAGATCTGTAGTCCCCGCCCCATCCCCACCCCCTTTTATTTTTGTCATTTATTATCTTGATTCTTTTTCAAGTTCTTTTGACTATCTTGGATATCAATTCTCAGATGTACTTAGTTGATTGTTCTTTAGCTTTTAGTTTAATGATGTCCCCATTTGTCTTTTGTTGGCCTTAATTACTGGGCAAATGGAGTCCTGCTCAGCAAGTCTTTCCCTGCACCCATGTCTTTTTTCTTGTAGCAGTTTCAGAGTTTCAGGTACTGCATTGAATGAAGTCTTTGATCCTTTTGGAGTTGACTCTTGTGCTGTTTGATAGATAGGGGTCTAATTTCATCTTTCTGTGTGTGGTCACCCAGTTTTCCCAGTAGCATTTGTTGGCAATGACTGTCTTCTCCAGTGCATATATTGGACGTCTTTCCTATAGTTTTATGCGCCCATATTTGCTTCTTCTGTTTTTGTGCCAGTGCTATGCAGTTTTTATTACTATTGCTCTGTAACATATCTGGAATTGCAATTTCTCTAGTACTGTATTTGCTTAGTATTTGGCCATCCTGGGTCTTTTGTTGTTACTTACGAATTTTAGGGATCCCCTAATTTCTGTGGAAAACATCATGGGATTTTGATTGGAATTGCAGTCAATCTGTAAATTGCTTTTGGTAGAATGGCCATTTTCACAATGTTTTATTATCTGAGCACGGACTGTCTCTCCATCTTTTATCTTCAATCTCTTGATTTAAAGTTTTAATTGTAGAGGTCTCTCACCTCCTTAATTAGATTTATTCTTCCCCCCACCCACCCCTTTGAGGCTGTTATAAATGGGAGCGTGCCCATGATATTTATTCTCTGTCTCTGTCTGTCTGTCTGTCTGTCTGTCTGTCTGTCTCTCTCTCTCTCTCTCTCTCTCTCTCTCTCTCTCTCTTTGAGACAGGATTTCTCTGTGTACCCCTGGCTGTCCTGGAACCTGCTTTGTATACCAGCCTCGCCTTGAACTCAGAGATTCACCTGCCTCTGCCTCCAAAGTGCTGGGATTAAAGTCATGCACCACCACTGTCCAGCTTGAATTTTTCTTTCTTTATGATGTTGTTGGCTGTGGATTTGTCATATATAGCCTCTATTTTTTTATATGTTGAAGATTTCCTCAAGTTCTTTCTCTCTTTTCTAGGACTTTTACTCACATTATGAAATTGCTTTCATAGTGCTATCTGTATAAGTGATGTTAGGATAGGGCAGCAAATGCACATTGGACATGACTAGCGGACAATGAGTGAATAAAGAGTTCACACTGCTCCCCTGATTTAGCTGCTAAGACAGCTCTGGGTTACTTCCTCCTCTTGCCTCTCCCCCTTCTTCTCTTCAGCCTGTACTAAGGCACCAGGGCACGCATGTTGCTCTCAGCCTTGGAGAACTCGTCTCACCTGTGCCTTCCTCCACCAGTGCATGAAGCTTGCACCAGAACATGACTGTGACCTGTTCTGAGATACATTAGAACAGTTCCTGAATGGTGGTGCAGTTAGCATTGAAGGTGACAGACATATTTAGTCTCTGAGGTGTAATGTCACAGACAGCTATTTTCACATTGTTGGGGATCCACTGCACTAGGTCACTACTGTTCATGTTTGGATGTTAAGCATCTGTTGCACTCTGGGGTTTTCATTATTGAAGGTATGTTGGGTTTTGTCAGAGGCCTTTTTTGCATCTTTTGAAATGCTCACATGATGATCACATGATGTTTGTCCATTTGTATGACTTTATTTTAATGATTTACATATGCTGAATCATCTCTATCTCTAGGATAAAGCCATCTTAATCAAGGTAGCTAAGTATACTGTTTATAGTTCTTTGTAGAAAATCTGATAGGATTCTGCTGTGAATTCATCTGGGCCTGGGTTTGTTTTAGTGAGAAGTCTTTTTTAAATATTGGTTTATTTTTATTCATATGTACATGGTTTCTGCTTATGTATATGTACATGTGTTTGGGTACCCATAGAGACCAGAAGAGGGCATTGGATCCACTAGAGCTGGAATTACAAGGAGCTGTGAGCTCAGATCCAAACATGGTCCTCTTTGGAGGAACAGCAAGTGTTCTTACCCATTGAGCCATTTCTCCAGCCCCAAGAAAGGCTTCTTGTTACTGTTTGATCTCCTTATTTGCTGTGGTCTGTTGACGTTGTTGAGCTCTTCTTGATTTTACTTTAGTGGTTTAGATGAATTTTTAGATTAATCCATTTCTTTGAGATTTTCTAAATTGAGTATAGGTCTTAAAACTATATTTGAAATACTCTGGATTTCCTTTGTGTTTCTTGTAATGTATCCCTGTTCATCTCTGATTCTGTTAATTTTGGTTCTGTCTGTCTGTCAGTCTGTCTTTTGGTTAATTAGTTCAGGGGTCTGCTGAATGTACTTATCTGCTCTTGCAGAGGTCCTGAATTCAATTCCCAGCAACCACATGGTGGCTCACCACCACTTGTAATGAGATCTGGTGCCCTCTTCTGGCCTGCAGGGATACATGCAGGCAGAATACTGTACACATAATAAATAAATAAATCTTTTTTTTTTTAAACTGACTAGCTTTTAGATTCATTGATTCTTTGTAATGCTTTCTTTGTGTTTATGGCATTAATTTATACTCTGACTTATTATTTCTTTCTATATACTGAATTTTGGTGTGGTTTGTTCTTGTTTTTTCAGATTCCTAAGTTACATCATTAAGTCATTTTTTGTATGCTTTCTGAGTTTTTTTAATGTAGGAGCTGATAGCTGCAAATTTCCCTTTCAGGACAGTGTTCCAGAGATTTTGTTTCGTTGTGTCTTCATTTTCCTTTAATTCTGGTAATTTTTTATTTGTTTTTTATTTCTTTGATCCATTTATCATTTAGTAATATGTTATTTAATCTCTGTGACTTTGTGTAGCTACTAGACATTCATTTGCTGTTGTTTTTACACTATTGCATTTTGTAGTCAGATAGGACATACAGAATTATTTCAGTTTTTCTGAACTTGTTAAGTTTTGTTTTGTGGCCGGGTGGTGGTGGCCCACGCCTTTAACCCCAGCACTCGGGAGGCAGAGCCAGGTGGATCTCTGTGAGTTCGAGGCCAGCCTGGTCTACAAAGTGAGTTCCAGGAAAGGCGCAAAGCTACACAGAGAAACCCTGTCTCGAAAAAAAAAAAATTGTTTTGTGTCCCAGGCTATGTTCTATTTTAGAAAAACTTCCATGGGCTCCAGAATGGAATATGTATTCTTTGGAGTTTGGGAGAAATACTCTATAGACCTGTTAGGTATATTTGATCAGTATGATGTAATTTAATTCTTTTAATTTTTGTCCAGATGACCTACTTACAGGAGAAAGTGGGGTATTGAAATCACCTCCTATACTGAATTGGAGTTAATCAGTGTCTTTAATTCCAGTAGTAATCATTTTATGACATTGGGTGTGTCAGAGTGTGATACATGTGTTTAGTGTTGGAATGTCTTCTCAGTTAATTGTCCATTGATTAGACTGAAATGCCCTTCCTTTTCTCTTCTGACTAGTTTTGGTTTGAAGCCTGTTTTGTCAGAATTAGGATAATGACAGCTGCTTTCTTCCTGGTTCCATTTGTTTGGGATATGTCTCTCTAGTCTCTCTCTCTCTCTCTCTCTCTCTCTCTCTCTCTCTCTCTCTCTCTCTCTCTCTCTCTCTCTTTGAGACAGGGTTTCTCTGTGTAACAGTCTTAGCTGTCCTGGAACTCGCTTTGTAGACCAGGCTGGCTTTGAACTCACAGAGCTCTGCCTGCCTCTGCCTCCCAAGTGCTGGGATTAAAGGTGTGCATGTGCCACAGCCGCCATGTCACCACCACTTCCCGACTCTATCCTTTCTCTTTAAGGTGGTGCTTATCTTTAAAGTTTTTTGTAAACAGCAGAAAGATTTTTTTTAATTTGTTTTGTTTGAGATAGTGTCTATGGAACGAACGCACTGTGTAGCACATTCTGGCCTCAGCTAATCCTCCTGCTCCTGCCTTTCCAGTGTTGGTTAAGATATTCTTATTCCATTCATGTTTTTTGATTGGGGAATTGAGACCATTAACATTTAAAGTTACTGTCAATAGGGGTGTGTGTGTGTGTGTGTGTGTGTGTGTGTGTGTGTGTGTGTACACGCGCGCATGTGCACACACACTGTTTATATTGTCATATTTTGTGGTTTAGTCGTTATAGCTTCGTTTTCTTTCTATACTCTATTGGCTGTGTTTATTCCTCTTTTTCGCATTAAGTATTGCTTCTCTGTAGGACAAGTTTGTTGGACATAAATTCTTTGTCCGTTTATATCATTAGAAAGTTTTTTGGTTTTGTTTATTTATTTTTCTTCTTCAACTATGGCATGACTCCTTCATTCCTTCAAAACCAGTACCACCTGGGAAACTGACGCATTACCAAGTTTGGCTGCCAGGAGAAAATACAGCATTGGCTGCCTCTGGACCACAGCTTCTGTGTACTGAACCTCAGGAAACCCTACCCAGAAGATTTGACCTCAGCGATGCTGGTCTCTTCTTAATCATGGCTAATTCTTCACTCCCGGCTGACCAGAACCACAGATTCATGATTGAAAATATTGAAGGACCCTGATGGTCTTTAAGGGACTTTCAGAATATCCCTCTGAAACTTTATGAGCCAAGCCTTGAATCAGATTCACTACTTTTTTTATTACTGCCTTTTAATTCTCACAATAGCTTATTAAGCTCTGAACACTTGATGGCTTTTCTAACCCACAGTTCCAGAGTACTTCCATGGTCCTCCCCAAAACATGGTCAGGTCTGTCACAAGCAATGTTCCACAAACCTGGTATCAATTTTTGTCTTAGTTAGGTTTTCTATTGCTGTGATAAAATGCCGTGACCAAAAGCAATATACTCCATCACCTAGGGTACTCAAGGCAGGAACTCACACAGTGCTCCTGGAGGAGTGCTGCTTACTGGCTTACTCCTCATGGCTGCTCAGCCTGCTTTCTTATACTCAGGACCACCTGCCCAGGGCTGGTACTGTCCACAATTGACTGGGCCCTCCCACATCAATCATCAATCAAGAAGATGCCCCAGAGGTTTGTCCATAGGCAAATCTGATGCAGGCAATTTCCCAGTTTTGGTTTCCTGTGTCAGATTGACAACAAACAAAACCAGGACAAGGTCCATCTTTATTTCAGCTCCCACTAGCCTTAGTCATTTTACTGAGTTCACTTTTCAAATACTAAATTCTCTTCATTCCATTCAGTGTGTATGCTGTGTTTCTTGGCCATCATACAACTGGCTGATAACCTCTTTAGGTTCATTGAGCTATGTAAGTCTTCTTTAAATACCTTGACGTCTCTGATAAAGGTATAGTTTGTGACGGTTCATTTACATTCTGTGTCCTGGACTTCATCCAGATAGTTCTCACTGGAGAACATGACTACAAAATAGTGGGCTTGGGGGTCAGACTGTTGGCCTTTTTTGTTCTTGTTTTTGTGATGTGACTTTGGCATGTTGATTTATTTTATTGGTTGTTTCTGATGTGATGTTCTAGCTTGCCTTAGGCGGGGCTGCTTCAGGATCTGAGTGTTGGGAGCTACTTTAGGAGGTGGCTTTGTAGGACATGGTTCTGGGGAGTGGGTAGGATTCACCAAGGAAAGCCAGTATAGGAGTTTCTGGACAGGAGCTTGGCCTGGGAGTTTATGTGGCATGGTGGACTTGGTTCTGTATTGCCCAATTTTAAACCAGCTGTGATGAAATGGTGCTGCGGCTGCTGCTGCTTAGTGAGTCACTATCCATTTTTTATCTCTTTGAAACAAGACTAAATCTTTAATATTTAATACAAACCATTTTTTGTTTTTGTTTTTTTTTGGTTTTTCGAGACAGGGTTTCTCTGTAGTTTTGGTGCCTGTCCTGGATCTCTGTAGACCAGGCTGCCTTCGAACTCATAGAGATCTACCTGGCTCTGCCTCCCGAGTGCTGGGATTAAAGGCATGCGCCACTCACTACTGCCCGGCTCAAACCGCTTTTTAAAAGAGTTTATTTATTTATTTTGGTTTTATGAGACAGAGTTTCTCTGTATTAACAGCTCTGGCTGTCTTAGAACTTGCTTTGTAGACTAGGCTGGTCTCGAACTCCTAGAGATGTACCTGCCTCCCATGTGTTGGGATTAAAGACGTGTGAGACCACTACCTGGCACAAACTGCTTTTTTTGTTGTTCTTCAAAATTGTTGGAAACATGTTTGTCCAAAATGGTTGGAAAAGAAAAAAAAAGTTGAATTAGTCAATGTGTAATTTTTATTTACATTTGAATATGTTTTATTATTCCTTCTAAAACAGACACTCCTTGAATATGCAGAGAAATGGAAAACCTCAGAAGACCCCTTACCTTTACTGGAGGTATACACAGTGGCCATCCAGAGTTATGTTAAAGCTCGACCATACCTTACCTCTGAATGTGAAAGTGTTGCCTTGGTTCTGGAACGCTTGGCATTGTAAGTAGCACTGTGAAAAATTAATCAAAGACCATAATTAATTTTTTCTTAAACTTTGTTTTCTCAGGCTTTATGATTATTTAATTTAAAGTAGATTTTATTTAAAATAGTTCATGAAGACTGTACTGATACAAGAATTATTAGTTTTGTTTTACTTTTATTTTCAATAATCATTTGTATTCTTTTCTTTTTTAGAAGCTGTGTTGAACTTTTATTATGTCTACCTGTTGAGTTATCAGATAAACAGTGGGAACAGTTTCAGACATTGGTGCAGGTAAGCTTAATGACCTATTAAATATGGATGTAGTTTAATGAGTTGTGCTGATTTTGTTAAACTTGAAAGCATCTAAATGATGTGTCTATTTAATATTTATAGGTAGCTCATGAGACGCTGATGGAGAGCGGCAGCTGTGAGCTACATTTCTTAGCTACTCTAGCTCAGGAGACTGGGGTGTGGAAAAACGCGGTACTGTCCACTATTCTTTCCCAGGAACCATTGGATAAGGATAAAGGTAAATTTTCTAGAGAGAGAGAAAGAAAAACAAATGAATCATTAGCCTAGGAAAAACAAATATAACTCATCTCAAGATGTATCAAAGGAGACTCATTTAATTAAATTTTTTGTGAAGGCCTTTCAACTTTATTTGGGGGAAGATGTATTTATAGGAATTCAGAATAACCAAAACTGCAGTTTTTTTCCTCAACATCTTTTTATCAGAAGAGATCTTTTTATAGTACCTAGCAGGTAGCAATGTAATTTGTGTGTAATGATAAACTCATTTGACAGATGAAGAAGCAGAAATAAGGTAGTACCTGATTTTTCTCCAAATAAGAGTAAACTGTCACTGCTGGAACTCTGAGGTCTTCTGTTTCTAAGATTAATTCTGTCATATTTTGCAAGTCTTATTGTGTTTATTGTTTTATCAGGCAGTAGAGATCCCAATTAAACTCAAACTATCAGCTATCCCAGTAATGCCTGAAGTAAGATAGCTAAGTCATAAATATTAGACAACATTTAAAACTATACCACAAAGAAAGCAGCACGACTGTCTCCTAGATATTTTTTCTTTAAATTACTTAAAAATTATTTTGGCATGCAAAGGGATGATCTCTGTGTGAGGTCACCCTGGCCTAAACAGAGTTTCAGGCTACCCGGAGCTGCACAGTGAGACCTTGTCTCCAAAAAAAAAAAAACAAAACAAAAAAGATTATTTCTGAAAGTTAGTATAGATTTCACTCTAAACCCTAAGATAGTGAATAGATAGTTAACTGGAGTAATTAGAAATTAGCATGGCTAGTAGAAAAGGGCATATAGTTATCACTATCTTCCTCTTTCATTATTGCTGCTTTTCTTCTTATCTGTTGCCAAAGTCTAGGTAATTTTGCTCTGTGACAGTAGGTTATAAGGTCATGTGTAGCTAGAGTTTTCCTGCCTGGCCCACAGTCAGGACAAATCTCTCTCACCCGCCAGTCCCAAGCCGCTCAAATCCGATCAAGTAAACACAGACACTTATATTGGTTACAAACTGTATGGCCGTGACAGGCTTCTTGCTAACTGTTCTTACAGCTTAAATTAATCCATTTCTATAAATCTATACCTTGCCACGTGGCTTGTGGCTTACCGGTACTTTACATCTTCCTTGTCCTGATAGCGGCTGGCAGTGTCTCCCTCACCCAGCTTCCTGTTCTCTCAATTCTCCTCTCTGTTAGTCCCGCCTATACTTCCTGCCTGGCCACTGCCAATCAGTGATTTATTCATTGACCAATCAGCAACACATTTGACATACAGACCATACCACAGCACTTCCCCTTTTCTTTTCTTAAAAAGGAAGGTTTTAACCTTTACACATCTCCAAAGTCAGCTTGGTATATTTGGGAATTTGGGCGTAGCTTCTCTTACTACTTCCTGCTGGAGGGGGGCGCTGTATCTTCTGGGGAAACAAAGAAAATTTTAGGATCATGGAGTAGTCCGTGAGGCTGTATCATCTGAGCCAGTTGTCTTGAAACGGTTCTGGATGTTGGATCATCTGGGCCATGGTGTCATCGGAGACCTTTCAGGGGGTCTTGGCTGGTCAAACCTGATGTATCTTACTCTGGAACAAATCCATAGTCTCTTGCTTTTTGTGGAAACAAAAGAGACTCTTTTCCAAAGCAACATATCCTTACATCCAAATTTTGAAGTCAAAGTATCTTTAAAATATACATACTGGTTTAACTCAGCTTTCTTTACAATCAAATATCTCTCTGTAGTTAAGAATCCCAAAGACAACACAATCCAGACTCTCTGTGTAATAGTCATCTCTACGTGGCTTATTTTTTATATTAATTTTACTGTCTCTTTAAAGACTTTATTTTTTAAAACCATGTATTTGTTTTTATACTGTATATATCATCTTTTTTTGTCTCTTTCAAGCCTACGTATATTTTATACATATTTTAAACTATTACATCTGAATCTGTCTTATTGTGAATCTGTTGCTTTAAGCTGCAGCAGCTGTGGCTGCTGGCTCCGCCCACCTCAGCTTCCCAACATGGCGGCGGTATGCTTACCGCCAGCTCTGGGAGCTTTTGTGGGGCTCTATGCTTTTATCCATGCAGCGTGTAGCCCAGAAACCTCTTTTTTTGTTTTGTACAAGGCTAAATACACCAAGCAGCTTAATGTGCCACTTGCAGAGGCCTCATTCCCGCCATACCGCAGGTCGAGCGCGCACACCAGGAACCCGCCAGTAGCTCAAACCGGCAGCTGCCGCTCATTTGAGAGAGACAATTAAGAAGCTGTTTTTAGCTCCGTTTTAGAATCTTTTTTTTCAGGTTTTAGGTGGAAACTCTTGCCCCACGTTGGGCGCCATTTGTAGCTAGAGTTTTCCTGCCTGGCCCACAGTCAGGACAAATCTCTCTCACCTGCCAGTCCCAAGCCGCTCAAACCCGATCAAGTAAACACAGACACTTATATTGGTTACAAACTGTATGGCTGTGACAGGCTTCTTGCTAACTGTTCTTACAGCTTAAATTAATCCATTTCTATTAATCTATACCTTGCCACGTGGCTTGTGGCTTACCGGTACTTTACATCTTCCTTGTCCTGATGGCGGCTGGCAGTGTCTCCCTCACCCAGCTTCCTGTTCTCTCAATTCTCCTCTCTGTTAGTCCCGCCTATACTTCCTGCCTGGCCACTGCCAATCAGTGATTTATTCATTGACCAATCAGCAACACATTTGACATACAGACCATACCACAGCACTTCCCCTTTTCTTTTCTTAAAAAGGAAGGTTTTAACCTTTACACATCTCCAAAGTCAGCTTGGTATATTTGGGAATTTGGGCGTAGCTTCTCTTACTACTTCCTGCTGGAGGGGGGCGCTGTATCTTCTGGGGAAACAAAGAAAATTTTAGGATCATGGAGTAGTCCGTGAGGCTGTATCATCTGAGCCAGTTGTCTTGAAACGGTTCTGGATGTTGGATCATCTGGGCCATGGTGTCATCGGAGACCTTTCAGGGGGTCTTGGCTGGTCAAACCTGATGTATCTTACTCTGGAACAAATCCATAGTCTCTTGCTTTTTGTGGAAACAAAAGAGACTCTTTTCCAAAGCAACATATCCTTACATCCAAATTTTGAAGTCAAAGTATCTTTAAAATATACATACTGGTTTAACTCAGCTTTCTTTACAATCAAATATCTCTCTGTAGTTAAGAATCCCAAAGACAACACAATCCAGACTCTCTGTGTAATAGTCATCTCTACGTGGCTTATTTTTTATATTAATTTTACTGTCTCTTTAAAGACTTTATTTTTTAAAACCATGTATTTGTTTTTATACTGTATATATCATCTTTTTTTGTCTCTTTCAAGCCTACGTATATTTTATACATATTTTAAACTATTACATCTGAATCTGTCTTATTGTGAATCTGTTGCTTTAAGCTGCAGCAGCTGTGGCTGCTGGCTCCGCCCACCTCAGCTTCCCAACATGGCGGCGGTATGCTTACCGCCAGCTCTGGGAGCTTTTGTGGGGCTCTATGCTTTTATCCATGCAGCGTGTAGCCCAGAAACCTCTTTTTTTGTTTTGTACAAGGCTAAATACACCAAGCAGCTTAATGTGCCACTTGCAGAGGCCTCATTCCCGCCATACCGCAGGTCGAGCGCGCACACCAGGAACCCGCCAGTAGCTCAAACCGGCAGCTGCCGCTCATTTGAGAGAGACAATTAAGAAGCTGTTTTTAGCTCCGTTTTAGAATCTTTTTTTTCAGGTTTTAGGTGGAAACTCTTGCCCCACGTTGGGCGCCATTTGTAGCTAGAGTTTTCCTGCCTGGCCCACAGTCAGGACAAATCTCTCTCACCTGCCAGTCCCAAGCCGCTCAAACCCGATCAAGTAAACACAGACACTTATATTGGTTACAAACTGTATGGCTGTGACAGGCTTCTTGCTAACTGTTCTTACAGCTTAAATTAATCCATTTCTATTAATCTATACCTTGCCACGTGGCTTGTGGCTTACCGGTACTTTACATCTTCCTTGTCCTGATGGCGGCTGGCAGTGTCTCCCTCACCCAGCTTCCTGTTCTCTCAATTCTCCTCTCTGTTAGTCCCGCCTATATTTCCTGCCTGGCCACTGCCAATCAGTGATTTATTCATTGACCAATCAGCAACACATTTGACATACAGACCATACCACAGCAGTCATGAGATGGGGATTTAAGCCAGTGTTAGTGAACGTTCCTTGTACTCTCCATCTATTCATCTCTAAATATTCCTTCAGACAAGAGGTTCCTTCCTTTCTTCTCTTCTGCCTTCTCCACCATGCTTTACCCTTCTTCTAAGGACATCCAGGTTTATGTAGTATTAAGGCCATAGAGAAATGGAGAGTAGATATGTCTTAGTTAGGGTTTCTGTTGCTCTGAAGAGACCCCATGACCACAGCAACTCTTATAATTGAAAACATAATTGGGGCTGGCTTACAGTTTCAGAGGTTTAGACCATCTGTCATCATGGTGTTAAACACAGTGGTGTATAGGCAGACATGGTGCTGGAGAAGGAATTGAGAGTTCTGCATCTTGATTTGCAGGCAACAGGAAGTGACTCTGTGCCACACTGGGTGTAGCTTGAGCATAGGAGACCTCAAAGCCCACCCCCACAGTGACACACTTTCTCCAACAAGGCCTTACCTACTCCAACAAAAGTGCACCTCCTAATAGTGCTACTCCTTATGGGAGCCATTTTCTTTCAAACCAGCACAAGATCGTATTTATTTTACTTGTGGTGGTGATGGTGGCATGTTAGATAGGATCTCACTGTATAGTTGAGAATAGCCTGACACGTCAGACTTGCCAATGCTGGGATTATAGTCAAAAGTCACCCTTCCTGGCTGAACATTATTTAAAACAACAACAATAATTTTGGAGTAGCAAATCTTAATTATTTGAATTTGACATACTAGATTGCTGTCTAATAGGTTGATACCAACATGCTTTATTTCTAATATCAAATTACACTTTTAATCTTAGTTTTAGAAATATTAGATATACATGTTAATAGTAATATCAAATTATTTTAAGTATAGCTCATAACAGCATTCAAGTGTGTTTCTATGTGTCCTTTTAACTTTTAAAATGGTCCTCTGATAAAGGCAGGATTTATTGTCCCTTGTTCGTTTTACAGATGAGTAAAAGGAGGCTTAAAAAGATTGGTCATCTTTCTGTATCACATTTCTAGTGATATGAGACAGAGCTAAGAATTAAAGTTCAGTCCTGAACTTCCTCTAGTATTATGTCCTATTACAAGTGGCCTAATAAAAGTAAAATTATAGCCAACCTAAATAAAGGATTAGCCTCTCTTTCTATTTTCAGTTTCTCAGTAGCATTTTGCCAAACTCACACATTTTGTTAAATCTGAGAAAAAGGAGTCTCCACCTTCTCAGAGGGTTACTGCAGTTTTAAAGACAGTGTGCTCGAGTTCCTCACTGCGTGTTTTTGACACGGTAGCTGTTAGCAAATGGCTCCGCCTGTCATTCTCTTTGCTGCTTTAGTTCTTAATCATAACCTCGTGTAGCCACTGGAGTAATGTGGACTATGCAGCCAGGAGGGATTTCTACCGGGGTGGATTGCAGGTGACCACATTTAATACAACATAGGAAGCAAACAGATGTTGTCTTGAGAGACTCTGCAGCCGTAATCCTCAGTGTTTAGTTAGCCCTGTATTGTTTTGAAAGCAGCTTTAGTGAATAACCATGCAAACCACAAGCATATATTTATTTTCTCCTTTGAAAAAGTTGAAGGAATTAAATTTTGGTATCCCTGTGCTAGTTTACTTAAAATTTCAAATGTAGTGAAACAGGGATGGATGACTTTTAGGTCTAAGAGTCGCTGTCTGGTCTTCTCATTTAGCCTGAGATAGCCTTTGGAGAGTGCATACAGGAGAGTAAGCACACAGTGGCCAGGCCTCTAAGGGCTGTCCTTGTTAGTTTATAGTAAGGCCCTTGACATTTTGATGGAGTATTTGAACAGTGGCACTCCACTTAACCCTGAGTTTAGTTCATTACCGAATCTGCTAAATTCAAGCTAAACTATAACAACAGCAAACCATAGACAGGGCTCAGAAACTGCAGATATGGCTTCCCTTTGGGGTTTTAGCCTCCTAGAATGCAGAACTAGTAAATCAGTATAAGGCAAGTAGTGGTTTCAGTGTGTAAGCCGTGCTAGACTCAAACTTGTGATGATCCTTCTGCCGTAAATTCCCAGTGAAGGTAAGAGCCACCACCTGGCTTCAGGTGAATAGGTAGACTTTCTTATCATACTGCTTGTGCCTTTCTTTAGTTATAACTGAATAGGAAAGCTACTTAATGCTTATTTATTTGTCTTCCTATTTTAATGCCCCTCTGAAACATCACTGAAAAATGAAATCACTCCAAACGTCAAGAATGGTATCTATAATTCAGTCTACTCTTAGCCTATTAAGAGAATCTTGATTGTGAGAATTACATTTGAGACGTTTTTGTCTTTTAGATAGGGCACTGTTTCTAAAGCTGGTCTTAAACTAAGTGGAGGATGACCTCCAACTTGTGGTCCCCCACCCCCCATCCTGCATCACACCTCCTAAATGCTGAGGTTATAGTTAGGTACCACCATATCCTGATTATGTAGTGCTGGGAATCAAGCCAGGACCTTGCGCATGCTAGGTACTCTACCATTTGAGCTTCATCTACAGTCTGCAATTGAGGGTTAGGGTATGTGTGTGTGTGTGTGTGTGTGTGTGTGTGTGTGTGTGTGTGTGTGTGTGTGTGTGTGTGTGTGTATGTGTGTGTGCGCGCGCGCATATGTTTTCACAAGTCACATACATTGTATAGGTCTCAGTGGACATGTGACAGTACCAATAGAAGCAAGAGAATAGTGTTGGATGTCATACTTTAGGAGCAGGAGAATCTAATTTTTTGAGACAGGTTCTCTTACTGGAACTTGTAGGTCATTATTCAGATAGACTGATTGATGGCCAGTGAGTTGCATGAATCCTGTCTCCTCTCCAGCCCTGTGACTACAAGCCCACACTACCATGCCCAGCTTTTTATGAAAGTGCTAAGGATCCAACTCAGGTTCTTCATGCTTGAACAGCAAGTATTTTGCATCTCCCTAGCCCCCACAACTGAGATTTTTAAAGTCCACTATCATAGCCATGCTTAGTTGGTGTCACATGAACATCTGCTGTCATGATTCTTTTTCTTTAGATATATGTTTTTTGTTTTTTTGAATTGTGCTGTCAACATTTAGTCTGTATCCCAAATATGATATGGTGAGCTTTAGGTCACCCCATTCATTATAATAATTTGTACTTAATATAGTGACAATTATGTTTTTGGTTAGCCATTTCTCACAAGTCATTGAAATCACTATAGTCACACAAGGTTAGTTTTCTTTTTAAATTTTATTTTAAATTATATGTATATATATGTGTGCATATGGGTAGGTACACACGGGTGGGTGCCCCAGGAGGTCAGGAGTTTCAAATCCCCTGGAACTAGAGTTATAGACAGTTGTGCGCCACCCAGTGTGGGTGCTGGAAACTGAACTCAGGTACTCTGCAAGAACAGCAAGTACTCAAACTGCAGTCATTTCTTCAGCCCCACTCATTGTTGCTCTTGGGTTGTTATGTCCCCAGTCTCCCGTCTTATACTCTATTTTTTAGTACATAAATGATGTTTTAAATATTAATTTTTATTTTTATTTTTGTTTATTTGCGTGTCTACCTGTGGAGGCCAGAAGAGGCCTATTGGATCCCCTGGAGCTGGAGTTAGAGCTGTTTATGAGCCTGATGTGGGAGCTGGGATACAAACCTGGGTCCTCTGGAAGAGCAGCAAGTGCTCTTAACTGCTGAGCCATTTCTTCAGACCCACATCAATGACTTTTTAAAGCTAACTTGACTACTACATTCATTCTGTCTTCCCAACTTATCAAGATTACTTGGGTACTGTATTTATTATTCAAGGTGTTTTTCTTTCTCAGTTTCTATCATTAGCAGATCTACTAGCATACAGCTGTACAGTCAGGGTCCCTAATTTTAACAATAAAAAGACCACTTAAAGCCAACCACATTAGTATATGTCTCTAATTCTAGTAGTTTAGAGGCAGAAAGATCTTAAATTTGAAAACAGCATGGGCTACATAATGAATTGAAGACTGGTCTGAGCCATGCTCTGGGATCCTGCCTCAAACAGTCCAAAGGCTAGTTGGTAAGTACCTGCTTAGTATGCACAAGGCTCTGCGTATGATCCTCCACTACTGGGGATGAGGTGGGGAAGAAATTGAGGCTCTTGTGTATTCTTAGCTTCTTATCTGCCTTCAGTCATTTTATCCATATTATTTAATTGTTGCTTTATCAAATATACCTATTTCTTTTTATATCTGGTCCACAGTTCTCTACTTTTCTCTTTAAGTATTTGGTGAAAGACCATAGCCATTGTTCAGAGTTATCTTAAGCAAGAATGTTCAGTATTGAAGTAAGTTTGACTTCATTTATTATTTTTTGTATTATCTTATTTCTCTGAAATATGCTGACCTCCAGCTTGCTGCAATCCTTTGCCTCCTGGGTGCTGAGATTACACTTGTGACCCTCAATGCCCAGCCTCATTTACTGTCTTTATACCTTTAGAGATGATTAATGAAGCAGTAATGTTTTATGTTAGTAGGGTACATTGCCCGGAATTAATAAACCAATGTAACTATGTATTAATGAAGTCCAGTGCTTCATTCAGAGTTCCATAGCCTTTACTTAACAGCTTTTGTTTGTCTCAGGAACCAACCCAGGATAATACACTACATTAGTCATCTTTAGGTTCCTCTTGGTATGATAGCTTTTCAGACCTTACCTTGATGATCTTGACACTTTTGATGAATACTGATGCGGATATTTTGTGCAGTGTTCCTTACTTGAAACTTGATATTCGTATGATCACATTGGGGTTCAGGCCTTGGGGGAAAGGACCACAGAGGGAATGCCATTGTTCTCACATCATGTCAGCATGATTTCACCGTTGTTGATGTGAACCTTGACAGCCTGCCGACCTGAATAGTGTGTCAGTTTCCATTCTCTGAGGTGGATCTTCTTCCCATGTTGTGATCTTTGGGGTTTTTTGTTGTTGTTGTTATTGTTGGTTTTTTTGTTTGTTTTGTAATGAGGCTTGGTTTTAGAAGTTGTTTGGTGAGAGACAGTTCCTTTTTTAAATTTATTTATTTTGTATACAGTATTCTGCCTGCATGCATGCCTGCAGGCCAGAAAAGGGCACCAGATCTCATTATGGATGGCTGTGAGCCACCATGTGGTTGCTGGGAATTGAACTCAACCTCTGGAAGAGAAGCCAGTGCCCTTAACCGCTGAGCCATAAGGATATTTTTATGTACATCCCATACTTAAGAGGTAGGAAATTATCCTCAACCTCCTGGAGAGAGCAGAATCCATATATCCCTGTTCAAAATTCTGCACATATTTATGTTTTCTCCATTTACATACTTGCTCTTTTATTTAATATTAGTGTGAACTCATGGACATTTTTAAAAATACTTTGATCAGAGCCTAATACTGCTGTTATTGTATAGCTCAAATTACTCTAGCTTTTGGCTAGGACTTGTTCATTTTTCCTAATTGCATTGATAAAACCCTATCACCAATGGGTTTTCTTGTTTTCTCTTATTACAAGATGTTCCAGACTTCTCCTGCGTATTTCCTTGTCTCCTGGGTCACTGGATGTGTTTATTGCTATTGTGGTATCACTTTCTCTAGGTACCCTAAGTGGACTCTGTGTGTATGTGCTTGCATGTGTATGTGTTTATACATATATACTTAAATCTAATATCTGTATAGTAAGTAAATGGATCTATTTTGTTCTTAGTTAATAGTGATATGTCCAGTGCTAATGCATTACTACACTCTTAGTTATTCTTTCTCCATCTCTTAGTGTATGCTCTTTACACATTTGTCATATAGTTAGACTCCCAAACTTTTTTTTTTAAATTTTGTTTTTGTTTTTGTTTTTCGAGACAGGGTTTCTCTGTGAAACAGTCCCGGCTGTCCTAGAACTCACAGAGATCCACCTGCCTCTGCCTCCTGAGTGCTGGGATTAATGGCGTGCGCCCCCACCGCCCCTCAATAAACTTTTTTTTGATAGTAGAGCTCCAGCTGCAGCCTCATGTTAGGTAGATAAGCTGTAGCTAAGTTCCGTCATTAGAGTCTTCACATTCTACCGTCTATCTTGGACTATTATTCTGCTTCTCAGTTTTTAGAATCGAAATACCTTAACACTCAGTCTTTTTGATGTAAAGTTATTTTGATGTAAAGTTTTGACAAAAACTGTTACATGTCCATCCATAGTAGTTTTACTGTCCTAAACAGTATCTATACATCACCTGTTCATCTTTCTCCCCCAAACCTGACAACTACTGTTCCATTTGTGTCTGTAGTTAGGCCTTTTTCATGCCATATAATGACAGCCTTCCATTTGGTTTCTTTGACATAACTATACATTTAACATTTCTGTCTTGTGTGACTTCTTAGTTAATCCTTTCATTATTGGTTCATATATCATTGTACAGATGTACCATGATTTATTTTCTTACTGACCACCATCATTTTTAGTGGTTTGTACAAAGCTACTGTAAATGGTTATATGTAGGTTTCTGTGTAGTTACAAGTTTCCACATGAGTTGGGAAAATGCTTAAGAGTTGATTAATGCATCTTGTTGCAAAACTATGTTGAGCTTTCTAAGAGACTGCCAAACTGTCTTCTGAAATCTTTTTATGGAATTTTGTATTTTTGTCGGGATTGGGTGATAATTTTTGTTACTCTAGATCCTTCACCAGCACTTGGCTACTTTCGGTGTTGTAGCCATCTGATAGGCTTTGTGGAGATAGCACATTATTTTAGTTTGCATTTCTGCAGTGGTAGATGATACCCAGTATCTTTTCAGAGGTGCACATTTGCCATCTGTACATCTTTGATACAGAACCTGTTCAGATCATTGCCTATAGTTTTTGAACTATATTGTTTTCTTTTGGAATTTAACTGTTGTGGAGTACAAATCCTTCATCGTACCATGTGTTTTATGGGTGAGTTCTTTTACTGTTTCGTAGCCTTCCCCCTAAAGTCACTGATAGAGCAGGTCTCCTCTTTAATAGGGCCAGATTTTCAATATTCCCTTTTTTTTTTTTTTTTTTTTTTTTTTTTGGTTTTTCGAGACAGGGTTTCTCTGTGTAGCTTTGCGCCTTTCCTGGAACTCACTTGGTAGCCCAGGCTGGCCTCGAACTCACAGCGATCCGCCTGGCTCTGCCTCCCGAGTGCTGGGATTAAAGGCGTGCGCCACCACCCTTTTAAAATCACCAAATTGAACATCATATGGATTTTTCTTTTGTATTTTTCTCTAGATGTCATAGTTTCCCATTTTACATAAGTGTTTTTTTATCTGTTTTGAGATAATTTACTTGAAAAGTATAACCCATTTGGGTTGAAAGAATTCTGGTTTGGTTCTCAGTAGTCACTTATGTTTCTGAAAGTCACAAGGCATTCTTAGACTCGTATCCGGGAAGTCATCTCTTCTCTGCTGTTTTGCAAATATACCACTGGCTTCATTTTGAACATTACAGTGTTTATCAGTTTCAAATTATTCTGGTTTTTTTTCTTCTTTTAAATCAGAGTCTTAATGTACAATTCATGAGATGATTTCTCCTTTTATCATAACTAATACCTAATTTTAAGCAATAGGTCCTACCCTAGAAACCACCTCCCTCGGCTTTAATGCTTTAACATTTTGATGAGTTACAGGCTGGTTTGGGATTTTAATTTTACTAACATTTTCCATGTTAGTACTTCTTCAGACTTGTTTTTCTTTTGTGTGTATCATTTGAAATATCAAATGAAACTTAGTCACCCTGAGTTCTTCAGCACTTCTCCCTGCTTTTCTCTTGAAATAGTTGAGTCGCCTTCTTGTCAGCTTGTCATCCTTTGATTGAGTCTTGGCCCAGTAATCACCTTTCTTCCTTCTTCAAAGAGAATTGTTAAAGCCTAAAGCTTGCCCAAATACTACCTGCACCTCTTAGCCCATGAGTAGTACCTGTGCCTCAGTGAGGTGATGAATAGAACCACCTTGAGAAGGAAAGGGTTATTTCATCTCACAGCTTGTAGCCCTTCATCCTGGGAAGTCACGCCAGGAACCAGAGGCAGGAGCTGATGCAGAGGCCTTAATGGCTCCCTCCTCCTGACTTGCTTAGCCTGTTTCTTACATACCCAGCACCACAACCCCCAGGGAAGTCCACTGTGAGCTGGGACCTCCTGCATCAATCAAGAAAATGTAACAGGGACAGTCTGGTGAAGGCATCACCAGTTTTCCTTTTTCAAAATGACTCTAGCTTGATTCAAGGTGACATAAAACTAGACAGCACTTTCTGCTATAAACCTGAGTACAATTATCTCTGAGGCGATGGCTCCCTCCTCCTGATTTGCTTAGCCTGTTTCTTACATACCCAGCACCACAACCCCCAGGGAAGTCCACTGTGAGCTGGGACCTCCTGCATCAATCAAGAAAATGTAACAGGGACAGTCTGGTGAAGGCATCACCAGTTTTCCTTTTTCAAAATGACTCTAGCTTGATTCAAGGTGACATAAAACTAGACAGCACTTTCTGCTATAAACCTGAGTACAATTATCTCTGAGGCGTGCTTTTGGTTCTTCTGAGGTACTATACATAAGTGGCATAGATGAATTATAGGATGGTTTTGTTATAAGTTTTGACAGACTGCTGTGCTGTTAACTCCAGAGGTGATGTGATTCTACAGTCTTGATAACAATACGTTGCTCCTGGTTTCTCCGTATTGTCACCCCCACTTTCCTTTCATTAGACTGTTCTAATGTCATGAAGTGGCACATTGCCATTTGGCTTCCATTTGTCTGATAGTTTGTGATGTTCTATGTGCGCTTTAGCTGTTTGTATATCATCTTTGGAGAAAGATCTACTTACTGCATAGCCATCTAAAATGTGAATTTGAATTATAAGTGTTCTTAATATTCTGTGCTTCTTAGAAGCCCAGTATGGTGGCTCATGCTTTAATCCCAGCACTCAGGAGGCAGAGGCAGGTGAATCTCTGTGAGTTTGTGGCCAGCCTGGTCTAAAAGTGAGTTCCAGGACAGCCAGTGCTACACAGAGAAACCTTGTCTTGAAAAAACAAACCAACAACAACAACAAAAAAAAAATACAAAAAACTGTACGTGTTAAAACATGAATTCTCCTTCACAGATAACATTGACTTTGTGTTGTCGAGAACCCAAAGAGCACAGGATTGAACAGAATAGGAATATATTGTACATAGTGTCTTAGCCATATACTGAAATAGATAAAATCACAAATGCATTGAAGGGATTTGTCCTTAGGCAGACTTTTCCATTTCTTACTATTTTTTGTGCATATTTTGATTTATTTTAAAACATGTGTTAAAAAGACAAACTTCTCCTTTGTAAAAGAGTAAATACATCATCAACGTTGAACCAAGTATTAGTTGAATTTCTTATTCTACTATTGTCCGAGTACCCTTTATTATTACCCCGATAATTGTGTGGTGCTCTGTGTTGTTTAAGAATAAGTTAATTGGAAATAATAATTTATTGTAATTTTAAAAGACTTTGATGCAGAAATATTTGTGTAATCAAGTTTATTCAAGCTGGGTGTGGTGGTTCACACCTTTAATCTAGAGACAGAGGCAGGAGGATCTGTTTGAGTTCAAGGCCAGCCTGGTTTACATAGTAAGTTCCAAACCTGCCAGGTCTATATAGTGAGATCCTGTCTCCCAGTACCTCACTTCCCCTTCCCCTGAACCCTGCAAAAACAACAACAACAAAAAAAACCGGTTTCTTCAACCCCTTCTAAATGGTGCTCTAAGAATAAAAACATTTGCTGTACCTCTAAAAGTTGGCAAGCCTGAGGTGGTGGTGGTGGTGGTAGTGGTGGTGGTGCCCCACCCCACACCTTTTATCCTAGCACTTGAGAGTCGCTGGCAGGCTTGTCTCTGTGAATTTGAGGCCAGCCTGGTCTGTAGAACTAGTTCCCAGACAGCAAAGGTACACAAAGAAACCCTGCGTCAAAAAACAAAACAAAAAGTTGGCAAGCCTTAAATGGCATCACATGTCTGTAACCTTAACATATGAGAGACAGAGACAGGCAGGTCACAAGTTTAAAGCCAGCCTGGGCTACAGAGAGAGTTCAGGATAGCCTTGATATATATCAAGACCCTATTTCAGGGAGTTGGGTGGGCAGTATGAGCTCCTCTTAGTCATAAAAAGTCAAGTATGGTGTGATATCCTTACTGACAGTAGTAGAAAATTGCCAAAAGGGAAGCGTTTTAGTTTCTGTGAGTTTTTTAATTGCTTCTAAATATTTGTATTGCAGATGAATTACCAAATGTTAATAATTTATTGTGTCTTGTTTTTTTAAGTGAATGAATTTTTAGCTTTTGAGGGTCCCATCTTGTTGGATATGAGAATTAAACATCTAATCAAAACAAATCAGTTAAGTCAAGCGACTGCTCTAGCAAAGCTGTGTTCTGAGCATCCAGAGATTGGTACAAAAGGGAGTTTTAAGCAAACTTACCTTGTCTGTCTTTGCACATCATCACCAAATGAAAAGCTAATCGAAGAGGTGAGTATATTTTTTGTTAGTAATTATTAAGTGGATAAATTATTTTTTAACTAGATTTAGATTAGAATGTTTTGGACTTCTTGCTTGTAAATAATGGAGCAGTTATGTCTGTCTTACAATATGGTATGCTCCTGGGTAAGGGCAATTGAATCTCAGCTGCTTTCATAATCGTATGTGATAGATCAGACCTTCTGATTTAAATAATGTGGATAGTTTGTGCTGACTAAATTAAAGGAAATATGATAGTGTCTTAATAGTGTCATGGCAAGTTTTTAGTAGTATTTATGCCGTAACTTCATTTTTATTTGACATTAGGATAACTAAGAATATTTTTAGCTGACTAATTTAACAAGAAAAGCAATCCTAGGTAGAAGTTATATAAATTATCTCTGTAGATGTAGACTATATGTAAATAAACATGCAATGTTATATAACAAAATATAACCACTCAAAAACTAAATGTTTTAGTGTAAATGCGTATTTTTTTTGTAAAATTCTGTTTTAACTTCATTTGGTATGAAGTGCAGAATTTGCACAAAAACCAGGAAGTATAATTATTACTAAAAGGGAATTCTGCATTTTTGTTTACTTGATTTTATAATTAAAAGTTGAGATAGCATTTTGTGTTTAAAGAATTTAGATAAAGAGTAATAGTGTATTGAACTGTAAGTGTTTATTACTGTAGTACTCTATGATCACTGTTTTCAAGTGTCTTACATCTCTCCTGTATAAGAGCAGTAAAAAGAAAAGAAAGGAATTGTTGAGGTCAGGCCTGCCAAAATTCTGGCATAGATGGGGCAGATTATCTTCAGGCTCCTCCCCTTACTGAGGAGTTATTAGCAGTGTATAGTTGCAGAAAGGGGGATGGGGGTGGGGGGGCAGCGCCGATCAAATTCCCACGCACCAGAGAATGGCCTCACACTCCTATACACGTGGGCAGCATTCACTGGACTCGGATTTGTTTGTTTTTAAGATTGAGGAAATTGGAGAAGGGAGATGAGGGTCATCATGATCATATTTCATTGTATACTGATAGAAAATTCTCAAGACTTAAGGAACTTTTTATGGACTTATATGTTAAAGGGCTTAATATGTTAAAGGAAATGCTGAAATACAAGATGGAGAACACAATTATCAAACATATCCTATGTACAGTCCCTAGAAGACAGAAAAGCCTGTAATTAGAGTTCAGAACATGGTTACTTTAGAGGTGAATGCCTGTGTGAGGGTAGAGATTGTCTGATGTCTGTGTGCTTTTTCTTGTGAATGAAAATTAAGAAGATAGATGATGAATAAGCTTCTTGGATATGGTGAAAATATTAGAAAAATTAGGAAGAGTGTTTCCAGCCAGTTTCTAAGCTGGATGAAGTAAAACATAGGCTCCCAGTCTTGGACATTATTCTATTAGTTTAGACATTGTCTAATCTATAACTATTTCTCTTTACTGTTTTTCTTTTTATTTTCCCAGACAATTTGCATTTTTCAATTGCCATATATGAGAGCAAATTTAAAACTGAAGCTTTCTTATTAGTTGAAAATGACAACTGACAAATATAAAAATTTCGTATAATAGCCTTTGAAATGTGGGTGGCATTAAATGTACCCTGTGCTATACAGTGGGTAGGAGGGGTGGACAGCAAACGAGGTGTGTGGTCCTTGCACTAAAGAGGCTTGCTAATGGAGAGCTGTCTAAGGATGCAGTTATTCGATTACCTTTGAAGGTGAATACTGAGTTTGTTTCTAGATCTTTAAATAACCAGATCTTGAAATCCTCATCCTATTCTTTTTTGGTGTAATTATCTAGAGTTAAAAAGCAGCAGCCTCTTCTGGGATATACTCCAGAAAGATCCCTGGGGATCTTAGGGACCTCTGATGTTGAGCAGTGATACTATTCTCCTTTTCATTTATTAAGCAGGTAGAATTAACGGTTTTGATTTTTTTTTTCTTGTTCTTAAGCATGGTTCATTAAAGGTCTCTGTGTCCTCCACCCAAGGAAAAATGTCAATCATAGTGATTAAGTTTCAGGGTCTCTGTATATAGAGATATCCTTGTTAGACACTGTTTTCTGAGAAATAGATTGCTTTTGTAATATTTATATTAGAAACATACTTGAAGTTTCAAATATTTGTTGTCCATATGAGGAAAAATGTTTTAAAATTGATTAGTCAACCAGGCCCATTATTTCTGCTACAAGGAAAAAATAATCAAGTCACGTGCACCTTGAAACTTTACAAGAGATACTACCCCCACTTAGGGATTGTGTTCACAAATATATTCTATTCTCCACTTCACACATACACTTTTTGTTCATTTTCTTTTCTTTTGCTTGGCATAAGATTTTAATTTTAAAAGCATGCTCCTTAGAGACTATGGGGATAGAATTAAGAGTCAGATGTGACCTGGATTGACAGTCCTGAGGAAATTCTTGCCCGTGTGCGTCAGTGAGGCATGAGATTAACTGTTTCCCAATAGTAATAACACTGTTCCTGGTGGGTGTCAGACTTAGTGGGGCTATAAGGAAGGGATGCTCATCTGACTTCTCCTGAACTAATGAGCCTTTCATGGGTCCTTGGCGTAGGTAGTAGAAATAGCTGGCAGTGCTAGTTTACATCCAGTGTGTAGTCTGAAGACTTTGTCTTTAGAATAAACACATAAGGCTTGTTTGTCTGCTTGTTTATGCCCATGCCCTCACCCTCTTGTTTTCTCTCTACTCATCATTTTCCACATCACATTCTCCGGGTAGGAGAGTGTAGGTGAAGGTCAGTTGTATAAGATGTGAAAAGAAATTTTGTGTTCAGATTTGAGTCCCAAATCCAATATCTCATTGTATATATGAAAATAGTTTTAAAAATCTGAAAGGTAATGCGTATCTGGTTCCAAGCAGTTTCGGTTTAAGTGACACTTAGCCAGTGGTGGTAGCTCTTCAGCAAGCTCTTGTGTCGATTATCCACGCTAATTATGAAGAAGCTGGCCCCAATAAAAAGTTTGCTCATGTTATTGTTATTAACATGTTATGAAAAGTTTAAAAAAACCTTGCAGTTTATCTAACTGACATTTGCCATCATTAATGCATATTACAGTGCTTATTTAAAATTCGCAAAGCTCTTGTAAAAGGTAATCGATAAAATGACAAGAGGGGAGGCCTTTGATGGCAGTCAGACAGTTTGTTTTGATTTGTGGGTCTACTTCACAAATGACATAATTTCTTTCTTATCTATAAAATGTTACACTTTCTGTCTAGTGGTAAAATTATAATTACGTGAATGTCAGACATTGTGTTTAACTTATTGTAGATATTTTAAAATATTGATTGTATAGATATATATCTTTTAGTCCCTTTTTTTCTTGGACTGTGTAAGTGGGGTCAATTACAGATAAAGATTTGTTACAGTGTGACTGACAGAGGAGTAGTAGATGAGCACTCAGTGTACTGGGGTACCCAGAGGTGGTCCTCAGACTCACAGTCCTGACTCATCATCCCTAGGGGATTCCATGGCTGACCATGAACAGTTTAGGCTTTAGTCAGAACCCAGCTACTAATCTCATACTTACTTAAAAGATTGCTCAGTGATTAAGAGCACTTAGTGCTTTTACAAAGGACCTGGGTTTGGTTCCCAGCCCATAGCATAGTTTACAACCATCCATAACTCCAGTTCCAAGGAATTGGGTTATCCCTCTTCTGGTCTCCTCTGACACCAGGCACACATATAGTACACATAAGTACATGCAGGCATTCATACATACACAAAACAATAAAATCTTCTTTAAGGTCTTTAAAAAATAAACCATTACTAAATCACAAGAATGGAAATTATGTTTGTTCTATTTTTGTTTTGTAACCCGGCCTGGCCTAGAACTTCTGGTCTTCCTTCCCTCTGCCTCCTGGGATCTATCAGCAAGCACTTATTAATGTTTCCATACCCAGTTTCATATAATGAAACTTCTCAAATGGATTGTCACACAGCCTTCATCCTGATCATTGATCACCCTTAAAATCACACATTATTGTCCTCCATTTAAACACAGCACATTACACATTACCTTTTGCTTACTTTGTATTTGATGAAGTGTGTGAGAGATTATCAACAGGAGAGAGAAACACAGTTCTGTGGTATGAGGAGGTTAATGATCTTCATTCATTAGTCTTCAGGTCTTTTTCCCATCTCATTTATACTACAAGGAATTAAATCTTTCTATCCTGTGAAACAGAGATGATAGATAATGTTTGTTGTAGCAAATTGTAGACATCATTGGCTAATTCTGTTTTATATATATATGTGTATATATATGTCATGTATATAAATATACAAAAACTAAGATGGTATATTTTTTAATTTAAGTAAGCTATAGGTTAAATGATTCAGGTTGCTTTTATCTAGATTATATGAATTTCTAGAAAAGCTTTGAAATGGAATAAGTTTATATGAAAAGCAGAATAGTAGATCTGTGAGCTTATTTTTAAAGTGATATAGCTATATACAATGTTCTGCATTATTTCTTCCCTTAAGATGAGTAGACATTTAGTTTGTTAATCAATAGCCGATACGTTCTCTATCTTCTCTGTCTGTCTTCTGGTTCTAGTAGTAATTTAAGTCAGTGAGTCAAAGGGGAATAGTAAAAGTGAAGTGATTTTCTTTTCTGGGTAATGAATGGATCCAATTTAATGGATAAAGGATGTTTATGATTAACACTAGTTATTTACTGAATAGTCATACTTTCCTGAACATAGTTGGTATCCTGTGTTTCTTAATATTCTTTCAGAATACTGTATTAACTTTTATTAGTTAAAAAGAAAGGATTTTTTTAAAGAAAACTAGCCAAGTTTTTATCTCAATTATAATTTGATAGTATAAAAGTTAATAACATTTTACTGATGGAAATTGGTGTTATCAAATAAAAAAATTAACTATGTTCCTTTTTCTCTCTAGATAGATAGATAGATAGATAGATATAGATAGATATGCTAAAGTCGTTTCATGGCCTGTTTCTGTTTCCTTTGTCTGTAGATTGCGGAAGTTGATTGCAAAGATGCATTAGAAATGATCTGTAATTTAGAGTCAGAGGGTGATGAGAAGAACGCCCTTGTTTTATGTACTGCTTTTCTTTCACGGCAGCTCCAGCAAGGAGACATGTACTGCGCTTGGTGAGTCGCTGTCCTTTTTAACTAGGGAAACAGATCAGGTGGGGTGGTGCACGCCTTTAATCCCATCACTCTTGAGGGCAGAGGCAACCTGATCTGTGAGTTTCCAGGCCAGCCAAGGCCACATAGTGAGACCCTGTCTAAAAAAGAAACAAAAACAATTAAAAGAATACAAAGTAGATTTTAAGAATTCATATAATTTGGAAGCTTTTAAAGGCCTTTTTCTCTTACCAAGACAAAAAGTGTATTTTCAGATATTACAGTCTGTGCAAACTGATTATCAAATAGTTCATACTTTACTTTTAGAAACTCTGTGTTAAGGACAATACAATTAAAAAGGTTTACTTTATCAGAAACCACTAAATTCATTTTCAGCTTACTTTTACCAACCCGAGATTCTATTATATATTTTTTTCATCTGTATATTATCTATCTTGAGTCACTTAGCACTAAAATGTGGTAATGTAGTTTACTTCGTAGCTGTGGAGGTCATTCCTCTTTGCTGACTTGGTGTTCTCCTTTGGTGCATGCTTTCTGATCTGGCACATTCCCAAAACTTGTTACAATATCCCTTTGGGAGGCTGCAGCTTACTTACATTAGCTCCTGTTAACTTAAAAACTTGATTCCAGCCTTAGATTAGTGTTATCTGAGACTAACTATTGTTTATACTCAATAGCATTATTGGTCTTTAAAGAAAATTTGGCTAATAACCTTCTGGCATTTAAGAGTATTTGCTAGGCACTACATGGCCTGTGGATGAATAGAGAATAGGCAGGTAAATAAAGGGCTTTGTAATCAAATACATGCAAGTTCATAGTTACTAGGCTTTTCTAAGAGGTTGATTCTTATTGTGAATAAAGGTAAATCTTTAATACAGAGGAGATTGCTCTAAAAGTTATGGATGACTACAGTGTGCTTATCAAGGATAAGCAGATTTTTGGGGCATAAGATAATGCGAAAGTCAGTGATAAGTAGGGAATCATTGTGACATTGGTTTAAAAAGACATCAAATTGAATTTTATATGATACACAAATGCAGTCTGTTACCAACTCTGAAGGGCAACATGAAAAACTTCGTTTAAAAATTTGTTTTAAATGCACAGTTGGCAGTTATTTAGAAAATGCATAGTGAGGACAACACAACATAGCAGGAAGAAGAATTGCAGAGCTTAGACAAGCATTAGGAAGCCAGTGAGTAATCCAACTAGGAAGCTATAAGGGCTTCCTTATGTATATGGCATGAAGTGATAGAAATGTAAAAGAAACATAGTTACCAGTTTCAAGTATAGTAAAAAATTGCAGTGGGGGGGGCTTTGGGTCAGTGGTAAAGATGTATTCAAGTAGAAAGATGGTGAATGGGAATAATGGCAGACACCATTTTCATCCAGTCACCCATTGCTTAGAGATAGGATGCATCCTAGAATGGTTGGTTTGAAGTAATTTGTCATTAAGAAGGCTGCAGTGCTGTACCTCACTAAGATGATTAATGGATGGATCCAGTCAAACTGTATGTGGCTACTGTTGAACTACTGTTACTGGATTCATGACTCTACTAAGATTCAGGTCTTAGAAGAATCAAAATAAATGAGGCTTAGAAAGAACTAGAAAGGTGAATGTGGCCAAATTTTACAGGCAGATCTTGAGGTCCTCAACAGATGTTAAAATCCAGCAAGTGAGCAGTTATGTGAGCAGTGAAGAGGACAGAATTTTAAGGAGCTGGATACTGAAGAAAACAATAGCAGAAGCTAGTATTGACAAGAACAGTTGCTGAAAATGTTGATACAGGGGAAAGTCAATGAAGGGTGGAAGAGAAATTGATACAAAGAGCACATTTATCATTTTATTTTCTGTGAAAACGTTACTACATTTAGATAAGATTAAATTTTAATAATAACAATCTTATGGATAGATTTTAATTTAGAAGATACGTGCTTTATAGGGTGATAGTGTGAGTTTCTATCACTTCACTGAGGTGTACCTCTAATCCTAGACGAGTATGTTTTAGTCCTTATGCCTTGTTAGGTATTATGCATACACTTTGTATTTTTATATTACATAGTTAAAAGTCTAAATGTGACTCAAAGGTTCTCATTGTATAACTTTTTTAAGTGTTAGGTGTTTTTTTAGTAAAAGAGTTCTACTCTGAGATTGAAAAATACTATCAACAAAGTAAGAAACCGCATCTGATTTTTATTTGGTTTTCAGAAATTCAGGGTGTGGACTTATCTTGTATTTAGGCATAATTCTACCCATAGAATTAAAATCTAAAGTCAGTTTTAATTTCACATGTAATGGCTGGACTAGCATATTCCATGGTTATTCCATGGTTATTGTATTACTCCTTCTGCTTATCCTTCAAACTTTTTTTTTTTTTTTTTTTAAAGGGAACTCACTCTCTTTTGGAGTAAACTACAGCAAAGGGTAGAACCATCAATACAAGTGTACCTTGAGAGGTGTCGTCAACTTTCTTTGTTAACGAAGACTGTATATCACATTTTCTTCCTGATTAAAGTTATTAATTCAGAGGTAAGAATAATCACGGTATCTTCCCTTATTTAAATGATATAAATCATCTTTAATAAGATCTCAGCTTTTGTTATTTTGACATTTCCTTCAGTGATTTTTTTTTTCTTTCATTTTACTGCATTGGTCCTTGATTTTTCTTATTAATCCTTTGAAATGTTTGATTCAGAGAAAACTTAAGTGCTTGGGTCCAGCCTCTGCTAGGGTTCAGGTCCTGAGGCGGGGAAGGGGCACTGGTGCAAGGAAGAGTTCTGACCACCAAGTGGATTGCATTCAAGTGGCCCCCAAATAGCTCGAGTTGTCTTTGTTTATACTTAGAGTTTTTCTTACCACGCTTACATGAACATCTTTATTATTGTCTCCTATTTTTGACTTCTAAAAAATACATCATATTTTAAAGAATACATCATAATCATTATGAAAGCCCCCGTTGTTCTCCTTTATGCTTCTCCAAATACACCTTCCCACCCCCTGCATAACCTTATTCTAGACGTAGAGTTCAGCATTTCACAGGCCTCACTAAATATCGAGCCAGACACATCCTGCTCTCACAGCCCTTATGTCATCTGGCAGCTACTTGCGGTTGCAAAGTTAAAAAGTAATAGACATGGGTAAAATGCTTTAAGGACAACAATATTCAAACCCAGACAATTCTTTCGTGTCTGCAAGATAGGCTTTTATGCAGTTCCCCTCTCTGTAAGAGGGTCCCATGTCTCAGTCTCTCTGTAAAAGGCAGACTTTCATAAGGCACTCTTTCCCATCTTACCATATCATACTTCTTCCACCAATATAAGCTCCTGTGTATGGCAAAGATGAATCTATCCATCTCATATTTTTTTTTTTTTTTTTTGGTTTTTCGAGACAGGGTTTCTCTGTGTAGCTTTGCGCCTTTCCTGGAACTCGCTTTGGAGACCAGGCTGGCCTCGAACTCCCAAAGATCCGCCTGCCTCTGCCTCCCAAGTGCTGGGATTAAAGGCGTGTGCCACTACCGCCCAGCTCCATCTCATATTTTACATTGCATTTTCCCCCATTGGCTCATACTAGATCCTGTCATTGATTCTATATGCTTGGTGTCCAGAGAACTTACTCTGAACAGTTGACACTATGTCTATACCTGAGGCTTTTTCCCTATTCTGTGTTTGCATACTTTACTCTCCTTTCCAGAACTGTGAGACAGGGTTAATGTTCCAAGTGTTGTTTTCTTGTATATACCTAACGGTCCCTGTTGAGTCAGAAAAGTTCCCAGAATTAGGAGTTGTACTTAGTAATTCCAGATAAGAGAAACCTAAGTCCCCTGATGAAACTTAGGGGAAAATATTTGAGAAAAAAACAGAATTTCCAGGGGAAATTACAGCTATTACATGTGTGACTGACAAAGTAAAACTAAAAACTGCCCAAAGAATTACCAATAAAAGGCGAGAGAAAAGAGCCTGCAAGCTGCACCAATTTTGCCAATTCCTATGCTGTCCCGCAGTCCTTGCCAAGTGAGAGTCGTTTCCACAAGTGTCTTGCCCTGAGGAAACCCGTTGGACAGGTAGTCGTATGCTGATCCGAGACCAGGCTGCACAGCTCCCAACATGAGAACTTCAGTGACAATGGAAGACTCCTCCCGTCGATGTGTTGTTGGCCATGTTTGTTCTTTGGTGTGCCACCTCTTTGGTAGTTTGGGTCAATGGAAGTTTAGAAAGTGTGAAAAGGAATTTAGGAAATTACTCTGTTGCTGACAGTAGATCTAAAAAAAACCTTCCATAAAACAGCCACAAAACTTGATAAAATAAAACTACTCATCATTGAGTTTATACAAACATTAAGAAAATATCCCTCCCCTCCTAGAATTCAACATAAAACCTATAACCTACTAAGTATAGCAAAAAGCTTGAACTGGGGCTAGGCTATAGATGAGTTAGAAGAGTGCTTGCCCTAACATTCAGTGAGCCCTGGGTTTGATCCCCAGCACCAAATAGACCAGAAGTGGGAGTATGCACATATAGTCCCAGTTCAAACTTATCCATGGCTACATGTTAAGTGCCAGCTTAGGTATGATATGTGAGATCCTGTGTCAGGGAGAAGGAGAGGGAGGAATGGGTAAGAGTTGAAGAAAAAAACGCTTGGACTGATTGGTATATGGTATAATGCTACTTGAAATAACCACATAATTCAGATTTGCATATCCATCTAGAGACCAGAGATAGCTCTGTGGAGATCAGATGAAGTGTTGAGCCCTCTCAAATTAGGGAGTTAGATCTGAATTCTTCCCTCCTGCGCCCACCACAACTCTGGAACCTGTGAAGTGACATTATTTCATTGAGAAACAGACTAGAAAAATATAGCACTGATGGATGATAGAGAGCGTTAGGTAATGATCAGCTGGATTCTGGGTCAAAAGAGGTGAGTCTTTCCCTAAGAAATTATAACCATAAGTCTATTTAACACATATTTGGTGCTGTGTAGTTCAGAAATCCCCATGCCAAGTAATGTTTAAGAGGTGAGAAACCTGAACTGTGCCATAGTTGCAGAAGCAGATACAGAACTGCTTTGAAGGGACATGTCAGTACAAGATTCTTATAAAAAGCTCTGGTTAGGGTGAGCTCATCATCAAGGCTTACAAATTATGTGACTGCCTTTTGTGAGTAAATGTTAACAGGCAGAAGGATAGAATTAAACATGCAAGCAGAAAAACTATGAATTGCATATAAAGGCATGAATGAAAAAAATCTGAAGTAATTTCATCATAGTAGGATTGGGGCTGGAGGAAAGGCTCTGAGATTAAAAGCATGTACTGTTCTTGTAGATGACCTGAGTTGAGTTCCCAGCACCCATATAAGGCAGCTCACAATCACCTAACTCCACTTCCAGCAATCCAATGCCTCTAGTTTCTACTGGTACCTGCAACTCATGTGCACAGACACACAATTTGTAAAAATAGTAAAATTAACAGGGGTCTAGAGAGATGACTCAGTGGTTACGAGTACCAGCTGATCTTTGATGTGATTCCCAGCACCCAACTGGCAGCTTACAACTATCTGTAAATCCAGGTTCAGGGGCACTGATGTCCTCTTCTGACCACCAAAACACACACATATATATGTATTTAAACACTATCAGAAAGAATGACAGGATTGATTTGTCTAGTATGAATAATGTAACTGTGAATAATCTATAAAAAAACAAAAATACACAAAACAATAAAGCATGAATGACACTATTTGTCTTAGTTTGAGGTTCTATTGCTGTGAAGAGACACCATGACCATGTCAACTCTTACAAAGGAAAACATTTAATTGTGTGGTTTACAGTTTCAGCGATTTAGTCCATTATCATCATTGTAGGAAACATGGCAGCATGCAGGCAGACATGGTGCTAGAGAAGGGCTGAGAATCCTACATCTTAAGGCAACAGGAAGTGGTCTGAGACACTGCATATATGAGACCTTAAAGCCCACCTCCACAGTCACACATTTTCTCCAGCAAAGCCACACCTCCTAATAGTGCCACCCCCATTGAGCTTATGGGGGCCAATTACATTCAAACTGCCACACTATTAAACAGTGATACCTGTGATAAATGACCAGATTTTTAAACGAGTCAGAACATTTTGAAATGCAGGAACAAAGTAATTGAAAATTTTAAAACACCATAGGTAGAGCACAGGTTATATGCAGGTGAAGAGGCTGAAAGCACATTTGAGTCCACACATTTATAAAAGAGATGGGAATCTTGTCACGAGTGTACTCCTAGCCTTGTGTTGCTGATTTTCTTTTGGTGACCTGGATCGGAATTCAGCTCATTTCTATTTAAATATATACAGAAGACATCTTCTAAAGATATTATCATTGCATAGAATCTAAAAATTCAGCATGATAATAGTTATTTAAATTATCTACAAATTCTTTTGAAAGGTGAAATAAAAAATAAAATAAACCTACTACTCCATCTTCCTTTAAAAGTACCTTTTATTGCCTGTATTTGATCAGTAAGCCTTAAATAATAAATTTTTATATTTATTTTGTCCAGAAATGATTTGTTTTATCTTTCTACTTTCCTGCTCTTCCTCTCTATTTCAGCCCTGCTAACTCATCTTTAGTTTTCATTTAATATACTATGATGCCACAGTTAAAAATAAACTGAAACAGAGCAGTAGGTTTCCTAGGATGTGACTGTGTAGTTTTAATCATCAGCTTGTGTTACTACTAAACATCTCGCTTAGTCAACAGCATGGCAGAGCAGAAGGCACTTGCAACTAGAAGTCAGGTTAGCTGGGTATCAATCTTACCTCACTGCTGACTACCTTGATCAACTTAACCACTCTGGGGTTTGTTTCTCAGTTAAATCGAGTCCAAGGAGTGGGGTAAAAGTGCCTGTCCACCTTCATCCTCACTCCTTCCCTCCTTCCTTGTAAGGAGGCCATGCTGCTAGGCCTCATGTTGGGAAAACTTGGACTAGAGCTTCTCTCTCCATGATGACTGTCATAATTTTATGTGCCCAGTGGTCCTTCATAGTTATGTAACATAGATGGTAGAATACTCTGATGTCATAAACATTTGTGTTGGTAGTGTGCTTTTATTCACCAACATTCAGATTTAAGTGGTTTTTAAGAATTAATCTCTCATGTAATTTCACTGTATTATGGAAAATGGGTGTGAATTCAAACTGTTTAAAAGTATACCTGCTATGTAATCAGTTTATGATTTAAGTGTTGCCTATTGCTTAATTTTCCAGTATACACAGTGAAAACTCTAAAGAATGAGATGTTTGATAAGATTCTTTTTGTGTGTGTGGCATCATTTGTTATGTTTTACATGTAGTTACAACATACAAATATTTTTAAAACAAGCCATTTGCTTTGCTAGGTGTCATGGTGCACAAATGCAATCTCATCTCTTGTAAGTCTGATCCAGAACGATCATGAAGTCGGCCCAGCCTGGGCTACAAAGCATGCTCCTGTCTCAAAAATCAAAGAAAACCACTGGACGATGGTGGTGCATGCGTTTAATCCCTGCACTCGGAGGAAGGGCCAGTGGATCTCTGTGAGTTTGAGGCCAGCCTGGTCTATGGTGTGAGTTCCAGGACAGCCAAGGCTACACAGAGAAACCCTGTCTCAAAAAACTAAAATAATTAAAAAAATTAAACCAAACCATTTGTGGTTAGTGCGTTGGAACAAATCCTTGCTCAGCAGTTGGCAGTCTCATTAGGATTCCTCTCTAGAATATCTGTAGTTGTACTTTGTGGTCTTGAATCAGCTTTTGCTGATCTTTAGAGAAAGAGTTGACACATTAGAAAAGTTATTTTCCTCAAGGTAAGTTTCCTTATCCATACATTCTCTGACATCTGGATCCTTCCTTAAATTCATTCCCTTCCCCCTTCATTTTGTGAGTTTTCAAAATATCACATTCTCTAGAATTCTCACTGTCTCTCCAGCCCCTTGACCTCTGCTCTATAGAAAGGATCTGAGAAGTAAGAAAGGTAAAATAACTTCCATGTTTGCCTGTATCCGATGATCTAGGTTTTTTGTTGTAGATGTTTTTGTTGTTCTTTGATACAGGTCTTTGCTTAGTTTTGCTGCTTGTGTTTGTAATGATTTTCGGGTTACTTGTAAACCCATATCCACACCAAGTTGATTTAGAAGGCATGTCTTTTCCAATATTGTTATTTTAAGATTTGAAAGCAACACACGTCTTTTTTGAAAGCCCAATTAAAAAAAAACAAAAAACGAATCTGCGCTGGATAGTGTCAATTAACCTTTCCTGTTTTTTATTTATTTCACAGACTGAAGGGGCTGGACTTGCTACTTGCATAGAATTATGTGTAAAAGCTCTTCGCTTGGAATCTACAGAAAACACTGAAGTGAAAATATCAGTTTGCAAGACCATTTCATGTTTGTTGCCCGATGACCTGGAAGTGAAACGTGCTTGTCAACTGAGTGAATTTCTTATTGAGCCTACAGTAGATGCATATTATGCTGTGGAAATGTTATATAACCAGCCAGACCAGAAATATGATGAAGAGAATCTCCCTATACCCAATTCTCTACGTTGTGAGCTCTTACTTGTTTTGAAAACTCAGTGGCCCTTTGATCCAGAATTTTGGGATTGGAAAACCTTGAAACGACAGTGTCTTGCACTAATGGGAGAAGAGGCATCTATTGTATCTTCAATTGATGAACTGAATGACTGTGAAGTGTATGAAAAAGTGGATTACCAGGACGGAAACAGAGAAGCCTCTGTGAATGGTCTTTCTGGTGGACTCGGTACTAATTCTGGCCTGCTGATGGATACTGGTGATGAAAAGCAAAAGAAGGACATAAAACAATTCAAAGACAGGGGGTTTATATCTGCTAGGTTCAGGAATTGGCAAGCCTACATGCAGTATTGTGTGCTATGTGACAAAGAATTCCTTGGACACAGAATAGTACGGCATGCTCAAAAACATTACAAAGATGGGATTTACAGCTGTCCCATATGCGCAAAGAATTTTAATTCTAAAGAAACTTTTGTCCCTCATGTCACACTGCATGTTAAACAGTCTAGTAAAGAGAGACTAGCGGCTATGAAACCATTAAGAAGATTGGGAAGGCCTCCGAAAATCCCAGCCACCCATGAAAGTCAGAAGACCAATACTAATGCTGTGGGTAAACAGGAACAACGCCCCATAAAAAAGAACAGTCTCTATTCCACAGATTTCATAGTGTTTAATGACAATGATGGTTCTGATGATGAGAATGATGACAAAGATAAATCTTACGAGCCAGAGGTGATCCCTGTCCAGAAACCAGTACCTGTTAATGAATTTAATTGCCCTGTAACTTTTTGTAAAAAGGGCTTTAAGTACTTCAAAAATTTAATTGCTCATGTAAAAGGTCATAAGGATAATGAAGATGCCAAACGCTTTCTTGAAATGCAAAGCAAAAAGGTCATTTGCCAGTACTGTCGACGGCATTTTGTGAGTGTCACTCACCTCAATGATCATTTACAGATGCACTGTGGCAGCAAGCCGTATATATGTATACAGATGAAATGTAAAGCTGGTTTCAATAGTTACGCGGAGCTGTTAGCTCACCGAAAGGAGCATCAAGTCTTTAGAGCAAAGTGCTTATTTCCAAAATGTGGCAGAATTTTTTCCCAAGCTTATTTACTGTATGATCATGAAGCACAACATTATAATACCTATACTTGTAAGTTCACAGGTTGTGGTAAAGTTTACCGTTCTCAGAGTGAGATGGAAAAGCATGTGGATGATCACAGTGCTCCTGAAAAAGAGCTGCCTCCTGAAGACCAACTTAATTTATCTGGAAATGATGTGAATCAGAACACAGAAGGGTGTACTGGGGGAGAAAGAACAATGCTTTCTTCAGAGAGAAACATTGAAAAGAGCTTAGGAGCAGATAGAAGTGATGATTGGGATAAAAGCCAAGCAGAATCAGATGTGACTCAACAAGGCCAGCTCTCGGCCTCTGAACTCAGGCAAGCTAACATACCATTGTCAAATGGTCTGGGAAACCCTGAAAATACTACTGTTCTTCAGACCAATGAAGTAGCTGTGTCCATCAAGGTGTCTCTCAACCATGGGACTGAGGATGACTTTGGCAAGCAAGAAAACCTAACCATGGAAGGCACTGGTGAGCCACTGGTGACAGAGTTGCATAAACCCAGTGATGGTGCTGCTGTTGGGTTGTGTCATCCATGTCTCCAAGAGCAGAAGCAGCATGAGCACCTAAATGAAGCCCAGATGGCTCAGAATTCTTTAGCAAATTCCGAATCGATGAAGATGGGTGACCTTAACCCACAAAACTTAGAAAGACAGGTGAACACTCTGATGACCTTCTCTATACCAAGTCAGGCGGGACTTCAAGACAGCTCACAGACTCCCAAGTTTGAATGTGGAGGTGATGTTAAGACATCATCCAGCCTTTATAATTTACCTCTTAAGACACTAGAAAGTATTGCATTTGTTCCATCGCAGCTCAGCCTGAGCAGTTCACTGGGAGCTCCATCAGTACCTCCAAAAGCTCCAGTTCAGAAATTCAGCTGCCAGGTCGAGGGGTGTACTCGAACATACAACTCCTCACAGAGTATTGGAAAACACATGAAAACAGCACACCCTGACCAATACGCTGCTTTTAAAATGCAGCGCAAAACTAAAAAAGGTCAGAAACCTAACAACTTAAATACACCAAATCATGGAAAGTGTGTTTATTTTTTGCCATCCCAAGTGAGCAGCTCTAATCATGCTTTTTTTACACCACAGACCAAAGCCAGTGGGAATCCTGCTTGTTCAGCCCAGTTGCAGCATGTCTCGCCTTCCATTTTTCCAGCTCATTTAGCAAGTGTATCAACTCCATTGTTACCCTCAGTGGAAAGTGTCCTAAGTCCAAACATACCTGCTCAGGATAAGCATGGACAAGATGGTCTATTATGTTCACAAATGGAAAACTTGTCTAATACTGCCTTGCCCTCACAAATGGAAGATCTAACCAAAACAGCTTTGCCTTTGAATATTGACAGCGGCTCAGATCCTTTCCTTCCTTTACCCACAGAAAATAGCTCTCTCTTCCCTTCACCAGCAAACAGTGAGAATAATTCTGTATTTTCCCAGCTGGAGAACAGTACAAATCATTATCCCTCACAGACGGAAGGAAACATGAGTTCCTCCTTTCTTAAAGGAGGCAGTAGTGAAAATGGGGTTTTTCCTTCACAAGTCAGCATTGCAGATGACTTCAGTAGCACCAGTGCCCAACAGTCTGCATCTAAAAAAGTGAAAAAAGACCGTGGTCGAGGCCCAAATGGGAAGGAAAGAAAACCCAAGCACAACAAAAGGGCTAAATGGCCTGCGATTATCAGAGATGGGAAATTTATCTGTAGCAGGTGTTACAGGGCTTTCACGAACCCCAGGTCCCTGGGTGGACACCTGTCTAAACGGTCTTACTGCAAACCACTGGATGGAGCAGAAATTGCACAGGAACTTTTACAGAGCAACAGGCAGCCTTCCCTTCTGGCCAACATGATTCTTTCCACAAGTGCAGTGAACATGCAACAGCCACACCAGTCTACCTTTAGTCCAGAAGCATGTTTTAAAGATCCATCATTCCTACAGCTTCTTTCTGTGGAAAATCGCTCATCATTTTTACCAAGTGCATTTCCTAGGTGTGATGTGAATAACTTTAATAACAGTGTTAGTCAGGAAGGCAGTGAAATTATTAAGCAGGCTTTAGAAACTGCTGGCATTCCTAGCACATTTGAGAGTGCCGAAATGCTTTCTCAGGTTGTTCCTGTAGGCAGTGTCTCCGATGGAGTACAAGTAAACACAGCAGGGCTGCCAGGTCCAACTGAGACACCCTTATTACAGACTGTCTGCCACCCGAACACCTCACCAACAAACCAGAATAGAACACCAAATTCCAAAACTTCCACCATCAAGGAATGTAACAATTTGCCCATCTTTACACCAAATGATTTACTACTCAAGACTATTGAAAATGGTCTGTGCTCCAATTCATTCACTAACTCTACCGAGCCGTCGCAAAATTTTACTGGTAGTAGCACACATGTTTCTGTTATAAGTGGTCCTCAAAATACAAGATCCAGTGCTTTGAATAAAAAAGGAAATAGTGCATCTAAGAGAAGAAAAAAAGTTGCTCCTCTAGTAATGATACCCAATGCTTCCCCAAATGTGGTACCAACTGACTTGACAATGGAGCTTACAGCAAAGAACCTTAAGGTCCCTGATACCAACGTTCGTTCAGATGTAATTCCAAATTGTGAACCTCAGGTTTTGGTGGAAAATCTCACACAGAAATTAAATAACATTGACAATCATTTGTTTATAACTGATGTAAAAGAGAACTTTAAAGCCAATGTTGAACCACACCCAGTGTTAGCCCCTTTATCCTTAAAAACTGAAAATGGTGATTCCCGAATGATGGCTTTGAGTTCATGCACATCAGTGACTTCTGATTTGCAGGTTTCTGAAGACAATGTTATACAGAACTTTGAGAAGACTCTTGAAATTATTAAAACTGCTATGAATTCTCAAATACTTGAGGTAAAAAGTGGATCTCAGGGTACTGGTGAGACACCACAGAATGCTCAGATAAATTACAGCATGCAGCTTCCTTCAGTAAACCCTATCCAAGATAGTAAGTTACCTGATTCTCCTCAGTGTTCCTCTTTCCTAACTGTAATGCCAACAAAAAATAACATTCTTCAGTCTGAAGCATTACATGAGGAGGATCAAATACAGGACATTTTAGAAGGTTTGCAAAACTTAAAATTAGAAACTGACCTCTCCACTCCAGCTTCCCAGTGTATGCTAATAAACACACCAGTAACACTGCCCCCTACTCCTACTAAATCAACTCCAAATACTGCAGTCCAGCCAGTTTCCGAAACAATACATATCCAGCTTAACGACAGAGTTAATAAGCCCTTTGTGTGTCAGAACCAAGGCTGTAACTACAGTGCCATGACAAAGGATGCCCTGTTCAAACACTACAGTAAAATCCACCAGTATACTCAAGAGATGATTCTTGAGATTAAGAAGAATCAGTTAAAATTTGCTCCATTTAAATGTGTAGTACCTACATGTACCAAAACATTTACAAGAAATTCTAATCTCCGGGCACACTGTCAGTTGGTGCATCATTTTACAACAGAAGAAATGGTAAAGTTAAAAATAAAAAGACCATATGGAAGAAAATCTCAGAGTGAAAATTTGTCAGCTCCACAAATTACTCAAGTGAAAAAACAGATACTCATAGCGGAAGAAATGAAAACAGACTTACAGCCTGCCGTGGAGTTACCAGCAGTGACAGATGACGCTCTTGGCAGTGTAGCAGTAATCCCAGAAAAACAACTTACAGAAAAAAAAAGTCCTGAGCAACCAGAAAGTTCTTCACAACCTGTCACAATCACTGTTGAACAATGTAATACAAATCTTACAAACATGAAAACCAAAGGAAGGAAAATTAAGAGACATAGAAAAGAAAAGGATGAAAAAAGAGAAAAGAATCCAGTCTCCCAGTGTGTTGAATTTCCAGCAAGATACAGTCCATATAGACCTTACTGCTGTGTTCACCAGGGATGTTTTGCTGCATTTACAATACAGCAAAACTTGATTCTTCATTACCAGGCTGTACATAAATCAAATCTTCCTACGTTTTCTGCAGAGGTGGAAGAGGAAAGTGAGGTTGGCAGAGAAAGTGAAGAAGCTGAAACTAAACAATCAATGAAAGAATTTCGGTGTCAGGTGAGTGACTGTTCTAGAATTTTCCAAGCAATTACTGGCCTAATACAGCACTACATGAAACTTCATGAAATGACCCCTGAGGAAATTGAAACCATGACTGCTGCTGTGGATGTTGGCAAATTTCCTTGTGACCAGTTGGAGTGTAAATCTTCTTTTACAACATATCTGAGCTATGTTGTTCATCTTGAGGTAGACCATGGAATTGGAACAAGGACAAGTAAAACAGAAGAAGATGGCATATACAAGTGTGATTGTGAAGGCTGTGACCGGATATATGCAACTCGGTCTAATCTCCTCCGACACATTTTTAATAAGCATAATGACAAACATAAGGCTCATCTGATTCGGCCAAGAAAATTAACTGGCCAGGAAAATATATCAAGTAAGGCAAACCAAGAAAAATCAAAGTCTAAGCATCGGGCAGCAAAACACAGCAGATCTGGAAAAGAAGGAATAAAAATGCCTAAGACCAAGCGAAAGAAAAAAAGTAATTTCGAAAGCAATAGTGCAAAAGTTGTGCAGATTGAAGAAAATAAGCCTTATTCTCTAAAACGTGGAAAGCATGTATATTCCATAAAGGCTAGAAACGACGCCTTGTCAGAGTGCACAAGCAAATTTGTGACGCAGTATCCATGTATGATAAAGGGGTGTACTTCTGTTGTTACAAGTGAAAGCAATATAATTAGACATTATAAGTGCCATAAATTGTCCAAAGCATTTACATCACAACACCGCAATATTCTTATTGTCTTCAAGCGGTATGGCAACCCACAAGGAAAGGAGACTTCTCAGCAAGAGGATGGTAAAGATGATATAAAAGATTCTGACACGTTTGTGTTAGAGAAAAGTGATAATACAAAAACAGCTACCATCCCACAGGAAGAAGGTATAAAAGGTGAAAAAGATGAAATGGATGAGCTAACAGAATTATTTATTACAAAATTAATAAATGAAGATAGCACAAATGTAGAAACTCAAGTTAATACTGCTTTAAAGGTAAATAATGATTTTCAGGAAAATGATTCCAGCCTACCAGAAAAACAAAAGACAGGTAATATGAAGAGAGTTTATAAGGAAAAAAGCACTGTGCAGAATAAGAAAAGAAAGGTTGAAAAAACTGAGCCAGAATTATCATTGGAGGTAAATACCTCACGTAAGGACGAAGAGACTGCTGTGGCAGTTCAAACCACCGAGGAGCATCCTGCATCCTTTGACTGGAGCTCCTTCAAACCAATGGGATTTGAAGTGTCATTTCTTAAGTTCCTGGAAGAGTCTGCAGTGAAGCAGAAGAAAAATACTGACAGAGACCATTCAAATGGTGGAACTAAGAGAGGATCCCATTCAAGTTCAAGGAGAAATGTTGATAAGACCGCTGTGACTGGTGGGAATCACACGTGTTCTTGTAAAGAAAGTGAAATCTTTGTACAGTTTGCCAATCCCTCCAAGCTTCCATGCAGTGAGAATGTAAAAATTGTTTTAGACAAGACTCTTAAAGATTGCAGTGAGCTTGTCCTAAAACAGCTTCAGGAAATGAAACCTACTGTCAGCCTAAATAAACTTGAAGTACTATCAAATGATCCAGATAGGACTGTTTTGAAAGAAGTCAGTATAGGTAAAGCCACAGGCAGAGGGCAGTACTGATAGGTAACTCATGTACTATAAATGCATATCATTTGTAGTTTTATTTTAAATAGAAAGCCATCAAGCATGCTGTAATTGTGAGCTTTTTAATTTGTTGACATGAATTAACCTAGCTTTAAAAAATGAGGAAAAAAAAAAAGCCATGACATTTGTCATGTAGAACTTTATTTTATCCCTATGGGACTTGAGCAAAATCAATACTTCAGTTATTGTAAATAATTGAGTTAAGCCTCAAATTTCTGTCACCTAGTTGTCCTTTCCATGAATTATACTGAATTATCTGTATGACTGGTATCTTTTTAGCAGATCACCACTCATGTATAGCAGTACTCTTTATTTGTAGATAGGTTTTGTATATATTTATTATTGTAAATCATTTGCTGCCACCAGCAGTCTGTAAGTCTAAATAAGTAAATGATACATTTATATTTGCAATTTTAATTTTAATGAAGTGATCAAGTTTTTAAACTTTTATTGTTTTAAATTAAGAACTTTTTGAACTAAAACTAGAAACTGCCGTAGTTAATTTTTTTTAACATAAAAAAATTTGCAAGATGCTGTCAAGGTGGTTGGCACGGTAGGCACATTACAGCGTTCTGCTTTGTGAATTTGCCATCCTCCATTCTTGGATGGTGTTCATGTGAATCAGAGCAGACTCCTCCGTAGTTTCATAGAGCTACAGATTTTTTTTTCCTTTTTCCATTGCTTCTAATTGGATATAGTTACTATGAGTCCATGAAATGTAATGGAAATGTGAATAAAGACTTTGCTACATTGAAGATTTTCAACATTGGTCTTTTAAAATATCCTTTGTCAGTGTGATAGGGACTAGTAGTGGAGCCGTGTAAATACCCAAGGTGGTGGTTTGTGAAGTAGCCCAGTGTTGCCTTAAATAAAATCACATTTCAGTCCTTCTTTCGTATGTGATCTTCTAAAGATTTTTTTTCTTCCCATTTTCTGAGATTTATGGATGGTGTATAGCTTTAAACTGTATAAACTTTTGTGGAAAGAATTTTTTAGACATTTTATAAATTTTAAAATTGGTATCATCAAAGTGAGCCCATCTTGCGTTTATAAAATGCAAGAATCCTTAACATTTATAGTTACATAGATGAAACACTTTCTATAAGGAAGTCATATGTTTTGATTTTACTATTTATAGGCATTAGGTTGTGCAGATTTGTCTGTATTTTTCACATTATCTAATGATACTGTTTTCATTAGATTAGTCTTCAAGAACAGTATTAGTCATGATTGATTACTTGATCATTCAGTATCTAATTCTAGCTTAGCTTTATTCACCAGACCTATGCTTCAAGGTAGGAGTTATTTCTGGAGCACTGACCGCCTCGTGGAAAGCACAGCTAAAGTCAGTACTGGAAACAAGGCATCCTTTGAATAGTTACTTTCATCTTTGTTTGCCATCATAGCATTATTGTTTTGTTTTCTTTTGTTTGACATATTATAAAGCAGTTGCATTCACAGTGTTAGCCTGAGCTGTGGTGTTGTGGTCACATGGATGTGTGTATCCCCTGTACAGCATCAGACTTGCAGGAGAAATGAATCACTTGACTGAAATTGCTGGGACTCTGAATAAATAAGCATGGTGAAGGAATGAACTTAATTTCTTTTGGAAACTTTAAAGTTTTATTATTAAAACATTACAGTTTTATTGAGGGACCTAGTGAGTTGTGTTGAGTAGTTGGTTTCACCTTAAGGTTTCTTTCCAGTATGCATAAAACTTGACACATTAAAATCCTTACCATTTGATAAGCCCACTGTTATTTATTAATGTTAAAATAAAGGTGGTTTTCATGGGTGATTTATATTTTTTATACAACTGAATTATGTTTGTTCATGGGATGTTTCCATACAGTTTTCTTAGGAGCGCTCCCAGCTCTTAAAGATGGATACTTAGCAAAACTGTCTGAGAGAATGCAGTAGCAGAGAGGTTCGTTATGAGTCATTGTAAGTTCGCCCCTGTAAAGCGAGAACTGCAGTGCACAGCCAGGCACTGTGGTCCACACACCCGATTCTAGTACTCAGAATTGCCTCACAACCCAGGCCAGCCTGTGCTACAGAACAAAGGCCTGTCTGCAGAAACAAGAAAGGGTACTGACAATATGGAAGAGAAGACCCACAGAGTGTGCATTGTCTTTCCTTATTAGAATATTGACCACTAGACATTCCTTCAGTTATTCTGCTGTATTATCAGAGAAAGAGCTTGCCAGCATTGAGTGGTATTTGTTTATTTATTTTATAGGTAGTGAATGCTAAAGTAATTATGAGAGTGAGCTCTTTTTAGTGTGAAACATGAAAGCATAAAACAAGAATGAACTTACAGAGTAGCATGCTAGTAAAGCTGATACGGAATATAAAGTCAATATTAAATAACTATTTTTCTCAATCTGCTTTTTTATTTTTATTTTTATTTTTTATTCAAGACAGGGTTTCTCTGTGTAGCCCTGGCTGTCCTGGAACTCAAAGAGATCCACCTGTCTCTGCCTCTGATCACTGGGATTAAAGGTGTATACCACCATGCCCAGTTTCAATCTGTTCTTAAAATATCTTCTTGCAACCTAAATTTACCCAAAGTTTCATCATTAAAGACTGGAGTTTTTTTCTCTGTTTAAATCCCAAGGATTTTAATAGTACAATTTAGAACTTGGTTATTCAAAGTACCCCATTACCCCAGTTAAACTTAACAGTTCTGGGAACTTGCAGCTGTGTTAACTTCAGTTATGGTTTAAAAGGCTAGACAGATGAAATTATTAATGAAGAAAAAGGTGGTCATTGCGTGCATATAAGTTGAACAGCTTGGGCCGGAGGGATAGCTCAGCCGTTAAAGGCTAGGCTCACAACCAAAATATAAGAATAAGTTGAACAGCTTAACAACAACAAGTACTCATTTTAGGCAGTTGGAATTGTTCAGCGAATAGACTGGGTAAACTGGAGATTAACAAGACATGTTTCTAGTTTAGAAAAAGTGTTGCCAACAGAGTTAATACACCTTGATGAATTGGGGAGAAACTAGTGTTTATGAAGATCCTAGAAAGCATGGAGTCCAAACCTTCTTCGGGGTCATGGATTGTGAGTTGTGGTCCGAGAAGATTTCCTGTGTGTCACAGCCTCTCTGAAAGGACAGTGTATATTAGCATATTAGGTATTTTAAAGTCTTGTAGAAAACAAGGTTGTTAAAGAGAGAATCTTCCAGGCTTAGCTGATAATGAAAACGTTTTTCTTTTTTGTTGTTAAAAGTGTGTCCCACTATATTAATGTCTGAGGGACAAACTGAGAACTGTCTCAGGTCTGTTGGTATATTGTTTACTTGCGTGCATGAGACCTTGAGCTCCATCCCCAGCATGACCAAAAAGGAGTGGGCACTTAGTGTTAGGCTCAGAATTGGTAATCTGGTGTGCACCATCTCAGCTGTATATAGATGGTGATTTTTCTGATGGACCTGCCATTCCAATTTTTTGGTCCTCATTTATTGGTTGTTAATGATTTGAATATAATTCTATATTCAATAATACTTAGGAACATTGACTGGAGGGTTTTTATGCTCCCAAATCCAGTCTTCCTGTCAAAGTTCCTGCTAAGCCTTACAATGCTGCAGTCCTGCTCATTTGCATGACTGGTTCCTTATCCTTCAGTTCTCAGCTTTCATCCCCCTCCACATGTCACTCCACAGACAGGACTTTCGGCTGACTTTCCCAATATGTTTTCTTTTACTGGGTTCTTTTTAATAAAGGATTATAGGTGGGCCCTAGGAGCTGGTATTCATGCAAGTAAAGATGGGGAGAGAGATTTATCTATCTAATTATAACTTCCTTGGGCCCATACAGCTCATTTGGTTGCACAGTCCATTTTCACACTTTGCATTTACTACAGTTTTAGGTTTACTCCCAACCCACCTAAAATTAGTCTTTTCAGAACCACCTCCACCATCCGTGCGTACCACACCCCCTTTGTGCTTTCATACCTGTTGGTTCTTTCTCTGCCATTATTCGCTCCCTTGAGAGCATTCAGTACGATTGATAACAACTTGAAATTCTCACTCACACATATACACAGACCCTTGAGACAGGGTTTCTCTGTGTAGCCCTGCCTGTCCTGGAACTTGTTTTGTAGTACAGGCTGTTTTCAGACTCACGAAGATCCATCTGCTTCTGCCTCCCAGGTGGTGGGATTAAAGGCGTGCACCACCACTGCCTGGCTTTTGTGTCATTTTTGCATTACATTTTTGGCTACTCCATCTCTGGCTTCCAGTACTTGGCCTCTGGGTCATGGGGTATGTGTGTGTGTGTGTTTCTGTGTGTCTATTCTATGGCAGTCTATATTACCATCTCTGGCTTCCAGTAATTAACCTCTATCTGGGTCATTGGGAGGAGGTGTGTGTTTTAGTCCTTTCTGTGGCGATCCATATTACCAGTGTACTCCAAGGAGCAACTTAACATCATTCCAGGTGTATACACAGATATCTGTTTCAGAGCTAACATTGTCCCCTTGGTTTCTTCTTGAATATCTCCTCCACCAGTAATGAGCTAGATCTTTTGTAAAATGAAATATTTAGGGAGTAAAACCCTTATTTTCACAGTAAACTTTGGGATGTTTATTTGGGGTTTATACTGTATACCTCTAAGCACATCTTGTTACCCTTTGCCTATTGTATTCTGGTTATATTGGTTTCATTTTAAATTCTCAAACCAACAAGCTTCCCATGTCTCAAGGCCTTAGTTTTAACTGCTTCTTTTGCTTGGAGTGCTTTTTACTATACTACAACTTACTCATCAAGTGTAGTTTTTTTAAACACATAATTGTTTATTGCTAAAACACTGGGTTTCCTTCCTCTTGAGTTACTGCTTTTTCCTCTTTATTGAGATCAGAGTTGACTTACAGAGTTAATATTCTCAAAAGCCTGATGCCAGTTATTGAGGACAAAATAATAAAATGAGATGATGATGCCCTGTAGTCTACATTGAGGGAAAGAAAGACTTCCCTAAAGAAGAAATTAGGGCAGAAAAAATCAGAGCTAATTCTAGACCAAAAGAAAAGAATACATTTTAAAAGGGTTAGGAGAAGCTTTTGAGGAAATGGTAGAAAGCTGGTAAAGATAAGGTATAAACAAGGTGAGGTAAGCTAGGGCTAGATCATCTGGTGTCTCACAGCCACATGTATTGGACTTTATCATAACTGGTGAGTTGGCATTTGAGTTTGAAGCAAGGAATAAGATTCTCAGGGTTTTAAACTTTCAGTAGTGAGTAAACAATCCAATAGGAAGCCAGGCGGTGGTGGTACATGCCTTTAATCCCTCCCAGTAGGAGGCAGAGGCAGGCAGATCTCTGTAAGTTCAAGGACAGCCTGGTCTACAGAGCAAGATCTAGGACAGGCACCAAAACTACACACACAAACCCTGTCTCGAAAAAAAGAAAAAAGAAACAATCCAGTAGGTAATTCAAGAAGTCTTAGAAGAATGATTGTCCCAGTCATTCAGGAAAGAAAACATTGATTAGAATGGTATGAGGAGAGTGGTAGAAAATTTAGGTAGGCTTGAGTGATCTAGAATATTTGATGGCATTTGATTATTGTGAATTATGAGAAAGGGAGATGCAGGCAGTAGGAAAAATACAAAGTGGGGGTTGCCTTGAATAAAGGTTATGCCACTTAGCAGTAGGTAGGACTGGACCAAAAGCTTTAAGAATGGATAGTTATGAAGGGAGAAGTGTATATAGAAAAAGATCCAGAGCTGGGTGGGTGCTAGGGAACCCCAAAGTTTAAAAGAAGAAATTACAATTATTTAGTTTTAGGAGCCGATTGGTATTGGTAACTGGAGGGTATCATGGATTCCTGTCCAAGTTCTTAAAGGTGGTGGACCAAAAGGTGTTGAAGTGCTCATGAGGGATTTGGTAGAGAGGTCAAAATGTGAGAAATGGTAAGATTTTGACTTTGGTAATTTATGTCAATGTCAGTGTTATTCACCAAGATAATGTAGAAGTAAGGTTGAAGGATCAGTGTTGAAATTGAGGCTCCTATAGGTTATCAAGGCAAAGACGTACAGTGTTCCTAACTCTGTTCCGGACTTCAAATACCTTGAAGGAAACATTGTCTTTCATCTCTTGGGCATTTAATGTATTTTCCTGGAATTGAACAGCTACACAAAAAAAGTTGGGGCATTTGCCATTTTTAACACTAGGTAGAGATAATTTTCCAATCTCTAGTGGTAGTGGATGACATGTCATACAAGCATATAGAAAAGAGAAGGCGGTGAAGCTGCTAGACCTGAGGAACACCAACACTTTGTGGACAGAAGAAAGTGAACCAGCAAAGCCTTGGGAAGGAAGAGACAAGTGAGAACCAGAAACATCAGAGCAAGGTATGTGGCCCTACCAGGTGACATCGGGAGGTCCATTAGTAAGAACTGAACCTTACAATTAGCTTTTGTTAGTCATTTTAACTTAGAAATTTTTAAGTGTTTTTCTAGTTAAGCATAGTGAATAATGATTGCTTGCCAACTAAAGGTAAAAGTTGGGGTAGCGTATGGAACCTGTTCCCAAGAACAAAGTTTGGAATGCTAGAATTATGACAGAACACAATTTAGACAAATTTAAAAAGTAGAATTGTTAAGCTCATTGTTGGAATAGAAAGAAACAATTTCTCAGCAAAAGAAAATGAAAATCAGAATGGTAAAAAATAGGACATGCATAAAGATTACTGTCAGATCATATATTCAAGTTCTCATTTTGAAGGCAGTATGTGTAGCATTATCTGCTTGATCATGCGGTAGTCCTAGTGGCAGTCATTGGTTTGGAAGGAGGTAGTTTCATACTCCTAGTGGTAATGCATCAGTGACTAATTATGGGTAGTAACATTGCCTAAAAGTGGAAGTAAAGGGACTAGGGGTCTGTCTTTGATCAGAGAGAGGGCATAGGAATAAGGCTGAACAAGAGTCTGAATATGGCATTGAGCTGTACGAATTATTTGGCTAGCCATGTCTGGAGATGACCATAGAAGTAGCCTTTTAAATTAGGATGGAGATGAATGAAGGATAAGAAGTTTAACTAATGTTGGATAGGTTATGTTTGCACTTCATAGGAATCTGTGAGAAGACTTGCTATCCTGAATTAGGGACAGTAGAACAGTGCTTGCGGGTGGGAAAGAGCCCAGAAAGCAATAGCCTATGCACATCTATTGTTGTGGGAGATCCAGATCAATTCAGTGAAGATGACCTTGCAGTGTATAAATCTGTGAAGCATAAAAGAATGCCTTCCACAGGAAATCCATTCTAGAGCACATAATAACAGAGTAGAAGCAATTAAAATATTCTGAGTAAAAGAATAAGAACATTTTTTAGTGCCCTTGAGGGGGAGGGGGAGAAAGCTTTGTAATTGAATTCTATTAAGTTCGGCAGAAATGTGCTATATCCAGCCTTCCCAACCCTATTTCCCATATATCAGGTGAGCTAGTGACAATAAGATTTAGTTTTGGAGACTTAGAAGTCAGTCTGTCTTTGCTCTTCCCACTCTACATCTACCCTGGACCATGAACTTTTTTTTTTAAGGCTTATTTATTTATGTATTTTATTTTATTTAATGCTGAATGCTGTTTATTGAAGGAGGGAAGAGGTCTTAAATACAGGCTTACAGCACAATGGGAGAACCCCAGAGGGCAGAAGTTCGATACCGATGTTTTACAATCTTGCATCTAAGCTGTTAATGCCCATTATGCAGGATACACAGACAAGGAACTTCCCTTAAGCATTCAGGAGGGTGGAACCTGGCAGGGAATTAGCATAGGGAGGATATCAAGGTCAAAGTCAGCAAGCAAGGCAACAGTTACCCAAAACGGGCCAGGACCCTACAGGTCCCCCTTCTACTAAAAAATTAGCTTCTGACTTAGGTTGCGTGGGACATCAGCAGGTCACCTTACCCATCATGGTAGATGCCTGCCCAGGCCACACAGGCGCTCTGTCTTAGATTGGTGAGCGTCCCCCAGGCATTACCCGTCTCTGAATACTCATTATCATATAGGCTCAATCGTGTGTAAGCTGCAGAGTTAACTGCTGCCAAAGATCTCAAAGTGGCACTGGGCTTGCAATCTGTGTGTTCGACACAGAAAAGACCAACAGAGGTCCTATCCTGCTCATAGCCAGTAGGCTAAAGGCAACTGAGCCATTCCCTTCCTTAATGAGCCTTACTGCAAATTGGAGTCCTTGTAAGATGGTATCCCAAAAGCAAATGGAACTTGAGTTTATAAATTTATAATTTTCAAAGCCAATCGAAATGTTTATAACTATTGAATTAAATTTATCATGCCCAACAGAATGAAAGAATAACTAACTGTGGTAGCTACTTTTGCTGCCAGGGTCTCCACTGTGCTAGCTGTAGTAAGCAATTATGAAATGGTAATCCCAGAAACAGTAGCAGTGGTGGCCACCACTGCTATAACAGCAACAACGGCAGCAGCAATGTCAAATTCTCTTCTGGAGCATGTGAACATCCACTGGCATGGACACAACTCCAGGAACACAAACCGCCAAGGCCCATTTTTCTTGATCCCAGCATGACTTAAGCTGGCAGCTCTGCAAAAGAACAACTAAGAACCATAAAGAAAAAACAGGCAGCTCACAAGGAGCAGAACTAATGGTCTTATAATGGCTACATTCAGGCTCATAAATTTTAAGGTATCTTCAAAGGGGGGCTAAATGAATTTCAGGAGACCAATAAATGTTGCACAGAGTCACTCCTGAAAACTAGGTACTACACCAGCTTGAAGAGGACTGTAAAAATGAAAAGGCTTAGCTGGCATGCCACTGTTAACAAATGGAGGTCAGTGACCTTCAGGGTTATTCTTAATCTCCAAGGTGTCTGGGTGACACGTTCTCAAACATACTTGAAAAAGCAGTTACTGTACATTACCTTCTGGAGAATCCAACCGCATGGCTACAGTTCCTAGGCTTACGTTAATGCTTGCCAAAGCTGGCCATATTGGGCTCTCAATCCCCATTGGCATCAGAAGGGGAGAGTTTTTCATGAAGGCCCAATAGGTCTCTGTCATGTTGGGCTTCAGCTGCAGCCACAGGGTGCACACAGTGCTCAGGAATCCAAAGAGGAATCTCATTGTCCTGAGGAAAGACATAAACGGAACCCCGGGCCCACACCAACACCAGATCAGGTCTCTTCCAAGTGCCAGTAGAAAGATCCTTCCATCGCTCCAGAGGGTGATTTGCAACAGGAGCCCTCCAGTGCTTATCTGCAGCAGATACTCCGGCAGAATCCACTGATAAAAAATTTAAAATATATAAAACAATGGAAAGAATAGAATGTGGAGAGGAATGATAGGTCCCTAGTTCCCCCTTTTTTTTACTTTAGTAAAATGTTTGTTTGGTTTTTTTTTTAATAGTTCAAATTTTTCTTTTATTTTTTTTTATTTTTTATGTTTTAAAATTAATTTATTTTTCTATTATCAGCTTGATACAATATGTATTCTTATCTTAATAGTGAAATGTTTCATTGAGGCTTGCTCAGTAATTGAGTAAAACCAAAACTTATTATAAGCCATAGTCGTCCTAGGGTCCCCCATGCTATATATATAGCCTCCATGGTTCTGTGGGTTGTAGTCTGATTGTTCTTTATTTTATATCTAGAATCCACTTACGAGTGAGTACATACCATGTTTGTCCTTCAGGGTTTGGGTTACCTCACTCAGGATGATTTTTTCTAGTTCCATCCATTTGCCTGCAAATTTCATGCTTTCATTGTTTTTCTCTGCTGAGTAGTACTCCATTGTGTATATGTACCACATTTTCTTAATCCATTATTCAGTTGACGGGCATCTAGGTTGTTTCCAGGTTCTGGCTATTACAAATAGTGCTGCTATGAACATAGTTGAGCATGTATCTTTGTGGTATGAATCAGCATTCCTTGGGTATATGCCCAAGAGTGGTATGGCTGGGTCTTGAGGTAGTTCGATTCCTAATTTTCTGAGAAACCACCATACTGATTTCCACAGTGGTTGTACAAGGTTGTATTCCCACCAACAGTGGAGGAGTGTTCCCTTTGCTCCACATCCTCTCCAACCTAGACTGTCATTAGTGTTTTTGATCATAGCCATTCTGACAGGTGTAAGGTGGTATCTCAGAGTCGTTTTGATTTGCATTTCTCTGATGATTAAGGATGTTGAGCATTTCTTTAAATGTCTTTCAGCCATTTGTGATTCTTGTTTTGTGAATTCTCTGTTTAGCTCTTTAGCCCATTTTTAATTGGATTGTTTAGTATTTTGATGTCTAGTTTCTTGAGTTCTTTATATACTGTGGAGATCATCCTCTGTCAGATGTGGAGTTGGTGAAGATCTTTTCCCATTCTGTAGGCTGTCTTTTTGTCTTATTGACCGTGTCTTTTGCCCTGCAAAAGCTTCTCAGTTTCAAGAGGTCCCATTTATTAATTGTTGTGCTCAGTGTCTGTGCTGTTGGTGTTATATTTAGGAAGTGGTCTCCGGTGCCAATGCATTCAAGAGTACTTCCTACTTTCTCTTCTATTAAGTTTAGTGTAACTGGATTTATGTTGAGGTCTTTGATCCACTTGGACTTGAGTTTTGTGCATGGTGACAGATATGGATCTATTTGTAATCTTTTATATATTGACATCCACTTATGCCAGCACCATTTGTTGAAGATACTTTCTTTTTTCCATTGTATAGTTTTGACTTCTTTGTCAAAAATCAGGTGTTCATATGTGCATGGATTAATGTCAGGGTCTTCAATTCGATTCCATTGGTCCTTATGTCGGTTTTTATACCAGGACCAAGCTGTTTTTATTACTATAGCTCTATAGTAGAGTTTGAGGTCAGGGATGGTGATGCCTCCAGAAGTTGCTTTATCATATAGGATTCTTTTAGCTATCCAGGGTCTTTTGTTTTTCCATATGAAGTTGAGTATTTTTCTTTCCAAGTCTGTGAAGAATTGTGTTGGGATTTTGATGGGGATTGCATTGAATCTGTAGATTGCTTTTGGTAAGATGTACCATGAACTTTTATCAGCTGCTTGAGTGTGCCTGTTAGGAACTTAATTTTCTGCTACCTATTCTCACACCACCAACTCCCAACACCATTTCTTAATTAAACTCTAACTACATCATTTCTCCCCTTTCCCCACTTCTTCCATGTTCCCTCATCCTCCCTCCCTTAAGTTCATGGCCAAATAACTGTTGTTACATACTTATATACATAAATGCAATCGCTGTTTCTAGTGTTGCTTGTGTGTATATGATTACAGTGCATACCACTTGATATTTTTATATCCAATTAGGGGGCTCATCCCTGGGAAAAACTAATTCCCCCATTGTCAGCTTTCCTTATTTGACTAATTCTTTGTCTCGAGCAGCAATTCTAAACCTATGGGTTGCGACACCTTTGAGGGTTGCATATCACATATCCTGCATATCAGATATTTGTATTATGATTAATAACAGCAAAATTATGGTTATGAAGCAGCAACAAAATAGTTTTATGGTTGGGGGTCACCACAGCATGAACCATATTAAAGGGTAGCAGCATTAGGAAGCTTGAGAACTGCTGCTCTAGAGGCTAGGACCCAGTGGGATTTTCCCCTTCCACTTTAGCAAGTCTATTGTGTCCTTATTCCAGGCTTGTTTAGGAAGTCATATTGTTGAGATATAATGGGTCAAGCCTCCCTCTTATTTCTAAGAGAGAGACCCTCACAGCGTTCTCCCTGGCCCTCTGGCTCTTATAATCTGTTCCTTCTTCGATAATGTTCCCTGAGTCTTAGGTGCAGGACTTGTGTTGTGGATGTATCCATAGGGCCTGGGCACCCCAGTCAATTGTTCTCTGCATTTTGATCCATTGTAGTTTTCTGTATGTGTCTTCATCTGCTGCACAGGGAAGCGGCTTTAATCCGCAGTGGAAGTTACACTAATCTGTGGACATAAGGGTAAGTATGTAGAATGCAGTCAGGAACCATGCTGATTTCATAAAGTGACAAGAAGTTGTTCTCGTCTAAGATCCAGGACCTGACTAGCCCCGGGGAGTTGGCTAAGTTTCCAGTACCAGGGGTGCTTTCTGGTTGAGTGAGCCTTCAGTCCAATTAAGGGCCATCATTGCACTTGATTTTGTTCCAGGCATTGATCCATAGGAGTCACAACTGGGTAGTCTAGTCCCCAATTTTAATTTTTTTCATGTATATGTGAAAATGTGCACACACACCCTGAACATGCCATGTGTCATGATGCATGTGTATTACCTCCCATGTCAATCCTCATCTCTTGAGACAGGGTCTCTTGCCCACTGCTGTGTTTGCCACATTGGCTGGCCAGCAAGCTTCTCTCCGCCTCCCATCTCATCATAGGAACGTTGGGATTACAGACAGACCCTTCCATGCCTGACTTGGTATGGGTCTGAGGATTCAATTTCAGGTTCTCATGCTTGCAAAGGAAGTACTTTTCCCACTGAGCCACCTTCCCGTCCCCTCTAGTCCCGTTTTAAAATGCAGAAATTGAGTAAGATGGGAATCTTGCCTGTGTTTACACGGACAGCACACAACAGGGTTAAGTTTGCGGGGTTGCGGCCAGCAAACTTACTTCCAACCTGCTTTCTGTGGGTTGTGGTTTGGAGAACGCGCAGTTAAATGCGAGGTGGTGTTAAAATCAACCTGATCTGAAAAAACTTGGTTATTAGGAAGCAGCATTCATAGTTAATGGATGGTCTCTTAAAGGCCGTGTTTGCCTTTTTTGTTTGTTAGTTAATTTGTGTTTAAGGCAAACTAGAACCCACCCAGGAGTTGATGGGAAGTAGGGAATGAGGAAGAGAAAGGACTGTTTCCAAGCTGTCTACTGCAGCTGTGAACCATTAAGTGCAAGGTGCCAGAATATTAGAAGAGACGCTGTGGTGCAGAAGCTGAGCAGACTGATGAGCACTGCCTCTGTGGGTGTAAACGGAACAGCTATAATCCAAGGTTGAAACTACAAGTTGTTTGCCACCCTTGAAACTAGCAAGTTCTTTTTGTTCCCCCAAGTACCTTTGAAGCTGGCAAAATAATGTTCACTTTGCATGTTGCATATATGCAGATTAGCTATCTGAGAGTGGGTACGTTGGATAAAAGGGACAGGCTGTGGTAGCGGTGGCCTTGTGCCGCGTTCCCACCGTAACAGTGACATGTTCAAGAAGTAACTGCTTTTGAGGATATATGATGTGTCTCAAACTGTTCAGCAGATTTTGCCAGAAAATTCTTCACTGGAAGAGCTGTAGGGAGGGCTCATTTTTTACCAAGTCAGATTGGTCCCTTTTATATGGAGGGTTTAAAGTACTATCTGGTACTTAGGGCACTTAAGGTTTGCAGAGGGTGCTGTGTAAAGAGGCTCCTGAAAGGATGGTACCATCCCAAAGCCTAGCAGTTTGTCTCGGCAGCCCTTGTTTGCCGCCCCCAAACCTAAAAGCTGGTAAACTTACTGGATTTATGTCCTGGAAGAGGCTTGCCTCACATTGGAAGACTTGAGTTTGATCTCGAGCATTTTCAAAACGAAAACTATGTTCATTAACCTGCTGTGAAACAAAACCATCTCAACAGTATCACTTGTCTACATTCTCAGACTTCCTAGTCTGATTGTTTTCTCATCTGGCAATTGGGTGGTGGTTTAAACTACAATCTTCACCAAAAAAAAAAAAAAAAAAAAAAAAAAAAAAAATCCCTGACTGTGAGAACTGAAGTGAGAAGTTGGCATTCTGACGTAAGAGAAGGAGAGAAGCTGAGCCTAAACTCTCTTCCTGCTGACCTGAGGTGTGTCTGTGAGACTCGACTCTGTACTCCCAGGTCAGAGAGGAGGCTCAGACATGGAAAGGACTCAGCTCGACAGCACTGGTTTTCCTAGGGGTCTGCAAGTGTTTGGAACTTTTCTGTCCAAGGCCACATGTTCCTTAAATTAGGAAGCTGATAGTTTTATTGCTCTTGTCTGAATTACCAGTCCTGTGTTGAGTGTTGACTTCAGAAGACAGGACATCACAGTGGGTTCCCTGTAGAGACCTTATACAGAAAACTGCAAGCTGTTTCCCTTTTTGTGATTAATCCTTGTTAATGGTAAAAACTAAATTAAATTGTGCAACTTAAAAAACCAGTGGCATGAGCAGTATTACTGATTTGTAACAGCAAATCTACAAAGCCAGCCTCCTGGCATCCAGCTCAGACTGTACTGTCCTGCTTGGCCACAGGCCCATGGGGCAGACAATGAAGCATTCTTATTTTGATAAAATTAGAAGTTATATCACACATAATGTACACTGTTCTCTTAAATTTAAAAGGATTTATTTCTATATATTACCCTCATAAAAGGAGACAGAATTAATTTTTTCTAGCAAAATCTTGATTCCATATTAGTCCCCACTCCCAGTAACTGAGCCAGTGGTATAAAAGGCAAATGCTGCTCTTCCAACCTAACAAACTCCCTTCCTGACACCAAAGAGTATGCTGTATTTAATCTTTGGACTTTAGGTCTATTCCTGGGCTCTCCTCTTCCCTACCATTCCCTAAATCTGATATCCTTGGTAATGAAGAGAATAATCTGAAATTTAAGTTTTAAACAATAGACTAGGAGTTAGGGGTGCTCAGTGATAGAAAAGCTTAAGGCCCTAAGATAATAGCCACACAGTGCTTTAAATATGGAAAGGGGGACTTAAAGCCTGCATTCCTGTGGCCTACTTACCTTTTTTTCTATTTTTACTAACCAAGTAAACATTTGTAGGTAGCTTTTTCTCAGAGTCAGTGCATTGGAGATTTCAAATCTTTTGTGCTGAGCAGCTAAAGAATGCCAACTTAAAATCCTAAGAGGCTTGGAAAGCCAAGGCAAAGCCTGGCTCTGGAGGAAGTGAAAACGTTCAGTAATAGTTAATGCTCATGTGCCAGGTGCTATTCTGTTGTCTTTACACATCACCTCGTTTAATCAGAAATGCCAGGAGAGCTAACATAGGAGATAACTGCTTTTATTAGTGCAACACTTACTCAACATTTCTAAGAGACCTGGACTGCCTGATGGAAGGTTTATGTAGTAACTAAGACTACACACAAAGTACACACAAAACTATAATCCTATTAGAGTGGAAGGAAACACTGTTCCTGTTGACAAAATCTACAAATACTATTATTACCTCATTTACACAAGTGATGTTCACATTAGCCTGATCAAAACAGTCACATTCTCATGTTTTGTTTCATTGACAGTCTTGTTATGTAGCCCAGGCTGACCTCAAACTCATATCCCCCATATTTCAGTGCCCCAAGTGCTTAGATTACAGGTGTGTGTGCCACAACATCCACCAGGACATTCATTTTTAGTTCATGTGTATGCATAATTTATTCAATAAATATTCAAATGCTTTTGAGTGCTTATCTTAGAGAATTTTTGTGTTTATTTGGACACAGAGTCTTGCTATATATCTCAGGCTGGCCTTGACATCACAATGTTCCTACCTCGGCCTCCTGAGTGCTGGTATAGGTGTGGGCCATCATCTATTTTTATATGACTTGCTTCCGTTGTAGCAGCTAGCGTTGATCCATCTAAGGTTTGCCAGAATCTTCTGGAATGAAGTTTGTCTGGGTCTGAAGCTACATAGAAAATCAGTTTGGGGAGGGGTGTTAGGGGTAACTTGCTGCCAAGCCTCATGTGACCTGGGTTCAACCACCAGAGCTCATGTGGTGGAAAGAATGTTTGTCCTCTTGCCTCCTCCACGTGCTCCCACACACATCTACACATGCAACACATGCAGTTTACCCCCCACCCTGTGTGTGTGTGTGTAAGTTCATCTGCACAGGACCTAATGGTAGACGATGACTGGGTGCTAAGTTGATAAGCTGGTGAAATTGAATGAGAGTACAGGGCAACAAGATGGCGGGCTGATACTGGAAATGTGGAGTTAGCGTCTGGAAATTAAGCCAGAATTACTTTTGCATTTTTTAATTTATCTATATCAAGGAACATAGGCTGATATGAGGCAGCCACATATTTTTGAGTGCTTATAATAAAGCTGAATAATTAGCTCTTTTTAAAAATTGGAAGATGACTATGGCCCACTCGCTGCTGGCCCCATTGGAGGATACGTGAACTACCCTTAGTACCGGAAAGAGAGAAACCATTTACACTGGGCGAAATAAAAGCAGCAGCAGCAGTCACTGCATGATGCCGCTTTAGAAAGGTCGAAACAGTTCTGGGTGGGAAACCTGAAATACTGGATTTCAAAGTCACTTCACGTCACATTAGGCAAGTCACTGTCTGCCTGGTTTCCGTGGTCTCATTTGTGGTGTTTTTAGTATGTGCCTGTGTGGGGGTATGTGAACACGAGTCCAGGGCCCTGCAGGGGCCAGCGGTGCTGGATCCCTGAGCTGGAGTTACAGACTTCTGTGAACAGCCTGATGTGGTTCTGGGAACAGCACTCAGGTCCTACACAAGAGCAACAGATGCTCTTAACCACAGAGCTCCTTTGTATTTTTAAATTTTCTTGGTGCTGGAGAGATGGCTCCTTGGTTAGGAGCACTGGCTGCTCTTCAAGAGGGCCCAGGTTAGACTCCCCATACCCACATTGTGGCTCCAGTTCCAGGGAATCTGAAGCCCTCTTCTAGCCTCCAGCATGCATGTGATACACAGACATACTTGAAGGCAAAACACCCATACACAAAGAATAAAATAAATTAAAAAAATTCATCCAATAACAGAATATTTTTAATTTTTTAGTTCATTCAATGAAGTTCAGGAATATGTACATTGTTGCTGTTCAAGTACTATGGGTTCTTTCCTGGAGATAAAATACTAGATGTCATTCTTACCTCCATTCCAGATTCTGAAAATTTAGAGGGAGATAGAAATGTGTAAGCAGATGATACAGGGAGATGTGATGTAGAAAACGTCCATCACCTAACATCTGAGAGACGCGGAGACTGTTGGTGCTTTGCCTGGACGCCCCTGTTTGGTCTGCACAGTAGGTCCAGCACGTAGGTGTTTCTGTGTCTCCTCACCTCTTGCTTTCCTGAAGAAATAGTTAATCCCAGCCTTGAAACAGTTTCTCCAGGTGAAGAAAAGAAGAATAAAATCATAGGAAATGTTGAGTAAGACCTTCACATGTCACTGCAATGCCGTGATGTCAAAGAATGTGTAGAAACCATCTTAACTAGTTCTGCATGGCTGCCCCACGTGCGCCTCTGTGTGGTTTTGTTGCACATGGTCTTCCTGTGTAGCCCAGGCTGACCCAAATGTGCAGGTATCTTCCTGCCTCTGCCCCCCAAATGCTGGGACTATAAAATTTGTTCTTTAAAGGTAATTTTACTAAAAGATATTGCTGTGGACTTAGGTTAATATAGCAAAAGGTTTATTTTACCATTGCCAAATGTATATACTTTTGTGTTCTAGAACCATGGACAAAGGGGATTTGGAGATTGTGCCTCTATAACACACATTATGTTAGTAAGTAGTCATGTACTGTTTAAGTTGACAGAGAAGCAGGCTGTGGAGGTGAGGTTAGCCCCCTCACTTCCGACCCATGTGTGTTTTAAGTGTTGTCCAGGGTTGGGCTGGTTCCCCTGGATCTACAGTAAAGAACAGAGAACAGCAAACAGCCTGAATGTAAATGCCATGGCTTTGAGAATGGGAGTACATCATCTGGAAATACTGGGCCCATGAACACTGTTGGGAGGTAAACCAAAGCAGCTTCTCAAAGCTAAAGACTAGGCTTCTGTTTGGCCCATGATATTAAATGTGTTGGGAATGTCTAGTTGGAAATCTCACCCAGGGTGGAGACATCATGCCTGGCTTTCTCTTGGTTGATCAGGGCCTTCAGCTGACTGGTATCTCTGTTTGGGGGTCCTCCCCAGCAGTTCCTGCTGGATGATGGGTCTGATATTTTACTACCTGTCTGCTGCTTGCTGATTTGTTTCTTCCTGGTTGTTATCTAATAAACTCACGTAACACCAAACATGTGGCTGTCATAGATCATTCTCCAGATGGTACACAAAGTTCCTATCAATTCAGAGATATTCCTAACGTCACTCATTTTCAGTGCTAGAAAACTTACTATTTTATCCAGTGACCATTGAAGTACAGATTAGCAACAGTTTCTAATATCAAGTTTTAAAAAGCACTTCATCTCTTCGCTGGCACCCATAATGAGTGACTCACAACTGTGTGTAACAGCAACTCCAGAGAATCTGATACCCTTTTCTGGACTCCGTGGGCACTTGCATGCCCATGACATACATGTATCCTGACACACACACATACACACACACACACACACACACACACACACACACACACACACACACGGGAAAAAAAAACCCGAAAAACAGAAAGGTGAGTTATCAGACACTTCCCTAGACAGATACATATAATTTTCTATGTCCAAATAAATATCTGGAGAAAATCAGTACATTTATAACTTCCATTAAGATTCTTCAGATCATACATTATTTGCTTTTGAGACTTGAGAAACTAATTTCTTGTACAAGCATCCTTTAATACAAATTTAGATTGAACTCGTTTTATGAGACAAGACATCCCTGTGTAGCCCAGCTAGCCGCTTCCTGATCCTTCTGCTTTGGCCTCCTAAAGTGTTGGAATTACAGACATGAGTCAACACACCAGGCTATCCTCTTTCTTGTGTTGTTTTGTTATCTGAGATGGTATCACTGTAGCCCAGGCTGCCCTGGAATTCACTTAGTCCTCCCTACTTAGCCTCCTGCATATGTGCTAGATAAATTTACAGGTATGAGGCACACAATCACATACTACATTTTGCTCTTCCTAAGGTGGTATACAGTTAAAACTCCAAGGACACTGTGTTGTGAAATATCTGTTCTGGCCTCATAATTAACGAACACATTTATTTCCCACACTACTGAAATGTTTCAAAATCACATTTCAATTGTGCCACACAACATACCAGCAGTTTCTTGTGTCTTCAGTACATACAAGATGCCTTCTCCATTTTTACTCACAATGTCAATGTAATGAACTGGTAAAAGAGGAAAAAGGTAGAAAAGAAAAAAGAAATGAACAGACAGTGGCCTGTCAGATGAGAGATTTCTTTCATGCAGCTGCCATGAAAACAGGAGATCAATGCTGAGCCTGTAACTGGATGTTTTCAGTATCCTAAGAGCCTGTCTTTCTGCTCCTTTCTGGTCTTGCTTCCACCCGGAAGTTGTGAGAGAAGCACATTGCCCATGTCTGCAGCTGTACACTGTGTTCACAACTGCACCTAGATAGACTATCTCAGGCAGGAAAGGGTGTGCAGTGAGAAGACACCTACAAGCTAAGTCCCACATTTTAACTCCCCAACCCTGGCACCACCACCACCCCAAAAACAGTTTTGATAAAGTCCTACACAGTTAGCTCTACATTCAGACAAACGAAAAAACTTGGAAATGCAATTTTTCCCCAGGGCAAATTGTCATGCTCAGCAAAGTCAGGATTTTTTCAAGTGAACAGGAATACTAGAGAGATGGAAGAGGCAAAATGAACACCAAGTATTTTTATAAGAAATGTTAGTCTCTGAAGCACTAGGTTCCTGACTTGAGGAACAGAGGGATGTTAAGGGTGAATATGACTGAGTCTTTGATCTTGGGCACAGGTGGTGGTTTTTAATATTCCCATCAAATTAATTAGGAACAATCTGCTCTAGGAAGATTAGTTTACCAGGCAGGCTTATCTCCACCAAAAGTCAAATCTCAAGTTACTGTGCCCCTTTGAGATGAATACAAGTGAAAGCTCTCAGCTACCTCAGTGATTAATATTTGCTAGAAAGTAAGATCAAAAGCATCAATTCAGTTAATGACAGTTTATAGAAAACATGGAACACTTGAATGGCTTAATGTTTGTCCCCTGCAGCCTTGTCTGCATCATGCTTTAATGATGAGCATTTCCTAAAAAGTAGGGATCTGGAGTCTGGAGCATCAATTTATTATTCTGGAGACTCGTCCCCAGCTTCACACCAATTACCTGCATCTTTAATAGGAGATATATATGAAAAATAATTTAAGAATATTAATGGAAGTTATAAATGTACTGATTTTCTCCAGGTCTTTATATGGAAATAGAAACTTCTATGTATCTGTCTGGGGAAGTGTCTGATAACTCACCTTTCTGTTTGGTTTTGTTTTGTTTTTGGTGTGTGTGTGTGTCAGGATACATGTATGTCATGTGCATGCAGGTGCCCAGGGAGTCCAGAAAAGGGTATTAGATTCCCTGGAGCTGCTGTTACACATAGTTGTGAGTCACTCAGTGTGGGTGCCAGGAAACTAACTTATGTCCCCTGAAAAAGCAGCAAACGTTCTAACCATTCACTGAGCCACCTCTCCATCCCCAGACCCCTCACCTTTAAGTAGATGGGAATAGTAACCTAGATAACCAATGTACAGAATTCATATCAATTTATTGCCAAAATATATAAGGAGACACTATTGTTTTACAATAGGGATATTTATTGGACACACTGGAAACAAGGTAGGTGTTGTATGATATTTTGTTTGTGATCTGACAAATAAAGCTTGCCTCGAGATCAGAGTGTGGAGCTAGCCACTAGTTAACAATAGAAGCCAGGCAGTGGTGGCTCACACCTTTAATCCCAGCACAATCAGGAGACAGGAAGATAAGGTGGATGGAAAAAGGATCTTGGGCCCTTTAGGTCTCAGAATCCTGGCAGATAAGAAGTCACTAGTGGCTGCTGATTTGCTTCTCTGATCTTTCAGGTTGTTACCCTGATATTTGACTCCTGGTTTTTATTGATAAGACTAAATAGGTTCACACTTCAGGTAGGTTTTAGGAAAATTCCTAGAGCTCCCCACATCTCCAGTATCTTTTACAACAGAAGGAAGATTTGGTTTGTGAGAAATGACCCAACATTATATTTTAGAGAAGGAACTTCTGGTAGGCCTATCCCAATGAATATCTACCTTTGGTTTTGGTCAGAAAAAAGAAGTCTCTCTGGTGGCATTTTTCCCCTTCATGCTCTGCCAACTTTTATTTTTCATCATTTTTTTTTTCATTTTTCATTTTTTTTTCCTTACTTTCTTTTAAGCATGGAAATGCCCTGTCTTTTGTTTTCTGTGCAGTATTAAAATATTCAGACAAAATTAGTATAAACTAGGAGTAAGTCTGCATCAATAAATAAGGAACATGTCACATGAATAATGGGATGTTGGCTAGAATCAGGAGAAACAGCATGAGGGGTGTGGTGGCTGGAGTGAGAATGACCCCCATAGGCTAATATGTTGGAATGCTTAGTCACCAGGGGGTCAAACTATTTGAAAGGATTAGGAGCTGTGGCCTTGTTGGAGTAGGTGTGGCTTTGTTGGAGAAAGTGTTTCACTTGGGTGGGCTTTGAGGTTTCAAAAGCCCAAGTCAGGCCCAGTGGCTGACTCTCTTCCTGCTGCCTGTGGATCAGGATGTAGAACTCTCAACTGCTTCTCCAGCACGGGGTCTGCCTGTGTGCTGCCATGCTCCCCGTCATGATGAAGATGGACTAAACCTCAGAACTGTGAGCCAGCCCCAGTTAAATGCTTCTTTTTATAAGAGTTGCTGTGGTCATGGTGTCCCCTCACAGCAACAGAACAGAGATGGAGACAATGGGTTTTCTAGTTGTTTGTTAAAGCGTTAAATTTGCCAGGCAAGCCGGGTGGTGGTGGCGCACGCCTTTAATCCCAGCACTCAGGAGGCAGAGGCAGGTGGATCTCTGTGAGTTCAAGGCCAGCCTGGGCTACCAAGTGAGTTCCAGGAAAGGCGCAAAGCTACACAGAGAAACTCTGTCTCGGAAAACCAAAAAAAAAAAAAAAAATTTGCCAGGCAAAATGGCACAATCCCAGCACTTGGGAGGTAGCAGCTGCTGATCTCTGTGAGTTCCAGGTCAGACAAAGCTCTATAAGAAAATCTTTAAGCAAAAGAGAAGCAAGGGATAGAGGTAGAAATAGGAAAGGAGGGCCGGGCGGTGGTGGCGGCGCACGCCTTTAATCCCAGCACTCGGGAGGCAGAGCCAGGCGGATCTCTGTGAGTTCGAGGCCAGCCTGGGCTACCAAGTGAGTTCCAGGAAAAGGCACAAAGCTACACAGAGAAACCCTGTCTCGAAAAACCAAAAAAAAAAAAAAAAAAAAAAAAGAAATAGGAAAGGAAGAAGGATATACAAAGAACTCAAGAAAGTAAGCATCAAAAAAAAACAAACAACCCAATTTATTTTTTAAAAAATGGGCTTAGAACTAGATGCAAAGTTTTCAAAAGAACAAATAACCAGCTGATAAATAAATTTCAAAGTGCTCAACATCATTAGCCTTCATGGAAATGCCAATTAAAGCTACTTTCAGATTCAGTCTGTCTCCAGTTAGAATGGTCATAATAAAGAAATAGCAAATAAGAAAAATAACAAATGCTGGTGAGGATGTGGGAAAGGAAAACCCTTTTCTATTATTAAAGTATAAATTGATGCAGCCACTATGGAAATCAGTCTGAATGTTTCTCAAAAAGCTAAAAGTAGAATTGCTGTATAACCCAACTATACCACTCCTGGGCATATACCCCAGTGCCCCAATGAGCTCTCTATTCCAACACAGAGATACCTGCACATCCTTGCTAATGACTAATTTATTCATAATAGCTAGTGTAGCTGAAATTTTCCTGTGTCCCACCTGGCCCATGGTCAGGACAAATCTCTCTCATCCACCAAACCTGTAGCTGCTTGGACCCAACTAAACACACAGAGGCTTATATTAATTAAAACTGTTTGGCCATTAACTCAAGCCTACCATTGGCTAGCTCTTACACTTAAACTAACCCATAATTCTTACCTATGTTTAGCCACGTGGCTTGGTACCTTTTCCCAGTTCTGCCTTCACATCTTGCTTCCTCTGTGTCTGGCTGGCGACTCCTGACTCAGCCTTCTTCTTCCCAGAATTCTCCTCTCTCCATATCCCACCTGTACTATACTTCTTGCCTGGCTACTGGTCAATCAGCATTTTATTTATTAACCAATCAGAGCAAAACATTCACAGCACTTAGAGCGATATCCACAGGAAGCTAGGAAATAAATCAACCTATATCTACATCAATTAGTGAATGGATAATGAAAATATGGTTCATATAGTCAATGTAAGTTTATTTAGTGGTAAAGAAAAATGAAGTTTTGATATTTATAGGAATATTGAAGGAACTGGGAAATGTACTGAGTGAAGTAACCCAGGCGAAGAAAGATGAATGGCATTTAGATCATAGCTTTGAATTTTTAGCTTTGTGTGTCAAATTTGTTATGTCTGTAGAGGTCAGGAAACTAGAAAGGGCCTAAGGGAGGAGAAAGAGGAAGAAGCCTCCAGTGGAGGAGGAGCAGTAGCATCAATGTGGTGAGCACAGGGAGAGAATGCCGGGACCTAAAGGGCTAGCGTAGGGGATGATGGAAAGGAGGGAGTGGGAAACTGTATTAACCCAAACTGAGGATGTATGGAAATGTCTCTTGGAAACCCATCCCTTTGTAAGCCAACTTTAAAATATGTAATTTTGAAAAGAATTTGAATGGAGGTATGCTGTATGTGGGTGGATAGTGTTTCCTACAGAAGACATGAGCTCTTAAATGAAAACTTCAGTGCCAGGCGTGGGATACCTCTTGATGAAATATTGGTCATGGAGCACCCCCACCTCCCAAACAACACAGGTTATTGCTATTTTTGGCTAATCTTGGTTGTAAACATGATTATATCTGGAATGAAGCAAGCTGCTGACACTCCTGTGAGGGATTTTCTTGATCAGAATGTTTGAAGCAGGAAGTCCAACCATAAATCTGGATGTAAAAGAAAGAAATATTGCTTTTTGCTGACTTGTCCCCTTTACCAATGTGAAACCAGTCTCACTGGAGACCAGCAGCCTGTTCCACAGGAGGAAATTCCATGCTTGTTACTCTAAATCCAGTCAGAAGCCCTTGGCAGGAAGATCACATGCCCAAGAAGATAACCTGCTAAATGAGCACATGGTCAAAGTGTGTTTTGAATATTTATGTTATACCCATAGATGAGTGCTGCTTTCCATTTTAGTCAGAAAAGCTTCATCTTGACAGTGGGAAGAAGTCAATCTAAGGATCATAACTGCAAAGTGCTAAGAGTAAGGAACTGTTGAGTGGTCTGCCCTAAATGAGACATCCATATCTCCTAGGCTTGGGGAGAATTACTGAGGAGGGAATGGAAAGAGTATAAGGACCAGAGGTCGGGGAGGAGCATTTGTTTTCTGGCCATGATACAGGCATTGCAAGCATGAGCTCACAATGACTGGATACCTGTGTAAGACAAGCCCCTCTATAGTCCAGCAGGAATAAAGGAGACCCCGGAGGAGCTACTGTGTCACTGGAAGCTGCTTGAGGGGAGAGAGTTCATTTTTCTTCAGGGGATGTAGAGTTGGTTGCCTAGGCCCCAGTTTAATGGTCTCACAGTAGTGCACATGTGGGCAGCACTAACTGGATTCATAGAAGAAAAAAGAGACTCTCTCTCTGTCTCTCTGTGTGTGTGTCTCTGTCTCTCTGTCTCTGTCTGTGTGTGTGTGTGTGTCTGTGTGTGCGTGTGCATGCATTTCTAAATATTACCTGCTCATATGTTTTCAGGGATGACTGGCACTGGACAACCAATTGATGTGCTCATCCCTGGGGAGGACCACCTCTCCTGCTTCCCTCAGTTATCTATAGTTCTTAAAGTAGGGCTGAGACCTCTTGGGCCTTTCTGCAGTCAGCTTGGCCTGTCCATTGGGGTCATCTTTGTTCAGCCCTCATTTGTGCAGTCACGTTGATGAGACTTTATGGGTGTAACTTCTGATATTGTTGTTCCACCAGAGAAGACTACTCAGATGCAGCTTTAAACCAACTTCCTCTTGCTTTAATTTTGGTGGTTTAGCTGAACTTAGGAAATTATCCATTTCTTTTATGTGGAGTACCCAGGGTCCAGGGGCTCAACTAAGTCCAGCGTGGGACCTGAGGGAAAAAAATCTACGTACACTTTATGTTCTTGTGTCTGTTAACTTTATTCCTCTAAGACAAAATTCTATCGATACAGCTATAGCTCCACCAGGCATTCAAGGCAGGAACAAGCTCTATATCCGTCTACTTTATTTCTGTGGGATGAAATCCTGTCTCCATAACTGCAGTTCCATCCAGTTCCCCAGCTCATAGTCCTGCTAATAACTAACTCCTATGCTTTTCAGCCTCATCTTCGTTCTCTGTATCCTCTTTCTCCATCTCTGCTGCTCTCTGTTCCTGGCACTCAGAGAACTCTGCTCGAGATTTGCTTACCCTCTATGGAACCTCGGTCATCCTCTCTTCTCTCTTGCTACACTGTTCTGTTCTTGTCTACAGAAAATGCCTGCCCTTTCTTTCCCTGGGCAAGGGGTTCCCTGCCTCCTCAGGAATGTTGTTTTATCTCTCACCTTGATATGTAAAAACCCCTTTTGTTCTCAGTCAAAATGCTCTGGAGAACCACTAGGCCTCTTCAAGGCCAGGGGATGGGCTGAGCTTCATTAGCACAAGAGACAAAGCTAGGCTCTCCAGCCAGCTTGTTTCCTAAACTCAGCAGGTCTGGGGAGCTGAACTGTTTACCAATAGGTCAGGGCACACAAGGATTTCATAGCAGAAGACAGCTGGAATATTAAAGGTTGGGTAACACCAAATATTCATAATAAATGGCTTTGCCTTTTGACAGACCCTTGGCCGGTCAAAGTTCAACTTTAATACACAGCTGAATCTCTATGATATATTCTTGCGGCCGGCAAGACTTTTAGCTTTTCCAGCTTAATGGGATACAGGTTTTTAAAATATTCTATTTATGACATTCTGAATTTATTTGATGTCTGTTGACATTTTTCCCTGTTCATTGCTGATTCTGTTAATATGGGTCCTTGCTTTATTTCCTTTGGTTAGTTGGACCAAAGGTCTGTCAATTTTATCTTCTCAAAGAACCAGATTTGTTGATTCTTTGTATCTTTGTATCCTTTTCTCAAATCAACCAGATTTGTTGATTCTTTGTATCCTTTTCTTTGTTTCTATTTCATTGATTTCTGCTCTGATATTTATTATTTCTTCCAGTCAGCTGGCCTTGGATTTGGTTTGTTCTTGTTTTTTCAACTTTTTGAGTTACATCATTAAGTCATGTATTTGTGCTCCTGATTTTTTTTTTAATGTAGGCACTTAGAGCTATAAATTTCCCTTTGAGACAATTCTTAGTATGTCCCAGAGGTTTTATTGCATTATGTTTTTAGTTTTATTTAACTCCTGGAAGACTTTTATTTCTTTCTTGATTTCTTCTATGATACCTACATCATCCAGTAACGAGTTGTTTAATTGCCATGACTTTGTGTATTTACTAGAGGTCTTTTGCTGTCAATTTTAAGTTTTCTTTTCATTGTGTTCAGATAGGATGCATGAGGTAATTTCAATCTTTTTGAACTTGTAAATATTTGTTTTGTGTTCCAGGATGTGGTCTGTTTTAGAAAAACTTCCGTGTATTGCTGAGTAGAATTTGTATTTTTTCTTGTTTGAGTAGAATATTCTGAGATATTTGTTCAGTTCATTTGATGTATGATGTCAATTAATTCTGATGTTCTGGGGTTTGTTTTGTTTTGTTTTATCCAGATGATCTGTCTATTGGAGAAAGTGGGTTATTGAAATCATGTACTATTAATAAATTGATGTTCATCTGTTTCTTTAAATCCAATGGATTTTGGGGGGAAGCACAGTTTAGTGCATTTATGTTTAGGATAATAATGTCTTCTTGATTCACGGTCCCCTTGATTAGAAGGCAGTGTCTCTCTTTACCTCTTCTGATTAAGTCTGTCTCATCAGACATTAGAATAGCCATGCCTGATTCCGGCCCATTGAGTTGGAGTGCTTTTGTCCATCCTTTCAGTCGAAGGCAGTGTCTGTCTTTTTTTTTTTTTTTTTTTTTTGGTTTTTCGAGACAGGGTTTCTCTGTGTAGCTTTGCGCCTTTCCTGGAACTCACTTGGTAGTCCAGGCTGGCCTCGAACTCACAGAGATCCGCCTGGCTCTGCCTCCCGAGTGCTGGGATTAAAGGCGTGCGCCACCACCGCCCGGCATTAGAATTTCATCTTTAAAGAACTCTCTGTTTAGTTATATATCCCAGTTTTAACTGGGTTATATTTTTCTTGATGTTCAGTTTTTTAGTTCTTTCTATAGTCTATATACTAACTCTTTATCAGATTTATAACTTGTAAATATTTTCCCCATTCTTTGGGATGCCACTTTACTTGACTGATGGTGTCCTTTGCTGTAAGAAGCTTTATTTTTAGCTCTGTGTGGAACTAATTCATTAATTGTTGGTCTTAGTGCCTGTGCTACAAATGTCTTTTTCAGAAAAGTCCTTTCCTATGCCAGTTATTCAAGCTTATACTCTGCTTTCTCTACTATGAGGTTCTGGGTATCTGCTCATCCATGGTCATGGCTGCTCTATTCATAATTGACAGAAATTGGAAACAGTGTAGATGTCCATCAACTGATAAATGGATAATGAAAATGTACATTTACACAGTGGAATATTATAAAGCTGGTAAGAAAAAAATGAAATTTGCAGATAAAGCTAGAAACAATCATTCTGAGTGAGGTAATCCACACCTCAGAAGAGAAGCATCCACGTGTAAGAGAAAACAATTTAAACTTTAGATATAGGTATTTCATTCAGAATATCCATAGACGTTAGGTAGATAGAGGACCAAGGGGGAGGAAGGGATCTGCCAAGGAAGGGGACTTAGAGAATAGTGTTAAAAGAGAGACTAGAACAGGAAGATTGAATTAGGAGGGGTAGGAGGGTAGGGTAAAAGGGAGAACACAGCGAGGGACAATTAATACCAAAAGCCTTTTGAAAAGCCATATGGAAAATTACCACTGCAGAAGCTTTCAAAAATATATACACATATGAAAGGAATTTAAGTGGAGTCACCATCTAATGGGGGATACAAGGCTCCAGTTAGACCTCTGATGCCACCAAGTAAACCTCCAATGCCAGGAGTGGGTTACATCTTGTTGAGTCATTGGCTGAAGGTCTCCTGTAGGCTTCCCTCCCAGAACATCACAGGCTATTGTAAAGGATATTTGTTACTGTCCATAACCAGATGGTAATTCTCTGTTGCTAAAGACATATCTTACTTATGACCTTTAACATAGAAGCTCTACCAAGAAGATGATATTATAATCCCAGACATTTCTGCACCAGACATAGCAGCATCCTGTTTCATAAAAGAAACACCATGATATCTGAAATCACATATCAACCCTAATACAGTTATAATGGAGGACTTTAATATCCCATGCTCACCCATAGACAGGTCATCCTGACAATAAATAGAGAAATTCTGGAATTAAATAATATCATAAATCATATGGACCAAACAGGTATCTATGGGACATTCCACCCAAACACTGAAGAAGACATATTCTTCTCAGCAATCCATGGAGCTTTTCCCCAAACTGACCCATATTACAATATGAAGCAAGTCTCAATAAATCTAGGAAAATTAAAATAACATCTTGCACTCTGATAACTATGAATTAAATCTGGATATTGACAATGGAAATGAAGAAAACACACAAATTCATGGAAGCTGAAGAGCACACCAGGGAATGAGCACTGGGTCAAGGAACAAATCAGGGAGAAATTTTAAAATTTCCTGGAATTGATGATAGGAATTCCAACCACGCCCCATGGTCATGCATGCCCAGCGGGACACTTAGTCATCTCCTAGTCATTTCCGGGTCATATGTCCTGGGTGACCCATGCCCCATGGTTACACGGTCATGTAGTTGCGAGGACATGACAGCGTTATCTCTGTGCATGGACCTGTGTGCGCAGGTGCGTTCTGGCCTTTTATAAGGTGGCACCATGTTTTCCTGCTCTCTCTCTCTCTCTCTCTCTCTCTCTCTCTCTCTCTCTCTCTCTCCACCTCTCTATCTGTTTCCTCTCCTCCAGGCCTGACTCTCTCTCTCTCCCCTTCTCCTAATAAAGCTCTAAAAGGTACCACTGGGTTCTGTCATGATCATGACCTTTCTACTCGGTAACCAGCACCAGCAACCAGTGCCGTTTTCCTTTCAATTGAATGAAAATGAAAGCACATCATGCCAAAATCTATGGGCCCCAATGAGGGCAGTCCTAAGAGCCTACATGAAAAAAACTGGAGAGATCACACATTAATAACTTAATGATACATTTGAAAGCTTTAGAAAAGAACAAGTAGCACCCCAAAAGATATGAAGAAATAATCAAACTCAGGGTAAGCTAAAGGCTAATTAATTTTAATTAATGAAATAGAAATGAAAAACAATAAAAAGAATCAATAAAGTGTTGGTATTTTGAGAAAATTAGCAAGATTGACAAACATTTAGCTAAATCAACCAAAAGAAAGAGAATCCAAATTAATAAAGTTAGCAATGAAAGGAGAGACATTACAACAGATACTGTGGAGAGTCAAAAAATCATAAGCTCATACTTTTACATTTTGAATGCTACAAAGCTGGAAAACCTAAAAGAAATGGAGGCATTTCTAGATATATGTAACCTACTAAAGTTATATCAAGATGGAGTAAATGAATTAAATAGATCCACAGTATCTAATGAGATAGAAGCAGTAATCAAAACTCTACCAATTAAAAGAGCCCAGGGTCAGATGTATTCAGTGTAGAATTCTATCAGACCTTCAGAGAACCAACACCAACACTCTTCAAGTTATTTCATAAAATAGAAACTTAAGGAACCTTTCCAATTTCTCTTTATTAAGCCAGTTACTACCCTGATACCAAAACCAAACAATGAAATATAAAAAAGAAAAATATAGACCAATGTCTCTTATGAACATAGATGTGAAATTTCTCAATAAAATACTTGGAAAGCAAGTTCAACAACACATCAAAAAAGATTACCCACATCCCAGAGATTCTGGGATGATTCATTATATGTAAATCAATAAATATTATCCACCATATGAGTAGACCTAAGGACAGAAACCACATGATCACCTTATTTGATACAGAAAAGACGTCTGACAAAACCCAACATCCTTTCATGATAAAAGTCCTGGAGATACTAGAGATATGAGGGATATAACTCAACATAATGAAGTTAATTTAAAATAAGCCCACAGCCAACATCATTCTAAATATAGAGAAAATTAAAACATTTCCATTAAAACTGGTAACAAAACAAGGTGATCCACTCTCTCCCTACCTGTTCAAATATAGTTCTTGAAGTCTTACCTAAAGCAATAAGACAATTGAAAGAGATCAAGGGGATACAAATAGGAAGTAAAGAAGTCAAAGTATCATTATTTACAGATGATAAGATTTTGTACATAAAAGACCCTAAAGATTCCACCAGGAAATTCTACAGCTAATAACATGCAAGAAAGTATAAAGATACAAAGCTAGCTAGCCTCCCTATATACAAATGACAAACATGTGTGACAGTATTCTTGGGAAATATGTGATCAAATCTCAGAAAATTGAGGACAAACCAAAGTACAGATAGCACTAAAGTACACCTTGGTGAACTAATGAGCTTTATTGGGGTTTCTTACAGGAGCTGCAAAGACAGTTGCATTACCAAAGTCTACCCCAGCATGGAATAGGTAGACTAGCTGGAAATACAATAGCTGAAAACCTGGAGCACACAGTTCAAGTCAGCTTAACAGGCTGAAGAGTTTTGGTTCCAGGTGGTTCCAGTTTCAGCTGGTCTTTGTTTCTTCTAGACAGTTTGGATGCTTTCTGCTTCTTCCAGGTGACCAGACTTGTCTGAGTCTCCTCTCAGCAGTCTTTACCATTTGTATGCTCTTGCAGAGGAAGGGTTCTAGTGAGTCTGGTAGTTTCAGGGACTTTTTGAAGGCATGTTGAGTTATTTCCTATCTTAATGAGCTTCCCTGCAGTATTTCACCTCCCCTAGAACATACTGTTGTTTCACTCCCTATAAACATCCTGTCTTGAGAAGTTCCCCTCCAAGATGAAAAGTTTTCATCTCAGAGAGAACTACTACCAACAACATAACAGGAAAGACATAGGGAAATAATAACTTCCACAATAGCCTCAAAAAATATCTTGGAATAACTCTAACTGAAGTGAGAAGCGAGACATGTGTGTGTATATATATATATATATATATATATATATATATATATATATATATTTAATTAAAGAAAACATCAGAAGGTTGGAAGTCTTCCCATGCTCATGAATTGGTCGGATCTATATTGTGAAAATGGCCATCTTACCAAAAATCATTCTACAGTTTAAATTCAATCCCCATCAAAATTCTGATACAATTCTTTATAGAAATTGAAAGAATAATCTTAAAGATTCATATGAAAATACACACACAAACAGGATAGTTAAAACAATCCTGAACAATAAAATAACTACTGGAAGTATCACTATTCCTGATTTTAAGTTGTACTACAAAGAAACAGTAATTAAAAAAACAGCATAGTATTCTCATAAAAACGGACATGTTGATTAGTATAATAAAGTTGAAAACCCAAAGATAGGCCCACACACTTGTGGACACCTTGTTGTGGAATATTATATTAAGATGTGTTACATGTGTTTATGCTGTGGAACATTTGTTTTAATGGTGCAAAGATGTGTTGCATTCTTTTATGTTGAATTTATTTAACTCTGTGAATCTGTGTTACTTTGCCTGTCTAAAACACCTGACTGGTCTAATAAAGAACTGAACAGCCAATAGTGAGGCAGGAGAGAGAAATAGGTGGGGCTGGAAGGCAGAGAGAATAAATAGAAGGAGAAGCACATTAGAGGGATCAGAAGGAGGATATCAGGGGCCAGCCACACAGCCACACAGCCATACAGCTAGCTATGGAGTAAGAGTGAAAATAAGATACACAGAAGAAAAAGAAAAAGCCCAGAGGCAAAACGTAAATGGAATAATTTAAGTTAAGAAAAGCTGACTATGAGTAAGACAAGCTAAGGCCAGGCATTTATTTAAAAAAAAAAGTATAAGCCTCCATGTGTGGTTATTTGGGAGCTGGGTGGCAGGCCCCCCAAAAAGTAAAACAACAATAACCAATTACAAACACCCAATTTTTTGGACAAAGAAACCAAAATTATACACTGGAAAAAGGACAGCATCTTCAACAAATGGTGCTGGTCAAATTGTATAACTATCTGTAGAAGAATTAAACTACGTCCATATCTATCACCCTGCACATAATTCAGCTCCAAATGCATCAAGTACCCCAACATAAGACCTGATACCCAACTCTGACAGAGAGAAAGTAAAGAAGATAGTTGAATTCATTGGCACAGGAAAGAACTTTCTGAACAGGACCCCAATAGCAAGGAATTAAACCAGCAATTGATAAACAAAACCTCATGAAACCTTTAAAAGCTTGTATACAGCAGGGACACCACCATTTGAGTGAAAAAGCAGCCTGTAAAATGGTTGAAAATTTTACCCATTAAATATCTGACAGAGTATTAGTATGTAGACTATAAAGATTACTAAACAAAACAAAACCTCAATGTGGTATGGCCCCCATAGGCTCATATGTTTGAATGCTTGGTCTTCAATGGTTGAACTCTTTGGGAAGGATTAGGAGGTGTGGTTTTGTTGGAGGAAGTGTGGCTTTGTTGGAGGAGGTGTGGCACTGGGGATGGGCTTTGAGATTTCAAAAGCCCACACATCCCCAGTTAGTTTTCTGTCTCTCTGTGTCTCTGTCTCTCTCTTTTGCTATTGTTTTCTCAACATGTAAACTCTCAACTACTGCTCCAGCACCATGCCTGCCTGCCTGCTGCCATGTTGTCTGCTGTGATGGTCATGGACTCACCTTCTGAAACTGTAAGCGAGCCCCTCCCCCAAGTGCTTTCTTCTATAAGTTACCTTTGTCATGGTGTCTCTTCACAGCAATACAAAAGTAACTAAGACACAAATAGCAGAAAAACAATTTTAAAATGCCCATCATCCTTGGGCATCAGGGAAATACAAATTAAAACTACTTAGAGATTTCATCTTACCCTAGTCAGAATGATCAGTTTCAATAAAAAAATATGACAAATGGCAAAGATGTGAGTAAAGGGGAATACTTATTTACTGCTGGTGGGAGTGCAAACTTGTACAGCTCCTATAGAAACCAGGCTATAGAATCCTTAAAAAGCTGATAATAGATATAACACAAGATCCAGCTATACTACTCTTGGGCATATCTTCAAAGGACTCTACATTGTATTACAGGAGTACTTTCTTATCCATGTTTATTGCTGCTCTAGTCATAATACCCAGAAATTTGAAACAGCTTAGATGTCTATCAACTGATGATGATATAATGAAAATGTGGTACATTTATACAATGGAATATTTTTTCAGCTGTTATTACTATTCCTGATTTTATGAAATTTGCAGGTAAATGGATGGAACTAGAAACAGTCATTATGAGTGAGATACCTCAGATCCAGAAAGACTTGCTTCTTTTCATTTGTGGATATTAGCTTTTAGGTTTTAGATATAACCATAGAGGTTGGGTAGCCAGTAAAGGACCATAGGGGCCAAGGGGGATCTTCCAAGGAAAGGAAAATAGCATAAAGTGTTCTAAAGGGATAAAGGGGGAATTGGAAAAGGAAAGATTAAATAGGGTGGAGGATGGGAGGTCAGGGTAAAGAAAGGAATATGGGAAGCATAACTAACACTAGAGGCTGTCTAAAAAGCCATATGGAAACTTACTACTGTAGAACTTTCTAAAATATATAAAAATGCATAAAAGGAGTTTAAATGAAATTAACACATAATGGGGGGAGATAATGCCCCAACTAGATATCATATGCTATCAAGTAAAACCTCCAGTACCAGAAGTAGGTGTCATCTTTTTTTAGTTGTTTGCCAATGGGGTCGCAGAGACCATTAAATGTTATAGGTCAATACTACTAGTTATTCTCCAGAATTTGATGATAAGACCCCATTGTTGAATGCACCACAAACTTATGTCATAGAACATGGAGAAATCTAGATGGTGCTCAACTTGAAGCTCCATAACTATTGACTAGTGTTCATAGTGCCGGCTTACCCAGCTAGGAACCCTTTAAGCTACAATAATGACCTACCTAACAAGATATGCCCACTCATGTAATAGTGGCATGAATGGAAGTAACCAACCATTTGTTATTGGATTTAAGGACCACTGCACAATGTAGAACCCAAACCTGGCCCTGTCAGTGAGGCCAAACCCAAAGCTATATGTTGTGATCCCTAGAGAAAAACCTATTACTATTATTCTGTTAAACAAAGAGCTCCTAATGACCTATTGCTATAGATCAGTGCATCACTCTACCTTCATCAGGGAAGTTTCTTCTTGCAACAGATGGACATTAAAACAGAAACTCGCAACTGATCAACATATAGAGAATAAGAGACTTTGGAATGGTCAGCCTTAAATGGTAAGTCTATACCATACCCTTCCCCTCAGAGCTCGTTGATCTATGTGAAAGAGGGGGCAAAAAGATTGTAAGAGCCAAATGTGGTGGATGATTTTAAGGAAATGGTGTTTTCCTGACACAACAAGGCAGATGCACATACAAGTTCACAGAGACTGTGACATCATGTGCAAACCTTCACAAGCTTAAACCAGACAAAATCCCAGCATGGGCCAGGTGGGGTAGACATGAAGTCCTGTCCCACGCTGAGGAGTTGTTGACTATTGAAAACTCCTGGGAAAAGGAAAGTGAGTTTTATTCAGTGGACTGACACTGGGCATATTGACCACACTCCAGGGCAGGCCCCACATCCAGGAACAGTCAGCCAACACAAACTGCATGCCATGTTTTTGTATTGTTTTGCTGTTTAAGAAAGAGAAAGATAGGGGAAACTCTAGGAGGAGCTGGAGGAGGGCAATGAATATGATCAAAATATGTCTCATGAAATTCTCAAAGAATTAACAAAACATGATATGCCATGGCTGGCTGATATGCATAGAGGTCCTGCCTTTTTCTGAAGAGAAAGAAGGAGGAATGGATGGGAGGGAGAAGAAGGGGTGGGACGGGACTGGGAGGAGAGGAGAGAGAGAGGGGAAAATGTGATGGGGCTGAGAAAATTAATAAAGTAATTAACTAAAAAAGATAATAGACAAAAAAAATGGAGATGGGAAAGCATCGTAGTTAATACTGATTGTCAACCTGAAAGGACCTAGAATTTAACACAGATGTGAGATGGGGTATTTGTAAAGGATGTACAGATTAAGTTAATTGGAATGGGAAAACTCACCCTAAATGTGGACAACACTGTTCCATGTGCTGGGGTCTCCTGACTTTGTAAAAAGGAGAAAGTGAAATGAGTACCAACGTTCATTTTCTCTACAATATGACCAGCTCCTTCAAGCTCCTGACACCACAATTTCCCTGTCATTATCGACTGCACTCTGAAATTGTGAAGCAAAGCAAATCCTTACTTCCTCAAAATGATTTTGTAATATATTTTGTCATAGAAACAAGACAAGCAGCTAATGCAGAAAATCAAAGACAAGTAATAATATAGCAAGATAGAGGCTGAAATTGCAATTCCATATTTTGCCTTAAAATAAATGGAAAACAAATCCAATATATATGTAAATGTAATAGAGAGAGTTATTACTTTGTATAATAAATATATACTAGAAAGATGTCAAGAATATTAAAAGAAAACTTAAATATAAGAAAACAATCCCTCAGAACTACATAATCCTACTATCCTTCTCATCTTGATGAATTTAAATTTTATCAGCATGTCCCTGTGTTCCTTTCCTTTATTTCATCAGATGTTTGAGTAATGATAGTAAAGCATCCTTTATCTTCCTGCTTATCAATGCTCTCCTTCCTTCTGGAAGAAATATGAAAAATATATTTCCATGGATCAGATATAGAGAATTCCTCATTTCTTGGGGGGACTGGTGTGGGAGACCAGCCACCCACTTTTTAAAAGGTTTCCTATGAGGAGGAGAGTGGAATAAGAAATATTAGGTAGAATGATAGGCATAGCCAAGAGGAAAGACAAAAACACAGGATAGCTTCAGGAGGACCTGGGTCAATACCCAGTGGTCCAGAACTTTATTCAAAAGGGCTTTTTATAACAATGCCCTTTTTTTTATAACTGAGAGATGGCTCAGTGATTAAGAGCACTGACTACTCTTCCAGAGGTCCTGAGTTCAATTCCCAGCAACCACATGGTAGCTCACAACCACTTGCAATTAGATCTGGTGCCCTTTTCTGGCCTGCAAGGACACATGCAGGCAGAACACTGTTTACGTAATAAATAAATAAATCTTAAAAAAAATGCCAAGGGAAGGGAGGCAAAAGGCATCCCCCTTGCTAGATACAACCAAGTATAGATCCTTCCAAACACCTGATACCCAGACCCGTGGTCCAATCATCCTCTTATGCACACCTGCTGGGTAAAGCAAGATAAGATCTCATTAGGAAATGAGGACGAGGTGGAATGTGTGATCACCATCCCACAGGTCCCTCTTCTTAATATTTTAAAGTAGGAGTACAGAGCTTAACTCTAGGTAGCTCTGACTCAGGTTCCCACTAAGAGCTTGCGAGTAACTGGAATTACCACAGCAATACTCCTGCTCCCTTTGTAAAGGAGTAAAGGATGATAAAGATGGAATGGCCTTTTGGAATGGGTCTAAGATGACTACAACAGTCTTAGCTGTACCAAGCCCTTTTTTAAATTAAAAAAAAAAAACTCTTGATGCAACCACATCAAATAAATCAATAAACTCCAGATGCAACTGCATTAAACTTAAAGACTCTCTTAGCTTCACCAAACATTAACAGGTTAACATAATTCTAACTTAAATATTACTATACATAATTACAATTCTTTCAAACTTACATCCAAAAACAAACTCTTAATAAAACCATTAACACTTTAAAAACTTTAGCAAAAATATTTTTTAAAGCAATCTCTTTTTTTTTTCTCCCCACAGGCATATAAACTATTTATTAACAGCAAAGGCCCAGGGACTCATTTCTTCTTGGAAACACCCACAGTACGGCCCTGGCGGCCAGTGGTCTTGGTGTGCTGACCTCGGACACAAAGGCCCCAAAAGTGGCACAGCCCCCTGTGGGCTCTAGTCTTCTTCAGATGCTCCAGGTCCTCACACAGCTTGTTGTCTAGACCATTGGCCAGAACCTGGCTGTACTTCCCATCCTTCGTGTCCTTCTGTCTGTTCAAGAACCAGTCTGGGATCTTGTACTGTCGTGGATTCTGCATGATGGTGATCACACATTCCACCTCGTCCTCCGTGAGTTCTCCAACCCTCTTGGTGAGGTCAATGTCTGCTTTCCTCAACACCACATGAGCATATCTCCGCCCCATACCCTTAATGGCAGTGATGGCAAAGGCTATTTTCTGCCGCCCATCAATGTTGGTGTTGAGTACTTGCAAAATGTGCTGGAACTTCTCAGGGATCACTAGAGACATGGCGGCGGTACAATTGGCAGTGTGTAGACCTCCTGTGGAAGAGCTAAAGCAATCTCTTAATAGAACCATTTGCATTTCTTGCTAACAAAACATAGGATAAACTTCTGATGCATCCGCATCAAACTTAAATACTCCCTTAACTTCACCAAACCATGGTGCATCCGTATCAATAGGTTAGCATAATAACTCTAACATAAATATGACTATACACAATTACAATTCCTACAAACCTACATTCAAAAGCAATAATCTCGATAAACCATTAACACTTTAAAAACTTTAACAAAAATCCAAAAGCAATTTCTTAATAGAACTACACAAAACATAGGGTACATTAACACAAATTAACATCAGTCCACTCAAATAACAAGAAAAAAATTTTAATTAAATTAAATAGACTAAGGAATATTAATTCCTCCTTTTCTTTATAATTTTTTAACCTGCATCTTGAGCTTGAGAAAAAAAAACCCAAAATTCTCCATTTAAGCAGTTCCATTTTTAACACAAAACAGTTTGTGAATCACCACAGTTAATAGAGTCTATATGTGTAGGTAAAGTCAAAACTGTCCCATTGAAATGGAATCACTTCTATCCATCTCATTTCTTAAGTCTGAAAAGTTCAAAAAATGAATTCTGGTACCAGTCTTCCAAATATGAAGAAACTCATAACCAAAAACTTTGTGCAGTTAACAATTCTAGCTCAAACAAGCATCTCTGAAACTTTTGTTCTCAGCCACAGAGGCACTTTCAGTTACAGCAGCATTTTTTTTTTTTTTTTTTTTGGTTTTTCGAGACAGGGTTTCTCTGTGCAGCTTTGCGCCTTTCCTGGGACTCACTTGGTAGCCCAGGCTGGCCTCAAACTCACAGAGATCCGCCTGGCTCTGCCTCCCGAGTGCTGGGATTAAAGGCGTGTGCCACCACCGCCCGGCCTACAGCAGCATTTAATGGCAGTCTTTCCTAGGAACCTTGTCTCAGAGTGAAGTAACTGCCATAGTAACTGAGCTGCTATGAGGTCCTCAGAAAAGCTCTCTGCACAGTGAGCAAACAGAAACTTAATGACTTTAGTTGTCAGCTCTGTTCCATTTCAGCTTTTACAATCCCAGTCCTGAGGCCCGAGCACTCTCAACTGCCTCTTGCCACATGGGCTCAAAATTTTTCCCATTACTACAAGCTGTAGCTTGCATACAGCAACCCTGGCTCCAGCAGGAAACCCAGTCACAGCCAGTTATGGCCACTGCACCCCTGGCTCCATTACCTACTCAGCTGGGAGTCCTCCTCCAAGAGCATTGTCTTGCTTGCATGGCTGAATGCTGCCCCCAGGGCAATTCCCTGGTTCCAACCACACCCTGCCACTAGGAGCTCAGGCTGTGTCAGTCTCAGCAGTTCTTGATGCCGTTCCACACAGGGGCATGTCTTAGCTGCCCATCTGGCTGCTGCTTCCAAGGCGTCTCTGCTGGGCTCCAGACATCAGGGACTCTGACTCCGGGAGCTCTGACTGCTGGAGTCTGAAGTCTCTGCTTCACTCCAAGTCACTGTCTGTCATTTGCCTCTCTCTTGGTGTGTATTTCTGCTGTTCAGCTTGTCACAGTTGAGTGTAGCCTCAAGCTATGGCAGTCAGGCTTTCACAAGTACCCTGACTGACTGTATTCTCTTCACCACAGCTCCTCATGGTAGAAAACACACAGAACCTCACTGCTCTCACAGGCTCTTGGGCATCTGCCACCTGCACTGTGCTGATGCCCCTCAGGTCTCAGCTGCCGATGTCTGGCTGCTGCCGATGTCTGGCTGTTGCTGCTTGTGCTGGCTCTGGCATCCACCATTGTTGGTGGCTTCTGAAGTTTCTGAAGCTGCTCAGACTGCCAAGTTCACAGCAGCTAACAGGTCCTGGATGCTGCCCTCTGCATCCCAGTTCTAGCACTAGGGAAATTCTAAGCCTACCCTAAGTTCCTTCCTAGTAAGCCTACACAATATCTGTGTACCTAAAGCCTATTCTATCCTAATATACCTAAGCCTACATTTCTATGACTTATTTATACTACCATTTTAAAACCTAATTTAGTAGATATTGAGAGAGAAAGAGAAATTTAGACAGAGATACTTGTTACAACCTAACTTTAACTACTTTCTTATTTAGCTTTACTTGAACTACTCTACTTTATATTTAAAATTTTACTCCTAAAGAATAGAATACCCCTACCTTCATTTTTACCACAAAACCGGACATGTCCAACTGCTTCCCATGGGGTTCTTTCCTACTCTCACTTAACTTCATCTGCACCCAAGTCCCTAGTTCTGGTGCCAACTGTGGAGGACCAGCTCCCACCTTTTACAGGGTTCCTATGAGGAGGAGAGTAGAATAAGGAATGATAGATAGAATGATAAGCCTAGCTGACAGAGGAAAAAAAGACAGAAACACAGGATAGCTTCAGGAAAACCTGGATCAATACCCAATGGCCCAAAACTTTTTCAAAAGGGCTTTTTATAACAATGCCAAAGACCTCACCCTTGCTAGATACAACCAAATGTAGACCCTTCCAAACACCTGGTAACCAGGCCCATGGTCCAATCATCCTCTTACACAGTCCTTCTGGGTAAAGCAAGCTCAGATCTCACTAGGAAACCTCTGTGGGCTACCACAGAGTGGTAAAGATTTGTTGATCTAAAATAGAATCAGAGCGAGCCTCTTCTGAGGGCACTGTTTTCCTGTGAGATGTAACCTCTCTGGATTTTAATCTTTCCACTGTGAATTTTTAACAACTGCTGTTACTAACAAGAAAAGCACTTAGCTTATCACCAGCTTACCTAATTTAACTTGGCACATTCACAGCTTGGCTGTGAATAAAAACATTTATTCTATAAATAACCTTGACCATCTGTCTTATACCAACTTCCATGTTACTTAAAGAAAGTGCTCAAGTTTCCAATTGAAAGGCATAAGAAAGGAAAAGGCAGGGTATAGGGTGCCTAACATCCAAGATGAAACAAGAAGGTCTTCATTATCTGTTTGAACTTGAGACCCTCCAGGGTTTTTTGTGCCTGGTGGGGGTATATTTCTTTTTTTGGAGACGTTATTGAATACTCTTTTAGGAATGCTGAATCACTTTATTAAATATTATGCATCTCAGTGGCTCAGTTACTTGTTTAATGTCCTAAAATAACAGGGTTTTGTAGTGGGTAGCTGCTGCAGCTTTGACCTGGAAGTACTACCCCCATTGAGGCTTTGGTAACTGTCATGCCTATAAGGTGGGGCCGAGACAGGAGCCCTTAAGACCTGAGATCCAGATATGCTGGCTCTCTTGGTTGCTGGATCTTGGATGCTGGAGGTAGATTGAGCAGAGTTTTCCAGACAACACCGCTGGACTGCGCTACACCTTTCCCAGACCCTGTAACCTATCCCTTTACTTGTAAGTTACCCCACAAAATAAACTTCCCTTTTAACTACCTGGAGTTGCCTTAATACTACAACCAATAGGGTTTAAAGTAAATGAATTTTCTAAACCTCCCAAAAACCTCTGTACTTTTTGTGAGCCTTGGGAAGTACTCAGAACAAATGCCATTGTATTACAACAAAACTGCCCTAATCAACTGTCTTTGCAGTGATGTTAGAAATATGTTCAAGGTCTCAGAGAACGAGATCACCACTGCAATTTAAGTGCCTGGACAAGGTAAACTTGACTGTTGATCAAGAGAGGAAAGGCATTTACTTTTTATTATAACCCAGGTAGTAGCTATGTCTTTCCCCCATTGAAGGGGTCTGACCTTATAACCTTATTAAATGGCTAGTCTGAGAAGAACTGGAACATAGGAAGTGAAAAAGTATTAAAATATTTACATAAAAGTCTTACAAGGTGGCAGAGATAAAAAGACTTTAAGTCTTTGTCCTAAACACAAGTTTTGTAGTATTTGATAGAAAAGACTCATATTTCATATTTCTTACAATGATCACAAACCATAAAGATTTATGATTAGACCTCTTGTATTTAATGGCAGCCATGCAGTTGCTTTATCTCCTTTTCTGGAAGCTTTATTGGGTTAAAAATTAGAATTCCCGGCTGGGCGGTGGTGGCGCACACCTTTAATCCCAGCACTTGGGAGGCAGAGCCAGGCGAATCTCTGTGAGTTCGAGGCCAGCCTGGGCTACCAAGTGAGTCCCAGGAAAGGCGCAAAGCTACACAGAGAAACCCTGTCTCGAAAAACCGAAAAAAAAAAAAATTAGAATTCTCAGACTTTTTCTTATTGAAAGTAGATTCTTTTCTCATACAATATATCCTGATTATAGTTTCTCTACTTTTACTCCTCCCAGCTCCTACCCATCTCCCCTCCCCCCTGGATCCACTCCTTTTCTGTCTCTCATTAGAAATGAACAGGTTTCTAGGAGATAACAACCAAACATGCAAAATAAAACACACTAAGATGAAGCAAAAACTTTCATATTGAAGTTGGACGTGGCAACCCAACAGGAGGAAAAGAGTCCTAAAAGCAGGCACAGGAGTCAGAGACCCACTCGTTCTCATAGTCACAAGTTCTATAAAAATATTAAGCTAATAGCTATAGTGTATATGCAAAAGACATGGAGTTCATATCAGCTTTGCTTAGTTGCTTCAGAGAGCCTTGTTCTCTTGGTGTCTTCCTGCCTCATCTGCAGGAATTTTTGAACTCTGAGGGAAGAACTTGATGGAGACCTCCAGTTTAGACTCTCTCCACATAATATCTGGGTGTGGGTCTCTGCATCTGTTCCCATCTGCTGCTTGAGAAACCCTCTCTGATGATGAGTATAGCAGAATACCATTAGGAATCATTTTATTGGTTTTTTTTGTTTGTTTTTTACTGGTAGTATTTGGTTTTACCCTAGGTTTCTTGGCTATCTAGTCCTCAGACAGTTTTCATAGAATGAGCTAAATCAATACATCCCTGTCCTCCAAGTAGAAACTATGTGATTTAAAGGTATGGGATTCCCCTACAAGCTTTACAGCAGGCAAGGAAAAATTACCAGAGTGAGGTAAGAATGAAACTTGGCTCAGCTTGATTTTATTGTAACCAGCACTGGACCAGGACTTCTACAGTCTGGCTTACATCATTTTACTTTAACCATATTTAAGGTTTTCTGATAGCAATTACCTGAGCTCCAAGTCCACAACAATTTAAGCCTTGTTTACACTGAGATTCTTTACAAAGTACATCTGGCTTCTTTCACAAGAATGGGTACTGTTGACTCAGAGATAGTGCCTAAGATTTAGGGTCTAGGGAGCTTGACTGAGGTCAACATACTCCTGTGGTGTCAGGATTGGTCTGGTCCTAAGATAGCACAGAAGTCACTTAGGCTGTTGCAAAGCACAAGTGATATCGTTCATTAGCATGGTTTTTATGGTGTAAAAGCAATGCTCAAGATTTAGGGGGAAAGGTCTGGAATAGGTAAAAACATAAATTTTGGGAGATATGGTCAGAGTCTGTCTCATCAGACAGCAAAGGATCACCAGGCTGTAAATCTACATCATTCCTAGCAGCTACACACCCCATTCCATTCAAGAGGTAAGCTGTGTGTTTAATTTTCCTGGCTTCTCCAGTGCTTATCTGTGTGCACAAGGCACTATGCCCTTTACATAAAGGCAACAATATCTGATTGGTCTGCTCTGTTTTGTTTTCTTGGTTTTGAGACAGGGTTTCATATAACCCTGGCTGGCCTGGACCTCACCATGACACCAAAATCACCTTGGATTCCTGATCCTCCTGCCTTGACCTCCTAAGTGCTGGGATTGCAGCATGACTGACAACAATGCCATTGATACATAGAAAAGAAACTTCCCTCTCATCTAAAGCAGTGTTCTCCACAAGCAGTGCCAGTGTAAGAAACATTAAATATCTGTCTTTTCTGTAAAACTTCTGTTCATGACAAGGAAGTCAAATCTTTGTATCTCCTCCACCTAGTTAAACTTTAAGCCAAATGTTTTAACCACCCCCCAGTACCTGGTAAAACTTGTTTTTTCAAAGGCTCCACTATAGGAACCAGGGACAAGGGAAAATACCCTGCTGCTGACTCAGCCCCAAGCCTGAGACCAGGGTAAAAGAAAACCCCCTACCTGTGGCTTGACCAGGAGCACCTGAAGCTTGGAAATCCGCACCCCAGGACTCAGCAATATCAGCTGAAAGACTGCCTGCCATGCTGTACTTTTCCACTAGCTTACTGCACATGCTCCAAGAACCCACAAAAGCCCTCCCCTCTACCCAGACCTCTGCTCTCTCTCTCTTCCTGTTCAGAGGCATGCGCCATTCTGTTATTCTCCCCAATAAATCTCATGTGAGGTTTGTTGCATTGTGTGACCTTGTATTTCTTGGCTCCTGACTGCCAAGATGCCCTTGCACCAGAAAAACTCTTCCTCCTGATCTTCCCAATTATTATATACTCTAGTGACTTTCTCTACCAATTTCAAGAGATTTTTTTCTCCTTCAAATCTATCTGCTCTATAATTTCTTTCTTATATCAGGAGCAGACTGGGTCACAAAGGCTATGTTAATGGCCCTCCTATTCTCTTCTGCTTCAGGATCTATGGGAGAGTAGGTGTGATGCTTCCATCAGCCAGTCTGGGAAAGTGGTTGGGGACTCCTGAGGCTCCTGCACTACCTGACTGGCTTTAGGAAAATTCGTAGGCACTTAGCAATAGGCCGGAGACGACCCAGCAAAGTCTAGTGATACACCTTCAGGTCGGAGGGAAGGGAAAGCTGCTTCAATGATGGTGACCAGGTGGTGGGCCGCCATCATCTCTTGGTACCAGCTCTCTTGCCTCCTTCAAAATCTCTCTTTCCTTGTATGTGAAGAGAGTTAGCAACAGCTGTTGATAGTTATCCCAAGTTGGGAAATGAGTATGGAAAATAGTTTCCTAAAGAGATACCATACCCTGCGGTTTCTCAGAGAAAGGAGAGTCTGGCTTTTCCAGTTATATATGTCACTGCTGGTGAAAGGGGTGTAAACCCAGTAAGGTTCTCGGTTCCGGTTTCCCCCTTGTTTGCCACCTGGTATGGGGATAGGGGTTGGTGTAGAGGAAGGATTGGGGATTCCGGACAACCAGGAGTGGACTGATAGGTCATTCCAGAGAGGGTATGAGGGGAATAGGCGAAGGGAGCAGAAGAGGAAGCTGGTTTTTTCTCAGTTGAGGGGACCTGCTTGTAAAGGGGAGTAGGGTAGGAGGGAAGTCTAGGCAGCCTTGGTAGCCAGAGCCCTTGATGGGGTCACATAGGAAGTGGGGGGTGGGGAGTCTTCCTTGGAGAGAGGCAGGACAGGAGCTTAAGGCTTGACTGGTCAGACCATGATAGTTTCCTCTGACTGACTTTGCAGGAGTGGCTGAAGTCATTTGGGGGGTCTTCCAGGAGAAGCACCCAGGCCATGATGTAGGGCTCCTGGTCAGGGTGGACCAGGCAGCCAGAGACTTTCACATGAACTGCAAGAGAGATGGAAAGGTTAAAAGTGCCCTCGGGAGTCCCTTCAACCCCAAATGCCGGCCATTCGACTCGAAAGAAGGTATGGAGTTTTCCAGTGAAGACAGAACCCCCAGATTCCTGGGCGTTCTTCTTGGAGTCCTTGAAGGAATGTAGAATAAGGTTTAGGGGAGATTTAGGACCTATAGATGGAGCCTGACCCATAATCTCAAAGTAAGAAATAAGACCAACAGTGAGAAAACAAAGCGAAACCAAAAAACCAAATTGACAACCCAGATAGCCTGGCACCACGCCAGAAAGAGAGACACCAGAGGCATAGACAACGAAGACGACAAGGAAAGTGTTACTGAAACCCTAAACCACTCAGAGTCAAGCAGATCAACCGCCTCTTGGGCTGAGTCCCAGAAACCCAATGCCTCAGACACTTCCAACATGTGAGTCTGGAGGCCAGATAGGTCTCTGGTCCCCTCTGACTCTAGAAGCCATACTGCGTCCAGTTTCTCCTTTCTTGGGTCCTCAGAAAATGGCGCCACAGACTTAAAATCTTTAGTACTCACCACCAGAGATTGCCAAGATTACCAGGGCTAGATAACCAAGCTGCTGGCTCAACAGGGTGGACTCTAATCTGCTAAATGCTTTTATCCTCGTGCCGTGGGTTTATCATTCCAGGCACAACAAAATCAACTGTTACATTCAGTTTTACCTGAAAGAACAAGTTTTACAATAAAAAATCCATCTGCAAAAGCTTTACTTAAACCCACGAGAAAATTCAGGTGCTTGAGATATATATCCCAACAAACCAAAAAAGTCAACAAGGTGTGTAGCCAGCATTCCTGCCTATTGTCTCAGAGCTGTGGACACCTGCTGCCTCTGAACCTCTAGGCCCTAGCAGAGTGCCAGAGTTAACTGCATATGGCTCCCAAAATGCGAGAAGAAAGAGTTCAAGCTGAGGCCTTTCCCCCAACTCAGAAAGTTTTACATTGGGTACCGCGGATCTTTGGCCCAAGACAGAGTCAGCTAAGACTCCAAGATGGATGACGGGTGTGGATGGAAAATAAACGGTTTACACTTCTCAGAAGTCTGCTGCCCCCTTTCTCAGGAGAACGCTTGACTACAGCCCCCTGTTCTGACAGCCAGAACCCTCCACCACCATCCTAACACTTGGCTAACTCCAGTCCCTTGTCCCTTAACGTAATCCCACCACACCCCCGCCCAACTGAAAGCACCCTATAAAACCCCAGACTCCTTTTCGATGATGCTGCCTTCCCTTCTCTTGGGGACACCAGGCAGTTCTACCCTGAATAAAGCTTTGCCTTTGGCCTCCGTGGCTCTCGTGATCTGGCTCTCATTAAGCCATACACTTTCCACGTCCATTAAATGCATATTCCTAGATAGCTCTTTAAATATAAATGTATAAAACACACGAAACGGAAGTGCTCCTCTCTCTCTCTATATATATATATATGTATATATATATATATATACATATACACACACATATATATCTACATATATCCATCCATCCATCCATCCATCCATACATACATACATACATACACACATACATACATACATACATACATACATACATACATACATACACGAAAGTTTATTTGAATGTGAGAGGCTGAAAGTCAAAGGCCCCAAGAAAGCAAACCGGCCTGCATGCCCAGGGTTCCAGCTCCAGCGCTCCCGGAGAGGTCTCTGTCGGCCCGGGCCCGGCTCTGCGGCCTCCGGGGCATAGGTGGCGCTGTGGTGCGGCCTTTCCCGCAGCCCGCGGCCGGCGGCGGAGGGAGCGCCCCGGGAGAGCCGGAAGGTGAGTACTGCAGCGAGCGCACCGACGCCGGGAGAGTTTGAGCGCAGCTGCCCCGGGTCGGCGTCCAAGCTGAAACCTCCCCGTCTTCGCGATTGCCCGCGGTCAGGCTCTGCGGGCTCTCGCAGGGGTGTGTTGTGGCTTGCACGCGATGCTACAGCGGGTTGCTGACAGTCGACTGTTCAGACTTCACTGACCATAGTTACCTCTGGGGGCTTCCACCGTGAACTGCGGGTAGGTCACAGCCTTGCAGCGACCGACCAATTAAAAATACATATTGTTTGACAGTTTCCGGGCATTTATATAATGAGTTTTGGTTGTTTTCACCCGAGGCCGCCCGAGGAGGCTAGACATCCGGAGCAGGGTGTGCAAAGCTTTACAGCCTTCAGATTGCCTGCCATGGTGACAGTACCTTTCCATGGTCCACAAGTGGGGTAACTCACGAGACGGGAAGGGTGTTTTGTTGTGTTAATTTCCTTTTTAAAGTTATATTTTACAGTAAAAACGGACAAAACTCAGGCTTTTTTTTTGGTTTTTTTCGAGACAGGGTTTCTCTGTGTAGCTTTGCGGCTTTCCTGGATCTCGCGCTGTAGCCCAGGCTGGCCTCGAACTCACAGAGATCCGCCTGCCTCTGCCTCCTGAGTGCTGGGATTAAAGGCGTGCGCCACCACCGCCCGGCCAAAACTCAGGCTTTTAAATTTAAGTGATCGCAAATCTTATGGGTCTTGTGTCTTGTATTAACTTCTCAGTGCAAAATACTTTCCTCAAAAAATCATTTTTGGAGAAAGATGGTGAGGATTAGGAGTTGGCTGAAAAATGGAAGAACTGGGTTATCCTACCCTCCTAGGAAAAAGACATGGGGCTAGGAAGGTTGGACTAGGTCTGTAGGATGACCATTATTTTGTCAACATCTTTCCTTTAAAAAAAAATGTTAAATCCACATCTGTAACATTTCAGTCAATAGTATCAATCCTTTTATAAAGTACCAAAATTGAGGGTGTCTATGCTTGATTTCCTCAAGCCATAAAGTCCTCTGATTATTTCTCAAACTTGCTTTATTATTTATTTATCTATTGTTGATTTTTCAAGATAGAGTTTCCCTGTGTGGCTCTGGATGTCCTAGAACTCACTCTGTAGGCCAGTCCTTTGCCTCCCAAGTGCTGGGATTAAAGGCATGTGCTACCACCGCCAGGCAATTTAAACTTTTTTAAGGTGTCCTACTCCAGACTTGAAGTTCCTTTCTTAAGCGCTGAAAGAGTAAGTGTAACTAACAGCACGTGTTTTTGTACTGGCATTAGTGTGTTGTCCATTTAAAGCAATGCTTTCTCTATATATTTGAAAATAGAATCTTTTTCCTAGAGTAATTCTTACATTGTTTATATTTTCATGTACAGGGTAATATAGGTAGCCATGCCGATTTGGTTCTAATGAATTTTGTGCGCACGCGCACACACACACACACACACACACACACACACACACACACACACACACACACAGGCAGTCCATTTGTCGAGGTGCACATATGTGTGTCTGCATCCAGAAGCCAGAGGCCATCCTCTGGTGTTCCTCAAGAGCCTTGCCTTCTGAGGCAGTTTCTCACTGGAGCCTGGAACTTCCTGATCCCACTGGGCTGGCTGGTCAGTGAGCCGCCGAGATAGGCCTGCCTCCCCAGCACGAGGACTTCAAGCAGACACCACTAGCCTGGGTTTTCTGTAGGTGCCAGGGACTGAATTCCGGTCCTCAGGCTTCTTTGGCAAGCACTGTACTAAACCATCTCAGCCCCTCGAGTGAATTAAAAATACATATTGTTTGACAGTTTCCGGGCATTTAAATAATGAGCTTTGGTTGTTTTCACCCCCATTGCCCACTCTTCTCCCCCACTGCTTTTGAACCCTTTCTTCCCCCAAAGTCCCGTGTGTGTGTGTGTGTGTGTGTGTGTGTGTGTGTGTGTGTGTGTGTGTTTAATTTCTGCTGGAGTGTGGGGTAGAAACATATTTACTAGAGCAAGATCAACTTGCCAGTGACTGTACCAATGAAGAAAATGATGCTCCTCTACTAACATTAGTTAGCTGCTCATAGTCCCTCAGGGAAGAGTGGGGAGAATACGTGTTTGTCTGCATGTATGTGTACCATGTGCATGCCTGGGGCCGGTGGAGGCCAGGAGAGAGCCTTTGATCCCCTGGAACTAGAGTTACAGGCAGTTGTGAGCCACCATGTGGATGCTGGGAACTGGTCCGTCTTCTCCAAGAGCAATGCGTACTCTGAACTGCCGGGCCATCTCTCCAGCCTATCCAGTGAATGTTCACATGTTAGTTGCCAAGTGTGTTCTGGATCATCACCCTGAAGATAATTTTGCTACAGTAGAGGAGAAAAATATAGTAAAAGATGATTCATCCTGACTTGGTTTACAGCCATGTGGTTTGGACTTCCATACTGTATCATGATTTCATGGGTTGCATTCTCTTGCTTTGAAGTATACCCTTTCCCTCACAAAAAGGAAGAAGGGCAGAACAAAGAAAAATACATTTTATTAGAGAGCAACATATGAAATAAGCTTAGTATAAATCTTTATAAATGAGTATGAAAAATTCTGTTCATGTGTACACACACACACACACACACACACACACACATGTGCTCACCTACAACAATTTCTTGATTCCCTCCCCTCCCTTCCCTGTCTCCTTCCCTTCTCCTCCCTTTCTCCTTCCTCCTCCCTCCCTCTCTCCCTCCCTCCCCCCTCTCTTTCTTTCTTTCTTTCTTTCTTTTTTTTTTCCTGAGACACAGTTTTTCTGTGTAGCCCTGGCTGTCCTGTAACTCTTTCAGATTAAAGTTTAATTCACACACTGGAAGTTCACTTTTGAAACCAGTTACAGAAAAGCTCAAATTTTAGACAAGGAGGAAAAAACTGAGAGCTTACACATGAAGCAAACCATTCACGTGGTTGCTGAGACCCTGTGGTCTATAAAGCCATCTGTATGATGGACAGAAAGCAGACATGGTTCCTGTGAGAGCTTCACACTGCACCTGGAGGAATACTACAGTCAATAACGTATTTAAACAGCTTCTGCCCTCAGTTGCTTATATCACTGGTGTCACAAGTTGGGGTCTAAAGACTTCGGTTACTGGGAGCAATTGAACTCTCAAGAGCTAGTGAATCCTGCACTGGTCTAAGTGGAAGCAGAAAGTCAGCAGTGATGGGAGAAGACTTGGCAGTAATAACTGTAACACACATGGAGAATAAGTGATAGACCAACCTTTACCTGGCAAGTGTAGAAAATGGAAAGTTGGAGAGATGGCTCACAGGTGAAGAGCACAGGCAGCTCTTCCAGAGGTCCTGAGTTCAGTTCCCAGCAACCACATGGCAGCTCACAACCATCTGTAGTGAGATCTGGTGCCCTCTTCTGGAGTGTAGGAATATATGCAAACAGAATGCTATATACATAATAAATAAATCTTTTTTTTATAAAAAAAAAAAAAAGGGAAAGAAAATGGGAAATTCTTTCCTTGTAAACTGATGGTCCTGACAGTAATCAACCCAATTCAATGCTGAAGGTGAATATTTAGTGGTCACTGTAGCAAAAGTATTGAGCATCCAGTTTTCTCCATAAGTGTTGCAAAAATACTCTTTTCATTTCTGTGACACAGAAGCCTTAGTGAGTCAAGAATACTTGTACAAGGCACTGGTGCCTAGGTATGAATGCTAAAGCTCCCTAACATGGATTGTTCCTGAAGTTGCAGTCTTTCCCTTAGGTTGTCACTAGCAAGTCCCTGCGTCACTGCATTGTGTGGTAGTTATCCTCACTCCTCTTCTGCCTTCGCCCTGGCTACGGTGGGACTGAGGCCAGCAAACCATTTCCCAAACTGTACTCGGTTTGCTTACCTGAGAAAGGAAGGAGAGGAGAGGAGGGAGGGGAGGAGAGAGAGGAGGGAGGGAGATAAATGGGAAGAGTCATTTTACCCAGCAAAACCTAAAGCACCATGTAAAAATAACCAGGGGGTGCTCACTCTTGGAGCACCTCTAGAATTAGAAAGAGTGTGGTTGGTTTGTCTGTTTGTTTTAAGAGCTTCGGGCCCAACCTGATGGAGCACACCTTTAATCCCACCACCACAGGTAGGCGGGTCTCTCTGAGTTCGAGGCCAGCATGGTCTACGTTTGGAGTTCCAGGCCAGCCAGGGCTGCATAGCAAGACTGTCTCAAATAGAGAAAGGTTTATCAAAAAATAAGTATGAAGAAAAAAATATATATATATATTGTTTTTAGGTGATATTCTTCAGTAGTCAAGATGTCTTCAGCACCCGAGCCTCCAACAGTTAAGAAAGAACCACCAAAAGAGAGGAACTTTGAAAACCCAGGCCTCCGAGGGACGCACACAACAACCTTATTTCGAGCTGTGAATCCTGAGCTCTTCATTAAACCTGTAAGAAATACATCCAGGAGACTTGTTCACTTTTCCGTAGCATTTGTTTGTATCAAGGACATTTTATGCTGACTAAGAACACCCCTAAACTGGTCATGGTGGTACATACCTCTAATCCCAGCCCTTGGGAGGCAAGGGCTGGAGGAGAATCAGTTTTGAGGCCAGCCTGAGGCTACCACCTGAGACCTTGTCTTATAAAGGCAAATTTTAAATGCTGTTTCATATAGAAAACTCCAAAACATACATTTATATGCTGTTAGATGGGTAGCTAGATTATTTCTGTTGGTGTTGCAAACTGGTGAATATATTTCATTTGATGAACTTTATTTTTAAATATAAATTTTACTCACAAAAATAAATGAAATAAAATTTTTTTTTTTTTTGGTTTTTTGAGACAGGGTTTCTCTGTGTAGCTTTGCGCCTTTCCTGGAACTCACTTGGTAGTCCAGGCTGGCCCCGAACTCACAGAGATCCGCCTGGCTCTGCCTCCCGAGTGCTGGGATTAAAGGCGTGCGCCACCACCGCCCGGCGAAATAAAATTTTTAAATATGATAAATATTGAAGTATTTCATACTCGATAAGAATTTCAGTAATAGTTGTCATTTTTAATTGGTTTTGTTTGTTTGGTTGGTTGGTTTTTCAAGACAGGGTTTCTCTGTGTAGTTTTGGAGCCTGTCCTGGAACTCGCTCTGTAGACCAGGCTGGCCTCGAACTCGCAGAGATCTGCCTGCCTCTGCTTGCTGGGATTAAAGGTTTGTGCCACCACTGCCGGGTCATTGTTAACTGTTTTAAGGTTAAATGGGTCAAATTAATTAAAGTATTTAAAAATCCTTAGCTGTCATGTAATTTTAATAGTTGAAGACATTTCATGATTCCAAATTTAAACTGCTCTGAACTTGTAGCCTTTCTTAGATATTTATCCAGATGATAAAAATTGACATTTATTTTGAGACTGAGCTTTGAAAAAATAATAGTACAGTAGTTTCCCCTTAGATATTTCTCTTTCCAGTTCTCTGTCAACCAAGTCCCCCAAATATATTAATATTTGTTTTGACTAAAGAGGGAAAGAATATCTAATTACTTACAATATGTTATTATAATTGTTCTATTTTATTATTGTTATTAGTTGTGCATTGTGTTTAGTTTATAAACCAAACCTAATCATAGACAAGTGTTACAAGAAAAGCATTGTATATACTGTCTTAGGGTCTGGCGCAATCTCTGGTTTTAGGTGTTCACTGAGGTTCTTGGAATGTACCCTCTTTGGGCATGGGGGATTACTGTAATAGACATGGAGGCAGAAGCAGAAACTACTGTTTGTATTAGTGCTGTGCATGTGCACTATCCAAGGAAAAGCCAGTTTATTAACTATAAACATGTACAAAGGTGGGCATGTCTGGTTTTTATATTTACAGGGATTGCAAAGAATAGAGAGGCATTTCTGGAAATCCCACCCCTTTAATTCAAAGCTATATTACTTTGGTTTTTAGAATCTTGGGTTTTCCAGCAATACCCCAAGGTAATTAAAACAGCATAGTAAAATTCTTGAGTAGAGAAGGTTCCAGAAGAAGGGCGTATATATTTCCATTGCTGTACATAATATAAGTTATGGAAGTTTTTGTGACTTATCCATGTGTTGGGCAAGAGAAATAGCATGTGTACTATATTCCTTACATTCTAATAAAATAAACTAAGTTGGAATTGCAGCTCAGAGAAGGGACAGCTGTAGAACAGTGTTCATGCCTCCCTCCTCGCTCAGCTTTTACTTCCTAGGGCAGGGGTCTAAGCTGCCCAGACTATAAAGAGAAGACTGGAGATGAGACGCAGGAGTCTCATATCATCTGTAAATACCCAGGAGTTAAGCTGATTGAATAAAATGATTGGAATGAAAATACTGTCATTAGAATGCTGGGGTGCTAATAATGACTTGTCATGCCAAGAGGGAAGTGCAATGTGATATTTACCCTCCTTGAATTATTAGTCTCACTGACACTTTATAATTTTCTCTCTTTGACAGAACAAACCTGTAATGGCCTTTGGGTTGGTAGCCCTTTCACTTTGTGTGGCTTATATTGGTTATCTGCATGCAACACAAGAGAACAAAAAGGACCTCTATGAAGCTGTTGATAGTGAAGGGCATCGTTACATGAGGAGAAAAACATCTAAATGGGATTAAAGTGCTGGTTCCTTCAGATGGAGCCTTATTACAGGCTCCGAAATCTTCAAATGAAAGACTTTATGATAGAGTATGGAATTATGCTAATTGCTTCTTGTTCTGTAATCTGTTAATGAGAGAATATACAGTTGGAAACAGTCCACTGTAGTAAATTTAGTTACAGCTGCAGCTATTGTCTCATTCTTTTCCCACAAAAGATTTCTCAATATTTCTTCTATGAAAATGCCATAAGAATGGAAGTCTTTTTTGTTAAATTCTGTATAAAAAAAAGTAACCAGTACTGTTAAATTTGCATGGAGTTTCTAATGTTTTAAGGTGAATTACACCTTTGCATCCATGTTTTGCTGTTTAATAGAGAAGATACCCCCTTCAGATACTAAAATCATAGCTAAATGGAAGAATAAAACAAAGTAATTGGAGTTTTTCTTTTAAAAATGTTATAGTGAACCTTACAGAAGAGAAAGTGGGGAATAACCTGAATGCATTGGCACGGGAGAAGACTTTCTGAACAGAACATCATTAGTGCGGGCACTAAGATCAACAGTTAATAAATGGAACCTCATGAAACTGAAAAACTGTAAGGCAAAGGACACCGTCATTCAGACAAAGTGGCAGCCTACAGAATAGGAAAGGATTTTTATCAACTCCACATCTGATAGGGAACTAATATCCAAAATATATAAAGGAATAAAACTAGGTATTTGTAGATGTAACCATCTTGTTAAATAAGAAACACAGAGCCAAATACAGAGTTAAAAGCCAAGAGGTCAGAGCAATAGCTAAGAGCTGAGACTAAAAACCTCCTTACCCTTCCTGCTGCTGCTGTCCTTCCCTCAGCCAGAGGCCTACTTCCTGTGTGTCTGTCCTTTTTATTGACTTTCTGTTCTGCCTTCTCATTGGTTGTAAACCTAACCACATGACCTCCTCGTCACTGCCTGTCTGTACAGACCTCCAGGTCCTCTATGGTTGGTATTGAGATTAAAGGCTTGTGTCTCCATGCTGGCTGTATTCTTGAACACACAGAAATCTGCCTAGGTCTGCCTCCCAAGTGCTGGGATTAAAGGCGTGCGCCACCACCACCCAGCTTCTGCTATGGCTTGCTATTAGCTCTGACCCCCAGGCAACTTTATTTATTAACATACAAATAAAATCACATTTCAGTACAAATAAAATATCACCATAGATATTAAAAAATCAAATAATGCATTTAAAAAATGGGGGTACAGAGCTAAACAGACTTCACAATAGAGGAAACTCAAATGGCTGACAAACACTTAAAGAAATATTCAACATCCTTAGCCACCAGGGGAATGCAAATCAAAATTACTTTGAGATTCTGTATTACATCTGTCAGAATGGTTAAGATCAATAGTAAAGTTGATAGCTCATGCTGGTGAGGATGTGGAATAAGGAACACTCATCCATTGCTGGTGGGAGTGCAAACTTGTACAGCCACTATGGAAATCAATACAGTGGTTCCTCAGAAAAATGGGTCCATCTACCTCATTACCCAGCTATACCACTCTTGGGCATATACCCAAAGGACTCTACATCTTACTACGGAGACATTTGCTTAACCATATTCATTGCTGCTCTATTCATAATGGCCAGAAATTGGAAACAACCTAGATGTCCCTCAACAGAAGAAATGGATAAAGAAAATGTACATTTGCACAACGGAGTATTACTCAGCTGTTTAAAAAAATGACATGAAATTTGCAGGCAAATGGATGGGACTAGAAAAGATCATCCTGAGGTAACTCAGACCCAGGAAAACAGACATGGTATATATTTGCTTACATGTGGATATTAGCCACTAAGTAAATAATAACCAAGCTACAGTCTGTAACCAGAGAGGTTAGGTATAGAGGAATAGAGGGGACACATGGATCTCCCTAGGAGGGGGAGATAGATGTTATGGGTAGAAGGGGTGTTGGTGGGGGAATGAAAGGATCAGGTGGGGAGAAGGAGGAGGGAATATGGGAGAGACAGCTATATTGGAGTTGTGATATGGAAACATAGTGTCGTGGAAACTTTCTAAAATATATAAAGGCCATTTAATGAAGTCTCCAAATAATGGGGGAGATCTCTTGTCACCAAATGAAGCTTCTAATACAGGGCCAGGTTACATCCAATTGAGTTATTGGCCAAAGGGATCTTATGGAAATTCCCAAACAACTCAGGCTTTTGCTAAGACTATAGGGTTGCTCTCCACAAACTGACAGCAAGGCCCCACTGCTTAAGACAACTCCTACACAACTCAGTGAACATGGAGAGGTCAAGCTGGTGCCTACATAACCTTCATCCCTGTGTTCTAGTGTCTTTGGTACGGGAAGGTACTCTGCAGGCCACCAAAAGAGAAATGAAAACTCCAAGCCATTCACAAACCCTTTGATTTACAATGCTGTTCTGCTGGCAAAATATACTAGCGCAATGGTTGTACAAAGCTTGTGAGAGTAACCAGCCAATGTCTGATTTGACTTAAGACCCACTTCAGGAGATGCAACCTATACCTGACACTGTGTAGGTGACCGAGAACCAGAGACTGGGTATCCCAGAGACCTAGGGTAAAAGCTAATACTACTGATCTTAAAAAAAAAAAAAAAAAAAAGAAAGAAAGAAAAGTATCAACAATGACTCCTAATGATGTTCTGCTATACTCAAAGATCAGTGCTGTGCTCAGCCATCATCAGAGACACTTCCTCCTGTAGCAGATGGGAACAAATACAGAGACCCACAGCCAGACACTGGGCAGAGAGAGACCTTAGAACACATCACTTTTCTTTTTTTTTTATTTTATTTAACTATATATATATATATATATATAAATGAGGTTTCTCTGTCTAACAGTCCTGGCTGTCCTGGAACTCTCTTTGTAGACCAGGCTGGCCTTGATTGAACTCACAGACTTCTGCTTCCCTCTGTCTCCTGAGTGCTGGGATTAAAGGTGTGCACCTGACGGGAACACACAGCTCTAAATGGGATGCCTCTATCAAATCCCTCCCCAAAGAGCTCAGGGAAGGCCAAGGAAGAGGAGGCAGAGTGTAAGAGCCAGAGGGGATTGAGGACACCAGGAGAACAAGGCTCATATGAACTCACAGTGATAGGGCCAACAGGTCCTCTGCATCTATATTATAGCTTTCAGTTTAGTATTTTTATGGGATTTCTGAGCATATGAATGAGTGAGTCTCTGATTCTTGTGCCTGCTCTTGGGACTCTTTTCCTTCTGTTGGGTTGCCTTGTCCAACTTCAATGTCATGGTTTGTGTTTTATCTTATATTCTATTTTGTCATGTTTGTTGTTATCTCTTGGAAGTTCCCCTCCCTGCCTCCTGCTTGCACTTTAAGGTGTGAGTTCCCAGTTCTTGCCACCACGCCTTTATTCCACCATCATGGACTCAACCCTCTGTAACCATAAGCTGAATTGAATACTTTCTTTTGTAAGTTTCCTTGGTCGTGGTGTTTTTGGGTTTTTTTTTTTTGTTGTTATTTTTTATTTTATTTTTTTGATTTTTTGAGACAGTGTTTCTCTGTGTAGCTTTGGCGCCTTTCCTGGATCTTGCTCTGTAGCCCAGGCTGGCCTCGAACTCACAGAGATCCATGGGCCTCTGCCTCCTGAGTGCTGGGATTAAAGGTGTGTGTCATTACTGCCCAGTGGTCATGGTGTTTTATCACAGCAATAGAAAAGTAACAAAGATTCCCTCCCAAATCTGAAAATCGGGCTTGGTGATTTTGAATACAGACGTAATCAAAGTAAATTTTCAGTTAGAATCCCAGTGTTTCCCAGTTTTATTGCCATTCCACCAAAGCACATTTATAATAAGTTGAAAATGATTTGGAGACTGCCTCCACTGTCCACTAGTTAAGACTTAATTCTTTAACAAAAGCATGCTTCAAACAGAATGCGGTCAGCTGACTAATGCACCCTCCCATAGCCATCCAGACCCTGCCCGCTGGCCCGTGTGAATAGATGCTAAAGGGACCTTGCAGCTCTGATCACATTCAGGATCTTGAGATTACAGGACCTTCCTGGCTCCTGTGGAGGTGCCTGGTATAGACACAGGGGTCCACAGAGAGAGGCAAAAGATGAGAGGAGAGGGCAGCTCCTCCACAGAAGCAGAGGCCGTGAGTCTTAGGAAGATGGCCTTTAAAGCTGGAAAAGACAGGAAACAGAGTCTCCCCAAAGCCCCTTCAAGGAACCAGCCCTCCTGGCATCTTTATTTTAGCCCTAAAATCATTTTGGATTCTGACTTCCAGAAGTTCAATAGGACAAATTTGTGTTGTAGGGAAGTCATGAAGATTGTGTTCACTTGTTGGAGCAGAAAGAGGAAACTCAGGGAAATGAGTAGCAGCCATTTCTGCTGTCAGTTGTCATTATTTCAAGTTGCTTTTATGAGCAAAGCTTGTCTTACCTAGCAACAGTTGTCAAGTAAGTTGACAACTTAGTGCTAGACACTCAGACAGAGAAACTACTTATCTCTTCCCAAATCCAGTGTCCATAGCTTCTATGGCAGAGGCTGTTAGTACCATTCCTTAGACGTATAGCCACTGCCTAATCATGATGGATTGTTTAGTCCTTACCAGCCTCTAACAGAATCTTAAAACCCTGACCCTCTTCCAGCTTTCTTAGAGTTCTAGCTTCTCTTGAAACTACCATTTTTTTTCCTGATCCTGGTATTATTTTAACTGTAAGCAGTAAAAGGAATCAGAACTTTAACTATGATCAGAAATCCAGATTATACTAATTTTATTTGCTGTGCTGTTTGCCATAAAATAATCCCACCAGCCCCTTTCGGAGAAACCTTCAAACGGATCCATGAATACAAGCCATTTAAGACACGCTTTTACACTCACAAAGATATACTGAGTAAGTGATTTTACTCTTTTTGGGGGTGGGGGTGGGGGTGGGGGTGGGAAATCTTTTGAGATAGAGTTTCTTTGTGTTGCCCTAGCTGTCCTGGAACTTGCTCTGTAGACCAGGCTGGCCTCAAACTCACAGAGATCCGCCTGCCTCTGTCTCCCGAGTGCTGGGATTAAAGGTGCAACACCACCATGCCCGGCAGTGATTTTATTATTTTCATTTGTTATAGCATAGAATAGCATTGTGTGTTATTCTCGGCTCCTTCCTGTTCGAGGTTACTTGCCTCTGTAGGAATTCCATCATGAAATGGTAGTGTGTTGGAATGCAGCCGCTCTACTTAACAGTTTTGTGCGTGGGAAAGAGTTTTCAGCCTCTCAATATGTTTCTTGTTGTGAATTGGAACATTAATGTGTATCTTTTAAATTGTTTTGAAGCTTTGCTGAAATATTGTACCTGTTTAACACCTGGAACATCATAGTAAATGTGTGATCTTTCTAACTTTGCCTGTACTTGGGGACTTTTCATACATATAGGAGAGAAAATATCTAAATATCCCATAAATGAGTGTAAAAAACTTAGCCTTTACTTTGTAGCTAGTGACAAAAGCAGATACATATAAATAATATAGGAATATTTATCACATATACATATATATAGTATATAAGCAAGTGAATTATAATTCATATTTCCATTCCTCACTTACACCCAGAAAATTTTCGATCTAATCCTAGATTTTATGCATATTTTCTAAGGACTCTTCAAATATTTTTCCTGTCTTCTTTAGCATGAATGTGGTAAGCTAATGGTTACTTGATTTCACTCCTAATTTACTAAAAGAGAAGTTAAAGAGCTGAACTAAAAGGCAGGAGAAATAAAATTAGAGACATCCTCTAAAACATCAGTTCCCAAACTGATTGTAACCGTCAGCACATTGTTGGTGTGGATTACTAATTGTAATCTCTAAAATAATTTTTAGACCCAAGACAGTGCTTTCCCCATTCTGTAATGATTTAATGATACACTTTAATAGTTCCTTATACTTTATAGGACATATGAATCTAAACCATGAGCAGACAAATGTGTGTAGAAGTCAGTATTTTATATTCACTTGCCTGTATTTGTCATTAAGTTATTATGAGTCAAAAGAGAGCCAGAATTCTGCCTTCTGTGTAAGTAAACTCAAAAAACACCTTATTTCCCAGGACAGTGATTGTTGCTATCACAACCCCCAGGACAGGCCTCACCATGTACATTTTCCTCTTACACCTTTAAAACACTCTCTGTTTTGGAGTAGTTTGATTCATAGGTTGCAAAAAGGGATCAAAGAGTTCGCCTGGACCCCTGCTTTTCCCACTGGTTTCTTATGTAATCTTGGTACATTGTCAAAACTGGGAAGTTAGCACAATAAGAACAATGCTCTTAACTCACTTACATACCTTACACATTATTTCCCCCCTTAGAAGTGCAGTTCTGTGAAATGTATCACATGTATATTCATGTAAGCATCACCACAAAGAAACTTCTTTGTGCTATCCAGTAACAGTCAGTCATACTTTTCAAAGTTCTGGCAGCCATCAATCTATTTCTCTGTCTTTATAATTTTATCACATAAGACTGCTACCAAACAAAGTCATACGCTGTGTGGCCCTTTGATGCTGACTTGTTTTCATCTGCACAGTGGTTTCTAGACTCGTTAAAGCAGTTTTCATTAATAGTGTTTCCTTTCTCAGCATGTATGTTTTCAGAAAGTTCTGTAGATGTCTTCTGCAGTTAAGGTTGAGAACAACAAATACAATGATATTTGAACATTAAAAAGGATAATAGCACTCAACATTTGTGACCCATTTTTATGAATGTAATGAATTTATACAATACTGAGATTATATGCATCCATCTCTACCACAGTATTTACTGCTTTATGTTTTAAGACTCACTAATAGGGGGTCACTGGAGAGATGGCTCAGCAGTTAAGAGCACTTGCTGCTCTTCCAGAGGGTCCAACTTCAGTTCCCAGCACCCACATCAACTGTTTGTAACTACAGGGAATCCAATGTCTCTGGTCCCTGGGAGTACTTGAACATACTAACATACAGATACACACACCTTCTCACAAATTTAAAGTAATAAAAATAAATCTATTAAAAAGCAAACTAATAAATTTTATAAAGATTCATTAATGATCTAATGGTAAAGTTTTATTCCAAAAACGTATCTTTCAGCTGTAGGTGATGGAAACAACTTTGAACAGAACACATAAAGTGGAATTTTGTGATGTAATTTCTTGATCCTTTTAACAAAAACTGAAGGTTATCAGGATTTTAGTCTACCATGCTCACACTCGGTGAATTGGCTGAGCTGGTACTGCAGTCCTGCCTACTCGGCATCCAGAAAAGGATATGGATACAAATAGTTCTAACATGTATTAACCCGAGTTTAGAAATCCCAGTGGAAAAGAAGCTATTTTCTCTTTACACTCTTATGCAAAAAAAAAAACTAGGGAAGAGTGTAGTTGGTCAGGCTTGACTCTGCCTGATTCCAGACTAGCTTCTATAAGAAAGAAAGGCCAAGCAATCTGGATGATGCCATTGGCAACCTTACCACACCACTCAAGTGAGGGAACTCTTGAGAGAAGTGGGGCCTGTTACCACAGTAGATGTTGAGCAAATACACATATGATTGCCAAGCTATAACAATTTAAGGGCCACCTCAGGTGAGGAGATGTGCAAACCCTGAGACTGTACCAAAGGGCTCAGTTCTTAGCTCCAGGTCCAGAATTGTGTGTCTCTCTACCTTCTCTAGAGTTACACTTTGAGTGGAGAAGGTATTGTGGGATGTTATGTGGAAGTCCAATTAGATCCCTAACAGAGTAACAGTAAGCTAGAAACCTAGTTCACTCCACAGCTGACAGAGTGAAACTGACCAACACTGATGAAAGGCATAGACATGATGTATTAAAGAAAGCACCCTGTCAGAAGCAAGGAGGGAGACGAAGAATGTGCCAGTGCCTTGTGGATCCACATTCTGCCTTGAGTGTGCCACATCTTGCAGGGCATTTGTTTGCATTGCCTGCTGTTTAGAGTGTGTGTATGCAAAGATAACTGACTGTTTAGGCCTGAGTCATGAGTTCCCTCTTAATCAGTTAGTGGAGAACTTACTCTTCCAATGGGTATCTTCAAAGAAGAAAGTGTAGGCTGAGGATACATCTGAGTGGAAAGGAGCATGCTTAGCATGATCGGTTCAACTCTTTAGCACCAAAAATAATTAAAACGCTTGACATCACCTAATAGGATGTGTCTCCTAGATGGCTCCCATAAGTAATTAGCTGATGATAGAAAGGAAAGCCAGGCAACAGTCTACAGAGATCTGTAATAATTTTTCTCCAAATACACAGATATTGGGGCAAGTATTCTGAACCAAGAAGAGCAGCTTCAACAGGCTGCACTCAAGGAAAGCATTGCAAAAGCAGAAGCTAGAGTGTGGCAGCAGGTAAAGGCTCAGAAATCACCCTAAACCACACCTCTGCAGTTTCCTCACTCAGGATTCCTCTAAAACTGTAAATTCAGAACAGCAAGCAAAAGCTAGCCCACAAAGTCCTGACCAACTTTGGGTTCTTGAGCATGCTCTCTGCCCTCTGCATTCTTGGCTTCACCTGTAAGGAGCCAGTAGTAATGACTCCATCTCAAAGGATGGTTGAGAGGGGTCCATGAAGGAATGTACTTGGCGTGAAGTGATGCTTAGGAAGAAGCAGGTCCTGCCAAGAATTTCCTTCCAAGTTGCCCTCTGTATGGATGACTCCAGCCCCTTATTTTCATTTGATTGAAACTTTAACAGAATAGGGCCATCTTTGTTGTGAATTGCTTACTATGGTCTTCTATTCATTTATGGGCTATCCGTCTGTGCAGTATGTAATAAATACTTCTAATGTATTGCCCATTTCCCCAAATGCCTTATCTTGACCTTATCTTTATCTACTGTCTCAGAAGTCCTTGGTGTCTGTTCCCTTCTCTGTGTTTCCTAGGTTAACATACTCAGCTGTATATATATATATATATATCCCCCACCTATAACACAAATTCTAATTGGTCTTAATAATAAAACCTGGAGCCAGATATCAGGGTAAATGCTGAAAGAGCAGAGGAGCAGAGCAGCCAGCCACTAGAAAGATTTCTTACTTCTACCAAATCCTCAACCTGAAAGAGACCTGAGCTCCTGTCTCCTCCCACTTTATATTCTTCTCTCCGCCCAGCCGTATCACTTTCTGTCTCCACCTCCCTAGTGCTGGGATTAAAGGTGTGAGATCCCAAAGGCAGGGATCAAAGGTGTGAGCCACCACTGTCTGGCTCTGTTCCTCTTTTAGACTGGATCAATCTTGTGTAGCCCAGGGTAGCCTTGAACTCACAGAGATCCATCTGCCTCTGCCTCCTGAGTGCTGGGATTAAGGGTGTGTGCTACCACTGCCTGGCCTCTATGGCTAACTAGTGGCTTAGCTCCACACTCTGATCTTCAGGCAAGCTTTATTTGTTAGATCGCAAACATAATACCACTACACCTGCCTTTAATAATTCCGAAGACAGCAAAGGTAGCCCGATGCTCGGTGTGTTATGTGTGTCTAGCTAAGGCAGCCAGGGCTCTGTGGGAAGCAGGAGTAGGCACAGTGCAATTAGGGACCCCAGGGTGGCTGCTCCTTTTCATTGAGCATGAAGACCTAATAATTTACCAACTTCTTGAATAATGACCAGCTTTTCTGTGCGTTCCCTGAAATATTAATAGATAAATGGACCTTTTCTTTCAAAGGCTGCTGAACTCCAAAAACAAGCAGTGGAAAAAGCACTCGAGGATGCAAATGACAGGCACAAATTTGAAATTCAGATGCTGGAAGAACAACATCAAAAAGACTTAAAGGTTTTCTATATGATGACTTGCTCATTGTCTTTTCTAAAGCATTTAACTTGGTAAAGACGGGGTGCTTATGTTAGTTGACATGGGGAGAAGGGGTGGGATGGTTAGTAAGTTCAGGTTAGTATTTCATAAAGGTTGGGAGGGAACCATGGCGATTCACAAGACACAGGGTTCTGTCATAGCCTTTCATAGCACGGATCTCCACTGTAATTAAATAACTGATTATAAGACTAGCTGTTTAGTGTCAGGTTTCCCGGCATGACCGCAGGCTCCATACGGGCAGTCTGAACTGCTTTTTCTGAACTGCCAAGAGAGACATATTAGCTATCCCTGACGTGTTACCAGTAGGCCGATGGTCACAAGATAAGAGGACCTCTTTTTTTGTTGTTTGTTTTAAATTTTCACTGTGATATGTATTCATTGTACATGACAATGTGCTACATGACATTCCAGTGTGTACACATATATGTATGTATCATATGTATACTTATAAGTATATATTGTATGTTGGGAATATCACCTCAAACCTTCCTTCTCCATTCTCACCCTGCCCAGGAGTTCCCTTTGTTTCTCTGGGTAGTTTTTCTTCTCCTTTTATACTGTATGTACATGCATGATTTATGTATAAAATCTAGGAACCACATACGGGAAGAAGCATGAGATTTCTTTCTAAGACTGGCTTAATTCATAAATTACCTCTAGCTGCATCCATTTTCTTGGAAACAACAACAAACTCCATTGTGTATACATACCACATTTTCCATATCGTTCTTCTGTTGTTAGAATCTAAGGCTGGCTAAGAGGAACTAACTTGCAAGCTGGTCAACGTTCCCAGCAGAGGGATCCCCTGCTTAGTTCAATATCTCTGTCACAAAACCTGTTCAGAGGGCCAGAATACAGAACTGCCTTCACATTTGCCAAGGGGGAGACAGAGGAGGACTAGATACATGTGTGTGATACATGGGCGGAGGCCACAGGCAAGCGACAGAGATCTTAATAATGTGATGGATAAGCGGCTTAGGGTATGGGCCGACATATTCATGGTTTCTACAAGGAGCACCTAGCGTATGCCAGGTGTGTGCCAACTGAGGTTAAATGCACTGCCCTTGACCTCAGAGGATCAATGAAAGGGAGCTCTGCCCCACAGTTCCCGCCTAGCCGAAGGATAGTCTCTGCTTGGCCCCAGCGGCCCACTCCAGCCAGGTCTGGAGGGTTGCTAATGGGAGTTCGCTGTGTCAGCAGCCCACTGCCCAACCTCAGAGCAAATAAGGACATAGGAGTCAACGTGCCCACGAGGAAAACAAGCCAAGAACTCCAGAGCACGAAGCAAACAGTAGAACACTTGGTTGTACTCTTTTTTATGAAATAAGCCAAGTGCTAAAAACATCTAGAGATGTTAACATTCGAACTATTTTATTATTAAAAACTAGAGATTTAGCCTGGCGGTGGTGGTGCACGCCTTTAATCCCAGCACTCGGGAGGCAGAAGCAGGGGCATCTCTGTGAGTTCGAGGCCAGCCTGGGCTACAGAGCAAGTTCCAGGACAGGCTCCAAAGCTACACAGAGAAACCCTGTCTCGAAAAACCAAAAAAATAAAAATAAAATAAAATAAATGAATAAATAAACAAAAATAAAAAAATAAAAAGCCCAGAGATTTAAGAGACAAAGTCTTCTGCAGTGAAAAACCAGGTAGCATTTCTAAACAACCAATATTTTTTTCTGTAACTATTTTTAAAATTTACCACTTGAAGCGGTTCTGGAAAGAGTCTTAAAGTTAGATTCTGCTGTTTCTTCCCCTACCCTTTTGATTTTGGTGTGTGTGTGTGTGTGTGTGTGTGTGTGTGTGTGTGTGTTATGCATGTGAGTGTGCAGGTGTGCATGCCCAAACATGCATGTAGAGGCCAGAGGAGGACTTCAGAGTATTTTCCCCCTCTTTAAAAATAAATTTGTGTGTGTGTGTGTGTGTGTGTGTGTGTGTGTGTGTGTGTGTGTGCACAATATGTATGTGTAGTAGAGAGCAACTGCCAGAGTCATTTCTCTCCTTTCAACCATGTGGGCCCCAGCGATTGAACTCACGTAGTCAAGCTCCTTTGCCCACTCAGCTATATTGCAGACCCCAGGGTGTCTTTCTTTGTTGCTTTATTGCCATTAATGGGGTCTCTCTCACTGGTGTGTAAACTCACTGATTTGGCTAGACTGGCTTGCCCAGTGATATTCCAGGATCCCCCTGTCTCTGTCCCCCAAACCTGGGGTTACAGGTATGGACAGTCATACCCTAGCTCTATAGGTGGATGCTGGGGGCTCAACCTCAGGCCCTCATACCTGTATGGCAAACACTTCACTTTCCTACCTCTCCAACTCCTGATTGTGTTTTTGAAACAGGGTCTTACTAGGTAGACTGGCCTCAAACTCGTGATAATCCTCTTGCCTTCTGAGTGCTAGGATGTGCTACTACACCCAATTAGCCAAAATGAGAAATTGATAACCTTTCTCTTGGGCTGGAGAGATGGCTCAGAAGTTAAGAGCACTGACTGCACTTTTGGAGGTCCTGAGTTCAATTCCCAGCACCCACATGGTGGCTCACAACTGGATCTGATGCTCTCTTCTGGTGTGCAGATGTACATGCAGACAAAACACCCGTATACATAAAATATATGAATAAATCTTTTTTTGAAAAAGAAAAGAAAATCTTCTCTTGAAGACATTGGATTCTAACAATTTTTTTCAGTGTGAGGGATTGAACTCAGGGCTTCACTTCTGCTAGGGCAAATGCTCTGTCACTGACCTATACACCCACTTCTTCTAATGAATAATTTATCATCGAGATGGTTTTTCTGAGAAGCTAAAAGTGAGTCCACCTTCCCTTGACACTTAGAATTCTCTTGCTCTGCAGCCTCCACTGAGGGCTCTGCTGAATGTTAAAGGAGCTGGCTCCCTCAGGCTCTCAGAAAGGATGCTAAAGGGGGCAAAGCAAAATGCAAGCAGGACAACTCAGGGTGGTTTCAGTGCTTTACACCCTGGGTAAGATTTCACTCTAAAAAAGAAGGAGAGGAGGTGAGGAGGGAAGGAAGAAGAGGGAGGAGGCCAGACCCATATACTAGCGTATAAAACTGTGACGTTTCCTAGAAAGAAGAGAAGTTAATGAGTTTCTTGAAAGACTCTATCATCTCAGCCAGTGATGAAGGGAACTGATACTTGAGAACTCTTGTCTACATCTCTAGTTCTGTCTCTAACTTGCTGTGTGAAGTAACTTAATTCCTTTATGTTCTCTTGACAACCTTGAAGTAGATAAAAATTTGTCTTTTAATGAAGATTTTGAAAGTTCAGGACATATTTAATTGCTCTTCATTCCTTGATATGATTCTGATACAATACTCATTATGCAATGACAAAGAACACATATCAAATATCAAATTGTAAATCCGAATGCTGTCCTTGATCTTGTCCATTGTATAGTGAGTCCTCTGAGGACGGGGGTCCAAGCATTCTTGTGTTTGTAGTATCTTGACCCAGCAGAGTGCTGGCACACCATGGAGTTAGTAGGCATTTCCAAAATGGTGACAGGTTTTCCCTTTAGGTCCTTTTGTGAGACTTCTCCACAAATAATGGTTTGACTGTTGCTCTCTTTCTCTACTTGGTTGAAAATACTCCACATGTCCTCCTACCCTAGAGCAGTGGAGCTCCTGTCGCCTCCATGAATGAGGAAGGGTAGCGACCCTAATGATGAGGAATGTGGAGCATCAGTAGGGACTGGAGTGATGTGCCTGTTTCCTTCCTGAGCCTCAGGTTCCCTTCATGGTATTTATCTATGCCATTTTTCCAGTATCACATCTTGTATTTACATGTATAAAATGATACTGTGACAATCAATAAAAACATGTAGTTGGAGCTATAGGCCCAATGATAGCCTAGCATCTGTGAAACCCTAGGTTTGGCCACCAGCACTGAAAAAGAAAAGAAAATTAAAAGATTAAAAGCAGCCAAAAACATATGCTTAGCTATGTTCATAGCAGCATTATTTGTAATAGCCAGAACCTGGAAACAACCTAGATGCCCTTCAACTGAAAAATGCATAAATAAAATGTGGTACATATACACAATGGAGTACTACTCAGCAGAGAAAAACAATGACATCGGGAGGTTTGCAGGCAAATGGATGGATCTAGAAAAAATCATCCTGAGTGAGGTAACCCAGACTCAGAAAGACAAACATGGTATATACTCACTCATAGGTAGATACTAGATGTAAAACAAAGGATGACTAGACTGCTACTCACAACTCCAGGGAGACTACCTAGAAAAGAGGACCCTAAGAAAGACACAGGGATCACCCAATGACAGAGAAATGGATGAGATCTACATGAGCAAACTGGATGTGAGGGGGGTAATGAAGGGCAAGGGTCGAGGGAAAGAGAGCTTAGGGGAGCAGGAGATTCCAGCTGGATCTGGATCAAGAACAGAGAGGAAGAACAAGGAAAAAGAGACCATGATAAATGAAGACCCCATAGAAATAGGAAGAAGCAAAGTGCCAGAGAGGTCCCCAGAAATCTACAAAGATACCTCCACAATAGACTACTGGCAATGGTCGAGAGAAAGCCCAAACTGACCTACTCTGATGATTTGGATGGCCAAACACCCTAACTGTCATGGTAGAACTCTCATCCAATGACTGATGGAAATGGATGCAGAGATCCACAGCTGGGCCCCAGGTGGAGCTCCAGGAGTCCAATCGGTGAGAGAGAGGAGGGATTGTATGAGCGAGAGATGCTGAGACCATGAGTGGAAAAAGCACAGGGACAAATAGCCAAACTAGTGGAAACACATGAACTATGAACCAATGGCTGAGGAGCCCCCAACTGGATCAGGCCCTCTGGATAAGTGAGACAGTTGATTAGCTTGAACTGTTTGGGAGGCATCCAGGCAGTGGGACTGGGACCTGTTCTTAGTGCATGAGCTGGCTGTTTGGAACCTGGGGCCTATACAGGGACACTTTGCTCAGCCTGGGTGAAGGGAGGAGGGGACTGGACCTGCCTGGACTGAATCTACCAGGCTGAGCTGAATCCCCAGGGGAGTCCTTGCCCTGGAGGAGATGGGAATGGGGGGTGGGGTGGGGGGAAGGCGCAGGAGGGGGCACGGGAGGAGGGAGGACAGGGGAATCCGTGGCTGATATGTAAAATTAAATTAAATTATAAAATAGAAAAGCAGCCAAAAACCTTTAACCATACCCCTCTAACCTATTTTCATTTTGCACACTGCCTTTCGATGTGATCATATATATTATATATATAAATAATTTAAATGAAAAATTTCCATATAATTCACAGCTACTTTTAGATCGCCTGTTTAACAGGTTCTATTTTATCAGATAAATGAAACTTTGATGGATCTAGCCTCTACTATTCATTTTAAGGCATCAAGCCTGTAATATCTAAATCAAGTTTTTCCATTCCCTTTCTTTAAGGCTGTAGAAGAGAAAACCAAGATGGAAATGTTTCAAAACATGGATGAGGAACTGAAGAGAGAGAACTCTGCTGCAGAACAACGGATGGTCCACAGAATCCAGAGGATTATGATGGAGTGCCACAGAGAAAAGATAGCAGCTGTGAATAAAGCCAGGGAAGAAGAAAGAGAGATTGCCCAGAAAGCTGTTCAGGAACAGAGAAGGTACGCCAGAGAACACGAGCATCTGCTCAGTTAGAATCCACCTAGAGAAAGAAATACGGTTAAGATGTCTAAGTGAATACTGCCCAGAGTTTCCTGGTTCTGTTGTGAGGTATCTCCAACACTGGACTGAACAAAAGTAGGAGACAGGCGAGGGAGAGTCAGGAGTCCAGGGCTTATTGGATATAAGAGAATATCATGTTTCCAGATGTTGAGTTGCCTGCCCAAGACCCCCAAGCTGTAACAGTAGAACCAAGACGGAGTCTTCCTGTTCGGCCTCCAAGTGTGGGTTTGTCCCTTTTGGTTTTTTGCCGCTTTACGTAAGCTTGTCTAGTTGTGTATAATTGATAGGTAAAATCTTAAAGACAAATCTCTCCCAGAGTTAAAAAAGGAAAGAAACCAGGCTGGAGAGCTGTGGCACAGGCTGCCTCTCTTCTGCCTCGAGGATGTCTTTGTGAACAGAGAGCGTTTGCTTAGAGAATGAGTTGTGGTCTAGTAGAGAGGAGGTCAGGCCCCCTTCTCCCTGCCCCTACCTCTCCTTCTGAGGAGCTCTGGCTCTTCTTCCGGAGTCTCTTGGTTCACCCCTCACACACTGGCGGTCTCCTGTACCCTCCCTTGTCCATTGTGTTTTTCCCTTCTGCTTTTCCTCTGTGAGGCGTTAATATCAGTTTTTTTTTCAATTTCCATCTTTTATTGACAAGATTAGAGAACTGCCATGACTGTTAGTTAAATCTACCCAAATAGAATGTCCGTTTTGGTCACTCATGGTTCCCAAATGTCTCGAAGAGAGCCTGGACCCTGGTAAGCATTTGTTAACATTAAAACACGGTTCTTATCTCAGAGAGGATAAGCAAAAGTTTGTTCAAGAGCGAAACATGAGTTACGTGGGCCTAGAAAGAAGATTCAGGTTATCTCCAACTCCGTGGCTACAGGTTCATGCATGTGTTTATGTGTTCACATGTACGTTTGTACTTATGTGTGTATGTTCACACTGTGTGCATGCATAGCGAGGTCAGAGGACAAACTCAGGTGTTGTTCCCCAGGCACTACCCAAACCCTTTTTTTCCCCCCACGAGACAGGTCTCACACTGAGCTAGATTCTGGCACATAGGCTTGTAACACGAATCTTAAAAGTTCCTCTTAGGGGTTGGGGATTTAGCTCAGTGGTAGAGTGCTTCCCTAGAAAGCACAAGGTCCTGGGTTCAGTCCTCAGCTCTGAAAAAAAAAGTTCCTCTTAATACAATCAAAGCTGGAGCCACTGGAAGTCTCTGTGTCCTCATCCCGAATGGATCTCAGCTGAACTGCTACTCAAAAGCCTAAAAGCTTAACCAGCTTAGTTCCTGGTCCTCATACCTTATATACCTTTCTGCTTTCTGCCATCACTTCCTGGGTTTAAAGGCATGTGTCACCATGCCTGGCTATTTCCAGTGTGGCTTTGAACTCACAGAGATCCAGATGGATCTCTGCCTCCAGAAGGCTAGGATTAAAGGTGTGAGTGCCACCATTTTCTGGCCTCTATATCTAGTGGCTGTTCTGTCCTCTGATCCCAGATAAGTTTATTAGGGTGCACAATATATTGGGGAACACAATATTACCACATAGGCTAGTCTGGCTGGCTAGTGAGTCCCAAGGCCCACCTTTCTCGGCCGCTGCAGATCACAAGCATGCATCAGCATGCTAGGTTGTTGTGGTTTTCTTTGGTTTTTCGAGACAGGGTTTCTCTGTGTAGCTTTGCGCCTTTCCTGGAACTCACTTGGTAGTCCAGGCTGGCCTCGAACTCACAGAGATCCGCCTGGCTCTGCCTCCCGAGTGCTGGGATTAAAGGCGTGTGCCACCACCGCCCGGCTGTGGTTTTCTTTTTTTAACATGGGTTTTGGGAATCAAACTCATGTCCTCATGCTTACCCGGCAAGCACTTTATTGATTGAGCAGTCTCCACAACCTCTTGTGAAGTTCTTACGCCAACAGAACGAAAAGCTATAAATCAGAGCATCTTTAAATACATTGGCGGAAACATTGAGTAGGGAGGGGTGTCACAGAAAAGGAAGTCTCTATTGTGACTTCGGGTGTGACCTGATGACATTATTAGTCTTTGGGTTGGGTTGGTGGAAGTTAAGGAGTCCTTTTGCGCATTACAAAAAGAATTTACCTGATAATCCACAAGGATGCTAGGTCAAACACAGAAATATGCAATAGTGACTATTGGGGAGGTTAAACATAGCCTGAGGTAATATGGCTCTGGACCTGTAACATCCGGTTTTCCACATCACTGAAGTTTTAATCAGTCCATCAATCAGTCTTGAATGCCTAATACAGATCCAGGTTGTTCTATGGAACAAGATCATTCATTCTTTGTTGTTTTTATTTATTATTTTCTTGGGGTGGTAGGTTTTGAACCTAGAGCTCTGTGCATAGTTGGTAGGTGCTCTAGAATTGAGCTACATCCCTTGAAAACTGCTGAACAAATGCTACAAAATTATTCTGATCAGCTAAATTATGCAGGGTACCAGATCTTATCTCTAGGTATTACTAAATTCCAGGCTTCTTGCAGAAACTAATTTGTGGAGAGAGACATAATTAAAATTCTGCTAAAGAATTTATTTGGATACTGTGGTGGTTTATACCGATAACTTGATAGAATCTAGGGACACCTTGTATATAAAGCTCTGGGAGTGCCTGAGAGGGTTTGTAGGTTGGGCTAGTTGAGGTGGGAAGACTCACCTCAGATGTGGGCTGGAGATTCTAGAATGCATAGAAAGAAGAATGCATGCTGAGCATCCTCAGTCTCTGTTTCCTGATTGGATGCAATGTGACTCTGCTGCCATGCCGTCCTCTCCATGATGGACCACACCCCGCGCTGTAGGCAAAAATAAAACTTTGCTTTCTCAGGTTGCTTGGGTCAGGTGTTTTGTTGCAGCAACAGGAAAATTAACTAGTCAGAAAGTCAATACGAAGGAGCGAGACAGTTGCTGTGATAAACCTGACCATGTGGTTCTTAGAGCTGGTTTGTAGGATTGGGGCAAGATTCTGGAATTTAGGGTAGAAAACTCCTTCACTGCTGTAGTCAGAGCTTAGTGGACTGTTCCGGTGGGAAGAACATAATGGCAACAGAAATGCAGATAGTGGAGCCAATGCTGTTTCAGAGCAGCACAAGAACTCTGTCAGGAAGTAGGCTAGAGACCCTTCATGTGATACCTGCAGATTTCCTAACCTCTTTATAGCTGAGTAATAATCCCATTGTTTATAGATATCATATACACCACATTTTTACCTATTCATCATTTGAGGGACATCTGCTTTGATTCCATTTCCTAGCTATTGTGAATAAACAGCTATCCCACAATGATCAAAGATGAACATATATCTCTGTAGTGCAGTATAAAATCCTCCCGGTATATGCCTAGGAATGATGTGTAGTAGTTCAACTCCAGACTGATTTACATAGAGGCTGTACTATAACTTACTCTCTTACCAACAGCATGTAAGGGCTCTCTTTCCCCCACATCTACCCTAGTGTTTGTTGTTTATACTTCTGATGATGGCCATTCTGACTGAGCTGAGGTGGAATCTTGAAGTGGTTTTGATCGGCATTTCCCTGATAGCTAAGGGTATAGAACACATTTTTACCCATCTCTAATGGCTATAATTTTATGACAACTACCTTTATTCAATAACCACTGCACACGGACCCTTTATATATTTCTCAAATCTCTTTCTGAGGGGCAATAGGCTTAGTGGAAGATGCATATAACCTAGCCCTCAGAAGCTGAGGCAGGATGAACAGGAGTTCATACCAGCTTGTGGTTCGTAATAAGATCTAGCCCACCAGACACAAGTGAAATTTGTCTCAGAAATGTAAGTAAACTAGCTAGTTACCATTTGAGGGAGAGTCTATCATCTTGCATATCTTCAGATTAAGTTCTGAGTCATAGGGAGAGACTGAACAGACTATGAAAGGTCATCTGAAGAGGAAGTGGTAGGGACTGAATCAAACCCTGGCCTGTGTTCTATTTGCAATTGTCCATTTGCTAACCTGTTCTACAGGAAGACATTAGAGTTACTGAGTGAGTTTTTCCACTTCACCTGAACTTACCAAGTGTCTTCTGAATCAATGGATTTGAAACTGAAGCTCTGGTAGAAAGAAATTAAGTCCTTTCCTTAATATTAAATGAAGTAACCGAAGCATGACTTCCTCATCTGAGCACAGTACTGGTACAAATAACGCACAGGGATCGAAAGACTTAAATGAAAAGATCAAGTAAAGTGGGGTAGGTTATGTAGTAAGGTCGGCTTCTGGAGGAAGTTGTCTTGTGGTGGCCTTGAGGAGAGAATCTGATTTTGGAGAGAGACATAAGAATGAAAACAGAATGAGTGGAGACGTGAAAGTCTCTTGTATAATGAGACACGGCCAATGGAAGGTTTGAGTCTTACTGAACCCCAAAATGCAAGTGTGCTACAGAAGGCTGGCCTCTGGATATTTCCTCCACACCCTCGTTTATATAATTCCTCGAACCCCAACTCCTGCACAAATTTTCTCTTTCTCCTCCCTCTCTCAGTTTTTCAAGACAGGGTTTCTCTGTGTGATAGCCTTGGCTATCCTGGAACTTGCTATGTAGACCAGGCTGGCCTCGAACTCACAGAAATCCGCTTGCCTCTGCCCCCTGAGTGCTGGGATTAAAGGCATGTGCCACCACTGCCTGGTGAAAGGTATGGATTCTCTTAAGCTTTTGTTATTCACAAACCTAGCTATTATAAATTTTGGTATTATCTGCAGCAACAAAATATATTAATGGGAACTACATTTGGATAACCCTTATATGTATTCACATGTATTGCCTGCCCATTGTATGCACACCAGCCATGTCATATAGAGCAGATCCAAAGATAAAAGGGGCCACAGCCTCCCTGCTTGTGTCCCAACCAGTGTGTGGCTTCAATTCCAGAACTTCAAGTAAATCATCAGAATTTAGAGACACCTAGAGCTGAGGTCAAAAGGCATAGATTTCAAAGACTCAAGAATTCAAGATCTGAATTGGCCTGAGAGAAATTGGAAAGCTATATAGAAAAATGCCAGATTTTTGCTGGGAGATTTTGCCATCAGGGTACTTGGAAAGGAGGTGGATACCTGGGATAGACTTTATTAGCTCAGTGGACCTAAGGTTAGTGCTGGGGACTTTCCGGTTCACCCAGGAATCACATCTTCCTCTTTGGGGATGTTGGATGGGGTCATGGAAAGGTCTTTCCAGCTTTGAAGCATTATTCTAATTATTCTTTTTCAATAAAAATTCAGGAGTCAGATGTTGCGATCAGAGCCTGAAAGATCAGAGAAGCAGAGAAACTACTAGTGGTTCCTACCTGCTCTCTTCCTTCCTTCAAACAAAGAGCCAGATCCCTTTCTGCCCCGCCTTACTACTTCCTGTCCAATCTGTCATCAGTCTTCCAAAACCTCTGTGGTTAATTTTGGTCAGCTAGTGGCTAACTCCACCCTCTGGCTCCAAGAAAGCTTTATTTGTCAGAACATGCTCAAAATATCACACAACACAGCTTTTTCTTTTTTCTTTATTAAGAAATTTTCTACTCACTCTACATACCACCCACAGATCCCCCCTCCTCCTACCCTCTAGCCCTCCCTCCCTAGCCATCCCAAACCCCCGTATCCCCCAAATCAAGGTCTCCCATGAGGAGTCAGCAGAGCCCAGCACACTGAGCTTAGGAGGGTCCAAGCCCCTCCCCACTGCACCAAGGCTGCGCAAGGCATCACACCACAGGCACTGGGCTCTCAAAAGCCTGCCCATGCACCAGGGATGGATCCCAATCCCCCTGCCTGTGTGCCTCCCAAACAGTTTGTGCCAAACAACCATCTTCCATATCCAGAGGGCCTAGTCCAGTCCCATGGGGGCTCCACAGCCACTAGTCTACAGTTCATGGGCTTCCACTAGTGTGGCCGGTCATCTCTGCATGTCTTCCCATCATGATCTTGATGTCCCCCGCTTGCAGAATCTCTCCTCTCTCTAATCAATTGGATTCCCAGAGCTCAGCCTGGTGCCTGACCATGGATCTCTGCATCTGCCTCCATCAGTCACTGGACAAAGGCTCTATGATGATGGTTAGGGTATTCACTAGACTGGTCACCAGAGTAGATGAGTCCAGGCACCCTCTAGACCACTGCCAGCACTCCAAGGTGGGGTCATCCTTGTGGATTCCTGAGAGCCTCCCCGGCACCCTGCCTCTTCCTATTCCCATGATGTCCTCATCTATCATGGTATCTCCCTCCTTGCCCTCCCACTCTGTCCCTGTTCCAGCTCGACCCTCTCATTTCCCTATGTTCTCATCCCCCACTCCTTGCCCTCCACCCCCCTCCCTACTCCCAGTCCGCTCATGTAGATCTCATCCACTTTTCCTTCACTGGGCCATCCATGTGTCCCTCCTAGAGTCTTTCCCTGTTAGCTACCCTCTCTGGAGCTGACAACCCAACTTTTTCTGCCCTAGGCCCTAGAGGCCCTGGTCCCAGCCTTACTAACAACCCATTGGTTTACTAAAACACCAGGCTACATCCCGAGGATGTGTATGAGTATGAATTCAAACCTCCCTACAGCATGGATACTGTTACCAATGCCTCCATTCTCCTTTCCAGCTTCTAGATTCAGAGGCCAAGTCTGGTTCCTCCTTGGCAGGGTTGCCTGTATCCCAACAGTCCTAGATGTGGCAGGTAGGGCTTTGTGTTCTTTCCTGGGTTTGTTCTTTTCTGTCTTGATTCCCATCCCTGTCCTTCGTCTGTCACTAGTTCACGCCCTCTTTGTGCCCCCAGAAGGTTGCAGAATGATACAGGGTGGTCTCTCTGACTCACCGCACTAAGGTTTAGTTTTCTTACTGTTACCAGAATAGTATTCTTAAATGTTGTTTTCATTGTGTTATCTTACTGACAAACCATTTTATAGGGACCTCTTATGAGATTGAAGCAAGTAGTAGCTAAGTGCAGCCACTCCCCTGCTTCCTCAGTTATGTGTGTGACACCGAACAATAGTTCTAATGGTTCTTGCTGAGCCTCACATTCCTTACCCATCACAAGAGAATAATAACAGTGTAAGTAAAAATAGTAACAGGCCTCAGTGGGTTCCTTTGCAAATTAAATGAGTAAAATGCTTAGACTAGTCCCGAGGACACGGTAAGCGCTAAGCATTAACCCTTGCTGTTAATAGTGGATATAACCCAGCTGTGTGGTAACTAGAGATAAATGACGTTCCATCAGCGTTAGGGAAGTCTCTCAGGTTTGAAGTAAGGCCGAAGGAACTAGGAAAAAGAAGAGAATTTCAACTTTGAAGGTGGATTTTAGACAATAGCATGAAGTCTTGAAAAGGTTTAATTTGTGTTGGAGGCACCAGGAAGGAAGGCGATGGGGAGGATTTCATTTCAAATCATCAGTACTTTAACCCAACATTTGTAGGTATTTTGTTCTTCAGACATCTTACTCAAACTAGGTTAATTCCAGAAGTCCATACAGTGCATCATACTGACTGAGAACATTGCCCTGGACTCAGACTGCCTGGGCCATGGTGCTGATGTTACCACCATCACTTATAAGTGAACTCTGACCAATTACTTAACTGCTCAGAGCCATAGTGTCCTCATCTTGAACCAGGCATAATCTTGGATTGACTCAAGTGAATTTCAGGAGTTGCTGATTAATTATATACACAAAAGCCTGTCAGCTTGCTTGGCACATGGTAACAGTTCAATAGGGTTAGCTGCTATAAAGTATCATTTATAGTTTATCTGTCTACATATCTGTATGTAGCCAACCTATATATATATATATATATATATATATAAAATATATAAACACACACATCTATATAAATATAAATTTATATATATACGAGCAACCAGAGGTCAGATCATTGAGCAGCATGGTCTGAGAACCCTCAGGGCCCTTGACTCTTTGACAGGGAAGGCCCAAATCCATGAAATCAAAACTCTTTTTTTTTTTTGCAAGAAGACATTGTTATTTCTTTTTTTCTCTCTTTCTCTAATGAGTGTTATATTTTTTCAGGAGTTTTAATATGTAGGATATCACAATATATTTGAATAACATGAAAAACCAGCTTTGTTTTAAACCACACATAAAAGAATTTTGTAAATGAATGTAAAATTATGCCAGTCTTTAAACCAAATATTATTATTTTATTTTGGAAAATATTTTTCATAAAAATATTTGTGTTAAAGTATAATTGACTTATTGTTATTTTGCATTAATTGATAAATGTTTTTTTAAAAATGTCTGTCTTTTAGCCTCTAATTCTGTTAATGTCTATAGATAAAACTTTCTGCCAGGTGGTGGTGGTGCACGTCTTTAACCCCAGCACTCCAGAGGCAGAGGCAGGTGTATCTTTGTGAGTTCGAGGCCAGTCTGGTCTACAGAGCAAGATCCAGGAAAGGAGCAAAGCTACACAGAGAAACCCTGTCTTGAAAAAAACAAAAACAAAAACAAAAAACAAAAACAACAACAACAAAAAAAAAACTCATAGAAACTATTTTTGGGGGTTACTCAGTATTTTGAGTGTAAAAGGATTTTGGTCCTATGATCAGATAATCTATAATTAAATATAGCTCAGTTTAAATCAAGATTAAACCTAAAGCTAACCTATGAGTATCAAGTTTGCATCCATCTATCCTAAAGATGAGCAACGAGGATTTGGTGGCTTAGGCCTATAATCTCAGCACCCAGCACTGAGGAGGTGGATCACAAGTTGGAGGCTAGGATCAGGGAGTTTGCTGTGAGATTGTCTCTAGCAGTGTCAGAAACTACGCCTATAAAAGCTTACCGATATGGCTGCCTAAACTTGAACCAAACAAGGGCAGCAGTGATAGGCATGTCCAAGTGGAAAGGGAAAGCCCAGGAGGCCTCAGTTCTACACAGAGAACTACAGGCAGCAGAGGAGTGCTGAGAGTGGAAGAAGAGTCTTCCCCAGAGAGGAACACAGTTGGTTATCTAACACCAAACAGTGAGCTGAAACACGCGTACAGGTTAACATTATACATATCGAGCAGGTTATATTTAGGAATATATATGTGCATATATAAATACATATATGCATGTAACAACAGTTAATGAAAAAGAGGACATAATCTGGACATCAAAAAGAGAGCAAGAATTGGTATATGGAAGGACTCAAAGGGAGAAAAGAGAATGGAGAAATGATGTAATTATATTATAATCTCAAAAATGAAAGAGTAGAAGGCCAGCATGAATCACATAGTTGATTCAAGTTCACTCAAAGCAACAAAAGTCAACATTAATGATACTGTCTCAAAGAAATAAACCAACAAAAAGGAACTGAATTGGTAAGAAGTTTAGGGGTTTCGGACTGTGTCTCTTCATTTATCTCTTTCTGGCCAAAGTGAACTCAGATCCCCATTGCTGCCACTGGGCATCACACTAGTGGCTTTGCCCCAGCCCATGGCAGAGAAATTGATGGACAGGCTCTGAGAACAATTTTTAGATTGCTTATTGATAGCCAATATATTCCGAAAGCTCATGTATGACAGGTTTCTCGAGTTGGTGACTCTTCTGTGACTAATGATAAATTCATTGTGTTTTTAGTGGCTAGTCAATCTAATTTGTAAACCTGTATGATCTTTTGCAGCAAGGCCATGGAGGAATTTGTGAGTACTGGTGTAACGGCTATTAAAGACCAGAAGACAAGCTTGGGCCAGTTGATCAAAGCAAAGGAGCATGAAATGAACACCTACTATGGCCTGGCTCAGAGGCAGAAGCAAGAAGAAGTGCAGGTAGTGCTCCAGGAAGCCGAGAAAACACACCAGGCCAATCTTGACAATGTGATGGACAAGCTCGTCAACACCCAGGGAGAGCTGGTGTCTGTGGCAAGGCAGCTGGGAATCATGACAAACTGGAAAGATTTCCTGGAGGAGGAATTACAGGAGACCAGGGCAGCATTTCAGAAGTATATCAATTACACCTTCCCCAAGCTCTCCCCAGGACATGCCGACTTCATTCTGCCGGAAAGAAAGAAAACACCTTCCCATCTTCCTCACGACAATACAAAGAATACTAACTAGACATCAGCTGACATGTCACCCCAAAAGACAGCGTTCCAAAGCTGAATAAATATACTCAATACCACTTACTGATATTTGTTCAGAGTACTATTTGGCTGTAAGAATTTTTAATTGACTTTTTAAATTATCATAGAAGTTATAAATTTCTGTTTTTTCTATTTTCGTCATTTTCTTTTTAATTTATTTATTTTTATTTTGTGTGCATTGTTTTTTGTTTCGTTTTTAAGATTTATCTATTTATTCTATGTACAATGTTCTGCCTGCACTCCAGAAGAGGGCACCAGATCTCATTATAGATGGTTGTGAGCCACCATGTGGTTGCTGGAAATTGAACTCAGGACCTCTGGAAGAGCAACCAGTACTCTTAACCTCTGAGCCATCTCTCCAGCCCTTTTTTGTCATTTTCAAAGTAATGAATTTCGTATGGTATTTTCAAACATTCACAGGTCGCGTTGATCTTTGCTCTTTTCTCTCCCTCTGCTTTTCTGTGCTGTAAACATTTTCATGGAAAACCAAAACATTCAAAAGCATATTCAGCCGGGCGGTGGTGGCGCACGCCTTTAATCCCAGCACTCGGGAGGCAGAGCCAGGCGGATCTCTGTGAGTTCGAGGCCAGCCTGGGCTACCAAGTGAGTCCCAGGAAAGGCGCAAAGCTACACAGAGAAACCCTGTCTCGAAAAACCAAAAAAAAAAAAAAAAAAAAGCATATTCCAAGGCACTGTGAGCACCACCTCTAACTGTAGAGAGAGGACAAACTAATTAGGAGGGGAAACAGTGCTTAGAGGAAGTCAAAACCTACTACTGTACCTGGCTTGATTCATTTCTACATCAGACATGTAACCACACTCACATTTGTTGCAGTTGAAAATAAGTAAAGGAGCATGTTCTTAGATCGTTTGCGCTGTGGAGTGTAACCTGCAGGAGAGAGATTACTGTCTGGTTAACAAAAACATCAGTTTTCATCAAATATATTGAGACAAATTTTAAATTCTGGGCCTTGCATATAAAGAATTCAGAGAGGATTCCCAAGAAAAGTATCTATAGACATTAGGGATCAAGAGTCCTCTGTGCCTGGCACGTGTCCCGTGACGTTCTGGACCACTGATGTCAGCAATCACTAAATTAAAGTGAAAGAACACCTGAGCCTTTAGGACGTTTCTAAAACCCTAGTCACTGAAAACTAACTTTTTTTTAAAGGTTTATTTATTTATTATGTATACAGAAGAGGGAGCCAGATCTCATTACAGATGGTTGTGAGCCACCATGTGGGTGCTGGGAATTGAACTCAGGACCTCTGGAAGAACAGTCAGTGCTCTTAACCTCTGAGCCATCTCTCCAGCCTGAAAACTAACTTTTTTTTTAAATTTAAGTTTTTAAATATATTTAGAGGGTTGGGGATTTAGCTCAGTGGTAGAGCACTTGCCTAGCAAGCGCAAGGCCCTGGTTTCGGTCCTCAGCTCCGGAAAAAAAAAAAAAAAAAAGAAAGGAAGAAAAAATATATTTAGAATTTTATACATGAGTACTGTATTTACTGTTTCTACTCCCTCGCCTCTCCCCTTCAACTCCTGTGTCCTCCCACTCACTCTGAAGTTCATTACCTCTCCTATAATTATTGTTTTGTTCACACACACACACACACACACACACACACACACACACACACACACTGTGCCCATTTAGAGTTGCTCATATGTCATATGTTTAGGGCTGACCATTTTGGATGAGATGACCTATCGGGCTCATCTCTCTATGAGCCCTGTCTGACTGCCTGTAGCTCTTCACCTAGGGATGGGACCTTATGAACTTACCCTCTATCCATGTTGGCATGTCAGTTGGTGTGGTCTTTGCAGATCTTAGGCAGGCAGCCACATTGTTGAGAGTTCATGGGAGCACCATTCATGCTGTTCAGAAAAAACACAGAAGTCCTCCTGGTCCTCATAAGCCAGGATCAGTGGAGCCAAGTTACCATTGACTGAAACCTCTGAAGCCGTGGACCCAAATAAATCAACCTCTTTTTGCTGATTTTTCTCGGGCATTTTATCACAGTGGTCAGAAAGCTGTACAAAAATAGGCAAAGTTGGGATTTAGCCTACAGACTACACAGATTACAGGGCCTTGACCTATACGACAAATCACAAATACCTGTTTATGGAAGGTTTTCTGACAAACTAGTTTTAACATGAAATAGAGATGATTGGTATGTTAAAGTGAACATATCAGGAAAAGTGTGTTCAACTGGAATAAACTGCTTCATCTATTCTCACTAATAATTCCTGACACTGGGGCCTTGTGCTTCTGATGAACACTGTAATCACAAGAATTAGTGGAGAACACTAGACTCTCTACATGGGCAGATTAGCTAAGGGTTCAGTGGAGGGCAGAGACCAACTGTCTCCCAAAAGTGAAGCCAGGGAAGCATCTTTTAAGTAAAGTGTGCCATCAGAGTAAGAAATAGTTCATATTAAAAAGTAAACTAGGCAGGTGGATCTGTGAGTTCGAGGCCAGCCTGGTCTACAGAGCTTGTTCCAGGACAGCCAGAGCTACACACAGCAGCCCTGTCTCAAAAAACAAAACAATGAAAAAAGTAAAAACAAACCTTCCCCGGGGATTTAGTATGAATTAGTGAACAGCTTGTTGATCAACTACAAATGTGACCCTTGGTCTCTAACACAGGCTCTGGCAGCAATGACAAGCAAGTTTGGGGTCTGTGACAGTGAACACAGACGTGTGGCTCTGTACTCTGTCCCTTCATTCAGGCTCCTCGGTGACATTCCTGTCATTTAGAACCCCAAATTACATTATCTGGAAACAAAATGTATATCCCAACGCCTAGTCTGTATTCACAGACAGACATGCATAGGCATTCAGTATTGTCAGGATGTATGGATGGCTTTTCCTGAATGTAGACATGCTGCTGGGCAATGCCCCTCATCTTCATACTCTAACCAAAAGTAGTTGGTTTGTGGCCAGCATCTACAGACACATCTCATACATAGACACTGGACTTCTTATCTAGCCTGTTGAGGTCTATCTTAATCCATCTGGTCTAATAAAACAGCAGCTTCTTGAATTCTGCAAAATTCTTGATTTACAGAATTGTATTTAGAGGTATGCAGTTGTATACTTGCTGGGGGAAGAGGTATGATACCAGTGTAGGCATCTACCCATTCACTGCATATACCAATACACACAGCACAAGAGAGAGAGAGAGAGAGAGAGAGAGAGAGAGAGAGAGAGAGAGAGAGAGAGAGAGAGAGGAGAGAGACTGCACAATAACACTTTGCACATGTATAAAACAAATAGGAAGGGTGTATTGAAGTCCGTCATGGGAGTTCTCCTGGTCTAGCATAGCAAGTGTCTTAGTCAGGGTTACTATTGCTGTGATGAAACACCCTGGGGAGGAAAGGGTTTATCTGGCTTACACTTCCACATCACTGTTCATCATCCAATGAAGTCAGGACAGGAATTCTAGCAGGGCAGTAACCTGGAGGCAGGAGCTGATGCAGAAGCCGTGGAGGGGTGCTGTTTATTGGCTTGCTCCTCATGGCTTGCTCAGTCTGCTTTCTTATAGAACCCAGGACCACCGAACCAGAGTGACCCCATCCACAACAGCCTGGGACCTTCCCCATCCATCACTAACTAAGAAAATGCCCTAGAGCCTTGCCAACAGCCAGGTGTTATGGAGGCATTTTCTTAATTGAGGCTCCCTCATCTCAGATGCCATTAGCTTGTGTTAAGTTGATGTAAAATGAGCCAGCAGAGCAGGTGCCGAACATTGCAGGTGGAGCATGCTTGGTCTCTACAGCTAGGAACCACTGCATCTGGGGCCCTAACAGCACAGGGGTTTCTGTCAGGGCCACATGCGTGAAACTACTTGGCTTCTGAATCTGACATATGTTCACAATATAATCCCTGGGTTCGCTTCTTTTTCATTTTGTTTTAATTTCCCTTGTAATTCCTGAAAGAGGAGGAGGAGCTAATAGGCTTGTAAGGTCACAATTCCTCCTCCCCTTGATTTAGGTATGAAAATCAGATCCTAAGGTCTCCTGACCCCACTGATTGATTACTGCAACCAAGAGACAGGAAATGAAGTACTGATGGTTTTTATTGTTCATCTTAACCCTTAAAGGCAGTTGAAGTCAAACAAGCAAACCAAAAAAAAAAAAAAAAAAAAAAAAAGCACGTTTTGAGGAGTCCAATAAAGGAACTTAAAAAGCTGTGCGATTTTCATGTCAGAACCAACCATGTTGTTTTTTCCTGCCTTTTTATAGTAGTGCTCATGTAAGTAACCTCTAAAGTGGAATCTTGGTAAGGAAGAGGCTTTAAAATCCTGAGATCCTGCTGACTGGAAATAGCTTATGCACATCCTCGGAGACTCTAGAATAAAGGTAGCTTGCTTAGTCTTGCTTATTTCATAATTCCTCTGTCACCGTTTCCCTGAAGACACATCTCCTCATTTATCCAGCTTCTTTGTAAAGAAGAAGAGTTAAACTGGGAAAGAGACAGCCAACACCAGCTCTGTGATGCTCACACTTTCAGACCTGGTATATGGCATTTATTATTAGGTCATCATCATGGCTCTGTTTTAAAAAAAAATTAGGCTAATTGCTCTGCAGCAGATTGCTAATAATGGAGAACAATGGAGAAACAGTGTAAAAAGCACAGTATATTTTTAAACTTTTAACAATTTTTGTTAAAATAAGACTCAATTTTAGTGGTTGGCAGTCAAAAGGCATCATTAAATGTAGAGATATTCTTTAACGTTGCATCTTTACTTTTAATTATAAAATGTGACATATACAAAAGATATAATTGTTTATTCCACAGCACATGCACTGTGGAGTAAACAATTATAAAGTGAGCACCGACAAAACCACTGAAAGGTTTCCGAACCCCTATATAAGTCTCTCTGCCAATGCAGTAAGCCAAATCAATAAAAGTCCAGGTTTATTGGGCAAACCGTTCCCAGGTGACCTTTCCCAGCTCCCTGAGATGGGGAGAGGAGACGGGGAGAACCACATGGCCAGCCTGGAAGAGTCAGTTTAAATACCCCGTAGGCGGAGTCTTGAACAGCTCTGGGGGAGGAGCCGTGGCTTGGCGGACTTTCTGAGAGGGGTGGGGTTTGGAATAAGGGGTAGTAGGACCGAAGCAGAGCTTCCAACTGAACAACCACTATCAAGGATTTCAGGGCACTCTAGGGGAACAGAACTGATAGATGTTATAAAGGGAACCAACAATGGCCATCTCTACAGAGGTTCAGAATCTTGTAGTTCCAAGAGTCCAGATGTCTCAGCAGTTTCAATCTGGTGCTGAAGGCCTGGGGGAGTCCTGGAGAGCTGTTGGTCTCCACTCATGTTGGAAAGCTACACAAGCTGGGCTCTGTCGGCGGCAGCGGCAGGACTAGAGCAGATGCACTTATCAGCAAGGAGTGGAGGAGGGCAGGCACTGCCTTTCCCTCAAGCCTTTTCGAAGCTGGATTGCTGCTGGAAGATGCTGCCCATTCTAGGGGTTTGCCCATTCAATTAATCTTCCAGGAATTACCCTCACGGACCTGCCTCACCCCACCCCTGGGTGGTGCATCCTAGCCCAGAGTAAGGCTTAGGGCTGTGCAGAAGGTCCCCTGCAGAGTACTCTGCCTGTGCGCAGGTTTCTAGCGTGCTGAACACTGCACAGTTGCCCACAGTCTGGCCGCATCCTGGGGAACTTACTTAAGTCTGTGGTGTAGTGCCACCGCTGGGAGTTTCCCAGGACTGGGATTCATGTAGGCTCGCAGGCTGCTCAGGCATGCTTGAGCCCCTCTTCCCTCCCTGTGCAAGTGGTGTGTGTGTGTGTGTGTGTGTGTGTGTGTGTGTGTGTGTGTGTGTTCATCTGTATGAGGGTGTGCACGCCTACACATGCACAGAAGCCAGAAGTGGGCATGGACTATTATCATTCTCTACCTAGTTTCTTTAAGACAGGGTTTCTGACTCGCTTGCACCCAGCAAGCCCCAATTATCTTCCTGTCTCCACATCCCTCGGTGACAGGGTTCCAGCCACACGTGGGACCCCATTGGCTTATTATGTGGGTGCTAGAATCCAAACTCGGGTCCTCATGCTTGAGCTGAAGCTCTTTTAACTGCTGAGCTATCTCTCCAGCCCTAAGTAGGGTCATTATGAAACAGCATCTTGCAACTGCCCTGTCAAATGTAGCATTAACCCCAAGCATCTAGCACCAAGCAGAAGGTTTTCCCACTGTTTCCTTCTGCGATGCTGTTGTTGCACTGGGTGCCTCCTCTTTATCTGCTCTTGAAAATGTCTGTTACTGAACGCATGGTGCCAGTTTTCTAAGCGTCTCTGGTTCCCACAGTCTGCTGTTGGTTTTCTGTCTCACTGAATGTGGGGAGCTCCCCAAACTAAACCACCCTCTTTAAGGAGACCTTGTCTCCTTCTTTGTAAAGTTCCTTATTCTGCTTTGCAATGTAACCCAAACATAGTCAGGTATCACTGGCCTCTCCAGCTTTCCCTGGCTTGCTTCTGATACTCTGGCACACCCATCTTCCTCGGTCCTTTAGCTGGGGATAAAAATTTCCAACAGAATAGCATTTACTCAAAATTTGTCAGTCCTACTTACTTTCTTTTAAGTTAAATCCATCACTGTATGTAGATTTCTAACCTGGTCTTCTGAAACAAGCAAAGCCCAGACTCTTTTCTAGCAAAAATAATAGTTTTATTGCCTTCATTTTTTTCAAGACATATACAATTCCTTCTCATTTTTCCTGACAAGATTCCTTTTATTATTCTCTTAATGTATTCTAGCTTCTTTGTGCTTCTTTTTAAATTGATGCCATATTAGAACAAGGAAAAATTAGTTCCATAAAGACTAGAAGTCCAATCTGTCATAATAGTGATGATAATAGCACCCAAGTTTATTTATAGACACCGTACCAAGTGCTATATGAGCATTAACACACTCTTCACAACAGTAGTAGATACTTATTTGTGGTGGGATTTTATTATAAAACCCAGGCTGTCATTGAACCCTGACTCTCCAGTCTCAGCTTCCTGGATGCTGGGATCACAGCTGTGGGCCAGTATGCCTAGCTTACTATCTGTAGTATAAATGAAAATTTAGATCATTGAAAGGTTACCAATAAACTACAACTGTAAGACTTTACTAAACCATCCCCAAGTCCAGTGGCTTAAACTAACACTCATCACACATGTTCCGCTTAGCTGGGGGTTGGCTGACCTCAGCTGGACCCAGCTAGGCCTTTCTATCTCAGGAGAAGATAAACTTAGGGACAGTGATTCAGCTTTGTGACACAGCACTTAACTTATTATCTGTGGAGTGCTTGGTTTGATTCCTATCATTGAAGGAAGGAAGAAGAAAGGAAAAAGCAAGAAAGCTAGAAAGATTTCAAACCCTAAGACACCACCACCATCAGCAGTAGCAGCAGCAAAATGCATTTGCTACACAATCTTGAGGGTCCCCAGAACCCACCTAAAGAGGCAGATGGGTGTCGTGGCTTGCCTGTAACCTCATCCCATAGGAGGTAGAGAAGGATCCTGCTGCCAATTAAGTACCAAACTAACTGAAAGCAGGAGCTATTGGTTTAGTATATAAGGTGGACAGCAAATAAGGAAGAAACCTAATGTCACTCCTGGACCTCCACATGCATACATTGCACATGTACCAGCCATGTGCCCACAGGTACATGAGCATGCATATACACATATGCACATACCACACACACATACGCAAATAAAACTCTGGCTAGCTGTGATGGTGCATACCTTTATGCCAGCATTTGAGAGGCTGAGGCAGAGGATTGTAAAATGGAGACCATCCTGCAAAACAGCAAGATCCTGTCTGAAAAAGGAGAGAAATAAACTCAGCAAAATTAAACAGAACTTTGTTGGTTAAGCTCTGCTTTTAATCTTTGTGCAGGCTTGACTTTTGTCCCTTCGAAATAATGTTCATGTCCTGGTTGGTTTTTATTGTCAACTTGACACATCCTATAGTCAGAGAGACCTGCAACTGAGGGATTGGCCAGATCAGACTGGCCTGAGGCCCTATCTGTAAGAGATTGTCTTGATTGATGACTGATATGGAAGGGCAGAGCCCATTGTGGGTGGCACCATCCCTATGCAGGTGGGTTTGGGCTGTATACGAAAGCTAGCCATGGGGCTGGAGAGAAGGCCCAGCTATGAAGAGCACTTGATGCGAAGCCATGAAGACAATAGTTCAGGTCAAAGCATCCACATCAAGTGACTTACAAATAAGTGCCTGTAATTGCATCTCCAAAGGATCTGACGGCCTCTCTGGCCTCCACAGGGACCCCTACCAGACACACGCACACACATCAAATAAATCCATAAATAAAAATTTGAAACAATTTAAAAAAGAAAGCTAGCTAAACATAAGCTAGTGAGAAAGCCAGTAAGCCGTGTTCCTCCATGGCTCCTGCTCCAGGTTCCTGCCTTTCCTTCCCTCACCTGTAAGTGAAAGCTATCTAAACTCGATAGTCCCCAAGATGCTTTTGGTCATGGTGTGCATCACAGCAACAAAGTAACGAGAATAGTTGGTTAGGATATCTCAGCCAGGAAATGTGGTAGGAGAGAAGTGACTCCTGCAGGCTGTTTGTGACCTTCACGAGTGTGTTGTTTCATGTGCTTCTCAAAAATAACTAGATACAATAAAAAATAAAAAATACTGCTCCTTATGTTCACCCAACAAACAGTATTATTATTTTATTTTATGTGCATGGGTGTTGTGCCAGGGAGTATGTCTCTGGACCTCCCACGAGCCTGGCACCTACAGAAACCAGAAGAGGGAGTTGGCTCTCCTGGCACTAGAGTTCAGACAGTTATGAGCTGCCTTGTGGGTACTGGGAATCAAAGTCAGTCCTCTGGAAATGCAGCCAGTGCTAATAACCTCTGAGTCCTATTTCCAACCTTGCAACAAACATTTTTAAGAATCAAAACCACCATCATTGACCAGGCATGACCAGCGCTTGGGGGGCTGAGGCAGGTAGATCTCTGTGAATTCTAGACCAGCCTGGTCTACAAGTCCAGTTCCAGATCATCCAAGACTACATGGTGCTACCTTCTCTGAAAAAAAAAAAAAAAAAAAAATTATCCCAATTCCAAACACAGAGGTTTGCTTACTTGCATCTTCTGGGTGGTGGGGGCAGAGTCTCACTATACATTGTAGGGTGTCTTAAAACTGCATTTTCCTATCTCAGCATCCCAAGGGCTGGGACTGTGTGGGCCCGCATCGCCACATCCGGTTTGAAATCACTTCCCGAATGAAAAGTTTTATTTTGGCATTTTGGAGCACCAGCATACAGTCTTCCTTTGAGCAAAAGAAATGAAAGCATTCCTTTGAAAAAACTATGAACATTGGTAACTCCAAGAACCCCAGGCTTTCTCATTCTCGTCAACGGATGCGTTTTTCCATGTTTCCGCACTAGCAAGTTAACACGTACAGTACGTCTGTACACCCAACATTTGTTTCAGAACTCGTGTTTCATTGTCTTAATACTGAGGTGTAGCGAAAACACCTTTCTCGCTCGAACTTGAGTTCTTTTGTTTTCTCTCTTGGGAGACTGAGAAGTGAACCCACACCTTTCTTCTCAAGGCTCCACCCCAGGAGCCCCATCCCAGCGGCTCCTCCGTGCTCTTCGCTCGCCCCGCCCCCTGCCCCCACCCCCAAGGCCTGGCCCCGCCCCCCGTTTTTGGCGTCGCGTTCGGTCTCCACGGTTACGCGTCCGCTGCTAGGGCTCTGGGGCTGGCCGGGAGAGCCGCCGCTGGCTGGTGTTCCGGCAGGGGCCAGAGCCCCGGGAACCCCTTACCCTTAAACGACGGGTGTACCAGGAGAGAAGACGGACGTCCGACTGCTACGAAGCTGGTGCTGGTGGTTGGTAACTGACAGGGGTGGGTGGTCGGCCCCCCGCTCTGCGCAAGCGCGCAGGACGGAGCGGCTGGCTCTGGCTGTGTGGCCATCCGTCTCAGACTCTACCCCAGACACTCGCTCTGGCGCGTTGCTTGGGTACTTGTGCCAAGCCACGAACTTTTCTAACCACAATATACTCAGAAGTTCAGTAGAAGGTGATAACAACACCCATCTTTTTCGGTTGAGCAAACTGGCTTCCAAAGAGATAAGAGGCTTGTCTTATCTAGAGGTAGATGTGGTTGGATGTGATGGACTCCAGGTTGGCTGGTTTCCCATACAAACCGCCTAAGGCTTCTTTACCCCTCTGAACGCTCCTGCCTTCGGTTTTCCTTTTACCTGAACGTTCCTGGTGTTAACTGATAGGGGAAAATCAGGAGCCCTGACTTATAATTGCCACTTTCCTAGTTTATAATAGATGAAATTATAGCCAGTTCTTTTTTCGAGGTTCATAACTCTCACGTTTTCATTGTTTGTTTTTAAGTTTTTGTTAGAGTCCATATCCCAAGGATGGAATAGTCCGAGAAAAAAATTCTTACAGTTATGAAATTATACTACAGTTGTGAAAAATCCTCTAGAGAATGTATTGATAAGCATTTTCTCTTACAAAATGTATTCTTGCTACCTACACAGATGGGGGATTAGTTTTTTCACTTTTTTTCTCCCAAATTCTGTTAAGCTTCAATTTTTTTTTTCTGTTTTGTATTTTGTTTTTGAGGCAGGGTCTCACCATGTAACCCTGGGTCACTATGTAGACTAGGATAGACTTAAACTGATAGAGAAGTGCCTTCATCTACCTTCCGAGTACTGGGGATTAAAAGCATGTCCCATCATACCTGGCTATTTTTTTTAAAAAATGTCACGATACATATTTTTGATGGTGTCATCATTTAAATAAGGGGGACATCCCAGTTACTCTCTGTCATTGATAAAGTCATTTAAAATGGAAAAAAGGAGGGAGGAAAATATATCAGCAAAATTACTAAAAAAAAATCATTGCTTTATTTAGCCACAATGCCTCCCACTCAAGCAGAAAGTGTTATAAAGAATATTATACGAGAAATAGGACAAGAATGTGCAACCCATGGAGAGATTGCTTCAGAAACAGTGGTTGCTTTTATGGTAAGAATAATTAATTTTGCAAATTACTGTTTTATCAAAAATCTTAAAAATATGATACCAAGTTTTTTCTTTAAAATTCTTGGGAGCTTTCCTACATGCTTTTTAGTTGAAAACATGTTGAGATCATCAGATGAGTTAGTGAAAAACATCTTTTCCAAGTCTGTAAAGCGTGCTGTAGATTTACAGTGATGGATTTGGGGGATGCTGGGATGCTTAGAGACCTCGATAATGTTCTGCTGTGAAGTTTTAACGTATATTTTTTGTTCAAATATATATTTTAAAAGTTACCCCTTGATTTGGTTTCTGTGTTCTTGGTTTGAGAGACAACACACAGTAAAAACATGAGATTTGCCATAGCTTCCCGCACTAAAACGGTAACCCTTGCTTTCAGCCTTTTTGGTGTGTAGTTTTCTGGCCCATATTCAAGTTTGATGCTTATTGTTGTCTATCTCCAGACTTTAATGAAAACACTAGTGAGTGGGGGGGGGGGGGAAGAAAACTAGGTGAACGTCAAGGCAGTTGGCTAAAAATGGAAATGAATTAATTTCGTAATATGAAATAAAAATTACTTAATATGCTCTGTTTCTAGGTGAAAGCTGTTGTCCTGGATCCAAGCAATGGCTTTAACATGGATAGGACCCTCATCAAAAGTGATGTGCAGAAACTTGTTAAGGTGATTGACAGTCCTCATGTTTGGGATTATTTACTTTCAATTTTAAATACAAAATTTGTATTATCCGTCATTGTCTTCAGCAACATTATAAAGAAACACAAAGTAGCTGGGCGGTGGTGGTGGTGCACGACTTTAATCCCAGCACTCAGGAGGCAGAGGCAGGTGGATCTCTGGGAGTTCGAGGCCAGCCTGGTCTACAGAGCGAGTTTGAGGGGTTATTTTCTAATAGAACAAAGTTGGGAGGTACATATGTTGTTCCTGGCTTCCTAGGCTCTCATCTGCGTCACAGAGTAATTGTCATACCTCCTGATGGAAGAAGAGGAAAGACAAAGGGAAAAATAGTTGTTCCAGTCAGATCTGTTGTGATTTTCTATCCAAAAAATAAGAATTTCTCTGAACCTTTACCAGATGTTTATATTTATTGGTCAAATGAGATCGAAAGTGGCCCTAGCACATATAATGCAAACCTGTGGTTCTGTGTTAGTAGGAACAGTCAGGCCCAGATGTAGGGCTAACATTGTCTGCCACTGTGTTCTGGTGAGACCCTGCTCTTTATCTTACATTGACGCTATCAACAGCTGCTCTATAATATACCTGTAGTGTGGATGGAGTTAAATAGTTCTAACTTGAGATCCATATACTGGATTCCATGTAATTGTGTTAAAATCAAAGCAAAAATGATCTTGTCAAGCAAGTAAATGTCCTTGAAAACCAATTTTTGCAAGAAAAGAGGATGAGGACTTTAGACATCTGTAGTGTTCAGTGTCTTAGGTTTGAGACTCCAGTTTAGTTCCTTCCTCTGTGTTTCCTTAAAACTCAACATTGCTTTCTGTCCTGGCCTTAGTGAACTTATTTCCTTTCTTCACACAAAGGACTAGAAATGAACTTCCCCAAATCTGTGTGCAGATGTTTTGTTGACACGCAGAAATGACAGGGGAACATTTCACTAATCCCCACCTTCTCTCACAACCTGAAGGAGAGACAGTAGGTCTATCTGCAGATGTGGTAAGGGTGGGGAAGAGATTTGGGAACCTGGAGCTTGGGGGTGAGGGGGTGGGTCTTATCAGAATGATGCCTCAGGGACTCCATGAGCCGACAGGACAGCCTAGAGCTGGCCTTGTTGACTTTGTGGTGTAAATGCTGTTCTTAGCAGCAGGGCAATGATTGTGATAGTCTGTAGGGCAATGACTGTGATAGTCAATAGGGCAATGACTGTGATATCCAATAGGGCAATGACTATGATAGTCAATAGGGCAATGACTGTGATAATCAGTAAGGCAATGACTGTGATAGTCAATAGGGCAATGACTGTGATAGTCAATAGGGCAATGACTGTGATAGTCAATAGGGCAATGACTGTGATAGTCAGTAGGTCAATGACTGTGATAGTCAATAGGGCAATGACTGTGATAGTCAATAGGGCAATGACTGTGATAGTCAATAGGGCAATGACTGTGATAGTCAGTAAGGCAATGACTGTGATAGTCAGTAAGGCAATGACTGTGATAGTCAATAGGGCAATGACTGTGATAGTAAGGCAATGACTGTGATAGTCAATAGGGCAATGACTGTGATAGTCAATAGGGCAATGACTGTGATAGTCAGTAAGGCAAAGACTGTGATAGTCAATAGGGCAATGACTGTGACAGTCAATAGGTCAATGACTGTGACAGTCAATAGGGCAATGACTGTGATAGTAAGGCAATGACTGTGATAGTCAATAGGTCAATGACTGTGATAGTAAGGCAATGACTGTGATAGTCAATAGGGCAATGACTGTGATAGTCAATAGGGCAATGACTGTGATAGTCAATAGGGCAATGACTGTGATAGTCAATAGGGCAATGACTGTGATAGTCAGTAAGGCAATGACTGTGATAGTCAATAGGGCAATGACTGTGATAGTCAATAGGGCAATGACTGTGATAGTCAATAGGGCAATGACTGTGATAGTCAATAGGGCAATGACTGTGATAGTCAGTAGGTCAATGACTGTGATAGTCAGTAAGGCAATGACTGTGATAGTCAGTAAGGCAGTGACTGTGATAGTCAATAGGGCAATGACTGTGATAGTCAGTAAGGCAATGACTGTGATAGTCAGTAAGGCAATGACTGTGATAGTCAATAGGGCAATGACTGTGATAGTCAATAGGGCAATGACTGTGATAGTCAATAGGGCAATGACTGTGATAGTCAATAGGTCAATGACTGTGATAGTCAATAGGGCAATGACTGTGATAGTCAATAGGGCAATGACTGTGATAGTCAATAAGTCAATGACTGTGATAGTCAATAGGTCAATGACTGTGATAGTAAGGCAATGACTGTGATAGTCAATAGGGCAATGACTGTGATAGTCAAGAGGGCAATGACTGTGATAGTCAGTAGGGAAATTACTGTGATAGTCAGTAGGTCAATGACTGTGATAGTCAATAGGGAAATGACTGTGACAATCAATAGGTCAATGACTATGATAGTCAGAAACTATAGAAGTTATGGAGGAGATTCAAGGAGGGGCCCAGAAAGAGGTTTTTGTTTTTTTCTCCCTAACTCAGCTGAGTTGGAAAGCCTCTAGTTCAGTATACCTTTAATATGATATATGCACAACTTCTCAGAGTACATGGTAATCTTTTGTTTGTTTGTTTTTGTTTTTCAAGACAGGGTTTCTCTGTGTAACAGCCCTGGCTGTCCTGGAACTTGCTCTTGTAGACCAGACTGGCCTCAAACTCACAGAGATCCCCCTGCCTCTGCCTCCTGAGTGCTGGAATTAAAGATGTACACCACCATCACCCGGCAAATACATGGTAATATTGACAACAATAATTTTTTCCTGTTTTTCTCAATTAAAAGCCACTGAATGATGACACCTTTTGATTTGTAAAGTCCACTCTACATCACCCCTAACCCCCTACCCCTAACCCCTACCCTCTATCCCCACCCTGCTAGGGATCTATGTGCACAGACAGATTGCTTAGTCTTGTAGTCCTGGGAGAGCAGGGCTGGTGGGGCTGGGAGATGGGTTGAGAATGATGCTGCTGTGTGCCTTCCAACAGCAGTATATGGAGGCCAAGGTGTATGAAGGGCAGAGATTGGGTGGGAGGAAGCCAAGGAGGCCAGGTGGGAAGGAAGGAGATGCTCCGGTGATCCTCCAAGTCTAGAGAGGCAGAGGAAGGGCATGCCTCATTTATGTGTGTGCTGGGAGAGGGGAGCAGAAGAAATTTAGAAACTGAAGTAGAAATCGAGACATGTTGTGAGGAGATGATGAGGGTAACTGCAGAAGTGTTTTATCAAATGTGACCTCTACCATCAGCAGGATGCTAATCAGTTCCAAATAATAAACAGGAATTCTGGGAGAGTTCTAGACTAGAGTACAAGCTTTATGGAAAATATACTCACATTTCGACAGCTTAACCTCACCAACATGTCAGGTTTCCTGCCTGCAGTTAGACCTGGGAGAGAACTTACTATGTTGGTTGAGTAAACTGTAAACCCTGAGGTCTGTGAGGAAGAAAAAATTACAATAAAAGAGGTTGTTGCCTGAGCATCAGGACCAACATCAGGACCACTGCTGTGATGTTTTTATTGTTCCTCTCCTGTCTCCCCCCCCCCCCCCACCTCTTTGTCCCTCTCTGTGTCTCTCTGTTTCTGTTTCTCTATCTCTCTTTGTAGTTCTGGCTGGCTTGAAGCCTGTGCAGGTCCTCCTGCTGCTGTTTCCTGAGTTGAGATGCTGGCATTGCAGGAGTGTACCATCATGCTCTGCCCATTTTCTTCTCTTTCTGAAAATAACTTAGAAGAGTAAACCTCAGGTGATAGACTGCTTGCCTGGTATGCATAAAGCCCTGCATTAGATACCCAGGCATTCACTGCATAAAACCAGTTGTGACAATTTGAGCAGTGGGGAGGGAGGTGGGGACAAGAGGATAGTAAGTTCAAGATCATCCTCAGCTACATAGTGAGTTTGAGACCAGCCTGGGCTATATTTGGACCTTGTCTCAAAATTCAAAACACAAACCAACCAACCACTGGAGTGTTTCAGAAAATATAGTAGAAGCATTCATGCGATGTTCTCTTCTAGCTTTGTGTGGCTCGACTATTGGACAGTAAAAATCCATCCCTGGACACCATTAAGATGCAGGTCTACTTTGATATGAATTACACAAGTCGAGGTAACATACATTTCTATTTTCATACATTTTAAAAGGGTTTTTAAAATACTGCATTTTAGGTAAGAAAAATTTAATTTGGTTGACAACAGATTTGTTTAATGAAATTAATTTTGTCAGTCTTGATATTTTCATCTTTGATCTGTTAGGCAGCCTTCTGTTATTATGAATGAAATACTTCTGATAATCAGTTTACACGAAGAAAAAGCTTGTTTGGACCCAACTTTGGAGATTTTAGTCCATGCTTTGACGGCCCTGTTGCTTTTGGGCCATGAAGGCATATCATGGCAGAAACATGAGCCTGAGACACTTACCTCATGATTGGGATGCAGAAGAGAAGATGGGACGGGGGTCCCCAAAGGGTACACCTCCAGTGACCCACACACCTCCCATTGGATCCCACCTCTTGAAGGTCCCACCATCTCCTAATAATAGAGTGGACTTGGATACCAACTCTTTAACATATGACCTCTGAGAAACAGTTCACCATGTTTAAGAATATAATAGTGTTGGAAATCCAAATGAGAAAAATGCCAGTTGCCTTTATGAATGCTAAAAGCCAATTCAAAACTGTGGCTCATAAAATTATGTTTCCACATTTATCTGTTTTTAACCTTTATGGCACTAATATATAACAATTAGAAACTAAACCATTGAAGTTAAAATTCTTATTTTTTAGATTTTTCTTATTCTTAGTTTATTATTTTATAATATTTAAATTATGTAATATTTAATTATGTAAAGTATATTGTGGAGAATTTTACTTCAGAATATATTATATTTACTATTTATATTTTATATTATATTTAAGGCATACATCAAAGAAATGTCAGAAATGGGGGAAAAGGAAAATAAACTATTTTTATAATGCACTCATTATTAACCATTTGGTGATTTTATTTTTTTCTTTCTGTATAGTAGATGTTCAGTTATGCTAATATGTAAAATAATATTTCTTACATTTTTGCTTAATAACAATGAAATTCCAAAGCAAAACATAACCATGAAATCAGAGAAACTTAATTCCTATTTTTTCAGTTTAGGAAAGCTTTCAGTTGCTTTTATAGTGAAATTATAGATATGATGTTGCATTGTTGAATTGTGATTGGGAGTGCTTACTAAGTTACAAGAATTGTTATGGCAGTGGGTAGTCTCCAGCCACAGCATGACACAGGAAGAAAAAGGAAGGATAAATTCTTTATGCATTTGCTGGTGAGTTTGTTTGTTTTTGACAGCTTAGCACAAGCAAGGGGCACTGGAGAGAGGGAAGGTCAGTTGAGAAAATGACTCCATCATGTTGACCTGGAGGCAGGTCTCCGGGGTGTTTGCTTGATTAATGATTGATGTGGGAGGGCCCAGCCTATTGTGGGTAGTGCCATCCCTGGGCTGAACAAGAAAGCAGGCTGAGCTAACTCCTGGGAGCAAGCCAGTAAGCAGCATTCCACTATGGCCTCTGCTTCAGTTCCCACCTCCAGGTTCCTACCTTGACTCCCCTCAGAGATAACCTGTGATGTGGAATTGTAGCTGAATAAGCCCTCTCCTCCCCAAGATGCTTTTGGTCATGATGTTTAGAGAGCAATAGAAAACCTAAGACAAAGTAATATTGCATTATCAGTAATATTATTTAGAGGACATTCACCTAGAACTAAAATAAGTATAATTGAAGAAGAAGAATAGACTACATATTTAATATTGTACTACATATGTTTACATATTTATGGCTGCTTACATGTGTGTTTTGACAGAGTACTCCATTGAAATGGCTACAGTAGTGTTTCCTACTAGATTTCTGTACTTAGGTTTTGTACCAGTCACCGTTTTTCATTTCATCATTACACCTTAGGAAGTCAGAGTTTGGGGATGTAGCTCAGCGGGGTTCAATTCTAGCAATGAGACAGGGTGCCAGGGCCTTTGTTTTCATGAAATACCACACACTAACCAGTTTTTCTCTAGTCCTTGTCTGAGGAGAAGTCTAAGTATTGAAAATGTGAAATACTGTTATTTACTAATTTTAGAGGACTTTCTTGAAGAACATCACCGCGTCTTAGAGTCCAGATTAGGCGCCATTAGCAGAGAAATTACAGACAACAGAGCATGTGCTAGAGAAGAACTGGAAAGTCTCTACAGAAAGATTGTCAGCTATGTGCTACTGCGATCTGGGCTTGGGTCCCCCACAGACATCAAGATTGTCAGAGAGGCAACAGGTAAAAAGCAGGAATGGTCCATTCCATAGTGAACCCACATGCCCACTGTACTTATGTATGTGTCTGGGCATGTGTGTGTTGGGCCTTTGTGTGGCCAGGGGCTTGTGTGCACATGTGCACCTGTGTATGTGGAAGCCAGAGTTGACACCATCTGTCTTCCTCCATGCTGTCCACTTTACTAAGGCAGGGTCTCTCACTGAACCCAGAACTCTCCATCCAGTTCTGGCCAGTCTAGCTAGCCAGCTTGCCCCAGGGATCTCCAAGCTCCTCCTCTATAATTCTGAGCTTACAGGTCGGACTGGCACCTGCCCAGTATTTATTGGCTTCTAGGGGTCCTGGGGACACAAACTCTGGTTGTCACACTTGTGTGGCAAGCACTTGACCCACCTAGCCATCTGCCTGATCCCCGCCATTGTATTTTATAAAATATGTTAAAGATTGTCACTTCCTTTTTGTCTGAAAGAAAATCAGCACACATAAGAAGTTCAAACTTACTCAGGCTCCTGGAAATGCTTAGGTATGTATGACTTGAAAGTAGAGGGGGACAGTAAGGAGGGAGGAAAGAGCCCAAGGGGAGAGCAGGAGAGCGGCAGGAGGACAAACTAGTCCACATTTTCTCCCATGTGTGGGATCAATACGTGTATGACATGAATTCAGAACGGGAACTGTCTGAGGGGAGCAGGAGGGGTGGAGAAGAGGGGCAGAGGAAGGTAATAGGGGGTGTAAATATGACCAAAGTACAATCATGCAATCTGAAAATGTCATGATGAAACATTATTTTCTGTGCTAACTAAAATAATAATAATAAATTTAAAAAGGCAACTTAGAAAAAAACAAAAAACAAAAACCAGTAACAACCCAAAACCAAAAACCTTGTAGACTCGTCTGTGTTTAAGAATGTTTGCTGCTCTTCCAGAGGACCTGAGTCCAATTCCCAGCACCCAGGTCAGGCAGTCACAAACTGCCTGTAACCCAGCTTCAGGGAATCCAGCGCCCTCTTCTGGCCTCCAAGGGCACTGGAACACACATGGTACACACTCACACAAAGACAACCATATAACACATAAATCAAAGTAAATCTTAAGATAACCCTCAGATACCTTCCACACCATGTTTCAATTGGGAACTTCGAGTAGCATTTCTAGTCAGTGATACAGTGTTCATTTTCCTAGAGGCTGCATACCCAGTGACCTATTCCACCTCATTAGTGGAACATTAGCAGCATTGATAAGGATCCTGGGCCAATGGGGTGACTGGGACAGCCGGAAAGGAATGACTCATATGGGTGCAGGCATTGGGTCTGTCATCCGATCAGGATCTTGAAAGAGGAAATCTGTGTATTCTCGGGAAGTGCTCATCCAATTTATACTTTAAAATGAGGACAGAGCTAGACTTAGTGAGCCTGTCTGTAGTCCCCAGCACTTGGGAGGTGGGGCACAGGAAAATCAGGAGTTCAAGGCCATCCTAAGCTATGTACCGAGTTTGAGGCCAGCCTGAGTACATGGGGCCCCCTCCCCCCACAAAAATAAAAACAAGAAATAATGTGGGACTAGGCAAGGTATCCAGCCTTCCTATTACATTTTTCCATTGTTATTTTAAAGTATAGATTTTTCTACTCCGAGTCTTTTACTTAGAAAGATTGTTTTTACCAATGGATAAGTTAATAAAGACAGAGACACGAGGCAATAACATTATTTTCAGCAGCTCAGCCCTGGTATTTGGTGACCTTTGCTCTGCATGCTTTATAAATTGTATCGGTGGCACACGCCTTTAATCCCAGCACTCGGGAGGCATAGCCAGGCGGATCTCTGTGAGTTCGAGGCCAGCCTGGACTACCAAGTGAGTTCCAGGAAAGGCGCAAAGCTACACAGAGAAACCCTGTCTCGAAAAACAACAACAACAAAAAAATTGTATCATAAATTGTATAGGTAACACTAGAAAGGCACAGCCCGCTCTGCGGACAGTCTAAAGTTCTGACGCCTTTGTCTCAGCGTTGGGTGTTTCTCTCCATCTCTTGCAGCTGCTCTGCAGAGTGTTTTTCCTCAGGCCGAGCTGGGGACGTTTCTGACTCTTAGTAAAAAGGACAAGGAACGGCAGCTGAAAGAGCTCACCATGATTGTTACCGGCATCCGGTTGTTTAACAGAGACTGTGGGAAAGGAGGAGAAGGCATTGATGACTGTGAGTGTGCATCAGGCTAAGTCTGAAGGTGCTGTGTGTGGAAGGCTTAACTTCACAGCAGAGCAGAGGACATGCACCACAGCACTGACACTCGGGAGGCAGAGGCAGGTGGATCTTTGTGAGTTCTAGGGCAGCCTGACCTATAAAGCAGGTGCCAGGACAGCCAGGACTGTTACACAGAGAAACTGTCTCAAAAAACCAAAAGAAAAAATATTTGCAGTCTGTTTGTTAGAAGCAATTGCTTTTCATAATAGTTAGTAGTTCTTACCTTGCAGAGGCAAAACTTTACATTTTCTGTATCATGAAGCTAGTGCAGGGAATTGAGTCAGTGACTGGAGTGAGGAGCAGCCCAGATGCCACCCCTTTAACTCACTGGAGGGTGATGCTTACTTCACGCCAGCCAAAGGGAGGAAAATTGATTTAAAAGTTAAAATTACCTCAGAAAGAAACTGGTGCTGGTGTAACTAATGGGATGAAAAGACCAAAGAGGAGATCTTTGAAGATCTGCAAGTTCAGGAACAACGTCTATGTTGTTGTATACATAATGCTTTATGTTTATTTTTTAGATAGATATCATTTTGTAGCCTTGAGTAGCCTGGAACTTGCTATGTAGACCAGGCTTGCCTCTGGTTCCCAGAAATCCATCTGCCTCAGCCTCCCAAGTGCTGGGATGAAAGTCGTGTACCACCGCACCTTTTGGTGCATTCTTTATTTGTAAGTTTGAAAATACTAAGAAATATCTAATAGAGGATCTAATGGTAGAAGTGATCATGTGAATTTTAGACTTCTGCAGGCCCATTGATAAGGCATTACTGTCTTTTATCTAATCACTGACCACTGATCGAACTAGGAACAGGGGAAGCCAGCCAGCCACCCTGCCTGCCTTCTCTCTTTTCAGCCTACCTTTTGGGGGCTGGAAACCACTGAGTTACACCTCCAACCCAATGAGGGTTTTGTTGTTGTTTATTTTTTATTTTAAAAATTGTTATAAAGCCGGGAGGTGGTGGCGCACGCCTTTAATCCCAGCACTCGGGAGGCAGAGGCAGGCAGATCTCTGTGAGTTCGAGGCCAGCCTGGGCTGCCAAGTGAGTTCCAGGAGAGGCGCAAAGCTACACAGAGAAACCCTGTCTCGAAAAAAACCAAAAAAAAAAAAAAAACACCAAAAAAAATTGTTATAAAAAGTCAAATTTGGGGGTTGGAGGGCTGGCTCAATGTTTGCTGCTCTTATAGAGGACCAGGGTTTGGTTCCCAGCACCCACATGGTGACTCAGAACCATTCCATGAACTAGAACCTCCTTGGGAGGTTCTATGGGATCTAGCACCCACTTCTGGCCTCTGTGGGTACTGCACACACATGCTACACAGATAAATGTAGACAAAATGCTCCTATACATTAAATAAACATAAAAGTTACAAAAATCAATTTTCCATCAGTCAGAGAGTGCCTTCCATTGCTAGACTGCTTTGTTTATTTTCAGAGTCCAGATTAGGTTCAGACATACATTTTAAGTTTGGTTTTTCTAAAGGAGCATGGCTAATACAGCGCATGGCACCACAATCTACCTAAATTTTCTATATTTTAGTGAGAAAAATGGATCTGATTCTACCTTTTATTATTATTCTGACAGTTTGTTGTTGTTGTTTTGACAGGTTCTTTTCTGCATGGGGTGGGACCATGAAAAACATGCCTTAGTATTATTAATCTGATGGGGAAAATCTGACTCAATTTAATGTTTAAAATACCATTACTTTCTGATCTCTTGTTCCCCGATTCTTTCTCCACTCCCTCATGCCTGAACTCTCATGCCCTGACAAACAGTGCCAGCTATTCTCCACGAAGCAATCCCAACCACCACACAGCATATCGACTCCCAGCTTCAGATTGCCCAAGACCAGGCATTTCGCTACACAGCCATCCTTGAGAAAGTGTCGAAGAATCCACTCATGACCAAAGAGCTTGAGCCGTACATGCTGAAGGAAGCATTGTATAATATTCGGCAGTATGAGATCTTCCTTCAGACCGTTTTGGTGAGCTAATCTCACAAAATCTGGCATTTTCTGTATAATGCAGTCTCCTGAGAACCAGGTGTCTCACCAAAGGAGGCAACCTTAGGAACTTACATTGCCTTGGTGTGATCAGTGATTAAGGCAGAAACAGCAAAGTTAAGTTCGATCTTAGTGGAACTGTATTGGTAGAAGTTAATTCATAGTTGTTGATTCTCTTTAGTACTCGATAGTACAATTAGTAGCATGCTATAATTAAACAGTGATATGTGTATTTGCAACACTTTTAATTCAGAACATGTGTTTTATGCATTGTTTGGCAGGGAGTGGCACTCACAACGTCATTGTCACTTGGTTGGGAGCAGGTAGGGCTTAACTAACGCATGGTATTTATAATAAAATAATGAAATATTAATACAAATTATGTTGTCTTCCTAGTCAGATATAATTACTTGTGCTCAAGAAGTGGAAATGATGATAAAACAATTTGCAGCTCAACTGGAACAATTGAAAATGATAGTAAAATCAAAGACAGCTGTCCCAACATCACAAGTCTTTGTAAGTATTTGTTGTCCTCCTTGACCTTGTGGTTTTGAGACCGACTCTCAGTGTGTAGCCCTAACTGACCTGCAACTTGCTATGTAGACGAGGCTGGCATCAAATTCACAACCACTGACCTCTGTCCCTGGGTGCTGGGATTACAGGCATGCACCACCACACTCAGTAACTTGGGCTTTTTTATATGTGTTTTGATTTACTTATTTCTTATGGCGAAGGGGCGTGCCACACTGCACATGTGGAGGTCAGAGAACACATTCGATAACTGGTCCTCTGCTTTCTTGGTGGGATCCTGGAACCAAACCTGGGTTGTCAGGCTTGTGAGTGCTTTTACCCCCGAGCCACTCACTAGTCCAAACGTTTTGTCCCCTGCGATCAAACTCAGCTGTGCACAAACTAAGTAAGCGCTCTACTGCTGAGTGAATTCCCCAGCCTATGGCTATGGTGTTGTTGTTGTTTGCTTTTTTGTGTTTTGTTTTGTTTTTTGAGCCAGCATCTCACCGTATAGCTCAGTAGATATCCCATGTTGTCCTTTAATGTGGATCCTCCTGTGCCCACATCCCGGATGCTGGAATACAGGCATATGGCCACCATGGCAGGGGTAATTTCTTTAGACCAAACATCCCTTTGAGTCCTATAAATTGGTTCAGAATTCATTATTATTGTATTCCATTAGAATAATATCATATAATATGTAGCAGTTTTATACAAGTTGGTCCTGTCCTTCATGATTATGTCTTAGTAAGAGCCTGCTGTTTGTCTGATGAAGGCAGTTGCTACTGAAGGAAATGGTAATCTCTAGTAATGATGACCATAGTATCTATGGCAACAGAAGCAGTCCATTGTAATGTTGAAAGTGTGTTTATAGAACTGAGAAGTTAGCTCAGTTGGTAAAAGGCTTGCCACACAACCACACAAGCACCTGAGTTCAGATCCCCAAAACCCTTGTAAAAAAACAAGGTGTGGTGCTGGGTAGACAGAGCCAGGAGGATTTCTGGCCAATCACTGCTCCAGGTTCAGCGAGAGATCCTGACTTAAGAAATTGGGTGGAAAGAGATTGAGGAAGATAGCCAACACCAACCTTTGGCCTCTATACACTCCCACACACATGGGGGTAGGGGAGAGGGAGGGGAGAAGGCAGAGAGAAAGAGAGAGGCAGGAAGAGGGAGGAGGGAGGGAGAATGAGAATGTATTCATAGTCTGTCAGAAATTGCGCCTGACACAGAACTGATGGCTTATGGCACAGAGGTGATAGCGTATATCTTAGCTGAAAGGAAGGCAGCCTCTTTATCCACCATGCATCGACTTTCTGAATAAGAGCACCACTTTATAGAAAAAACATTGCAACCCTGATCCGAACAAGGTAGGTGTAAAATGTCCATGCATTTCACATGGAAAGAGACCATTTGAAACAATGATAACTTGTCAGTCATTCTCAACCTTGGTTTTCAAAACAAACTCTAATGTGAGGCCTGGTTGATTTTCTGTGTGTTCTAGAAGTCATTAATCTTTACTGTGTATTGATTAATATTGTATTTCACTGATCTAGAGCTTTGGCTTGCAGCTCCCTCGACGTGTATAAGATGTACATGTATGCTCTCCTGGTCCTTTTGATTCAGGATTGGGCCAGATAAATCAACTGTAATGAGTCATTAGTTTTTAAACAAAATTTTTCAGCTATATTTTCCTCCTTGGCCTTTTGAGGTAAAGTATTACTATTTCTTAGGAGAGCAAATGTGTTTGGTTACGTTCTGAATAAATAACTTTATAACACCTATGCCAAATGAAATGCTTTGAAAGAAAACACAGGTTTCCCTCCTCCTGACTATGAGTCTGCTCTAGCTTCCCAGACTTTGACTGTAGGAGAATGATTCTTTACAGCTCATGTTGTAGAGTATAGTGATGACTCTGTCACAGTTACGTTTTTTGGTCTTTTTCTCCCTCTAGCCTATATTTATTGCTCTGGCAAGTCTGTGGATGAGCTTCCAGGATGAGACAGTGTTGATTAGTGTCCTCAGCAATTTGACCACTAACCTGGAGCTGTTCCTGGGCACGCATGAGCTTCTCTTTCCTGAGAAAGTGATTCACGGTCTTCTTGATGATGTCACTGTGAAAAGTGACATAGCTAGGATAAAGGAGCACATGGGTAACGCACACTAATCATTGTTTCCTTCTCTTTTTAAAGTTACCTTTAGCTTAACGTCACTCTTTTTGTTTTAAAATTTTTATTCTATGGCTTTCTGATAAACACTGAACATCTTAATTATGAGAAACTGGTATTCATTATAGAAAATATGAAAAAAACAGACATGGTGACACACACATTTAGTTTTTAGTATGGAGGTGGTAGAGGCAGGAGAATCAGTTCAAGGCCAGCCTAGGCTACACAGTAAGTTCAAGGCCAGACTGGGCTACAAGAGACCCTGTCTCAAAAAATATAGAAACTGATTATCAAACTGATTATCTTACTGCCCAGAAATCAATTCTTATTGTAGTCCTTCATGTCTTCTTGGCTTTGTGTGTTTGTGCATTTATATTTCAGCAGTATGGGTTTTGTAATTGATGTACTGAGAAAAAATCTTGCTATATTTGTTGCAAATAAAGCTCCATTTTAGAGAATGTTATTTTGCTACATATCTTCTTAGTATCAAGTTGAGATTTATGAACCTATTCATTTTATCCTTATACAATTAATTGAGCTGATTTTAGGCCTGTTAAAAGATATATTTATTCTTATAGAAAGGTTGACATTATTAGTCAGCTTTCTATCATTTCATCAACTTTTTACCTTTTCTATCTTAGTTAAAGTCAATCTAAAATTCATAAGAAATATCAAAGTAGGATTTAGAACTTAATACTCAAACTTTTTACAGAAAAAAGAAATTAGATGATTTACTAACTTCTTTTTTGTAGCTAGAGTTTTCCTGCCTGGCCCACAGTCAGGACAAATCTCTGTCACCTGCCAGTCCCACAGCCACTCAAACCCAACCAAGTAAACACAGAGACTTATATTACTTACAAACTGTATGGCCGTGGCAGGCTTCTTGCTAACTGTTCTTATATCTTAAATTAACCCATTTCCATTAATCTATACCTTGCCACGTGGCTCGTCTCTTACCGGCATCTTCACAAGTTGCTTGTCATGGCGACGGCTGGCAGTGTCTCCCTCACTCAGCCTTCCACTTCCCACAATTCTCCTCTCTCCTTGTCCTGCCTATACTTCCTGCCTAGCCACTGGCCAATCAGTGTTTTATTTATTGACCAATCAGAGCAATTTGACATACAGACCATTCCACAGCACTTTTTCAAATTCTATTTTGGTAAAAGTAGAAAATAAGAATATAGCAGTGATGCCCTTTCATAAATTGTTAGAATACATAAAAATTGAAAGCTTAAATAGGATACCCTAAAATCCTCTAGTACGAGTTTTTATTACTTATTTGGTTTCATTACAACAGCATGTCTAAGCAGATATGAAATGAAATTGAAAAGTTGAAGTCAGTTCAATTGTGAGTGTTCAGCTAAGCTGCAAGTTCTTAGATTTAGAGATGTCATTTCCTACCAGAGTCAGAATTTTTTCTTCATCAGAATATTTTATCAGGTTATTCTCTAGTGAATTGGGAGAGACAATATTCTTCTGAAAGAATTTAATTTATACCTGCTTATCATTCCTGGAGATCATGGGCATATCAGGATAAAACATTTATTTTCTCCAAGTTAGGCTTTACTTTTAGTTGTAGATACAAGGTCAAGACAAACCGGATGTTGGCTGTTTGGGTCTGGAAGCAAACCTATTAGAAATATATGTGTTATTGTAAAAGTCAATAATCTTGGAAAATAGATTTTCATGAATATATCATTTGTATCTAATTTATTCATTTTAGTTATCAACCTAAGTAAAGCTACTAGTATGAGGAACTATCTTTAAAGGTCAGAAGAACAGGCAGGAGAGATGCTCAGAGGTTAAGAGCATTTACTGCTCTTGCAGAAGACCCAAGTAATGGCCTGCATTACATCTTTAGCACCAGAGGACTCCAGCCCCTTCTTCTGCCTCTGGAGTACCAGGCATGCATGCAGTGCACATACATACATATGTAGGCACTCACATATACATACAACATAAAAATGACTGAGAAAAAAAAGTCTAAAGAATAAACCATTTTATACCCTTTAATCAATCAAACTAGTGAAAGACATTTCTTCCTGTTTGGTACTTTCTCTACAGTTTTGAGACACAGTCTAGTTATAAAAGGACTGTATTCCCAAGTGCTGGGATTAAAGGCGTGCGCCACCACCGTGAGTTCGAGGCCAGCCTGGACTACAGAGTTCCAGGAAAGGCACAAAGCTACACAGAGAAACCCTGTCTCGAAAAACAAAAACAAAAAAATAAAAATAAAATAAAAGGACTGTATTCAAAGTTTTGTCCATCTAACATTGTATGAAGACCTGTGATGTCCTGCATGAAGATGATCCTCTTGGTCACATAACAGCTCTTTCTGCTCATGTCCTGGGGTGATGTAATGTGTGGCAGCAGGAAGCATTGCATACGCTGACGCTGACGGAAGAGCTCAGGTTTTTCTGAAAGGCCTCCCAGTGTTGTTCGCTCTGGAGTGATGTTCTACTTCCACACGTGCTCTAGCGAGTTACTGACTCGGATAGTCCCTGAGGCGCTCACACTTCTTTACAGGAATAGCACCCCAATAAGTCTGACCAAGGGAAATTTTGTCAGTCAGAAACAGTACAGATGATAAAAAGTTAATGTTTAGAATGGCCTACTGTTGATTTATTTAGGGAATTGCATCTTCTCAAGGGATGAAAACCGCCTCTTGTTCTCTTTTATTTCAGATGAAAGAGTACACTTGCCAGATTTCAGAAAAATGGATTGGTTTTTCCCAGAAACAACAGCAAATTTTGATAAACTGCTAATTCAGTACCGTGGATTTTGTGGCTACACATTTGCTTCAACAGACGGTCTTCTTCTCCCAGGTAGGTGCGGGGTTGGAGATAGCAGTCTGCCTTCGTGCTGTCTGTTCCATACTGACTGCTTATTGTAATGTCGCTGTCCTATAAAACTTCCGTATTCAAATGGTGAACCAGGCCGGAGAGGCCGAGATGGTCCAGGCAGTGTCCTCACCTCAGGTGTTTCCAGTATAATCTGGTAGATTCAACAAGAAGCTGTAAGGATAAGTGGTTGACTGTCCACTGTCTAAAATGCTTCAGGACAAAAGGGGTTCTAATCACGGATTTGGGAGAAAGATGTATTAGGGGATGGGACCCAAGTTTAAACACAATTCCAATCATAGTTCATAGACATTTTATGCCAAGAGTACTAAAAGAGTACACTACTTTGAGTGCACCCATAGTTTTACTATGACTTATCATGTGAATTTCCTGCATCTGGCATATGAAGGAACTCAAATTGTTTCTGATTTTGGAGCATTTCACATTTCATAGTAAAGATGCTCAGTCAGCATGTAAGATAGACTCTGTAGTGCCTTGAAAAGGGGATAACTCACATGTGCTGCAGGAGTCCAGAAACATGGTTTAGCAATGCTAAAAAACAGTGTCTTTAAAATAGTTAACTGAAAAAGACGTACTTGTTTAACTAAGGTGTTCACTTAAAAATATTCTTGGTCACTTTGCAGTTACAGTCCATTAACATAAGACTCTGTTAGAGTCTTCTAAGGAAATATCTTATTAAGTAACATTTCTCTGTGATATATATACGTATATAACATTGTTGGCCCTGGTGTTTGCAGAGACCCCCACACTAAAGGAGTGGTGTGCGTATAAACACGAGTGTGTGTGGTGTATGTGCATTATATGTGGAGATGTGTACAGGGCTAGTGGAGACAAGAACACAACATCTGGCCAAGCATGGTAGTGCACACCTTTAATCCTAGCACTTAGGAAGTAAAGCAGGAGGATTTCTGTGATCTTGAGGCCACTGTGGTCTATACAATGAATTCCAGAACAGCCAGGTCTGAGTAGGGAGACCCTGTCTCCACAGAAGAGGAAAAGGAGGAGAAGGGGAACATCTGGTGCCCTTCTCTATCATTCTTTGCCCTATTCCTTTGATTCACGTTCTCTCACTAAGTCTGGAGTTAGGCTGGCAGCTACACACCCCAGCTACCTCCTGTTTCTGTCCCCGGCTGGCCCGTGCTAAGGTTATAGGACTAGAGTACATTCTAGTTTGCTTTCTGGTGCTGTAATAAAACACAGACCAGTTCTAACTTGGGGAAGGAAACAGTTCACTTCAGTTTACATGCTTACAGTCCATCACTGAAGGAAGCCAAGACAGGAACTCAAGGCAGGAACTGAAGCAAAGAGCCATGAGGAACCCTGCTTACCGGCATGCTCTCCATGTCTTCCTCTGCTGCCTTTCTTACACAGCCCAAGCCTAGAGATGGCACTGTCCACAGTTGGCGGGCCCTCCTACATTAGTTAGCAGGCAAAACAGGGCCTCTCAGACATGTCCAGAGGCCAACCTGATGGAAGCAATTCTTAATTGAGGTTTCTTCTCCCCACACGTCATGTTGACAACTAGATCTAACTATGCCACAGCCCCAGCAGGCTTCTTGTCATTCCCACTCCACACAGCACTTTTTGAATAATAATGTATTGCCTCTCAATATCGAAATTACTATTTATTTTGAAAACAATTTTATTTTATATATGTATTATCACCAGTAAAGCTTTAGCCGTGACTACATCAAAACTCGTTTGCACAGTACTTGTTACCTCTTCCATAAAGACAGGTTCTAGTGACTGAGAAACGGTGCTCAGGATAAGGGTCTAGAGAGGAAGAGTTTGGGATAAACATAACAGTCTGGGGGCTCAGACGTGACCTGGCCCTACAGACAGCACAGATCACCAGGCTATCAACTGTATCCACTCCAGGTATGTGTGTCTTCTGTTGAAGATACAGCCCTTCGTGTCTAATATTCCTTGTTCCCCTAGTGCTTGTCTATGAGCACAAGGACCTCGGGCCTTCTACACCTTAGTAATCAGATTAATTTAAGTAGTTTTGTAAATTTTACCAAATAGATTAAATGGTTTTCATAAGATTTTTTTACATGTATTTCATCTGTATAGGAGGATTTGTACATAAAACTCAATTTTTAAAGATTTATTTGTATTTTGATTTATGTGTATATATTTGGCTGTGTGAGTAATGCAACATGTGTGCAGGTACCCTTGGTGGTCAAAAGACGATCTGGAGTCACACGTTTTATGAGACAGGATGCTGAGACCCAAACTCAGGTCCTTTGGAAGAGCAATACTTACTGTTAACTACTAAGCCATCTCTCCATCCCCTGATTTACTTTCTTTTTAAATTATGTGTATATGTGTATGTCTTCATGGGGCTATATACACATAAGTGCAGGTGCTTGTGGAGGCCGAAAGAAGGTATTGAATCCTGAGAACTGGAGTTAGGGGCAGTTATGAGCCACTAATGAAGGTGCTGGGAACGGAATTTGGGTCCTGTGTAAGAGCCCTACTTAATTCTTACTGGTATGCCATCTCTTCAGTCTCATAAAATATGTTTTAAATTTAAAAATAAAAATATATAATTTAATATGAATTTCACACATTTATTGTTTAATAACATTTTAGCAAAATAAAAATAGAACTGATATGTTAAAATGCAGTGTGTGGGATGGCCATGTAGCTCAGTGGTAGAGTATTGGTTAGCATGTGAAAGGCTCTGGCTGGATTGCCAACACCACCAACAAAACAAAAACAAAACCACAACAACATTGGTACTGCTGCTGTTGGTTTTTGCTCTTTTAGGGGACCCCACCCAGCTCCCAAATGAATCACACACAGAGGCTTATTCTTACTTATAAATGCCCAGCCTTAGCTTGGCTTGTTTCTTAACAGTTTTCCTTAACTTTAAATTAGCCCACCTACCTTTTGACTCTGGCTTTTCCTGATCTCTCACTTCTGTAAATCTTACTCTTACTCCGTGACTTGCAGTGTAGATGTGTAGCTGGGTGGCTGGTCCCTGAAGTCCTGGGTACTTCTTATTTTCCTTCCCTCCCTCCCAGATTTCTCCTCCTATTTATCCCCTCTGCCTGGCAGCCCCGCCTATTTCACTCTCCTGCCTCGCCATTGGCCGTTCAGTTCTTTACTTAGACCATCAGGTGTTTTAGACAGGCACAGTAACACAGCTTCACAGAGTTAAACAAATGCAACATGAACAAAAGTAATACACCTTAAAATAACATTCCCCTACAGGTACTATGGCTTATCATTAAAAAAAAGTCACTTGTTTCATGCTTAAATTATTGTTCTTAATTTTCACAGGAAATCCATCCATTGGAATTTTGAAACATAAAGAAAAATATTACACTTTCAATACCAGAGATGCTGCATATTCATTCGCAGAAAATCCTGAACGTTATATTAACTTGATTAAAGAAAAAGCCAAAAAGAATGCAGAGCTAATTCAGCTACTAGAACTTCATCAACAGTTTGAAACTCTCATACCATATTCTCAGGTAAAGGTGGTAAACACTTGCAGTTACCTGGGGTTGTAATTTCTGACTGGATTAAAGTGGTGTCTCAGTAGTGTTTATTGTGTATTTCTTCTGCCAGGGAAGCTCAGCATCTTTTTGCCTGTGTGTGGGGATACCCACGTATGTGCTGCATGCACGTGCAGAAGCAGAAGGACATTGGGTCTCTCTCTCTCTCTCTCTCTCTCTCTCTCTCTCTCTCTCTCGCTCCTGACCTTACTTTTGGGACCTTTTGAACCATAATTCACTGTTTCAGCCAGGCTCACTAGCCACTAAGCTCTGGCCATGTACCAGTCTCTGGCCCCAACCACATGTTGGGGTTATGGCATGTATGGCTATGCTAGCTTCTAGGTAGGTGCTGGGAATTTGAACACAGGCCCTCTCACTTTCACCCACTTGATACCGTTTAAGGGTACAAGAATGAGATCATTTTCCCGCCAATTAAAGAATTGAAAGGAGCCGGGTGGTGGTGGCGCACGCCTTTAATCCCAGCACTCGGGAGGCAGAGCCAGGCGGATCGCTGTGAGTTCGAGGCCAGCCTGGACTACCAAGTGAGTTCCAGGAAAGGTGCAAAGCTACATAGAGAAACCCTGTCTCGAAAAACCAAAAAAAAAAAAAAGAATTGAAAGGTAGGAAGGAAGTGTTACCAGGAATCACAGGGAGCCCCAGCAGGGCCTTCATTTTGATACCCAGGAAATCAAGGTCCCCTTCTGGGGCTTTTGATGTCATGAATAAAATAACTAAAGCTGGTTTTGGTAGCACACATCTTTAATCCTGGCCCTCACAAGGCAGAAGCAGGCAGATGTCCATGAGTTCGAAGTCAGCCTCATCTGCCTATTGAGTTCCAGGCTGGTCAGGCTATGCCGTGTGACACCACCTTAAACAAACAAACAAATACAATATACATATATATATATATATTTATGAATTAAAAATGGATACAAGGGGCTGATGAGTGGTTTTTTGTTCACGCTCAATATTACTTACAAGCTATAAAATTTCAAGTCTGTCAGCCACCAGTTACTTTTGTCAGAGGAGTTCTTCATTGGAGGTTCCTATTTTTAAGGTTTAAAAGAAGTTGTAAAATTTTGTGTGTGTTGGAGGATGTTGTGTATGTGTGGGTGCAGTGCCTGTGGGGTGGAGAGAAGGGTGTTAGGTCCCCTGAAGCTGGACTTCCACACTCGTAACTGCTAAGCCATCCTTCCAGCCACAGTAGATGGGTCTTCCCGTCTCACTTAACATAAAAGAAAATGGCTCACAGACATGCCCATAGTCCGTTTAATGGAGACAACTCCTCACTGAAACTCCCTCCCAGGTGATTCTAGATGTCAAGTTGACAATTACCATTAACCACTACACTCAGATTTTCAGCTCTGTGGCACAGTCATCTCATCTGTTCCTTATCCCATACTGCTACAGACCAGACTGTGAGGGCTTTTCCTCTCTTGTTTAAGTCTTCCTCAGCTCAGGCCTTCCAGATGCAAAGTAGTCTCCGATTACTGCTGGAACCATGAGGACCCCATCTGCATCCTGAGCCATGGACTTTTCACCTCCTTTGTATTTAAGGTCAGGTGTTGTCTATGACCTATGAGCACCCCCTACCGCCCCACCCCCTACTGCCCTGCCCCCTGCACACCTTTTGTTCATTTCTTCCCAGGAGTTCAGTGATGGCAATATATGAATTTTCTAGTCCATCATCTATTTTGGGTGTTTCTTCATACTGACATGGAGTGGAGTTGTTCATCAAGGAAGCATGCTGACCCATGCCATGTAGAGAAAGATGGCCACCCCAGAATCCTCCCTAAGCATGCTCTACTCTGAGACAGCTCAGCTTTGGTTGCAGGTTATTATATCTGTTGGAGAGTGCATGCATTGGCCACTACAGCAAGGACGCACACTATCTCATACCATTTGGGGAACTGTAGTCATACTGGGATTGTCTCTGGATTTCCTCCCTCAGAGGAATCAGCTTCAGTTGCATATCTCATCACCCTTCACAGGGTCCAATTCACTTTCTCTTGTGTGAGACTGTATTCAGACATTGATTGTGTTGTATGAGTTTTCTGTGGGAGATGAGAATGAATGTCTTTATCCTATAGAGGGCACTAACAGACTAAGGAAAATAGATCCCATCCATGCCTGTCTCGTTGAACCAGTGCGTTTATTGGGGTTACCTACAGGAGCATGAGTGACTGAAAAAGCAGTTGCATTGCTGAAAAGCCCATTTCTGCATGGATGATAACTGGGGTAAGCTATGTGCCTGGAACTTAGGTTCACTGGATTGTCTCATCCCCCCAGCAAAAAAAGCCCCTTTCTGCGTGGTTGATGACCCAGAAAAGCTGCATGCCCAGAACTTACTCCACTGTACAGTCTCCTCTTCCTAGCAATTAAGTACTGCTTTGATCATATCTGGGTTGGGGGGTGGTCCTGTAAATCTTCTAACTGTGTGGGCTTCCCAAGCTGTGGTGGCTACTCTTGGTTGTCAACTTGACTATATCTGGAATGAACTACAGTACCGAAACGGAGGACACACCTGTGGTTAGGATCTTGAGGCAAAACAAGATGCCTTGGATCCAGATCTTGAGGCTGGAAGACACACATCTTTAATCCAGACCTGGAGATGAGAAAGCACACCTTTAACCTGGACCAGACCTTCTGCTGGAAGCCTCTATGAGGACAAGGGAAGAAAGAAGGGTTTGTTCTTTGCCTGCTTGCTGTCACCTTGTCAGCACATCCATTCCTTCACTGTCATTGGAGCCTACTTCAGGAGTCCAGCATTTACAGAAGACCAGGTGGGACACTCAGCCTTGTGGGAATGAGCAACTACTAGATTCTTGGACTTTCTGTTCACAACTAGCCATTGTTGGACTGCAGCCTGTAAGTCATTCCAATAAATTCCCATCTATATCTATACGTATATCTAGCTACCTATCTGTCTACATCTCTATCTATCTATCTATCTATCTATATATATATATATATATATATATATATATATCTATATATATATATATATATATATATATATATATAGAGAGAGAGAGAGAGAGAGAGAGAGAGAGAGAGAGAGAGAAAGAGTCATTCTGTAAGTTCTGTGACTCTAGAGAACCCTGACTAATACACAAACCTTGTAAGTTTCATTATCTCCCTGAGTCTTAAGTTTCTCTCAAGGGTAAACATCTCAGTTTGGAGGAAATTAGCTACACAACCAGTTCTCCCACATAGTTTTGTTCCTCAGTTGATTAATCTACAGTTACGAAATCTACGGAGAAGGCAAACTGTAGATTTGTTGTCTGCCTTTATTTTCAAATGTCTCCATGTAAGTTTGTTAATTTGTCAAGTCCCCAAAAAGTCTTTCTTGTTTTTAAATTGGAATTGCGTGAACACAAAGACATATTTTAGGGGAATTGGTTTGTGGTATCATATATTTTCCCTGTAGCTCGTCTGTTAATTGTGCCGTACTCAAACTTGGTGATTTTTAGAGGCATTTTATTCTTTCTATGAACTATAGTAGAAATAAGTTCTCATCAGATAGTGCTAAATAAGTCTTTAAAAAACTTATCAGTTCACTTCAGCTAATACTAAAAGGCTAAAAAAAGTTACACAAGGAGATACAGCTTGCTCCTTTTTAATTAAAATTTCAATAATGGCTTCAAAAAGGACTTTCAAATTAAAAAATCACACATGGAAATTAACCATTTAAAGTCATTTTAATAACTAACTTTTTAGGATTTTTTAAAAACTCTGTGTGTGTGTGTGTGTGTGTGTGCGCGCGTGTGTGCGTGTATGCACACACACGCACACACATGCATGTATGCAGATGCCCATAGAGGCCAGAGTCACCAGATCCCCTGGAGTTGGAATTCTATGTGGTCATGAGACACCTGCCATGGGAGCCGGGAACATGACAGCTAAGACACCTCTTCAGCCCTGCACCTAACGTCCTGTTGGAAAACACATGTTAAAGGGGATAGACAAGGGATTTCCACATGAAAGTGCAGAGTAAAACACCTGACCCTCAGCACCTACAATAGGAAAACAACCACTAACAAATGTCATAGCTGCCTGCATATGCCTCTCTAATCTCGGTCTTTATTCTTCTATCAAGAATATATATGGTGCTACATTTTATAGCTTCATGAAACCTTTATCTTATCCAATGAATGCAGCTATATAGACAAATAATATTTTAATGTTTTGTGGAAGAAACAGACCCCCAAGACACAGCTTTAATTTGTTTTTTGGTGTTCAGTGTACCCACGTGAACTTTTACTTTTCTGTTACTGTGATAAAAATCTCCATAACCAAAAGCAACTTCGAAAGAAAGCTAATTAGGCTTCGACTTCCAGGGGGTCAGAGTCAGGAGAGCATGGCCGGAACAGGAGGAACAGGACTCTGGCATTTTGTTGTCATACAGGAAGGAAAGAGCATGCACTGGACCTGTGGTGGGGCTATAAACTCCCACAGCCTGTCCTTATGGTATGCTTCTTTCAGCGAGGCTGCACCTCATAAAGGTTCCAACCTATGTCCCCAAACAGCGCACCAGTGGGGCCTTGGGGGACATTTCTCAGTTGATAAGGCATTGTGTATTTGTCAGGCTGTTTAATATATCACCCAAATAGACTTATAAAATGTGCATTTTAATAGGGCATGCCAGTAATAAGAACAGTTTTAGCACATAATAAAAGTGAATGAAAAAATAAAATAACTGAAGTGACCATAGTACATACCTTTTGGAGCACAATGCATGAACACAATATCTAGACTCATATGACATAATACATGAACTCTAGGTGTACCTAGTCAAAAGGTAGAAAGCTTATATGCCCTTTAAGTTGTAAGAAACTGTAGCGACATTGATGATCCAAAGGTGAAGTGGTTCCTGTTAAAGCTTAAATAGCATGGTGAGTATGTCTTTGCTGATGAAAAAGCCTTTTTTGCTAGGAACAAATTCCAGCACTTAGGAGGCAGAAGCAGGTGGATCTCTACAATTCTGAGGCCAGCCTGGTCTACAAAGCAAGACTTTGTCACAAACAAACAACAATAAATAAAGAAGAAAGACAATATCTCCTCCTCCTCCTCCTCCTCCTCCTCCTCCTCCTCTTTGAGACAGGGTCTCATTATGTAAACCAGGATGGCCTCAAATTCAAAGTCTCTGCCTACTGAATGCTGGGATTAACAGTATACACTACCATGTCCAGCTGAAGAAAAGTCTTTTTAAATGTTATTTTAGGTCAAAGTTTTTACTCTTTTAATTTATAGCGAGGCTAAATTATATTTCTAATGCTTGCTTATGTACTAGAAGAAAAAGGGAAGAATTATAGTTCCTTGGATCAGGCATCATCCTACTGGCCCAGCATCAATCTAGAATTTAGTTCCCTTCCTAGATCTGGCAGCGCTGGTCTCTCTCTTACCTTGGATTAGGAGCACATGCCTGTCCTGTACAGCCCTTTACCCAGGATTCTGTCATTATGTATACTCAGGTGACTGTTTTTCCCTCTAGGTATCCCTAGAGACCCATGGATTGGAAATGTTTCTGTCTAGTGTAGAGTTTAAAGACAGTGATAAACAGCTGTTTTTTTAACCTCTTATAAAGTGAGGACATATAGAGTTTAAAATTATCTATTATGATCATTTATGTAAGTCAGCCCCTTCCTCAGAATATCACAGGGTGGAAGCTGGTTGAGCTCCTGTGACTAAGTTATTAGCTTTAGAGAAAGAAAGCAGAGAAGCACAGAGCATGTTGAAGACTTCAGGTTAAAAGGAAGTAAGTATAGAGGAAATTATTCTTCATGTGCTACCTTGGATCCAGAATGTCCTGCTTTGGATAAGTAGTTTCATCATTGTGTTCTGGGGGTAGTCTCTTGGAACCAAGAGAATGGCTTAGAATGTCTTGGGGTATCAGCCCCTTTAAAATAATGTCTCCCTCAAGAAAAGCTGTATCCTGTTTGATCACACCCAGGACTGGGGTATAGATGAGTCTAGAATGATCAAACACTTAAGTCTCTGGCCATAAAAACAGAAACAAAAGAACCCACGGTAACATGCAAGCTGTGCTTAGCATTGTGTACAAGCCAACTGACAGATGGGGAAACTGGTTAACAGTGTTTCATGATGGGTCTCAGCATGATCCTCCAGAGCTGTAAGGGGTGAGGGAGCAAAAACTAGCTCCACATAGTCATCTTACCTATGGAGTTCCTCAGCTCAGGACAAATTAGGATTCGTGGCTTTGACACAATTTTAATTTACTTTCTACTGTTGTGATAAAACACTGACCAAAAACAATTTGGGAGGGAAAGTGTTTCTTTGGCCCACTCCCATCATCAGAAAAGCTGGGGCAGGAACTCAGGTAGAGTCCATGGAGGAATGCTGCTTACTGACTTGTTACCCAGGACTTGCTTAGCTTGCTTTCTTATACAGCTTATGATTATCTGCCCCGGGGGTGGCACCACCCACACCAATCATTACAAGAAAATGTCCCATTGACTTTCCTACAGGCCAATCTGATGGTGGCATTTGTTCCATTGAGGGTCCCTCTTCCTAGACGGCTCAAGTTGACAAGAGCCAGTACAGATGCTAAAAAGAAATTTTGGACTAATTGGTATACTAAAGACACTGTAATTCAGGCTTAAGCGTAGGGGTTTAAGGAGTGCTAGTTAAGGAGGAAAATAAGTATCAAAGTGTGAATGTAGACTTCCCAAGAGAAAGCACCCTTTACAAAAGAGAATTTTTAATGTAGCAGGGAATACCTTTTCTCTCTGCTTGTTATCTTAAAATAGGCCATGACAATTTTTCCGTTGACATAGATTTGCTCTGTTAGGAGATAAAGGAGGAATAGACAAGATCAAAGAAAGGGGGTTGTTCTCAGAATGTGTCTCTAGTTCAGATTTAATCTCAAACTTTTAAATTAAAAAAATAATACCTCTTCTTAACACATAGTTTTCTGAAGCTCTTATTAATTTTTGTAAATTAAGACTCTTATAATTTATTATTAATTATAATTCAAGCAGGCTGCCTATTTGTGATTTTCTAAAAATTTACTGCCTTTGACCTTTAGTTAAGTGAACAAAACAAACTAATTTAAAGATAATAAATATTCCTCATAAAGGGAAACATAAAGTCAACTTATCCATAGTTAAATTTTCTCATTTTTTTTACACTTGAAAGTTGAGTTATATACTGATCAAACATAAGACCAATGGAATACCAAATATCTATTTGGGGTTCCTCCCCCAAACTTTCTTCCCTTAGATTAGATATGGAAGGGGGCAACTGCTAGCAAGCTTAACAAACCAAAATACCTTTAAAAGTCTAAAAGCAAATAAACAACAACAACAAAAACCATGTCAGACAAACAAAATAGATACCTTAAACCAAACACTTTGAAAGAAAATTAAAAAAGAAGCAGTATTTATCTACCAAACAGGATCCTTAAGCATTCAGTTTAGAATAAACCAATGAGCCCTCAAAAAAAAACCAAGAAAGATGTGAGAGGACCGAGAAAGAACTCCCCAAAATCCACCCGAGGACATAATGCAAGAGGGTTTGGACACAGAGGTCCATATTGCCAGTCCTTGGCAACCACCTAAGCGACCCCTTCAGTGAAAAAGTGGCCTGTTCTGGGGATACTAACTTCTGGCACCATAGAAGTTGACACAAACCAGAACTCTTACCTCAAAGGGAATAGGAGATAGTTTATCTTGAAGCCAAATATGAATGATCGTGGCCTAGGAATACAGATTTAGGCTACCCCAAATTCCATGTTCCAATGTGGAGGCAGTTTTAGGAGGGTGGAGCAGGAACAGTTGGGGTCCTTTCTGAGATCTGGTGAAGCTGGAGCTATGGAGCAAGTGACGAGGAGGCAGTCAGACTGCTGGAAGTCGTGATCCAGAGTCTTTATTCTTAGCCATATCATACTGTTACAGCTTTGATTACAAAATATGTAATGCATAAGGTATCAATCTGCTAATGCCTTTTATTCTACTGGACAAAGAGCAGCTGTTTAGATGTCACTAATTGGACCTTTCCCCAGAAGGTAAATGTGAAGAACATGACATGTGGTCAAGGAAATACCTGTTGGAATGTGAAGACAGTATTCTGCCCAAACTCTGCAAACATCCTCTTGTTTTTAAGGGAACCTGGCATGTACATTGTCCTGGCCTGACATCAGCTCAGCAAATCTCCTTCACTTAATTTTAAAACTGAGAATTAATAAAATGCCCCAGCTTTTTTAGTGGAGGTAAAAGTTGGGCTGGAAACAAAGAAAACAAAGGCAAATGATGCACCTCAATCATTGCCCAGCTAGGGAATAGAGCAGGTGGTAGTCATGGTATGGGCCGTGTTATGTGAGCCTGTATTTATCTTACACGTCATTGTTTTTTCTTCTTGCTACATTGACGAGTAGCCTTAGTACAGTACTGAATAGAAGTGGTTAAAGCAGGTGCCATTGTCTTCCTGGAGAACCTTTTCATTTCATGATGTGGGTTGTTATAGGATATCCACCCCCCCACTCCCTGTGGATTTTGTTAGGTTAAAAGTCCCCATGTTTTATCACTTGCTAGATGATATAAAATTGTTTTTACATCTGTTAAGAGATGATTCAAGCCGGGCGGTGGTGGTGCACGCCTTTAATCCCAGCACTGGGAGGCAGAGCCAGGCGGATCTCCGTGAGTTCGAGGCCAGCCTGGACTACCAAGTGAGTTCCAGGAAAGGCGCAAAGCTACACAGAGAAACCCTGTCTCGAAAAACAAAAACAAAAAAAAAAAAAAAAAAAAAAGATGATTCAGCTTTTACTCCATAATCTTCCTGTATCTCAATTATTATATGTTAATTTACTTATGAGATTAAACAATTTTACCTAAGACTGAGCTAACTTTGCCGAGTTTTATTATATTTAATATTTAATATATATTCTATAATTTAATATTAAGATTTTTCAGGTACAGTATTCTACTTATTTTTGTATCAGATTTAATGAGTTATTTTCTAGGTATTTATTTAAATTATTTTCATGAAGGTTTCATGATCATCTGTGGTGGTATTGTGTTCCCCAAAATATTGTGCATGCTAATAAACTTATCTGGGGTCAGAGAACAGGACAGCCACAATATTAAACATAGAGGATAGGCAGTGGTATCACACGCCTTTTTTTTTTTTTTTTTTTTTTTTTTTCAATCTTAAAATTTATTTATTTTTTTTTCCCCTTTTCTATTTTAATAAAAAGGAAAAAAAAGAAAAAGGTTATAACTAACAAAAGAAAAATTATATACAAAAGTACAATGACTATATACAATATATACAAGTAATAAATGTCTAAACAATGTCTAGTCCATTTGTATTTGACAAATTCAGAGAAAATAATTTCATTATCTATCCTATTTTGTTAAGTCCAAAATGTATCTAATTCACTTTCTATCCTAATTAATCTTCAACTATAACTAACTAACCTTCAACTATAACTAACTAATCTTCAACTCCCTCAGAGACCCAAGAAGGAAATAATATTAGCTAACAAAAATAAAAACAGAAAGTGCATGCAAGCAACTTCCAAAAAATTTGTGAGTTGACAGAAACAGCCAGCTGCCTGGACAGTCACCTGAGGTTTCTCCACAGTGTTGGGGCATCATCTTCAGCCTATAGGCTTAGCATATCTGACAGACTCATTTGTGAGGTAGGATGTACACAAGGTCGACAGTTCAACCTCACATTGGGTGAGAGCAGTCCATGTACCAGAAACACCTGAATTCCACTAGTGTCATGTCATGACTCAGGATTTTAAATTCTGGAAATTGTTGTTGATTTTTTAATTCAGCTGTCCATTCTTGGCTGTGTATATATGGCTTCATCTTAACATCCCGTTCTTCTCCACATCCCTCTGTCAAATGCCAGTTTACTATTGCGAGGCGTGAGCTTAGTTACTCTTCAAGAATAACTGTTTCAGCTGCTGTTCCATTGCACATCAGAAGCCATCGGCCCACTGCCTATTCAGCTGCCTTCGAAGAAAAGGGCACTGTACCTTTTCCAAATTGCGAAGGCCACTTCAGGGATGGTGCCATATTGTCCTGGCCTCAGAAGATGCCTTTTGATAAAGCCATAACCACACTCGTTTTGGCAAGAATCAGTAGTCCTTTGTTTCATGTCCTGTCTGTCCATTTTGTCAGCAGTTGATTCAAGGATACTTTGTTGTCCAGTGGCTAACTTTTGCCACAATGAAAGTTAACTCCATATGCAGTTTCTTCAATGCCCATATTTTCTCTGAAGTAGATTGGTACTGCCAGGAGCCGACATGTCTCATAATCATAACAAAAAAGAAAAATTTTCTAAGTTATTAAAACATTTTAAATGCCATATTCTGTAGATCTCTGAAGGGTTTGAAGATGACCTGTCTAAAATATATCTGCTCAATTTTTAAAACATATCTAATATGACTACAACTTCTATTGTAATGTCTAACTACTAACTTTCATTTCTTTTTTTTTTTTTTTATTAATTTATTTTGCAATACAATTCAGTTCTACATATCAGCCACGGATTCCCTTGTTCTCCCCCCTCCCGTCCCCCTCACCTTCCCCTCAACACCCCCCCCCCCATTCCCATCTCCTCCAGGGCAAAGCCTTCCCCACAGACTGAGGTCAACCTGGTAGACTCAGTCCAGGTAGGTCTAGTCCCCTCCTCCCAGGCCGAGCCAAACAATCCTGCATAGGCCCCAGGTTTCAAACAGCCAACTCATGCAATGAGCACAAGATCTGGTCCCACTGCCTGGGTGCCTCCCAAACAGATCAAGCCAATCAACTGTCTCATCCATTCAGAGGGCCTGATCCAGTGGGGACCCCTCAGCCATTGGTTCATAGTTCATGTGTTTCCATTCATTTGGCCATTTGTCCCTGTGCTTTATCCAACCTTGGTCTCAACAACTCTCGCTCATATAAACCCTCCTCATTCTCGTTAATTGGACTCCCAGAGATCCACCCGGGGCCTAGTCATGGATCTCTGCATCCAGATCCCTCAGTAGTTGGATGGGGTTTCTAGCACAACAATTAGGGTGTTTGGCCATCCCATCACCAGAGTAGGTCAGTTCAGGCTGTCTCTCGACCTCTGCCAGCAGTCTGTTGTGTGGGTATCTTTGTGGATTTCTGTGGGCCTCTCTAGCACTTTGCTTCTTCCTGTTCTCATGTGGTCTTCATTTACCATGGTCTCCTATTCCTTGTTCTCCCTCTCTGTTGTTGATCCAGCTGGGATCTCCCGCTCCCCCAAGCTCTCTTTCCCTCAACCCTCGCCTTTCATTACCCCCACTCATGTCCAGGCTGTTCATGTAGATCTCATTCCATTTCTCTGTCATTGGGTGATCCCTGTGTCTTTCTTGGGGTCCTGTTTTCCAGGTAGCCTCCCTGGTGATGTGAGTAGCAGACAAGTCATCCTTGTTTCATGTCTAGTATCCTGCTATGAGTGAGTACATACCATGTTTGTCTTTCTGAGTCTGGGTTACCTCACTCAGGATGATTTTTTCTAGATCCATCCATTTGTCTGCAAACCTCATGATGCCATTGTTTTTCTCTGCTGAGTAGTATTCCATTGTGTATATGTACCACATTTTGTTTATCCATTCTTCAGTTGAAGGGCATCTGGGTTGTTTCCATGTTCTGGCTATTACAAACAATGCTGATATGAACATAACTGAACAAGTGCTCTTATGGTGTGGTTGAGCATTTCTTGGGTATATGCCCAAGAGTGGTATAGCTGGATCTTGGGGGAGATTGATTCCCAATTTTCTAAGAAAGCGCCATATTGATTTCCAAAGTGGTTGTACAAGCTTGCATTCCCACCAGCAGTGGAGGAGAGTTCCCCTAGCTCCACATCCTCTCCAGCATAAGGTGTCTTCAGTGTTTTTGATCTTAGCCATTCTGACAGGCGTAAGGTGGTATCTCAGAGTTGTTGGTATCACACGCCTTTAATCTTAGCATTCCAGAGGCAGAAATCCCTCTGGATCTCTGAGTTCAAGGCCATATTGGAAACAGCCAGGCATGGTGACTCACGCCTTTAATCCCAGAAAGTGAGTCTTTAATCCCAGGGAGTGATGGCAGATAGCAGAAAGGTATATAAAGTGTGAACACCAGCATTTGGCTGGTTAAGCTTTTAGGCTTTGAGCAGCACAGTTCAGCTGAGATTCATTCTGGATGAGGACTCAGAGGCATCCAGTCTGAGGAAACAGGATCAGCTGAGGAATTGGCAAGGTGAGGTAGCTGTGGCTTGTTCTGCTTCTCTGATCTCCCAGCATTCTCCCCAATAACTGGCCTCAGGTTTGATTTTATTAATAAGACTTTCTAAGATTCCTGCTACAGTCATCTTCCATAACTGGTTTAATCTCTATATGATCTATTGCCCCCAGTTCATTTTGGATGCTTTTGGTTTTGAGCCACTCGGTAGCCTTGGCTGTCCTGGAAATTGCTATTTAAAACAGGCTGGCCTTGAACTCACCGAGATGTGTCGTGTCTCTGTCCCCCAAATGCTGCGATTAAAGATGTGTGCCACCATGTCCAGCCTTTTCTGTCACCCTTTGTGTTAGTTTGTACTTTTTGTGACAGGGTCTCATGTAGCCCGTGCTTCCCGGAACCCACAATCCTCTTGCCTACCCATGCATTATGCTGCTTTGTAATTCCACATATTCCTTCCTTTAGCCTCTCTCTGTTTTGATTTGTCTTGCCAGGTCCTGTATTATTATAGTTATTTATTTTTGCTTTCATTAGACCGTTTTCTCGGTCATTTCCTGTTCCACATTGTTTCCGTTTCCCGTCTCATGCTGCAATCTCTCTCACTTCCCCTCATGTCCCTCCTTTATTTTGTTCTACTTGTTTCCCGGCTTCCTTTGATAACAGCCTGACTCATTACTTTTTGTGCTTTAGGAATGTATCAACCGCACTGACTCAGTTATAGGCCACATGCTTTTAAACACAGCCATTGTCCCCACAGTTCTAAGTGTTTTCTAATGCCCCCTAGTAGCTTTGTTTAGCTTCAAGTTGTTTGTTAGCTTGCTCATCTAGGACAATTTTCATTTTTAATTCCAGTTTATTATTTGTGTCTACTTTCACTTGAGCTTTCATGTGACATTTGAAAATGTACTTTTCCTCCTCACAAATGTGTGTATGAGTCTTTCAGATTAAAAAGGCTGTGTAAAGGAGCTGGAGAGATCGCTCAGCAGTTAGGAGCACTTACCACTTGCTCTTGCAGAGGGCTTGAGTTTGGGTCTCAGCACCTGCATCCATCAACTCAGTATGGCATGTAGTTCCAGTTTCAAGAGAGCCAACATCCTCTTCTGGCCTCTTTGGGTACTGCACTCATGCAATACTCAATGAGATGTATTACTTACACACACACACACACACACACACACACACACACACACACACACACACACAACTAAAAATATAAAACCTTTTAAAAAGTGTGTAAATATATGTATTTATGTATGTATAATTTATAATGTATTTATATATTTAATTTTGCAGTTATGATAATCATAAAAAGCCTTAAAGCTATTTGTGGCCCTAAATTGATATGTTTGTTTTTGAACTTATCAAATTAATTTTCTCAAGTCAGTGGATCTCAAAATTTTGAGTTGTAGATTCCCTGGATATCAGTTCTTTTTTTTGTGACTATTATAAAGACTTATCTTAAGTTTAACAAATGAGATACATTATACAAAATTCTAATATAGAAAAAATATAGCAGGAACCAAATGTTCAAAAACCTGTGAGAGGAAAATTTTAATAAAAACTTTCATATAAATTAGAAAATGTCATTCACCAATTTACCCTAAATTTTGAGAACTTATTGTTTAATCTTGGCCTGGCATTCAAGATATACACAGGTGTTTTTATTGTTATTTGTTTGTTTTATCTTTTTACTACTAATTCCCAACCATAACTTCTCAATGCCAGAAAACAATGCATTAATATCCTGGTTCCAGACTTGTGCTACCTGCCCAGATCTTTTGTTAAAAGATAATCTTTTAAATGGGTACAATCATGATTCTCATGAAGATATAAAAATGAGTATGTGTTAAAGAGTATAATCAGTTCATCAGTCAGCGAGGGAGTCGTAGACTTACCACCAGGTGGCACACTCCTGGGATCCGGAACTCTGGAGGCCAAAGCTGGAGGAGTGCAAGCTTGAAGTCAGCCTGGGTGGCAGGATGTGACCTTGTGTTAAACCCCTCACCAAAAAGAGGAAGAATCTTAACAGACACATTTATGCATTCAAAATATTCAAATAAATATGCAAATAAAGATACATGCATTTGTTTTCCCACAGAGGGAAAGAGCAGATAGACAGACTTTACATGTGTATAGACAAAAACTATTTGTCCTTACTCTGTTAGTTGCAGCTCAGAGATATGAGATGGCCAAAGACAGTAGAGGTTAGACTCAGTTAACCAGAGAGGTGTAAGATGGCCAAAGACAGTGAGAGGTTAGACTTGGGTAAACAGAGAGGTGTAAGATGTCCAAAGACAGTAGAGGTTAGACTCAGTTAACCAGAGAGGTGTAAGATGGCCAAAGACAGTAGAGGTTAGACTCGGGTCACCAGAGAGGTGTGTGCTCTGGCGACAAAGCATAGTTTTCTATTGAGACATAATTTTTCTCTGTGCACCTGGGTTTGGCTTTTTCCTTTGTGCTTATTTACTCCACCGCCATTCTTCAGTGACCTTCAGTTACTTATGGAAGTGGGGTTTCTCCCTCTGTCTTCCTTACTGTCTTATTTAATTACCATTTACTTCTATTGCACAATAGTGTTAATTATCTTTTCATTATGCTTTTCCCTACCCCTCTCCCCACACCGTAAGAAATTATAATCTATATTCAGTGGTATTGATCACCTTAGTTATGAGAAGTTCCTGTCTTTCCCCTCCTCTTTACTATGATTTGAATTCCCCTCTATCTCTAACACCAAACACAGCATAATCAATTGTTCTTTACTCTGTAATTGCTAATACTTAATATCGGGTGTCCTTGGAGAAAAACCAGTATATTCAAACAAAGATAAAAAAACAAAGCAGTCTGTTATGGATGCATAGTTCAAGTTCAAAACACATCCTAAGGAGGGTTAAATAGATGGGATTTATACCTAATATTTAATTACGAGTTATAATTTCTATTTCCACTTACACTACCAGTTGTGAAGAGTAGGAAAAGACATTTGAATATTTGCTAATGAGCGATGCTTTTCCCTTCTAAAATATCTTCCCACATTAAGCCCACAAAGTCTGAATAAAGCCAGACATGCAGGAACACAATTGCATTTGGCTTGCTGATTACAAGCTTTTCTTTGCTGACATTTACAAGTATATTCCATGTTCCAAAAATATTTTGCTAATCTTTTGGCAGTTTTAGCTAAATAATTTCAATTATCTATATATAATGTTTATTTTTTATAAGTACTAATTACAAATTTCCATTTCTTTAGATGAGAGATGTTGACAAGCATTATATAAAACCAATTACAAAGTGTGAAAACAGCACACAGACAGATACGCACATACTGCCGCCAACTACTGTGAGATCATATGAGTGGAATGAATGGGAGTTAAGAAGACAAGCCATAAAACTGGTTTGTAACAGTATTTTCTAAATTGTCCAAAAGTGGGGAATTTTGATATTGTTATCCATACAGTTGGTAAGTTAATTGTTTATATAAAAGTAAGAAGTTCCACATAGTTCTCTGCTGACATAAAAGTAATTAGCATAATTAATAACTCACCAGCTTCATATATTGTAAGGTTGTCTTCTAATTTAAACCTGTACAGAAATATGGAAGCATGAACCCACTTTCTAGTAACACCAACCTGCTACTAAACAATGATGGTTACTATTTGCTTCGTAGATTGAAAACCATTTTCTGGGCTGGAGACATGACTAAGTGGTTAAGAGCACTTGACATTCTTTCAGAGAACCTAGGTTCATTTCCAGGCACCCACTTGGGTAGCTGAAGATGCCAGCTCCAGATGATCTGACACTCTCTTCTGGCCTTTGCAAGCCTTCAAACACATGTATGCAGATACATACACATAAATAAAAACAGAATACATCTTCAATATACAGGAGCACCTTTTCTCCAGCTCTGGTGGTATAAGCATGTTCTTCCAGCTACTCGGAAGTCTGAGACCTGCCTAGGTTGAAGGGGGAGTTCATGGGCAGCATGAACCTATGCCAAAGATTTCGTGTGTGTGTGTGTGTGTGTGTGTGTGTGTGTGTGTGTGTGTGCGTGCGCGCGCGTGTGCGTGTGGTGTGTGTTGTATATTAAAAGGCTGCACATATAGCTTAGTGGTAGAGCACTTGCCTAGCAGCCCCAAGTTAAACTACTGTACCAGAAAACGAAAAACAACAGCAACAGCACACTCTATTCCTCTCACTTTTTTTAACCTTTTCAGTCAAATCATAGCTATTGCAGCATCCCTGCCCGCTTTAGGATTGGTAGCCCAGGCTAGCCTGGAATTCAACATGCTCCTGCCCTCACCTCAGCCTCCTGAGTGTTGGGATTACTATTATGTACCCTGTGCCTCCCCCATTCTGTTAGACACTGTGCTTTCCCAGCCTGTGGATTCTGGGTGACTTTAATCATAACAGGTGCCAACCCTTGAAGTCTGTCTTTGAAGCTCTCATCCATGTCCTGCTCGGTAGAATTCCCCACTTGCCTCTTTTTCTGTTTCTTATCATTTAAGACAGATATTTAATGTATTAGTATCATTTACTATACCAGGGGCCTTTGCTGAATAACAAGGTAGGAGGGATAAGTAAATTATTTACTAATTACTTTTTTCATAGCAATCACAGAATACCCAACAAAAATGAAGGACTGAGGATTTATAGAATATATCTGATAAAAAAATCATTTATGCCAGTAGCCTTAGTGTATTTTATCCACCATTCTACTGAAATCATGTGTGAAGTAAACATTTACTCAGGAAGAACAGAAAGCTTGCATGGCACTCTTAAAACGCAGGCAAGGGGAGCTGTGGAGGTGGCTGCCCAGTGGGGAAAGACTCTTGTTACACAAACCTGAAGATGTAAGATTGGGTGCCCCAAACCTACATAAACACATAAAAGTTGGACTCGGTGACACAAACAGCTACAACCCAGTGTGCCCACTTGAAATGGGAGGTGGAGTCATGAAACTGACCAGAAGCTAACTGACTTGGCTGATGCAGCAGCAAAGATATATATGGGGAACTTCTCATCAGCCACTTGGCTGTTACTCAGAGAGGGAATAATCCATTTAGAATTTATTGAGCATTTAAAGATCTTTTAATGCCCAAGGTGGGTTGAGCAGAAAGAAGATGGGGATTTCAATAAGATCAGATAGAAAAGCACCAGTTTTGGTGGGTCAGCAATGATGCAAGGGATACAAAGATTCTTAGGGCCTCACTGCATTGACGCTTACTGTTGACAAGTTAATGCATCTTTCAGAATGTCTTGTAATGGACAATGTAAGAACTTGTGCTGGTTGTGGTGGTGCACACAGGTAGGATTTGCTGAAGGAGGCAGAGGCAGGAAGATCACAAGTTCAAGGCCAGCCTGGGCTACACATTAAAAAAAAAAAAAGAAAAAGAACTTGTTTGACCTGGGATAGGGGAACAAGTCAGTGGCAGAGCACTTGTCTAGCATGTGGGAGGCCCTGAGTTCTAACCCCAGCACAAAAATGATTGCTTATGTAACAAGTCTCTTGGAATAGTAAAATTATGCTACCAGAAATAATGAAAAGATAAAGTCTTATTAATGTAGACTATACGCTGGTCATTTATAAATAGCCTGTGCAACCTATTTAAACTCATGTTTACTAGTAATCCATAAAGAGAGTAAACACAATTAAAATTGTATAACCTGAAAACAGATTTTTATATTAACAGCATAGGGTGAAACTCATTTTAAAAATTCACTATAAATCTTAAATTTTTCACTGACAAGCCAAAACAAATATGATTTTAAAAAAAGTCAAAGTTCTATGAATCTTAAAGTTTAATATTAAGGCAATTATAAGGTCATTTAAAGTCATAACTGAGGTCATTGTAACTCAATCTTGGACACTTTTCTTTAGGCTCATTTTCAGCATTTTACATGTTTTCCTACTTCATAAGAATTCTTAATTTCTTATTCTCTTGATTTTTTTTAGCATTCCAATGTTTTACAGAAAAAAAAATGAGATATTTGGTCCATCAAGATAATTCAGACAGTTGCCATGCAAGCTGCTAAGTTCAGTCCCCAGAACCTTCCACAGAAGGAGAGCATTAACACCAGGAGCTTCCCGCTGACTCCCACATGCACGCCATGGCATGCACACGCCTGCAATCATATCATATACATCCTCATACTCATCGTACTCACCATCATCATCACTACCATAGAAAATGTAATGTTCATTTGTAGAATGGGAAGATAATAGGCAAATATTAACCAAATGCCTGATAATTCTTTACATTATTTTTTAGATTAATACATTAATATTAATATTTCATTAATCCCAATTTTCTGTTTCTACATAGGCTAATTTACGCCAGAAAATGACTCACTCCGTCCAAACTGACCTTAGTCACATGAGGAGAGAAAACTCTTCACAGGTGTACCCTCTGAAAGATGCTGGCACCCAGTCCAAGAGAGATGGCAACAGTGGGGTGCCCAGGCCCCAGATTTTCATAGCTGGTCTGCGTGGGGGACAAACCAAAACAACCTATGGGGTGAAGGTGAACTTAACCAGAGCAGTGGATGAGACCTAGACGGAATTTTAGAGGAAGCTGCTCCTGAATGTTAAGCATGGAAAAGAGTTCCAAGCACCATGTGTGCACATGGTTAGTTCTGTGGTAGTGGCACACCATTGGTTGTGTGAACGTGGGCTAGAGCCCCGTACCTCGCCCGACAGCCAGAAAGATCTAAAAGCAATTTCTGTAGCACATTTCTCATTCTATTAAAAATGACAAATAAAACTCTGTCCATTTATTTGCTGTATCTTTTAGAAAAAGTTTAACAGCATTTAGATTGAAATTGTAATGCCAGTTAGATTAGCTATAAGATGATTATCTCTGGAATAGAGGCTACTTCTAAAATCCTACAAAATTTTAAACATTACCATTTATTCTAAAACACCATACTTTCTGCTCATTAGCTACTCAGTGTTAACACAGATTTCTATATAATGAGCCTTACTATCTGGAACGATTAAAGCCAACATCCACACTGCACCTTTTAAAACCTGGAAATTTGATATTTATACCTGAATTTCAGGCTCCTTGAGAAAAAAAAAAATCAGAATATCTGGTAACAGTGGCTGGCATTCCAGCTTGATCCTTTCAGGTTCTCTATCGGAAAGGTTGTGACATAGAGCCTTCCCACTTCGGACTCCTCCTCAGCCTTATTTGGCCCATAAACCGCTGTGTTTGGGTTTCTGTGAATTACTACACTTTAGGGTATAGTTGTATTACTCTCATGTACTTCTGATACCAACTAATGGATAAGAAAGTTCCCAGGTGAAAGGAACTATCAGAGGAACTAGAAGGGGGATCATTTATATTCAGCACATTTATTTTTGTCTGCATAGGTGATTATTTTTTTTTCTTTTTGGATGGAGAGGGCATATGGCTCAGTTGGTGGAATACTTGTCTAGCATGCACAAGGCCTTGGGTTCAGTCCCCACCATTGCATAAACTGTACATTGTGGCACACAGATGTAATCTAGTATTTGGACAGTGGAGGCAGGAAGATCACAAATTCAAGGTTGTGATTGGACACATAGCAAACATGTGACCAACATAGAATATGAAACCCTGTCTCAGAAAAAGAAAAGCCTTGGTCTCTCCTGGTCTCTCTGATTTGTGTTTTTAGTTGTGCTCCTAGCTAGGGGGCAGGAGGTGACACTCAGGAATCATGCCCCCTTGGCTTGATGGAACCCATTTCACCGTTCACCAGGTTTCCTATATGACCCACAGAGGTGAGATTCCTGCCATGTTGCCTCTGAAGGTCAAAAGGCCAACACTTGTACTTTATTTTGGGCAAAACTTGACACTTCCCAACACCCAGTTCTTTGACAGTTCTGTGGGTATCTACCAGAGCTTGTAAAAAGACAACACGGGTCGCTTCCTCCTCAGATAAGGATGAAAACCCTAGGGAGGAGGTGAAAACCAGAGCAGTGATGGAGCCAGGATCCAGTCAGTCTTCCAGAGGAAAAACAACAAAAATGTGTTGATGTAGTTTGTTTTCTGTTTAGGTTAAATGTTATTTATAACATGAATATATCTTGAAATCTAATTTCCACAGGGTCTATATAAAGGTGAACTTCAAACATACCTTGTCATGATTTTTATACCTGAAGTTTAAAAATGATGTTAATGACAGACTGGCTGTTAAGACAAGGCATGGAGGATAGGATGGGGTTGGGTCATTATAGAACTTATTAAAGTTTAAGAATTCAGGATTGTGATTTTTGTGTTTTTCCAGTTAGCCCTCATCCAAATTCATAAACATAAGCCACCACTGTCTTAGAACTGGGGTCATCTAAGAACTGAGGTTAGAATGGACTAAGGAATAAAAATAGCAAGTACAACTTGAAAAACCAGACTTTTAGTATCAAAAACTCACTTGGGTCTGGGGGTGGAGAGATGGCCCAGCACTTAAGAGCTAGTACTGTTCTTGTAATGACCTGAATTTGTTTCCCAGCAGTGGAGGTCAGAGGACAACTTTTGTGGAGTTGGTTATTACCTTCTTTTTTTTTTTTTTTGTTTTTTCGAGACAGGGTTTCTCTGTAGTTTTGGTGCCTGTCCTGGATCTCGCTCTGTAGACCAGGCTGGCCTCGAACTCAGAGATCTGCCTGCCTCTGCCTCCTGAGTGCTGGGATTAAAGGCATGCACCACCGCTGCCTGGCCTAACTTCTACTTTTTATATGGGTTTTGGGGTTCAAATTCAGGTTGCCAGGTTTGTGCAGCAAGTGCCTTTACCACTGAGCCATCTTACCAACTTTTGTATAAATATTTTTTTATTGCCAACTGTATACTATAGACATTGTAATATTTAACAAATTACACCTACCACATTTGAACTTAATAACTCCTTAAACTTTTAACTATCCACACATTTTTTCCCTTTAAGTTCATACTTTTATTGCCAACAAGTAGAAACTATATAATTCTTTTATAATATAGTGATATAATATCCACTATATTATGGATATACTGAGCTTCCTTTGGTAGATGTCACAATGACTCACGCTTAAACAGAAATAGAAATAAGCAGGATCAAGGAAAATGCTGCAGTTCACTAGTTACAATCAGAAATATCTTTAATAATGAGAGCAGTAGCTGCTTGATGCCTTGAATAATCATTAATACATGTGACTCTGTGCTTCGTGGGTTAAAGATGGCTGCTTTTTACAGAGATGTAAGTAAAACTAGGTGTATGTGTAATATACTAGAATATTTCCCACTAAATCTTCAAATAATGCAGAGTGGGAAAGTAAAAAAATAACTCAGACTCGGACTGTTAAGTATTTGCTTCAACTCTAATTTGGTTGGCACAACAAACACAAATAAAGACAGTTACAAAGTTAAGAAATATTTCTGCTAAGGATAGGATGAAACTGGAAAGTGTAAGAACCACGTGTTTGAGTATCTTCTAACTTACTGAATAACTGTTTTATACAGTTGCTCACTGTTAGAGACTTTGGTGCTTAAGTTACATCAGTAAGCATGGGATACTCCATTCTTTCAATGGAATCTCTAAGTCACTTTGGTACAGAGGAACAGCATCAATTTCCAGCAGAGGCATAAAGGCTTCATTTAAGAGGTCCCTGAATAAAACATTCCACCTCTGCAGTGATCAGGTATTACTTATTGTGTGACAGATATATCCTAGAGATGTACATACCATTTCTACCAACCCCACGAAGAGAGTCCACAGCAGACTAAAGGAACCATTGCAGCAGTAACCTATTTGGTGAGCCTATGAATATCTAGGGGTTGCTAACAAGAATATGAGTGAGGGGCTATTCACAAGGCAAAGGGACAACTCAAAAACAACTGCATGTCATCACTGAAAAGCCCACCCCAGCATGACTCATGAAAGCTGCAACCTTGGAGATATTTGCCCAGCTCACAGACCTCTCAACAGTCTGAGCATTTCCTCTCCCTGCTGTTGGGCTGGTCAGAGTCTCCTACCCAAGCCTGTTTACTCCTTTTTGTACATTTGGTGAAGGATCCTGGAGAATATTTCACTTTTCTGTGGGGCATTTACCCACCACCCCCACAGTTCCCCAGAGTTTTCTTGAGTGCGAGCTGCAGGAAATATTAGATAGGATTTATTGCAGAGAATCTTGCGGAGATGAACAGATAGAAAATAAAGGATAGCCTCGAGAGGACCTGGAACCTATTCCAATGGCCCCGACTGTCTCTGCTCCAGGGTTTTTATAGAGATGCCAAGGGGTAGAGTAAAAGACCTCCTCCCCCAGCACAGCCAAGTGCAGACCATCTCAGACACCTGCACTCAGGCCCGTGGTCCTAATCATCCTCTATGCAGACCTGCTGGGTAAAGCCACGAGGAACCCGAGAACGGGCTTCCACAGGTCCCTCTTTCTTAATATATATATAAAAAATAACTATTAATGGCTTACAGCAATCTTCATAGCTGTTACACCTCCCAGTATGGGAGTAGAGGATGATATAGATGGCATTTCTCTTTTGAATTAGGTCCAAGGTGACTACAGCAGTCTTAGCTGCCTCAAGCCCTTTCTAAACCAAAAACTCTTAAGGCGACTACAAACTTAAAGAATCCCTTAGCTTCATCATTACCATTAACAGGTTAACATAAATATTGCTATACATAGTCACAATTCTCTCAATCTTACAACTCAAAGCAAACTCTTAACAGAGCCATTTGAATTAGCATATATGGTGTTATATATAGTTAACAATTTTCTGTCTTACAACTTTAACTCAATCATTTGAATTTTCTTGCTAACAGAACATAGGAAAAACTTCGATGTATTCACATCAAACTTAATATTTCCTTAACTCCACAAAACCAGGGTGCATTAATCAATAGGTTTCTGCAAACATAATTTAATCTCATAACTCCTCCTCTTTATAATTTTTTAAACAAAATCTCAAACCTAGTTAGAGGAACCCAAACTTATACAATTCCTACAAACCCATATTGAAAAGCAATCTTCTCAATCTAACCATTAACACTTTGAAAACTTAGCAAAATATCCAAAAGCAGTTTCTTAATAAAACTCTTTACACTTTAAAAGTAGTCTTAGTATACCCCATTTGCATTTCTTACTAACAAAACCTGACATTAATCCACTCAAAGAAATTTTGAAATTAGACTAAGGAATATTAACTCTCCCTTTTCTTTATAATTTAAGCAAAATCTCAAGCCTAGTTAGAAAACCCAAACTTTTCCATTTAAACAGTTCTATTTGTAATACAAAACCAGTTCTCTAAGTAATTCCATTTTTACATAAACAGTTCCACAAAACAATTCATGAATCACCAGTTAATAAAGCATATATGCATACACAAAACTGCATCTTGATTCTAGGTAGAAATAAATTTCTTCATTTAAACAGTTCCATTTTTAACCCAATTCCAGAAAACAGTTCCTAGGTCATTACTATGAACAAACTCAAAATTGTCCCATATCAATGAAATCTCTATTGTTTATTTCATTAAGTCCCAAAATTCAAATGATAAATTCTGGTACTAGCCTTCCAAATATGAAGAAATCCATAACAAATCTTTTTGTAGTTTTATCTCATTATTTTAAGTTCAAAAAAGAAATAAATTCTGGTATCAGGCTTTCACTTCCAAATATGAAGAGATGTTTTACAACCAAAACTTTTTATAGTTAACAATTTTAGTTCAAACAAACGTCTCTGCAATTTTTATTCTCAAGTCAGAGACCTTTTTAGGTACAGTAGTATTCTAAACTGCACCGTTTTTGATGTTAGCTCAGGTTTTTCTGTGTTGCGTCGATTTTCCACGGATCTCAGCTGCAGATGCCTTGTGCTGGTTCTGGCGTCCTCCATTCTTAGCTTCTTAGCTGCTTCTGGAACTTTTGAAAACCGCTCAGACTGCCTGCTTTGCAGTCTGCTAGGACACTAACTTCTGTATGTCTCAGGTTCTTTCACCATATACATTAAGAATAGACTCACACTTAACATTTATACTTTACAAACTCACATATAACTTTTGCCTTGCAAAGCATTTAGACTCACATTCAACATCTACATTTTACAAACACATATAACGTATTAACATCTACTTATTTGTACTCCTTAAGGAAACTATAGAACTACTTTAGCAAATTTATTTCTTATTACTTCTTATATACTTATATTTCTTTTTTTTAAAGATTTATTTATTTATTATGTATACAGTGTTCTGCCTGCACGCATCCCTGCAGGCCAGAAGAGGGCACCAGATCTCATTACAGATGGTTGTGAGCCACCATGTGGTTGCTGGGAATTGAACTCAGGACCTTTGGAAGAGCAGCCAGTGCTCTTAACCTCTGAGCCTTCTCTCCAGCCCCATATTTCTTATTTAAACTTACATTTACAATTAGTATCTTTACTTCTTACAAGCTTATTACTACATGTCTTAAGACTACCTTAGATATTTCTTGCAAGCTTATTTTCTTAAAGGAGCTCTATAGATCTATTTTACAAACTTATACAGGGCTACCATTAGCATATATTTAACTTAGCAAACACCTAAAGATTTCTTAACACACACTTAACAAGAGAATTTTTACAAACTCACATATCTTTTCATCTTTTTCTACTTCTTACTCTTAATTATCATCACTATCTCTATCAGAAAGATTAACTAGACAGGAAGTACGTACATCATTTCTAAAGTTTAGAATTTATAGTCAACTTTGTTATAAAGCACTGGGATTTAATGAGTGTTGTTATAGAATTGTGATAGTTGTTGCTAGGGGACTGTAACCGTTCCGGACCGGCACGGTCAGCGGTAGACAGTTTTTAACTAGAGGCTGTCCCTTCACCCAAATTCATAATAGCTCCCTTAAGTGCTTCAATTCAGACAAACATTTCTATTATAGCGGTACTCTTGGTTTGCTCTACCAAAAAACTTCACTTTATGCTGAGGGTGAAATTACCGTATTTAGCTCCTGTAAAGCTCTTCGCCAAATACTGCACAGCTATTAGGTGATATAAAGTATTTTTCTAAAGGAGCTAGTAAAACCAAAAGCAGCACAGCTCAGAACTCTATTTCCTCACTGTTTGCATTAACCAGTGACAAAACCTCAGAAACACTAATCGAGCCACTTTCATTCTGGTTCCTTTGTAGGAACGTCATTGGAGCTGACCTTTCTTAGTTCCACGCTCCTTAGGAAATGCTCCGGTAACCACTGAGCTTCATTCCCCTCTTGTGAAAAAACACAAGCATGTCCTCAACCCCATATTAACACAGGATCGGGACCCTTCCATAATCCCGAGCAGGGATCATTACCCTCAGCTAAAGGACCAGGAAGATTGGAGTGAGCTCCAACATGGCCCACAAAGCATGGCAGCTTTCTTTTGTGAATAGCACCTTGCATTTATTGAAACATTTTGACTTGGTTGTTGTTAGTTCCAATATTTTCACCAAAACTGTTACTATTCAAAGGAGTCAAGAACATAGATGGTCTTTCATGAAACATATCCTTCATTAGCTTACTCTGAGAAAAGTATTTTCAGGATTTAGTATTTTCACCTCATTAGCTTTAACTCCTGATGGTATTAGCAGCTGTGATATTTAGCATTGATTTCTTATAAGGAACTTTCAGGTGAAGCAACTCTTTTGTAAGACAGCTAGATTTTCTGAAGTTTGTTTCCCATCTATAAAGCAGTCATTTCTTTGAATGCCTGTTTCCTTGTCTTCTTATTAGATTTACAAAGGAATCACTCATTGCAGGCTGTTCAAGACAAAGAACTTCTTAAATTTAAACATGTTTCTTTATATCTAAGACAACGTTCAGTGTATAAACTGCTTTCTCTTCTTTTAAGGATTTTAAAGTGGCTTGTTTGCTCTTAAAGGTAGCTTTTTGTCATCCAACTACCGTAAAAACTTTGCACAGCTATTAGGGTAAATAAGGCATTTTACCAAGGAGCCCCAAACCGAGAAGAACCTAGTTCCATATCCTTTCAATTTTTCATTGGAACTGACACTTAAACTCTTAGATGATTTTCCTCCTTATTCTTTTAAAAGCTGTATTTTAAGTTTATCATGAACGTATTTTCGAGCTGACAAAAGTGTTTCAGGGCAATGTCGCCATCTTTAGTGGAAAAACCACCTTTCCCAGCATGCATTTCCCCTTATATCAGTCCATAATAATATCAGTCCCTTATATCAGTCATTTCCCATAGTTCTTTTTGGGTCTGAGAGTCAACTTCTAAGTTCTTCTGTACCAGACTTGCTTACCAATTCTTGCCCGGGAGGTTCGAACAAAGTTTTTTGCTTTTGCTACGGGAGATTTGAACAGGCATTTTACATTTTCAATTATGGGACATTGGGAGGGTTCTGGTCTCTCCTTAGCTGGCTTTAACAGGTGTCTCTCCTTCATTTGACACTGGCCCCCAAATCAGAACTGTACCTGCCTAGTTAGCCGGCATTGAGGCTGCCATTTCTGATAGCAACTTTCCTCGGGGCTTGTGTTTGTCTTAGCCAGTCAGTGAAAAACAAGATCATTTACAACAGCTTTTCCATAGCTCCTTCAGAGAGATTTTCTCCCACTAAATTTTATTCTCATTTTGCTTGTTCCTTCCCCTGCAGATGCAGAGCTTCAGGTATCTGTCTACGGATCTGTACCTCTGCTAGCTGCCTTTGGAGGTAGGGGCTTTTTTTCTCTCCCCCGAATCTACCTCAAATTCTAGCAGCTTTTTCAGGTCACATATTTTCTGGGGAGGATTATGTCCCTTCTGTTTCTTCGGAGTCTTTCCCAGACAGTTCCCAGTTTGGTCTCAATTTATCCCCTCTACCCCAGAAACAGTTTCTGACACTACAGTGGCGGCTTTCCCTGCTACTGAAGGTAGGAGTTTTTTGTCCGTTTCTGTTTTCAGGGTCTGTGTGGTTTGTGTACAGACTGAAAATCTAACAAGGGAGGTTTTTGCCATTTCTAAACTCCCATTAGGACAGGTGTTTTGTTTCATCAGGCCTTCACCTGGCCCAGTCCCCCAGTGGGTTGCATTTGCTTGTCTGGGTGCTCAAGGACAGAGCTTATGCCAGAGGCAATCACCCCTTAGGGCTACACTCCCTCATCTCAGGGAGTCAGTTGAAACAAAGCTTTTCTCAAAAAGATGCTTTCTGACAGAAAAGAAAGCTTTACTCCTGGGTAGTTCTGTTCTGCCCTGGCTGGGCTCTTTCCCCAGACAGCGTTCTGACTCAGCAGCACAACTGCTTCAGACACAGTTCAGCTTTACTGTTTTCCCAGAAAGGTCCTTACTCTGATAGGAAAGCTTTTTCTCAGATGTCTTTTTGCAGCTGTGGACCTATCAACCCGGGACTTGTAGGAAAGCGGGCAACTGTGCTGTTCCCACCGGCTTTAGCTTTGTTTGTTCATTAGCAATCTTCCCCTGGGTCCTGTACCTTCCTGCCTCAGCTCTGTGCTCCAGGAAGTTTACCACTGCAGGAACCCTAGTATCCCTGAAATGCACTCCAACTCAGAGACGCTGGCCAGTCGCCACTGGGTTTTTGGTCAGAAGTGAGGATACAATGCTAACAGTTTGCACTGCTTCAGGGGATCTTTGATTTAGGACGATTAGGAGCACCTTTTCATTCTGAAAAGCTCACTCAAACAAAACCCTTGATGCCTCAGCTCGGCTGTAACTGAAAAGCTTGGCTTTTTTGCTTTTCTCAGGTGAAGTTTCCGGCCCTTTTGGGCTCTCTGTAGCTCTTTCCCCACACTCTCCCAAGCGTTTCCCTCAGGGTACTCTGACCCACTGCCTTTTACTAGCTTGAAGAGACAGCTTAGAAGAGAGGTTTTTAGGAACTTGTCCCTGCCTCCTGCATTGCAGGGAGGATTTTTAAAGCTTGAAAGAGAACTTAGAGAGGTTTTGCCGTCTTAAGTGTTTTCCCTTTGAGCTAATCACAGGTGGTCCCCATACTAATTTCAGGTGATTCTAATTTTTGCCCTTTTGAGAAAGTTAAGGCTTTAGTTTTTAAGTTTAAGAGCTTTTAAGATGAAGGCTTTAGAGAGATTTTCCCCCAAGTTTTCCAAGAAAAGCTTTTAGTTTGAGAAAGATTTTTTTCCCGAGAGAAAAACCAACTTTTCCCAAAACTTCAACTTTAAACTTTGACTTCTTACACCCCCATTTTTGCCTCAGGGAGAAATTATTTTCTCCTGCCGCTTGGACTTAGCATTTCAGCTGTCCCCAGGTCAAAAGCTTCCATAGGAAACTTTCTTCCCCATAAGCTCAGAGAAGAGCTTTTTTACTACCCATAAAGCCCAAAGAAAGATTTTTTCCCCCCCGTTTGCATTCATAGCCCCCAAAGTTAGAAAACTGTAGTGTTTTTCCGTCTAGTTGCCTTACTTATTTTTTCCTACACAATCTTACACTTCTAAGTTTTTCCTAAACTATATTACTACGCTATACCTTATATTTTTCACAGATAGAAATTGAGAAAGGGAAAGAAGATAGAAAATTTTGACAGAAGAGAATTTCGCTGCAGCATCGGACATCCTTCCAGTCCGCTTTCCTTTTCTCTCGAGGATAAAACCCCTGCCTCTCAATAATATATATAAATATATATTTTCCATAACACCAGCCTGCCTTTCCACTGGCAGGGCTGACTCAGCACTTTAGCCAAAAACACTGTAATAAAACTATTATTTTCCTTTATCTTTAGTCCCTATTACTTTGTCTTTAGTCCCTGTTCATTTGTCTTTAGCCCCTCCTTTTTCAGTTCCCCTTTTTTTCTTTAGTCCCTTTTTTTTCTTTTTTCTTTAGTCCCTGTTCATGGCGCCATTCTGTGGGGCGTTTACCCACCACCCCCAGAGTTTTCTTGAGTGCGAGCAGCAGGAAATATTAGATAGAAGGATTTATTGCGGAGAATCTTGCGGAGATGAACAGATAGAAAATAAAGGATAGCCTCGAGAGGGCCTGGAACCTATTCCAACGGGCCCTGACTGTCTCTGCCCCAGGGTTTTTATAGAGATGCCAAGGGGTGGAGCAAAAGACCTCCTCCCCCAGCACAGCCAAGTGCAGACCATCTCAGACACCTGCACTCAGGCCCGTGGTCCTAATCATCCTCTATGCAGACCTGCTGGGTAAAGCCAGGAGGAACCTGAGAACGGGCTCCCACACTTTTCTGTTCTCCCAGATACGTGACCTTTTGTTTACCTCCTGAGTCTCATGAAAGCAAGCTCTCCCTAACCCCAATGTTTCAATTCAAAGGAAAATGCTATACAACAACACTCTACCTACAATCCTGCTCAGTCTACAAAAAATCCTGGGAATGACACGTAAGTTTATCCTTCCTTAAAATTCTGTAAATATGCCCTTTCATTTGATTCTAGAGACTTCTCATGATTCCCGTGGTGTTTTCTCATTAGCATGGGCCAATAAACTAGACTTTTTGAACTGTATAGTGAGTCTTTATAACTTAAATTAACCTATATTTGTATTCATCTATGTTCTACCGCATGGCTTTTACCTCTCTCCCATTCTGTGTGTCCCACTTGTTCCATATTTCTCTTGTCCCTCCCTCTCTTCTCCTTCTCAGAGTCCTCTCTGTCCCTGAAAGTCCAACCTATACCTCTTGGCTGTTTAGCTCTTTATTAAACCAATCAGAAGGCACCTCGGCAAAGGCCTATCTTCACAGTGTACAAAAGATTATGCCACAACAATACTGTGGTTTTACAGACTTGCCCCTAAGGGTCTTGGGCTAATTGAGTTAGGGGTATTAGGTTCATGTAAATGGAGTAGAATGTCTTTTGGGCAATGAATAAGACACGATTCAGTCTGGGCTGTGGTGGCACATGCCTTTAATCACAGCACTCAGGAGGCAGAGGGAGGTGGATCTCTGAGTTTGAGGTCAGCCTGGTCTACAGAGCAAGTTCCAGGACAGCCAGTGCTATACAGAGAAACCCTGTCTTGAAAAACAAAAACACAAAGCTGTAGTTATAAAACAAGAAGTATATGATAAGAGTATTTCAATCTTTAAAATACAAGTTTTGAGTTTATTTAACTGTGTGCTCAAATACATGTAGAATAAGGAACTGAATAATTCCACCAGTATGAACTATACCAATCTCAGGAAAAGGTAATTAGCATCAGTGTGCACACATACAGCCAAGTAAAAGCCTAATATGATTCCAAAAATGAGGTACGTGAAATGTCAAACTCTACAGTCAATGTTGGGGCTGAGAATGTAGTAGCTTTGTTCTAGTTTGTCTGCCTAGCACGTACGAGTCCTAACTCCTTTTTAAAAAAGTCGGTCTGGCCGGGCGGTGGTGGCGCACGCCTTTAATCCCAGCACTCGGGAGGCAGAGCCAGGCGGATCTCTGTGAGTTCGAGGCCAGCCTGGTCTACAGAGTGAGATCCAGGAAAGGCGCAAAGCTACACAGAGAAACCCTGTCTCGAAAAACCAAAAAAAAAAAAAAAAAAAAAAGTCGGTCTGGAGGCACCTACATCATATTAATATATGATAAGGAATGAAGTTTTCCGGTCAAGAGGTGAGCTATATTTATATATATGCCCAATACCTATAGAATGGTTTATAACATGTACCCCACAACTCTCCAAAGAGGATTTTCGGGAAAAATTATGGTACTAAAGGTGGAAGCTATTGGCTATCTCAGAATCTCATATCCCTATTACTGTAAGGACTGATGCTATTTCTGTAGTTTTTTTAAAATCAGTATCTTTTTCTGTGTGCTTGATACAGCGTCTCACTAGGTGGCCCAGACTGACCCTGGGACGCAGATTTCTCCTGTCTAGGCCTCTCAAATGCTGGGATTACGGGCACGTGGCACCTACCCCACATCAATACACATATTTTAAACACAAGTCATTTCACCACGGGATTGTTTTCTAATAACATCCTCTAATCACAGTAACCATTATAGTGGTTGAAGTGCCTGTGAACACATCTAGTATTTCTGAGCCCTTTCGTTGTCCTAAGATCATGTCACCATGTCAGGCTAGACCGTGACAGTAAGGATGAAGAAGACACAGACACAAAACTGCCAAGCAGTAGATAATGTGTACTAAATTTATCCAAGAGGTCATAAATGGGAGGCTGTGATGGAGGTGAGTTACAAAAGGTCGAGTTCCCGGAGGAGCTTCTCTAACGGCTTTCACACAAACCAACAGCCAAGAGCCTTTCAGAATCCTTTTCAGGGCCCCATTCTCCCTGGCTGGCCAGCAATCCCCAGCAGGAAACGCTCGGCCGCCGTGACTCCGCCTCCTCAGCCGACCGGAAGCTGCGGCTTCGGAACCCGGTCGAGGGCCGAGCGTCCCCGGCGTGTCGCTCCGCAGCGCGCGGGGCTTCCGCCGCAGCTCGCGGCTTCCTGCTGGCGCGGCCGGGGCGGCGGGCTCTCTAGGCCGGCGCGTCTCTATGGCTGCAGGGGCGTTCGTGCCGCAGGCTGTGGCGGCACCATGGCTCAGGCGAGAGGTGAGGCCGGGCGGCCGGGGCGGTGCGGGAGGCGCCGGCTCCGGGGACCGCGCCCTGGCGACGGGCAGCGTGCCCGGGCTGCACCCGCAGCTCCGGGGATGCGCGGCCCGGGTCCGAGCCCCGGGTTGGAGGGGGAGCGCTGTGCACCTCTCAGAGGCGGACCCACTCGCCGTGCTGTGGTGACTGCTGCTGCTTTCCGTTTGACATAAGCTCGACCCAGGGCTGTTCGTTCTGTAACGCCGTGGCTAGGACAGGTCAAAAGTGGGTGGGTTTTGTTTGTTTATGTCTGTTTTTTAAAGCAGGGATCAAGGCTACAGGGTTTCATTCTGTAGCCCAGGTTGGCTTCAAACTCGGGAGGTCTTCCTGCCTCAGCTTCCCAATTGTTGGGATTAACGGTCTAAAACACCAGACCTGGCAAATGGCTAACTTTTTTCTTCGTCACCGTTTCCCCAGAGAGCACTTGGCGTTAAGTTTAAATAAACGTTGGACAATTATTTAAAGAATATTCTTTTGCGTGGACGTGAAATTGCCTATCTTGTGGGGAAATAACATTTAACATCAGGCGCCAGATAAGTTTTCTGTGGTGGTTTTTGCTTCCCTTGTGGATTATCCCATTTCAGGTTAAGTCCTGTAGCAACCCAGGGAAGGGCCGAATGGGAAAAGGCTGTTCTGATAACATGTGGAAGGGAATAGATTGTAGGGCGAATGACAGATGGGCACTTAAGCATTCCAGAAGGCAAATCAATACCTAAAGGGTTGTCAACAGTTTACAGATTTAGACTTATTGCCAGTACATACTTTATTACGTTCGGTTGTGTTGCACGTTTTATCCTAACAAAGTATAGTTTCTGTACCTCCCTAGAGTCGTCTCAAAGATTATTTACCAGCTACTTACTGAAATGTCCAAGCTTTCAGGTATGACAAATAATAGTCCCTATAAAATGTATTTGGAAAACAAGTTTAACTCCAGACTGTCTTGGGTATATTTCCCACTCAGAAACAAATGCTGTGGAAGCTAATGGTTTTTTTTTTTGGTAAGAGGCGGGCGCTAGGTGAGTTGTAGGCCAGGTTTCTAGTTAATGGCTTGGCATGATTTGAATTCTTAGCAAAGTTTAAAAGTTACTTACATACCATGGATTTTTATATTACCCCAAAAATGTTGAAATTCCTAATAAATGAAATTTCATACTAGAAAATTGGGAATGAAGAAGAAATGTTTTGATCTAATGGAACTGAAATGTCCGTGAACGTCATGGTTAAAAAAGCATTGGTTTTAAAAGTTGAAATATGCTTCTAAAGTGGTATTATATACCAAAGTCCTGTATGTTTTATAGTATCTAAATTTATACTTTTCAACTTTGACTAGTAAGGATTATGTTGGCAGATATTTGCATCATATGCATATTTTTAAAAAACCGGTGATCATGGCTCATGCTTATTAATCCTAGCACTTAGGAGGCAGAGGCATGCAGAGAACCATGAGTTTGAGGCCAGCCTGTTCTACATAGCGAGTTCCAAGCCAGCCTGAGATACATAAACAGGCCCTGTCTCAAGGGGGGAAAACATAGAATAGCATGTTTTCTGGAGTAAATGCTATGTTTAGTATTTAAACATTCACGATCTTGTTTTTTTGGAACCAGGAACCTATATCATACCTATATTTGAATTTGAACTCCTCAGTTATGAGAATATTGATAATTCAGGACATGGATGGGCGGTCTTTCTATAGAGAGCTGTTAGTCTCTGCCATAGCTGCTGAACCCTGAAATTATAGCACAAATGTAGCCAGGATAATTTAGGCAGATGAGTATAGCTGTCTTCCAATAACACTTCCTTTATGGACACTGAAATCTGAATTTATTATAATTTCATGTGTCGAGATGGAACTTAAAATTTTTCTATACCCTTGAAATGATAAAGCCATTCTGCATGATCATATAAAAATATGTAGTTTGCTTTCTCTTGTACTGACTGATTAAATGTTATTGCTACATATTTTTGGAGTCATAAACTCTCATAAGAAAGTTTTAGAACAATGGAAGTATTATAGTGACTTCCTTCACTTCTCTTTACATAAGCATTGCTTATCTGGCTTGTTGGATATTTTAGAAAGGAAAGATTAAAAAGTTATAAGACATATTTCTTCTCATATTACCTCCTTGGTATAATTTTAAGAATCTGCCTACAATTTACAGGTTATTCTTTAATTCACCAAGGAGGAAATATTTATCTGAAGATACTGTTTCCTGAAATTTTAATAACCATATTTTAAAGTATCTGTTTGAAACAGCTATTTTAAGCCGGGTGGTGGTGGCACATGCCTTTAATCCCAGCACTTGGGAGGCTGAGGCTGGTGGATCTCTGTGAGTTCAAGGCCAGCCTGGTCTACAGAGCAAGTTCCAGGACAGTCAGTCATAACTGTTACACAGAGAAGCTGTCTTGGGAAAACAAAACAAAACACCCCACCTATTTTATTTACCTATGATTAGGTATAGTGACCTATGATTATACAAAGGAGGGAACAAAAGCATGTTTAGCACATATGACAGTTAAAAAATAGCATCCTGAAGTTACTTGATGTCCTTATGATTCTTACACTGGGATTGGCAAAGCCTGCTTATTTATGTGTGACCTGTGAGCTAAGAGCAGTGTTCTCAGGTGGATACTTGCAATTGATTTGATGACAAAACACTAGGAATACCAAGTAAACAATACCTCCAAGTCATTCCGTTCTCATTAGTAGATCTCAGTGACAATGATTCACTTCATTTATAACTAATAAAAGTCAATTGTGGGAACTGGTTTTCCCATATAAATCTTAACATGATACCCTAAATTTTGTCATGAAAAGAAAGCAGAAATAGTTCGAGCCTTGGGCGATGGCAATATCAGGACAGGAAGCATGGGGCGGGGGAGGGTACTGGCTTCCTCAGTGACTGTAAATTTACCAAAGGTGTCTTTGGCACCTGAGTGCTGGCTGCTATATCCTGTATTTCAAGTTTTATAGAGGTTTTTCCAAGTACTCTTTGTGCTAACCAAATTACTCTCAGATAATGGAGTGAAACGAGAGGTTAGATATAATCTGTTCTTGATTTTGAGTTAGTTCTACATAAACCTCGTGTGTGTGTGTGTGTGTGTGTGTGTGTGTGTGTGGTGTGTGTGTGTGTGAGAGAGAGAGAGAGAGAGAGAGAGAGAGAGAGAGAGAGAGAGAGAGAGAGAGAGAGAGAGAGAGAGAGAGAGAGAGAGAGACAGGGTCATAGGATATAGTCCAGGCTGGTTATAAAGCCACATCTTTATGTATTAGATTGTTCTAGAGCAGTACTTTTCTACTAGAAACATTTCTTGCCCCCCATCCCCAAGGAGGTACAGGGTCATGAGTATGGTCCTGGTGCCTCAACCTCCTGGGTGCTGGGATTGCGTACACACACCACTGCGGTGATCTTCAGTTGCACTTCTGTCATGCAGTTATTCCATGTGCTTGCTTTCTGCCGTCTCCAAGAGCATGTTTACAGGTTCTAGCAGGGGATCTTAGCTGTGCTTTATACCCGTGATGAGGAGTGACCCTCTTCCACCTGGGAAAGTTAGAGTGTTAGGAGCAATGCCCTTCAGGTGGTGAGGAAGAAAGGCGAGAATACCCATCTAGCCACAAGGCCAGATCGGCCCTGTTGTCAGTGGGATGACAGGTGCAGCCAGTCTGTTTTCTACTGTCTAGAGATTCAGAATGTATTGCCATTGCTTTCATGCTTGTTTTCACAGGTTTGTAATCACAAAGATAATTACATATTTTATAACAAACTTAAACTGAGGTTGTTGGTATGTCACATAATTTTACAGTTGGGGGCACTAAACAGTATCTGTGCCTAATTTGTATGGAGTTTTAAAGTCAGCAGTATTTATTTATGTAATTGGAAAGTATTATTTAGAAACTGAATTTTAGATGTCATTTAAAAAATATTTGGTGCTAGAAATTGGAAAGCATTATGAACTAGTTGATTAGCATTATATACATACATATATATTCACACACACACTAAATAATATTTTTATTGCACATATTTTCCAGAAAATGTCAGTTTGTTCTTCAAGCTGTACTGCTTGGCAGTGATGACTCTGGTGGCTGCAGCTTACACCGTAGCTTTAAGATACACAAGGACAACAAATGAAGAGCTCTACTTTTCAACCACAGCCGTGTGTGTCACAGAAGTTATAAAGTTACTGATAAGTGTTGGACTTTTAGCTAAGTAAGTAAAAATACTTCTAGAGTGTTAAATTATTTTTTCTCCAAGTTAAGATACTGAAAATTCAAGTCACATCTTTATGTGTTAGATTGTGTTAAAGCAGTACTTTTCTACTAGGGACAGTAGGAGGTACAGTTTTATATGTATATCACAATAGGTATGTACTGGTGTCTGGTGGATGGAGGCCAGGAATAATTCTACCTATCTTGCAGTGCCTACAACAACCCTTTAAAACAAAGAATTGTCTAGTCCTCAGTGTTGGTAGTGTTGAAATTGAAGAACTCTCAGGAGTTGGCAAATTGTGATTTATGGCCCAAATACAGACTGTTCTGTTTTTCGTTGTAACAGAAACTATATTGCTCATGAAACCTAAAATATATGCTATTTGACCTTTATGGAAATTTTTTTGATCTGTTTTAAAGGAATAGAATGACAATCACAAACATTTTACGGGTGTTTTCTGTGTTTAGTCCAGGCACTGTGCTAGGTGCTTTTCAGTAATTTCATTTAATTTTTAAATATTTGACATATTGATATGTTTTATCAATATAGCATATGAATTACCTCCAGATTGTACTGCTGACATGTGACAGCACTGTGCTTTGAATCAATAATACCACAGAAGAATCATTTTAGCTGAAGGTTCAGTGAAAGGGAGGTTAACAATAGAATTCCCAATAAGACAAACCCAATTTTATTCCCAGGTTTATGTGGTTGTGGCCTCTTTGAAGTTTAATTTTTTCATCTCTTTCACGGGAGAAAATAATACAAGGTGCTGAGAATGACATAAAAATTAAATAAAACCCTGATTGTAAATGACTTGGAGATTTATGAGGTGAGGATCTACCTATTTCAAGCTGGTGAATCAGGGCAGGTGAGAATTCCCGTTAAGTGTCATGTATGTTGGTGACAGTGGCAAACAGTAAGGAATAGCATGTGTAGCTTTTAGGTAGAAATAGGCAAATTACATTTCTAAACTAAGTTCACAAAACTTTAACAGTTTCCAGGTGCTGGACGTACAGGGATGAAATAGATGTGGTCACCGCTTCTTGACAGATTTAGTGGGAGAGACATAAAAACAAAGCAAAACAAAACAGTAGCAAGTGATTTCAAATGATCATGTGAAGAAAAAAAAATAACTTGAGATGGATGGTAGAGGTTTAAAAAGGTTGAGTTTAAAATTTGTCTAATGGGCAGAGGCACCGATGTACAAGTGCAGTGAAATCCTAAGCCTTCCGTGGAATGTTTATTTTTCTGGAAATTTATCTTTTATTATATCATTCTTCATCTGGATGATAGCAGCTGGGAGTTCTTACTATACCTTTAAAAGGCAATATTTCATTGACAAAGGTCTGTGTTTAAAAGTCCAGAACAATCTCCATATAATGAGTATAATCTTACAACTAAGCTTCTTTTTGGAAAAATACAGGGTTTACCAATGTAAAGGGACAGAAAACTGTAACTCATGATTCCAATAGACAGAACACAATATAGACTATTTTATATTTATTACCATTTTTGTCTTTGATACAGAATCTTACTAGGTAACCAAGGCTTGCTTTGAACTTTCTATAGCTTCTAGTCCTTTTGCCTCAGCCTCCTGAGTGCTGCAATAGCAGGTGTATACTGTCATGCCTCATAAGTTAAATTTTAGTTACTTGTTTTGTAAGTGTTACAGAATTTAGAAACCTGTATGTAAAGATCAGTAAGCATTTGGTATAACTTAGCAAGTTGGGCTAGTTTTCTGCCAACTTATCCACAAAGACCATATGATTTTATTTAAATGTATATTGTATCAATTGATATACCAAGCAATATTATATATGTATATTATATATAATGTATATAATAATATATATTACTTCAGCAACTCTTTGCTATGTGTATAGTTAGTTTTGTAAAAACTTGTTTGGAAATTTGTTAAAGCCCCAAACATTTATGTTTAGTGGTACAAGTTCTAAAAAACAAAAGTTAGGATTTCCCCAGACACTTTTAGTGCTGCCATTCCTTTGTATACACATGAAAACTAGTAATTTAAAAACACTGGGCCAGGGTTGGTGAGATGGTCCAGTGTAAAGATGCTTGCTGTTAAGCCAACAATCTGAGATTGATCTCTGGGACCCATGGGAGATTAAGAGAGCTGACCCTCCCTAACGTTGTCCTCTAATCTCCACATGTGCATGCATGTGCATGCACTGGCACACATACAACACACCAAATAAATAAATAAATGTAAAATTTAGCCAAAGGCTCGAACCAGACCAATGACTCTTTGTAATGAGCACTTGCAAGTAAAGATCTAAGGACAAAAGGGTTTACTGCGTGAATCACTGTGTCACAGTACAGCTTCCATGACAAGATTCCCCCTGCCTTTTTTTCTTTCCTTTTTTCTTTTTTTCTCTTAAATTTTATTGAGTGGGGTGCTGCAAGGGCAGAGGGTGGATAGGCAGGGGCAGGAAATGAATGGGAACGAGATGCATGGTGTGAATGACACACAAAATAAATAAAAAGAGTGTTAAAAAATTGGCCAGAGGTAAAAAGGATGTCATTTAAAAACATGATTTGGACTGGGCACGGTGGCATATTCTTTTATTCCCAGCACTTGGGAGACAGAAGCAAGTGGGTCACTGTGGTGTCCAGAATAGCCTGGTCTATATCTAGAGTTCCAGGTCAGCTAGGGCTACATAATGAGACTCTGCCTTGACAGACAGACAGCAGAACAACAACAACAAAAGCACAAAAACCAAAACCACACCATGGGTTGTGAGGGACTGGGGCTGGAGAGCTGTCTCAGAGGTTAAGTGCACTTACTGCTTTCCCCGAGGACCCAAGTTCAGTTCCCAGCACCTATGTTGGGCAGCTTATAACCTCCTGTAACTCCAGCTGATCTGTATTTGACGCCGCCTCTGGTATCTGTGGGCACACACATACACTCACAGGTGGCATTCACACACGCACATGCATGCAGACATAAGTAAAAGTCATCTTGGGGGGACTGGAAAGATGGCTGTTCTTGCAGAGGACCCTGATTGAGTTCTAGCACCAACTTGGCAACTTGACTGTTATTACAACTCTAGTTTATGGTCTCTGGCACCAAGCACACATGTGATACACAGACATCATATAAGCAGAACATCGATACATAAAAAAGAATCTTAAGAAGAAACCCAGGTTGGATAATAGTGCTTTACTATGATGGATAAAAATCAGAAAACATTTACTTAGAAGCTTTATGAGATGATTTCTCAAACACAAAGACACCAAAGCTGACTCATATTTTGAATTTGTATTTGTTTGAAAATCCATTGCCATAATGTTAAAATAATTTTCCAGATATAAAAAAGAAATGTGGGAGGAGGGAGGAGGGGGGAATCTGTGGATAATATGTGGAGTGAGTAAAAATTTCTTAATAAAGAAAAATGAAAGAAAAAAATGCTACTCACTGCTACTTCTTGACCTCTTGAAATCATACTATTATGCAGAACCTCTTGAAATTCCCTGTATTTAACTCTTGGGCAATAAAGTATGAAACAATCTAAAAAAAAAGTAAAAGAAAAAAGAAAAAAAGAAATGATTTTTCTTGGTGTTTAAAGTAGAAGAAACAATATTTTATCATTGGAAAAGAACTTTTTCAGGATAATTATGGAAATATGTTGAAGAATTCTATTAGAAATATTTTGGAACTATTTAGAACGAGAAAGCAATGAAGGAAAAGCTCATTCCTTGTCTGCTCTTTATGACGAAGTACTGTAGAGTGGATCAATACATAACCTTATTTTGTGTGTTTCAGTTTAAAAACACTAGTTAATGCTATAGTTTAGGTCTTAAGTGTACACTAAGAGCCTATTATTTGGCTCATTAAAGGCCTGCTCCCCAGCGTGGTTCTAGTGCAGTGGCTTGTAGGAGGGCTTTAGTGCATTGGGGTATGCCCCCAAAGGGAACTGCAGGAGCCTGGTCTCCAGCTTGGTTCTAGTGCAGTGGCTTGTAGGAGGGCTTTAGTGCATTGGGGTATGCCCCCAAAGGGAACTGCAGGAGCCTGCTCCCCAGCTTGGTTCTAGTGCAGTGGCTTGTAGGAGGGCTTTAGTGCATTGGGGTATGCCCCCAAAGGGAACTGCAGGAGCCTGGTCTCCTTTTCTTTTACTTCTTCCCACAGAGTGAACAGTTGCTGGGTACTGTGTTCCCAGTGTAATGAGCTGCCTAGCCCAGAGCAGTGAGACTAACTGAGACCTCCACACTTTGACCCAATATAAACCCTCACTTTTAAAAGGTGATTTTATTACAGTTAATGGGAGTTAATACATTTAATATATGTTACTGATTAACTGGCATTGAACTCACGGTTAACTATGACTGTTGTGTGAATGAAGCTTATTTACTACATGTATTTTCTTCATGTTGCATTATAGCCTTCAGACACTTAGAACAGTAGGTTTTTTTACTTTAGCATGGCATTTAGGGGCCATTTTGAACAGTAGCATCACCAACAATCAGCATTAAGATGTGAAAAATGTAGCACTAAGCTGACTAAACTAAATAGATTACAGTCTGCAATTGGCTTACTTTGTACTTTTCTTGTTCTAACCCTGAATTTTCAGTTTTTTTTAAATCCCTTGTTCTTTTGTAACCCCTCCAATGGTATTTAGACACCAGAATGTAGGTATCACTTACACACATTGCTGTTGCACTAGCCTTTCTTCTAGGCCAGTGGTTCTCAACCTGTGGGTTGTGACCCCTTTGGGGCATCAAACGACCCTTTCAGGGGGTCACCCAAGACCATTGGAAAACACAGGTATTTACATTGTGCTTCATAATAGTAGCAAAATGAAGTAGCAATGAAAATAATTTTATGGTTGGAGTCACCACAAATGAGGAACTGTATTAAAGGGTTGCAGCATTAGGAAGTTGAGAACCCCTGCTCTAGCCTTGTTGAGCAAACAGAACTAGGAAGTATATGCCTGTGCAGACATACTTGTACAAGTCCGTTTCTCTGCAGGATACCTAGTTATGTTCAGCACCACCAGGTTTTCACATCTTCCCATTATTCATTTGTTTCCTTCTACAGTGTTGATGAGCTTAGTTTCTGTTATCCTCAAATATTTACTAATTTGCTTAATCCTGAAATATGTAATAGGTAAGAATTTCTGGGCTGTAAAGATGTCTCAGCAGATGGTAAAGGTGCTTGCTGCCAAGTCTGATGACCCAAATTTAATCCTTGGGCCCACATGGTGGAAGGATGAACTGACTCACACATGAGCACTGTGGCATGGAAAAACATACATATGCACACGCAAGTAAATGTGGTTAAAAAAAAAAAAAATAAACAGAGAGACAGTTTTTCTCTGTGTAACTGCCCTGGCTGTCCTGTCCTGCTCTGTAGACCAGGCTGGCTTCAAACTCATGGAGATCCACCTGCCTCTGCTGGGATTAAAGGCATGTGCCACCACCTCCTGGCTTTAAAAAGATTTTCTAATACCAAAGTTACTGACATTCAGTAATGTATATGCAGTTCTTTTTTGCTTTAAGTGTTAGATCCTATAATGAATCATGTGTTAGGGTAGTTGCGTCCTCTTTTCCTCTGAGTTTTCTTATACATTTGAAGTAATGATTTCTGTTTTTACTTTGTTTATGATTCCTCCATTCTTACTGATTTTACTCATAGTTTTTCAGAGTCTTTGGAATATGAAATTATATTTACTTTAACCAGAAATTAGAACTTCAAGAAGAAAAAGGGGTGTGTGGAAGAATATATGGATGGGTACTTTGACAAAGCTTATGTGGTCTAATTAGTGAATTTTAGTTACATGCAAGAAACTGCTGGGCACTGAGTATGGAATACACTGTTGTGCTCTGCTGTACTTAAGTTTTTGTACTTAAATGTTTTATTATCATTTTTCATACATAAATTCTTCATGTCAGTACATAGAAATCTCTCTCCAAAGTTCATTGTAGCCCACTGTTTGGATGTATGATATATGCCAGTATTATTCATAGACATTTGGTTTGTTTCCATTTTTCTCCTACATAATAAGACACAGTGATTATCTTTGTACATAGACTGTTGTGTGCCTATGTAATTTTATCAAATTACTTTTTTGTTTCTGTTGTAATTCTTTGAGGTGCTAGGATTGAACCCAGAGTTTTACACATGCTAGCTGAGTACTTTACCACTGAAGTCACTTTACCTTTGATCACTTTAAAATTAAAAAGTAAATCAGTAAATTGTGTTTTGGGGAAGAGGGACAGATCAGTAGTGATAGTACAAAAGCTCTCTATATTGATAAGGCAATTTGTTTTGATAATTGGAGTTCCCAATATTTAACTATACTCCAAAATATAAAGCACATCTTCTAAAGATATTTTTGTTTGCTCATGAAACTGATTTAGTAGTTTCGTAGGAAAGTCACTTATTAGCTATATACACTACTAATCCTTCTGAAAACCATTAACACTGATGGTGCAATTTAAATCTGCCATTGGTAAAGAAAAGGAGGTGAAGAAATGTACATACTGCCTTAGAAGAGAATGGCTTTTTATTGTTTGCTCTTCCCCACAGTCCACAGAAGGCATGGCCCTAGCAGGATGTGTAAATGTTAATATCCTTAGACTTTGGATGTCTTCCAATAGTTAAAACAAATACACCATACACATTTAAGCTACTTATCTATAAGATCACAGAGGAGTCTTTTACTGTTTCATGGTGTTATATGCAATACTGTAAAATCTGGCAAACACTTAAGTCGTAGACTTTCCAGCCTTATTTATTTCTCCTGTTTTAGGGAACATTTTCTCTGCCTCTTAGTACCCATGCTGTGATATGTTCAGAGACTTAGGGGAGGAAATAAAAATCATAAACCTCACATAATGCGTATTTCCGCATATAATATGTCTTAATTTTCAGTATACTAAACTTTGCAGAGAAGAAGTTTGTAAACAAAGCTGAAATTTCTTAAGATCACAAGTAACTTCTGTGTTCCATCTGCACAGTGCCTTGGCAACTCAGTCAAGGATTTTACCCTTTTTGATCGTTCTTGTTAGATGAGGCCTACTTTGGCTCAGAAAGAAAGAATTGGTTTCATCCTGAATTTCCTTGTTTTTCTTTTTGGTTTTGAGGCAAGGTTTCACTCTGTAGTCAAGGGTGTCCTAGAAGTAGTTTAGGCTGACCAATTCTGTTCTGTGGATATCTGAAAAAATGTCACTGATAGCATTGACTTAGCCTCTTATCTCTTAAGAGTTGATGGCAAATGGGGATTAGAAAAGGATAATAACCGTTATGCTGTACACTGAAGGATCATCATCAAGAACCTTCTATTGGAGCAAAACAGATCTAGGAGAAAGTGGGAGGTTGATGGTGGTGTACCAACAATATTGCTCAGTAGTTTTTCCAGGGAGCCATTCTGAAGATGTGGTAGTGTACAAGTCAGCATTTTAAAAGAACACTAAAAGTAATAGTTTATACGTGGTAGATGCTATACATGTAAGAATTATATCTGTGCTGTCATGTGATACTGACGAGTGGTAATTATGAAAAACTACTAAACTATTATGTTTCTGATATGTCATCTTTTCACAGAGTTCCTTGGTGTCTTAGTTTCTTTTCCTGTCGCTGGGACAAAAATGCTATAACAAATACAAAAGACAAGGGGTTTATTAAGCTCACAATTACAGGTTACAATCCTCCTGGCAGGAAGTCACAGTAGCAGCGCTAGAAGCAGCTGATCACATTGTGTCTACACTCAGAAGAGAACAGGGAATACTCATGCATGCTAGTGCTCAGCTCATTTTCTTTACTCTTAACACAGGTGACAGTCCCTTTCTGAGGGAACGGTGATACCTATGGTAGGTAGGCCTTCCCAGCTTAACTAACACTGAAATCAAGGCAATTCTCCACAGACAAGCCCACAAAAAAACTCATTGAGACCCCTTCAAAAGTGATTCTAGATTGTGTCAAATTGACAATTAAAGCTAACCATCACACTTGAATTTGACCTCTTGGTAGTTATTTTAATTTTTTTTTTTTTTTTTTGGTTTTTCGAGACAGGGTTTCTCTGTGTAGCTTTGCGCCTTTCCTGGGACTCACTTGGTAGCCCAGGCTGGCCTCGAACTCACAGAGATCCGCCTGGCTCTGCCTCCCGAGTGCTGGGATTAAAGGCGTGCGCCACCACCGCCCGGCAGTTATTTTAATTTTTAATGGAGAAGAAAATAATTGAAATATTGTTCTTTATATTCTGGTTAAGATGTTAGTCAAGTATATAATACATCTTAGATATGTATTAGGAAGCCTCTAAGGACTTGGGGATGTAGATCAATGGTAGAGCGCTTGCCTAGAATGTGTAAAGAAGGCCCAGGGTTATCCCATTCCCTCACAAAAGAAATTTGTTTCAAGTTCAGTGTCCAGATAGCTTGGAAAATTATATCTGTGTGTATTTTGGCTACTTTTTCCCTCTTAGTGTTTGTAGCTCCCAACCCAGACAGTACACAGAACTTTTCAGCATATGAATATAACATTGTAGTGTGGAGACTGTTGAACTTGGTAATAGATCTGTAACTGCATTTCTATGGTCTAGACAAAATTTCCTGTCTTAAGTAGAACATTTTCTTGAGGGGTAGAATGTTCTACAATGAATACATAGGAATAATCAATTTGATACAATGGGGCAAAATTTTGTCGCCTTCCCCAGAACTTATGTAATTGTTCCTGCAGCATTTAAATATGAAAATATTTGCAAGTGTTAATTCTAATGCTAATAAAAAACACAGGCTCATTGTGATTATCATAAATATGAGTATGGTCCTTTAAGAGTGCTCTCAATTACAGCTAGGACAATTTTGATAAAGAATGTTTTGAGGAATATTGATGCTTATTATATTGTTTTATTTTTATATTTAGGAAGCAAATGAGGTGACTTTCTATAGGAGAAGTATAAGCCAGAGTAACCAGTCTTTGGGGTGGTGGTAGTGGTGGTGGTAGTGGTTGTGGTCTTAAGACCATATATAACCTACAGGCTTTTTTTGTATATTACAGATATAGTTTATTTTTATTGAGATTAATTAGTTCTTCAGATTTCCTATAGAGTTATACACATTTGACATATTTTGAGAGTATGTTTATATTAGATTTATTACCTATTCTATTTCATCAGCACTGAGTAAATTTATAAATAATAAGAATCACTTGCTTTCAAATCCAAGTTGTATAACCACTATAGCCTTCTCTTATTTGCATTTCAATGTATAATTTGAAAGACTTTAAAAATATGGCTATGCAGCCTGATCAGTTCCAAAGATATTGAAGTATACTTGATACAATAGAGTTGAAGTGGCAGAGGACTAATTCTATCTCCTGATATCTTTTACTTAATGTACTCAAAAACTCTTGGAACTTTGACCACAGGATTTTGGTGATAATTCCACTTTATTGTTACTTTTTTCTAAGTAGAAATTTAAGTTTCTAAAAATGGGAATGAACTATAGGTCTATTTCTATTAATAAGTCTAAAGTTAGTTGGGCAAAATTCTTTAGAGTACACTCTAAATTACATCAGGAACTTAAGCAATATGTGTGGCGTCTCATTAAAAGACTGCTACAGACATGGTAGGGTATGCCTGTAATCCCAGCATTTGGGAGTTGAAGACAGGAGGACCCTAAGTTCAAGGTCAGCCACAGAATAAGACCCTGTCTCAAAAACAAAAGGTTAGGATGTATCTCAGTGATGGATCATGTGCTTAGCATGCACAAGACGCTGGCTTCAGTACCTAGCATTGGGTGGGGAAAGGGTGTTTAATTTTCTACCTCACCACTCTTTCATCCCTCTTTTTGTTTTCAAAGAGAAACTGGAAGCTTGGGTAGATTTAAGACATCTTTAAGTGAAAACATCTTGGGGAGCCCCAAGGAACTGGTGAAGTTAAGTGTGCCATCATTGGTGTATGCTGTCCAGAACAACATGGCTTTCCTAGCTCTTAGTCATCTGGATGCAGCAGTATACCAGGTAAGCGGAGTTAATGATATAAGTGCTCTGAACTGGAAAAAAAAAAAGTTCTGTGGGACATGGTGGTGCATACCTTTAATCCTAGCACTCTAGATCTCTGAGTGTGAGGTCAGCCATGGCTATATACTGAGACCTTGCCTCAAAAGAAAAGAAAACTGGGATTTGATGTTGTTGAGTTGTTTTTTAATGGAGATTTGTTTTATTAACTCTTTACTACATTCACAAGTATTTTCTTTCTTCTTCTTTTTTTTTTTTTTTTTTTTTTCAAGACAGGGTTTCTCTGTGTAGCTTTGCGCCTTTTCCTGGAACTCACTTGGTAGCCCAGGCTGGCCTTGAACTCACAGAGATCCACCTGGCTCTGCCTCCTGAGTGCTGGGATTAAAGACGTGCGGCACCCCCGCCCGGCACAAGTATTTTCTTAATTCTCTTAGTGATAGGAGATATTTCTGTAAAAGACTAACATTAGATGAATTTCTTACTTGTTTCTAGGTGACCTATCAACTGAAGATTCCCTGTACTGCTTTCTGTACCGTTTTCATGTTAAATCGAAAACTCAGCAAACTGCAGTGGATTTCAGTTTTTATGCTATGTGGTGGGGTCACACTTGTACAATGGAAACCAGCCCAAGCTACAAAAGTCGTGGTAAGAAACAAAATAATATGCCATAGGTAAAAGGAAACTCCTCTCTTACAGCACCTGTTTTGTTCACTCCATCCGGCACTTTGGTGAATGTAGAGTGTAATATTACTTTGGATTTAAAGCGCACTTGGCTTTATAGGTGGGCTTTCCTCCTTAGCATAGAGTTTTTGAGGATCATCATATTTATTATGGTGTTGTAGTTTAAATGAGATGTTTGAAGAGCCATGTACTGTTGCCAGTTCAGTTCCTCTGCAGTACTTGGTGCTTATGGTTTAAGATGTGAACTCTCAGCTGTTCTGCTGCTCTGCCTGCTTGCTGCCTTCCCCACTGTGATGGTTATGAACTCTTATCCTTCTGAAACTGTAAGCCCAAAGGAAACCCACTCTTCTATTGGTTGCCTTGGTCATGACATTTTATCACAGCAACAGCAAAGTAGCTAATATGATTGGCTTTTTGTTTCAAGAGGAAAGTGTTAAAAATATTAGTGAGAAAAGAAATCCTTCAGTATATGCTTTGTTGTTGTTGTTTTTAATGGATAACAGTACACTGTATTAGTAACCTTTCTATTGCTGTGATAAAACATCATGGCCAAGGCAATCAATAGAAGAGTTTATTTGGGCTTACAGGTCCAGAGGATTAGAGTCCATGATGGTGGAATGGTGGCAACAGTGGCGGGCAGTGTGGCTGGAGCAGAAGCTGAAGGGCTTACAACTTGAACCACAAACACAAAACAAAGAGCAAGCTAGGAACGACACATGGCTTTGAAGCCTTAAGGCCTATTCCTAGCGGCATACTTCCTACAGCAAGGCCACATCTTCTAAATCTGCCTAGACATCGTCAGTGACAGAGGACTAAGCATTCAAACATTGGAGCCTATCAGGGGAGTTCTCACTTAAACCTCCACAAAGTTAAGTCCACACAGGTGAGGTAACTTGGCCAAACATAGTGTATAGCTAACCCGTGACTAAATTGTGCAGGCTTCTTCATGTCATCAGAATTTCTAGAGTGTTTTAAGCTGTTTTTGTTTTTGTTTTTAAATGCTGAGTAATGTTTTCTCCATCCAGTTTTTATTCTCCTTAACTTAGTCTCTGGCAGTATGCCCACTGTCAGAGATAGGGATGACAGTGGAGGAGTGTTCTGACATTGATATGAAAATAGTGCAGAAATAGCCCTTTACGTAAAGGTTTCAACACTGACTGTTGAGGAGCTTAACTAAACTCTCATTGTTCTTCATATCCTAACAATGAAAATACTAATTCATAGGATGAACTTGTGAATGTTTGATGGTAATGTCACATCCTTACTCTTCAGGTGTCCTCTCTTCCCAATTTAAATTCATTTATTTCTGTGGTCTGGTTTCTAGAGACCTTTCTGAGCCCTGGCTCAACCCTGCCTGGTATTCTACTTCCAGATGTATTTGTTCTGTCATTGTTCCACAGTAAAACCTAAAATTTGATTCTATTTCTAGACACTACCTGAATAGTATTAGACATAGCTTGACATTACTCCTTTGTTTTTAAGAGATCTGCTAAGTCAGCATATGATTAGTTTTGGGGGAAATTATCTGTAAACAGTTTTCCTGTCCCACTACTCTCAAATAAACACACTGAGGCTTAATATTATTGAGAAATGCTTGGTTGATAGCTCAGCTAACTCTTACATTTAAATTAACCCATAATTCTTATCTATGTTTAGCCATGTGGCTTGGTACCATTTCTCAGTACAGCATTCTCATCCTGCTCCTCTGCATTTTGCCAGCAACTCTGACTCCACCCTTCCTCTTCCCAGAATTCTCCTAGTCTGGCTCTCTTGCTCAATCTCGTCCTGCCCAGCTGTCAGCCAGTCAGCCTTTTATTAACAATGAGCATAATCGACAGCACTTACCTTTTTAATTGGCTATATATAATTGATGTTATATAAGTACAACTTGTTTTGAATTTCTAGTGTAGCTAGTTTATACTAAACCAGTATTTGCATTTAAACTCATCCTGTCAGATGAGAAAGTTGTCTTTTGTGGAGTATCTGCCATGTGGACTGAGTTTTTGCATACATTCATCCCTCACCACCTTGTAACAATGGGTTAAGACTTAGATTGTGTATTCCAAGATCTTAAACACTGTTGAAGCTGGGACTCTTGGGCCTGGCTTTCCAAGTTTAAATTTCTTTTGCACTTTAAGTGTCTCAGGAGTGAAATGTTCTAAATTTTCAGTGATGACCAGATATTTTAGGTTACGCTTTATGTCTCAGTCTCAGGCACTCCTGACATTAGGCTTTCTGCTTTTGAACAAAGTATCACGTCCTTATTATAGTACAGTACTGTATCTCAGTACTCTTCTAATTCCAGTGATAGTACCGAGAATTATTCATTTCTTAGGATGACAAACGAAGCTCCTGAGAGTTAGTGTCGGGAAGAAAGAAAACAAGAGCTGAAACAGTAGGTTCGGGTACCATATATATACATTTATTGGCATTTATCTCTGTTTTATTGTTATATACACCTGTCAATCTCCCCTCTTCATGAAGCTGCTTAAGGGCCATTCCGAGGTGTGTGTTGCCACTTTCTTATCTGCTCAGTACATAGCAATGATTCTGGTACATAGAACTGTGTAAGTATTTGATAAAAATTCAGTAAAGTGTGTAGTCTCAAAAGTGAGTACTTAATCTAAAAGGTGATAAGGGAGTAAGTTGAACTGTACCATTTTCAGGACTGATACTTTGGTTCAGGGTAGAAGCAGAAGTTAAAATTAACAAGCAGGTCAACTATGTAAAACTCTATGTTCAAGTACTTGGAAATTGAGGTGTACATGTTATATTGCACATATCTTGTGTGTGTGATTTAAAAGAAATGCTTTCAACTTAAATGCTTTGGTTAATTTGAAAATTGACTTTTTCATTTTGTTTGCTTCTTTATCATTTTTATTATGTCTGATATGAAATGTACTTTTAGTAGAAGCATAATGTAGGCCTTCTTTCTCTTTTCTTTTTTTCTTTTTTTTTTTTTTTTTTTTTAAGACAAGGTCTTAATACCCCTGGCTGGCCTGGAACTCCTAGAGATCCACCTGCCTTTGCCTCCTGTGTGCTGGGATTAAAGGAATGTATCACTAGGCCTGGCATCATATATATTTGTAGTCATCTGTTTGGACTGTTGGGTTAACTCAGTTGTGGTTATTACTAAGAGTAAGTAACTTTTAACAACTTCCATTGCAGGTAGAGCAGAACCCATTCTTAGGCTTTGGTGCGATAGCTATTGCCGTACTGTGCTCTGGATTTGCAGGTACGTTGGGAATGCACTGTTTTATCATGTTATAACTCTTTCGTTCTTAACATTGAACTATAAAAACTGGATTTCTGTTTTATCATGTTATAACTCTTTCGTTCTTAACATTGAACTATAAAAACTGGATTTCATTTCCTTGGTTTATCCTAACAATTTTATTTCCACTAAGGCTTCAACTTCTTTCTTACTGTGTTTTGTGTCAGCTGTTTCCCCCAGTAAATCTGTGACTTCACTGAACTCAGTTCAGACTTCAGAATTGCAGTTAAGAACATACTTCGGTCATTCTTGACCATCTTAGTTTAGTCAAGAACTAAAAGTTAATGGAAAGCCTCCAACAATGAAGGAAATTAACCTTAAGGAAGGTCACAACAAAGTACTTCCCATTTCCCCAAAGTTTCACTATTTTCAAGCTTGTCTCTGCTGCTGTAGGTAACTAGTATACCAGCTTAGAGTGTCTTGTACCTATAATCTCAAGTTCTTCCTTTGCTTCAACAGACTAGGAGCTATGGAATAGAAAGAGGAGGTGGGTGAAGTGTACCTTAGCAAACATAATATCAAAGAAGAACAGCTAAAAACATCAAGAAAACAGGAAAGTATGGAGTCATATTAGGGACAATCATTCCTCTAATGAATTAAGAAAAGATAAGAAATACATGAATCTTAATGTAAGAATGAAATGTTTTGCAGAAATAGCTCCAACTGGTATGAAACGCAAGAGCTTTTTAGTAAAGAATATATTAGTGATATTTATATATTTCTTCATTTCTACCTATTTCAAGAGTGACTTTTTTTTTTAACTAGGAAAACAAGAAGGACATAGAAATAAAATATTGCTTATAAATAAGAAAAAGCTAAATTTAGGAACATACTTAACTACCATAGTACATGGTAAACTTTTATTATTAAGAATCAACAAATTAGGAACAAAATTTTAATCACCAAAAAAAATTCTTTTGATTTTCAGTACCATCTTTGCACTGTTAGATGCTTATATTCAATATCCTATTTAGTTCAGCCTCTTGGTTTACAACTGAGGAAACAGCAGGGGGTTTAATAGTTCTCCTGTGCTTAAGGAATAGCTCACTGAATAGTTAAATGCTTTTTCCAGACATAAAGTCTAAGCTGGAAATTTTAACAGCTGTTTTATGTTTGTTGCCATCGTCTGCCTCTTTCCAACAGTCTCATCAAAATCAACCTTGTTTTTGCCAGGTATGGTAGCAGGACCCCAGAGGCAGAGGCAGGCAGATTCAAGGTCAGCCTGGTCCACATACTGTGTCACAGGCTAGCCAGGGCCACATAGTGAGATCGTTTCTCAAAAATAAAGATTAATATAAAAATCTTACTTTTAATTATACCTTTTAGTTGGTAAATAATAGTTCCCAAGCCTTTAGCTGATAAAATGGCTTTAAATAAAATCTCCAGTGTCCCTGTTCAACATGCATTCATCTAACTTTAAAACTTGAAATAATAGTATTTGACTTTTTAGGGGCAAAAGCGGTTTTTAGTCCCTTTTCTCTGAGAAAAAAAATCATTTTTTTGTGCCCACCCAGTCCTGGGAAAAATACACATACACAAATTTAATACCTAATTAGCAGTTCATAGGGCATATGATGTTGTCTGTATACCTGCTTCAAAGAACAGCTTTCCTCAGGAAGTTGTATTTAATTTTATTTTGGTTATATCATTGAAAAGACATCAACTGGGTGATTATATAGTTACTTTGCACAGTAAGGCACATTCATTCCTACATATATTAAAGGAGAATGAGTAGGATAATTCACTCCAGTGGTATAGCTTTACAGATGGTCACAACCAGCCTTTTACTGGCATTAAGGAGTAGAGAGTTTTGGTGGTCTAAAGGGAAAACTGTTCTTGATTGTTTAACAGCCTTTTGTCAAATGTAGCTTATGAAGTTTCCTCTTAATCATTAATCTATATGCTTTGTAAAAGCAATTTGATGTTTAATATATCATACCATAAGCTACATAATAAACATGTATTTAACTAATATTAAGAATATCTGTCCCCAAATCATGTACTTGGGGTTTGTTATAAATGGAATATTATTAGTTAATACATAATATCTTTAATATTTCCATGCTCATTTTTTTCTCTAGGAGTTTATTTTGAAAAAGTTTTAAAGAGTTCAGACACTTCCCTTTGGGTGAGAAACATTCAAATGTATCTGTCAGGGATCGTTGTGACGCTAGTTGGTACCTACTTGTCGGACGGAGCTGAAATTCAACAAAAAGGATTTTTCTATGGTTACACGTATTATGTCTGGTTTGTCATCTGTAAGTATCCAGGAATAAAAGGACTGAGTAGATTGTTCTTGCTTTTTATTGTAATTCTTAAGTTAGATGTCTGTCCTAGGCACTTACAACATTTTGGAATTATTCCTGATTTAGTGATGAACACCAGTTCAGAATATATAATTTTGTTCTTATTGACTTGCTATTCCAAAGAAATTTCATCCTCACAATGAAAAGAATCTGGTGTTAGTAATAACTGTGTGTGATTTAGTGGTGGAGTGGAGTCTTATGCATCTGAAAAGTGTTGTACAGGAGCCCTACTCAGCTTAAGTACAGCCTCTCAGATGACTGCTTCTGGAGAAACTCTTCTCCTTATCCTAGGAAATGAGTGTGTTATTTCTGGGAATGAAAGGGTCTCAACACTGTGGAATGTTTTAGTTATTCAGTGTTAAGATTTTATTTTGTTCTCTATCAAAAGTCCTTGCTAGTGTTGGAGGACTCTACACCTCTGTTGTGGTCAAGTACACAGACAACATCATGAAAGGCTTCTCCGCAGCAGCAGCCATTGTTCTTTCTACCATTGCTTCAGTGATACTGTTTGGATTACAGATAAGTATGTCATAGTTTATATGAAGTTGTTAACATGGATGAATGAGCCTGCTTCAATTCTTATGAAAGTAATCCTCCTTGTGTTACAGTGTGTTCTGCGATTGCAGCTGTGTGAAGGTGATTAGAGTCATAGAGCTAAGTCTGCAGAGTGCTGCTTCTAGGTGATGGATGTTGAGAGGGCCACTGTGTTACTAAAAAAGCTATTTAGCACTGAAGGCCTCGTTCCTTAAGTGTTAGATACAGAATGTTTTGGGTGAGTCAGGTTGTACATTTAATCCTCTATAACTGGCTTCTGCATCTATAGATGTAATCATGTTAGAAAATATTAGGGAGAAAACTGTTTGAATATGAATATGCTTCTTGTCGTAATCCCTTAAGAATAAAAATAATTTCCAAGCGTGGTAGAGCATGCCTTTAATTCTAGCACTTGGGAGGTAGAGGCAGGTGGATCTTTGTGTGTTCAAGACCAGCCTGGTCTACAGAGTGAGATCCAGGATAGCCAGGGCTATCACACAGAGAAACCCTGTCTCGAGAAACAACAACAACAAAAAACCAACCAAACAAAAAGATTATAAATAATTATAGTATTACATTGTAGTAGATATTTTAAGTAGCCTATGAATGACTTGTAGGGGAAGGTATGTATATGTTATATGTAAATGCTATGCTGTTTTTATATATGGGACATGGAGATTTTAGAATCTGAGGGAAGTACTAGAACCAATCCTCATGGCTCCTCAGGAACCACTCTGGTATGATCAAGTTCTCAGGGAAGCAGAAACAAGCACTTGAGGCACTACCTCCTTTTAGCAGTGGAGTTAACATATGTAGGCCTTTTGAAGCCTCCTTCATTTCCTCTGTGTCTTCCTGTTCTGGACATAGGTGTGCACTAGTTTCCAGTGGAATCGTGACACTTTGCTAATCCCTCTAGTGTTGTTTTCCCTAGCTGTCATATCCAGCTTTTGAATTACTTAAGTAGCAATAATGTCTTAATGTGTCAGATTTCTTTTAAGCTATGTAGTAATTATTTTCTTTATTGACCAATTATTATACCATAAACTACTAAGGAAAATTTGTTAAATGTCTACATTAAGTAAAAGGGGAAAAACTGTCCTGTATTACATTTCATTTTAGAATTCCTCTTACAAATACAAATAGAAGCATTATCAGTGTTGCAGAAAACCATTTTATAGTATGGTTCAAATCTTGCCTATTGTAACGACTGGCAGCAGCCTTGGGGAAATTATATCACCATGTCTCACACTTCCTCTGTCAAGTGTGAATAGTGTCACTGGTCTCCTGGGTTTGTCAGGTGATTTGTTTACAACAGTCTAGCGAATAACAAGGATGTGTACAAGTCCTACCATAGCATTTTAGATGCCCCTTTCACCTGATTTGGGTAAACTTTTAATTGTAGTTCTAATCCATCCTTATATTCAACATAATCCCGTGTCTTTGCTCCTGAGAAAAACTTGGTAACAATATAAAATGTTTCTGTCTCAGGAATCTTTCAGCTAACTATTGAGATCTTAAGATCGAAACTGGTTTGCCCCTTGAATTCAAAGCTGGTCTTTTACTGTTCGTGAACTAAAACTGAAGCTTGGTGCTATTTCTTCACATTCCTTTTGGGGGTGAGGGCTATCTCATGTAGCTGAGACTGGCCTCAGACTCACTACACCTCCTGTCTGGGACTGCGGACATGTACCACCGTGCCAAGCTACTACATCCAATTTTTAAAGCTATTAATACTGGGCCATTGTGTAATACAGTTAATATGTATAGAATATGGTTCAGTTTTAAGTCAGGAATACAGTTTTGACATTAGCATTTATTTATATAATGCCTGCAGGTGAAGTTTTTAGAAGGGTTTTATTATTATTATTATTTTTCTCTTTGGTGTGTGGGTCCATGTAGGTCAATGCTGGATGTCTTGGTCAGTCGCTCTCCTTACTTTGGAGACAGGCCCACTCACTGACTTGGCTAACTAGCTGACCAGAGAGCTCCAAGGGGCAGTCTGTCTCTGCTCCACACTCCTCCCATGGCACTGAGGCTGCAGATGTGCCAGTGTTTGTATTCGTGCTGGGGATTCAGGTTCTCAGGCTTGTGCAACAGACACTTTAGCCCTCATACAAGTTTTGTATATCCTAATTTTCAGGAGTAACTTGAAAAAGCAGCAAGGGTAGCAGGAAACCTAATAATCCCCTTATCCCTTATCCAGAACTTTTCAGTGGTTTCAATCACTGGATTTTGAAAGTTGAATTTTATGTAACTGTCTTTTACACTAAGCTTTCTGGGATCATAAGTAATCCATATCACACTGCATTTCCTTTTTCTATTTATATTACATTTCCTCATTTCTTTTCTTTATGTGCCTTATAGGGAAGCTACTATCCCTTTGTTGGAGCAGTCTAAGACAGGAGGCTTACTATGTTTTTGAAAAGTGTGTTATCACTCCTTTGATATTTATCTGTTTCCTCCAATTTATTTTTTGCTTAGAATAGACAACTTCTCATAAAACAACAGGCATGTGACCTGGTGGTGCAATGTACAGTTAAGAAGATTTTAGGATGGGGAGATGGCTCACTGAGAAAGTGCTTATGGTCCTAGCACCAGGGAGGGTTTGCTGGCTATCCAGTCTAACCTAATTGGTGGACTCCAAGGAAATAAGAGACCACGCCTAAAATGAGATGGGTGGCATTCCTAAGGATGATGCTCAGGGCTGTATGAATACACCTGAACCCAACACACATGAACATGTACACACATACATAAAAATGCTTTTTAAAATTCATTTTTTATAGTTTAAAGAAAAAATAGTTACTTTTTTTTTCTCTCTTTTCAGCACTTAACTTTGCAATGGGAGCTCTTCTTGTATGTGTTTCCATATATCTCTATGGGTTACCCAGACAAGACACTACATCCATTCAACAAGAAGCAACTTCAAAAGAAAGAATCATTGGTGTGTGATTTGCGTCTTAAGATGTTCCTTTAATGACAAAACTGTGGATAATAAATTAGAGCCTTAAGTCAACCCCAGATGGTAGCTTAAACAGTATCAACAAACCAACTGTATGACATAAGAATCAAGAAGAAAACTGAATGAGTGAAATGCTAAACAGATTTGAGTGCGTTTGGTGTCAAGCTGTATTATTTCAGAATGAAGGACTTTACTAGAGTGTGCTTGCGTGTATGTATGTATGTATATGTATGTATATCGTGTACACAGAGCATGGAGTTGACATGGTATCAGAACGTACATACGTGTGCGTGCGTGCACGTGTCTCATGTACACAGAGCACAGAGGTGACAATACAGGGTCAGAATGTCAGGTGAAACTACAACATTCAGTCAACAAGGTTTAAGACAGTGTCTGCAGGTTAAAGTGCCAAAGCCATTTCTGTACACGCTGTTCTCTTGTTCAGGTACCGGGAGAGGAGGGTGAGCCTTCCTTGTCCAGTTCATGGATAGTACTTTATCCCTGGAGCAGTGAGACTCTCGCTTCTCTTTCAGAGTGAAGAACGACTAAGACAGGACAGTTGAGAACGAAACTCAGTGTGTAACGCTAACGCAGAGTCTGTTTCCTAGCTCAGACACTGACTGCTGTCTGGGTGATGACTGAGAACTTTAGTGCTGTATCTGTGCCATCCACTGTCTGGTCCATAGTTCTTTGCTGTTGTTAGCTGATATACTTTTCTGAAAATTTTCTAAGTCACTTTTATACTTTCTTTTTTATAAAGTATGGTTACCTGTTGGGCTCTCAATTTGTGAACTTTCAGTGATTTAAAACTATTTCTATAATGTTAATGGGGAAATCCAGCAATAAATTTATTTATATCACTTTCGTGTAGTAACTTGTTTTATGGTTGTGATCACTATGATAATGCAAAAACATTAACATGGCTTTTTTCTGTGTATGAAATTTTAACAAATAGGGTTTTGTTTGCAAATAATAGCTATAATCTAATTCTTACAAGCCTTGAGCAAAAAAAGAATTTCTGGGAAGGATTACAAAGCAATAAGTCTTTTCAAAGAACTATATTTTCGAAGGCTTAGTTCCTGTATAATTTAATTAAAGACATAACACGTACTTACTGTTACCTAAATTAAACTCATATTATTGAATCAAATCAGACAAATTACCTTGTCTGTATGCAGATACATGGAAGCCAAAATTCCATCTCAAATTATGCCTTAATACTGGCTCACACTTGACATAAAAATCTGAATTCAATGCACTGTAACTGCTTGCAATTTCCATGCCTATGTCCCTGACTTCAGTTTGTTACTATTCCATTCATGCTAAAGGTAAGCCCAAGGTAAGTTCTCACTGGAGTCGTTGCCCACTCTGCTGCCAAAGAGATGCTTCCTTTACAAATACAGGGGATACTTACTTTACTTACAAATATATTTGTAAATAAATGTATTGTTCTAGAAACTAGCTATAATTAAAATAAAAATGGGAACCACCCTTCACCAATTATTTGATGAAAACAGGAGGTAATCTCAGTTATAAGAATCATTTCTAAAAGCCCCCATGAGTCCCAGTCAGTTGATTCAGTGAGCCATGATGGAGCCTGTAGGGGTCTGACTTAGGTCCTCTGCACATATGTTATGGCTTTGATGTTCTTGGGGGATTCCCAACAGTAGGAGTGGGGTGTCTCTGACTCTTGCCTGCCTGTGGGACCCTTTCCTCCTACTGGGTTGCCTCATCCAGCCTTGATTTGATGGTTATGTGCCTAGCCTTATTGTTATGCTGTGTTTGGATAATGTCCCTGGGAGGCCTGCTATTTTCTGAGTAAGGCAGGAAGGGTATAGATTAAGGGAATAGGGGAGGTGGGGGGCAGAGACTGGAGGGAGTGGAGGTGAGGGGGGAAACTGCGGTTGGGATGTATATGTGAGAATAAAAAAAAAAAAAATGGGAGGACCCTAGGAAGGATGCATGGATTGCCCAGTGAAGGAGAAATGAGATCTACATGAGCAAACTGGGGGTGAGGGTTGGTAATGGAGGGCAATGGATGGGGGATGAGAACATAGGGGAACAGAAGGTTCGAGCTGGAACAGGGTCAGAGTGGGAGAGCAAAGAGATACCATAATAAAAGAAGACATCATGAGCCGGGCGGTGGTGGCGCACGCCTTTAATCCCAGCACTCGGGAGGCAGAGCCAGGCGGATCTCTGTGAGTTCGAGGCCAGCCTGGTCTACAGAGCGAGATCCAGGAAAGGCGCAAAGCTGCACAGAGAAACCCTGTCTCGAAAAACCAAAAAAAAAAAAAAAAAAAAGACATCATGGGAAGAGGGAGAAACAGTGCTAGGGAAGTTCCCAGGAATCCACAAGGATGACCCCACCTTAGACTACTGGCAATAGTCGAGAGGGTGCCTGAACTGGCCTACTCCAGTGATCAGATGGCTGAATACCCTAACTGTCATCATAGAGCCTTCATCCAGTGACTGATGGAAGCAGATGCAGAGATCCATGGCCGTGCCAGGCCGGGCTCCAGGAGTCCAATTGATGAGAGAGAGGAGGGATTCCATGAGCAAGGGACATCAAGATCATGATGGGAAAATGTACAGAGATGACCATCCAAACTAGTGTAAAGGCATGAACTGTGGACCAATAGCTGAGGAGCCCCCCCAGGGTACTGGACTAGGCCCTCTGGAAAGGCAAGACAGCTGTTTAGCTTGAACTGTATACAGGTCCCCCAGGCAGTGGGATCAGGACCTGTCCTTGGTACATGAGCGGGTTTTTGGAGCCTAGTGCCTATGATGGAACACTTTGTGCAGCCTTGGTGCAGGGAGGAGGGGCTTGGACCTGCCTCAACTGGATGTACTAGGCTCTGCTGACTCCCCATGGGAGACCTTGCCTTGGAGGAGGTGGGAGTGGGGGGTGGGTTGGGGGGGAAGGCTCGAGTGTGAGAAGAGAGGGGATCTGTGGCTGGTATGTAAAATGAGTAGAAAATCTATTAAAAAAAAATAATGGGCTGGGTGGTGGTGGCGCATGCCTTTAATCCCAGTACTCGGGAGGCAGAGGCAGGCGGATCTCTGTGAGTTCAAGGCTAGCCTGGTCTACAAAGCGAGTTCCAGGAAAGGTGCAAAGCTACACAGAGAAACCCTGTCTCGAAAAACAAACAAATAAACAAAAAAAATGGACTGTGACCTATAAACTGAAATAACACCCCCCCCCCACCGCCCCCCAAAATTTTCTGTTAATCTCAGTACTCACAAGGCATATCTCTGAGTTCAAGTTAGCCTGGTCTACATAGTGAGTTCCAGGCCAGCTGATGCTAAACAGACCTTGTCTTATATTGATTAAAAAAAAAAAAAAAAAGATCTCTGGAGCCAGCAGGGTAAAAGTGCTTATGTGTATAAGCCTGAGCCTGACTTCCTAAGTTTGACACTTGGAACCCACAACAGAAGGAGAGAATTCACTTCCTAAAGTTGTCCTCTACCTTTCAGTTAATCCCCTCCCCCAAGCAACAACAAAAAGTTGAAAAAAAAGTTTTTGTCAGGGTCTAAATGTGCAGGCCTGTAACCCTAGCTGAGCGAAGGCAGTAGGGTCAGAGATTCAAGGCCTGGTTAGGCAACGAGTTCAAAGTCAACTTGGGCAATTTCCATGAGAATCTACTTTAGTATAAAAATAAAAAGAAGGGTAGGGATATAGCTTAGTGATGGAGCCCTTGCCTAGTGTGCACAAGGTTCTAGGCTCATTCTCTAGTAACACACACAGTCTATCGAAATATATAGTGTACACACAGATAAGTGTACATATACACACACATATTCTAGAAAAATGACCTCAGGCCAGAATTTAAATGTTAGTCTTTTGCCCCAATTATATCACAAGGTTTGAAATTTAAAGACCCAACTTAGTTTCTTACATGTTTGAATACCTACTGACCATGAATAAATACACACATATTTTTAAGAGTAAAGATTAAGTTAATGTTACTGCATAAAAATATATATTCTGGTCAGGTAGTGGCAGCATATGCCTTTAATCTCAGTACTTGGGAGGCAGAGGCAGGTGGATCTCTGTGGGTTTGAAGCTAGCCTGGTACAGAGCAAGTTCTAGGACAGCTACTGCAGCTACTCAGAGAAACCCTATCTGGAAACAACCCTCACCCCACAAAAAATTACAAATATATAATTCTGGCACAGAATAATACTTTAAATTCTATTCTGAACAGCAAGGCATCTGATAACAACTAGAACTTGTTTGGCATTAAAAAGCCCACACTTTAATTAGAAATTACATATTACATTCTACATACAGGTATAATTCCAAGAAGCTTCATTCCATTGGCTAGGACAGAACGGACAGCTTTGAAAAGATGAAGTCTGGCCTACAAAATAATGATTAAATGTTCAATAATATGTTAGCAATAAGCAAAAAAAAAGAATGATTTTTAGAAGTAATTCAATTAAAGTAGGAATTCTGCTTGAGAGTCTTTTGCATACTCTAGGTAAGGAGAAATATATCGTAGCACCCCTTACAGAAAGAACAGTATAGTAAAGGTGTGCCATGGGAGTGGCAGAATTTCTCATTTGAACATCTGATGGAAGAAGGTACATTTGATAGTCTACTATTTTGGGAAATATTTAAACAGATTCTATTTACCTAAGTTACAAAGTATACTGCTGTAGTTAAACAACAGAAGATATTTCAGAAGAATTCCTATGACTTTTCGTACTAACATTTCATAATATTAATTTCAGCTGCCAAGGGGCTATATAGAGGACACTGAATGTAACATACCCCAGCCACATCAGCAGGACTGTCTTTCACTTGGAGTGTTTTATGTGCCATAGCTGCAAGGTGACTGAAACAAGTAAGAGAGATCACAATGAGGGTCAGTAGTCATTTCCTGTTCCATGAATCCGATACCTGTCCAACACTTAACTTTATGGAAAAACCTAGAATCACTAAAGAAGCCATTTGAAGTTATACAAGTTGAAATAAATGCATTTGCTTGTCTGTAATAAAACGCTAAACTCAAAGCTTTAGAATTTAGTTCTGCTTCTACCAAATGGCAAGTTTTAAGATTTTGATTTCACTTTTTTATAGAAATAGGACATGCCTTTCTAACAAGTAGAATTTTCTTATGTAGACAACTTTTACAAGTAAACAGGGTATATACCCTTTTCCCCCTGTGTCAACTGAGGTGGGATAGAGACTAGTTATCAATGCACTGCACACACAAACCAGACACTCCTTGAAGTATTTTTTTCTGTTAAGGTATGGCAGCAATGAGCCATGAAATGCACATAATCATTTAATTATTTAAGTGACATTTCACTAGACTTTTTGGCTTTGCATTTGCCCTTATATGTAAGTAGGAAAACAAAAAAACAACACACTTATTTAAATCTGAGGGAGCCAGGGGTAGGGCTGTAGTACTTAGGGAACAGATGCAGGAGGATTAAGAGTCCCAAGTTAGCCTGGACTACACAGTGAGACCCTTCCTCAAACAAAACAAAAACTTGGGAGATAAGGTAAAAAGTATAATCAAGAAAAAAGTTACAGTATTCTCTCATTTCAGTAAATAGTGAGTAAAAGCATTTAAATTAACCATGAATTTTCAACTGGTATCATTGATTTGCTTCCTAATTCCTTTGCTCCTTAGTTATAAGTGATTTTGTTGTGTCTCTGCTTAAAACAATATGGACACAACCACTCTAAAAACCATCTAAGGCCAAAGGCTCAGCCTCATCATTTCTTTTTTTTTTTTGGTTTTTCAAGACAGGGTTTCTCTGTGTAGCTTTGCGCCTTTCCTGGAACTCGCTTGGTAGCCCAGGCTGGCCTCGAACTCACAGAGATCCGCCTGCCTCTGCCTCCCGAGTGCTGGGATTACATTTCTTATCCTTTTAGTGATTATAGTTGGAGTACTTGCTCAGCTCTGGACCTTTCCTCCTTCCTAGCTATTTGAGTCTTCTGATTACCACCTGCAGATTCCTCCTGACTAGCCCACTCTGATCCCTCAAAGCAGGGCTGGGTGAACATCTCATATGTTCATTTTTGGCAATACACATGTCATTGTGTTATAACTACCCTTGCCATTGTCAGTTCCTATGATTCTATTTTATATCACAGAATAAACACAATGAAATCTAATTGTCAGAGAAGATCTAACAATTCCTATAACCTAAAGGAAAAAGCAATTTTGAAGGCAAGAGATTTACATATGAGAAACCTTTAGGTGAAAGAGAGAAAATAGAGGGTCTGGAGAGATGGCTCAGCAGTTAAGTGCTCTTCCAGAGGGCCTGAGTTCGATTCCCAGCACCCATGTCAGATAGATCATAATTGCCTGTAACTCTAGCTTCAAAGGACCCGATGGCCTCCAAAGGTACCCAAACACATGTGGTGATACCATTTTTATGAAACTATATCTTACATTCAGAGATTGAACTTTGGTGGACTTTATAGCTGAGTTAATATACCTGGAGGTCACTTAAAGCCTATTTGGATACCCAGGTGTGGATTTAGCCTGTTTAACCTTCCTTTAAGAGAACAATTTTACAACCAACTTTGTCTTGGACTTCCCATGTAATTACTTTTTACAACCTAAGCTAATGTAAGTTATGCATTCTTCCATGTCTCTGATCCAGAGAGCAATGTCTGTGTGTTTGAAAACAGCAGATATGACAAAAGCGGCCTTAAAAAATAAAAATGTCTGCCATAAATGCTGAAAACAGCATATGGATATTGCTTGATGATGATATGTATGTTCACAGTGCTGTTTGTTTTTCTGAGTGCTTCTGGGTCAGCTGGAGTCAATGAAGTTTCCTTCTGTGTAGTGTCTCTTATTTCTTCCCCACATGATGCTGTCTGTTCAACAGAGAGCAGAGCCCTTTGTTAGGGACAGACTAGACAGCATCCAGGCAGGCACAGGTGCAGCCGCACACAACAGGCACATTTACAGCCAGTGACCCAGAAGCTACAGACAGATGACATGGGAAGAAAAGAAGCTCTGCATCACTCTTGCTTAAACCATTCCAAGGGGAAGTGCTTTGATTTCCTGCCTCAGTGTAGCACCTACCCATATTGATGACTCTGAGTTTATCATTCATTTAAATTAGTATGCATGCCTGTGAGCTCGCTCTCTCTCTCTCTCTCTCTCTCTCTCTCTCTCTCTCTCTCTCTCTCTCTCACACACACACACACACACACACACACACACACTTGAATAAAAATAAATCGTAGAAAGATTTTGAAAAGAAAATAAGGAGATTAAAAAAAAATTACCTTAGCGTTAAAAGATAACTAACAATGTGCTTAGGTTGAAGGTCCTGAGATGATTTATAAAGTACCTCGTCGAACCTAAAAGATGACAGGAACAGGCTGATCATTTGTTATATGAAGCTAACACGTTAAGATGTTAAATACCTTTGGTGTTAAGAAGGCATATGAAAAAAGACCTGGGTACATTTGATCACTAATGTGAATTTTTCTTTCATATAAATTCCTTGATAGCAGAGACAGTCTAAATCATCTTTATAGCTCTTAGAGCTAGTCCTAAGCAAAATCAGAAAAAGAAAAAACCTTGCCTATTAAAGTAGTGAGCTTTAGTCTCAAGGCTAAGGGAATCAGGAGGGCTTATTTTCTTTCACATATTATGTGGGAGTAAAATTTTCTTATGTAAAGAAAGAACAGCTGAGCACTGTGTGGCAATCAAAGGAAATTTGCCTTCATAGACACATACCTACTTCTTTGTTCTCTGATCTCTTAGAGACCAAGGTATGGCCTGCCTGTGTGGCGGTATTAGGCAGACAAATGCATAGGAGATTGAGAGCGGAAGCCACAAGGCGAACTGGAGGATTCTTATCTCTGAAAAGCTGCACAGAGGCAGGGCTTCTCCTCACCCTGTCATAACACAGCCTCCTGGGATCGTCTTATTCACAGACCATGCTCTAAGGCCTCACCTTCCTAGACAGCGGGCTTAGACTGCACTACTCCTTTGTAGTGTTCTATTTTGTGATAATACTTTTAAGGCTAGGATTGACCTTGAACATTGGCTTGATCTGTTATCCCAGTCTGTCCTCAAAAGTCAGATTCCTTTTTGGCCCACCTCTGCCTGTCTAGAGGCAGGAGGCAGCCTCTGAACTAATGACTAGAAATCAGCAAAACATGCTCTCAGTTCAGAGTATCAGACTTGGTAATAACAGAAAAACCTCATACCTGAGAAGATGCTGGAGAATGGAAACTGACTGTGGCTCTTGTAAACAAGCAACATTGACGTCATTGAGGTAACCACATCCAAAAGTCTCTTCCAAACTGTCACCAAAAGTTTAAACAAATGTGAAAGGATCAGGTTTTGAGGGGCCATAGCTACATGTGATGAATATTAGCTCTGGGTATACAGTCTTGATCTCCTTAATACAGTCCTGGACTTTGACACTAACATTGATTTAAATCTTCATTTTCCTCAAATTATTTTCAGTGTCTCTTAAAATGTAGGTGACAGGATATTCTCTGGCAGAATTACCCTGAGGTCGAAGTAAGACAATGCACAAAAGTGTTTCTTATAATAGGTGATTGATAAGTGCTTAGCAATAAGAGGTCTGCTGTGTTTTACCCAGTTTTGAATAAGAAACTTGGAAAAGTCCAGAAAACAGGGCTAACCACTGGTCTTTTTTTTTTTTTTTTGGTGGTTTTTCGAGACAGGGTTTCTCTGTAGCTTTGGAGCCTGTCCTGGACTAGCTCTGTAGACCAGGCTGGCCTCGAACTCAGAGATCCACCTGCCTCTGCCTCCCGAGTGCTGGGATTAAAGGTGTGCGCCACCACCGCCCGGCACAACTGGTCTTAGAACCACACCAGGCAGGTTCCAGCTTCCCTGCAGCCTCTTCTCACCTACAGAGGCGGGCATGGGTATATTGTAGGAAGACTCCAGTGTCCCCACGACTCTGGAAAACACGGTCCCAACTGAACTGATAGTCAGATAGGAGTAAGCCTCTGAAATCCTAAAATGAGAGTACATCATTACCCTGGGTTTTGCTACACACCAGACAAAGAGATCTCAGAGGAAGGAGTCATAACCCACCTGGATGATGAGAGCTGCGAGCCCTACCCTCTCTGCAGTCTCTTGTGGGTTCTCCATTTTTTTTGTTGCTGAAACAGATAAAGGCAGTTATCTTCAACTTACACCATATTGTTCAAGAATAATGGATCAGCATGCAAAAAAAAAATCTGAAAGTGTACAATCAAAAAATAAGACAATGGGTGCTTTATCTTCCTCCTTTAGGCTAATAGTTAGTGCTCCTGCCTACATCAAAGTAAAGAAGCATGAACTTATTATTTTTTTTATAAATATCCCTTGTAAGGTATTAAAGCCCATACTTATTTTTCCAAGGGTGAAGATTAAATAGTTATATGAACTTTAATAACTTGGATCCAATTTACAATGCAAGGACTTGGGCTGGAAGATAGCTTAGTTGGTAAAGTGCTTGCCTAATGTGGTGTTCTGAATGAGAACCCCCATAGGCTCATATTGGAATGTTTGGTTCCCATTTGGTGGAACTGCTTGGAAAGTTAGGAGGTGTGGCCTTGTTGGAGGTGTGCCCCTGAGGGGTGAACTTTGAGGTTTCAAAAGCCCATGTCACTTGCAGTTAGCTCTCTGTCTCCTGCTTGTGGATCAAGATGTAAGCTCTCAGTTACTGTTCCAGCATCATGTCTGTCAGCCTGCTGCCATGCTCCCTGCCATGATGGTCACAGACTCTAAACCTCTGCAACCATCAGCTCCAAATTAAATGCTTTCTTTTATATGTTGCTTTGGTTATGGTCTCATCACAGCAATAGAAAAGCATGACCCCCTGAAAACTTGAGGACCTGAGTATGAGAACCAGAACCTATGTTTAAAAAAACCAAGAGAGTAGTGGATTGTGTGTGCAATCCCAGTACTAGGGAGGCTCAATGACCAGCCAGCCTAGCCAGTAAGAGATCCTGCTTGTGTGTTTTTTATAAAAAGCTGGCAATATCTGAGAACTCCTCTTGCCTCAACATGAATGTATGCATGTGTGCACTTGTACACATACAGACACATAAAAATGCAAGCCCTTGACAGGATGACTTTGACAACAGACTGACAACATTCAAGCTGTCCATGAAAAGACTACAGTTATATTAATGAACAACTGAACTCTGTGTCAAATTTATGAAAGCTACTTTTGATCAGGTTCATGAAAGTCCAAGAAAGCATAAAAGTAGCAATGAGGATTTACTCTTAATGGAAGCCATGTTCTGTAGCATCCTTGACTGAACCTCATTTAAGACATCTTCCAGAAAAGTGACATCCCCTCTTCGAGTCTTCATTCCCTTTACTATCCCAAAAGGTACATGCTGGCACCTGAAATGGACAGGCATTTATTAACCAAAAGCTAAAAAGGTGCTAATAATGTAAGTATATCTTAGCACTCTTTCAGAAAACAAACTTTTAACCTTGTAGCAGAGTTTTTAAGAATTATCAAATAAATAGGGGTGTGGCCAGGAATGGTATATGTGGTAGCAATTCAAGCATTGGAAAATGGAAGCGGGAAGACTAGGAGTTCAAGGTCTTTCTCAGGTACATACACAGCTAAAGGCTAGCTTCTGCAGGGGACCCCATTTCAAACAAAAATTTTCGTGACTTTTTTATAGCTGAAAAACTATTGTGTCCAGGTACATCTTCATTATTTTATGGACAACCAGACTGGTTTCATTTCCTAGGTATTGTGAAAGAGCATCAATAAACATGGAAATGCAAGTCTCTGTAGCAGGATAGTGAGCCCTTTCGGTATTTATCCAGACATGGTGTAGCTGAGTCATACGGCAGCTCCATATTGATTTCCACAGTGGTTGTACCAGTTTAAAGTTCCACCAGCACAGTAGTAGACAACTTCCCCTTTCCCCACATCTTTACTGGGATTTGTGGTCATTTGTTTTCTTGATAACAGCACTCTAATTGTAGTGAGATGGAGTCTCAAAGTAGTTTTAATTTGCATTTCCCTGGTGGTTTATAATGTTGAATACTTAAAAAAAATATTTATTGGCATACACACACACTTTTATGTTGTTTTTTTGAAACAGGGTCTCACTGTATAGCTCTGGCTGTTCTGGAACTCACTATGTGGGTCAGGCTGCTCTTAAACTCACAGATCCTCCTGACTGCTTCCTGACTACAGTGACACCATTTATTATTTTTTTAGAGACCTCTTTGTTCAGCTTCATAGTAAATTTTTTGGTTTGGTTATTTGTTTTCCTAATTAGTTTTTTAAAGTCTTATGCATTCTAGATATTAATCCTCTATCATGTGTAGCTGTACACTTCCTTTACTTGACTGTTTCCTTTCTTGTACACATGCTTAACTTATGAGGTTCCATTTGTTAAATGTTACCCGTATTTCCTAGGCGACTGAAGTGTCATTTGAAAGCCCTTATATTTGCTCATATCTTAAATTGTTTTCCATATTTTTCTTCAAGCAGTTTTAGATCTTATGTAAAGGTCTATGATCCCATTTGGAGTTGAAATTTTGTGCAGTGTGTGAGAGATAACTATCTACTTTCATTATTCTACATGCAACATCTCATAAATTATATTAAGTGAGGTAACCAAGGTTCAGAAAAACAAACATTGCTATGTTCTCTCCTAACTTGTAATTTTTACATGTGGGAATCAATTGTTCATAGATGCCAGGAAAGCAGGAACGCACTCCTGAGAGGCCTGGGAAGGGGTGGGGGCAACGGGTAGTAAAACACATCTGATACAGACATGAAAAGAGGAACAGCAGGGGTGGAAAGATTAAAATAGGGATGGAGATCAAAGAAGTTGGGGAGAGCTGAGGGAAGAGGGACAACCGAAACTAAGAATGTATGAGAAAGCTACAAGTAAACCGATTACTTTGTAAGCTAATTAAACAAAATAACCTTTAAAAGTTTGAATGGCAATACTCTGGAATGCATAAACTGCTTCCAGAAGCCATAAGTTTATTTAAAACAAAAAACCTCGGTGCCAGGGTGGATACCACTTTATGACTTGTTACTCAGGAAAGCTCCTTGAGTCCCTAAAACAATACAAGCTATTTGATTGTCCACCAACAGTATAAGATATAATATGCTTCAGTTACAGCACATTGAGAAATCAAACTGGGACTGGGCTGGAAGTTTCTTCCCTGCTGGCTAACTTTCATAATACCGGAAGATGCTCTAGGCTGGGGGGAGAGGTATAATCAATACTCTTACTCAGCTGTGGACCTGCATGCTATATTCCTGGCCTGCCAGACAAGATGTGCCCATTGGGGTAACGCTGGCAAGACTGTTATAGGGGTAACAAACTGTTTTCTGGTTGGATTTGAGTCCACTCCACAGAAGGGAATTCATACCTGGTGATGTATACATAGCTAAAGCTCACAGCTTGGATGGTTTTAAGCCTTAATGAAGGTGGTACTAGTGTTTTAATAAATGGACATATTATATTCATGAAAGTACCTTTCTAAGTGTTGTCAGCTCTGGTCATAGAAACTTCTTTATTCAGTGGGCAACAGTTACTGCAAAGTCTAACTACAGAGTGATTGTTGAATGCTGAGCCCTAAATGTGACACCTAAATCACCCCACCCCCTCCAAGGTTCAGGGAACACTGTAGAAGGAGGGGGGAAAGAATATAAGAGTTGGAGGAAGTAGGAGAGTGCTGTGGAATGACATCTACATATGCCAGGGACAATACATTAATGAACTATGAACCTGCCCAAGACCAGCCCCATAGAACATTCCCTAATGGAGTGGGGAGGAGTTGAGAGGGGCTCATGAGGTCCTACCCCTCCCTGAGGACATATTGGAAGTTAATAGTTGCTGGTGAAGGGAGAGACATTTTTGTCTGTACTGTTGCCCCAAGAAAGTCGTCCATGCTCCTATCAATAACACCTCACCCACATTCTTTAATCAACTCTAATAAATCGCTGGCCCATAAATAAAAAAATCAATCAATCAATCAATCAATCAATCAAAAAATAAACAGAAAGGGGGACTCATTAGGAAGGGGATCAATGGGAGTGGAAGAAGAGGGGAACAGTGTGAATATGATAAGAATTCACATATACATATATTAAGGTATCATTATGTATAACCAAACTATGGAGAATAAAAAAAAAATAAGATGTCATTTTTTGAAGTCCACTTAAGTTTCACTTTACTAACATAATCACTAGCTTGTGATTAAATTACTAGTTGTCTATATGAGGAAGAGGAAATGGATATTAATAATTGAAAACCAAAACACTGATAGCAGACATCTAATAAAAACATTTATTAGGACATAAATTAATACAAAATCAATCTGTCTTTTCCTACCAACATCCTGAAAAGAGAACTGAACATAAATTACTGTAGTTATGTTCTGACGCTGAGCTGAAATAAGTGACCTTGATCAGGCAACAAAGAACAACATGGATCCTACCTTTCTGCCCATTCATATCCCATGATCTTCAGTATTTGGAACACTTGCTGAAAATGCCTTTTTTGCCCTTTGTCTGCCTTGGAGAAATTTTTTAGAAATTAAACAAAACAAAACACAAACAAATTAATAAATAAAAATAAGCTGGTCCTAAAACAAATTAACATTAGAGTTTTGTTAGACTAAAGTCACCGTCAATGTTTCAAATAAACACACTAGCGGCTGGAGAATGGCTCAGTGATTAAGGGTATTTACTGGCTGCTCTTTCCAGAGGACCTACGTTTGGTTCTCACACCCACACTGGGTGGTTGTTCACAACTCCAGCTCTAGGGGATGTGATGCTCTCTTCTAACTTGTGGGGACCTGCACACGCATGCACCATCCATACACATATTCGTTCATTTTCTTTTTCTTATACACATAAATAAGACAAATCTTAAATGCACGACAAGAGTATTTAGGTTGATGGGAAAATAAGAGCTACAGCTCCTTAAGACAGCAGAAAACATGAAAAAAAAATCAGAATGTTCTATTTCATTTCCTTCTCTCGGATGTTATAATCTCTATTTCCAGAAGGCCAAAGCTGAGCTGAACGAGATGGTGGCACCTTCTTGGTTATACAAAGGAAGGCAGGCAGAGAAGAGACTGGAGTACTCGTCAGCAATAAAAGGATCAGACTGTGATATAATGGCTTAGATAGGTCTCAAGGGAAATCACTAAGCTGGGAGAAAGACAAACCTGAGAAAGTTACATACTGTATGATGCCATTTTCACACCACTCTCAAAGTGACAACTCTAATGAAGATCAAGGCAAGGGTTGGAGGGACTGTGATGAAGTGGTGGATAATCAGGGAGTCTGCTCCGTGATGAAACAGACTCATGTTCCGAATGTGGTGGTGGTGGTGGTGGCTACACAGATCTATACATGGGATACTGTTCCCTAAAACCCACCTACACAGGAATGCATGGAAAAACTGATGAGATTTGAATGTTTCTACAAATGTCAATCTGATTTTGACAAAGTAACTTCATGTGTCTGTAGAAGAGAGTGGAGTAAAGGGTACTCAGAGCCACTGCTAGTCTGAAATTTCTTGTCTTAAGGTATTACAAGATTTTAAAAGTTCTCTCTCTCTCTCCCCCTCTCTCTCTCTCCCCACCTCTCTCTCTGAGACAGGGTTTCTCTGTGTAGCTCTGGCTGTTCTGGAACTCACTCTGTAGACCAGGCTAGCCTCAAACTCACAGAGATCTACCTGCCTCTGTCCTGTGAGTGCTGAGATTAAAGGTGTGTGCCACTACCGCCCAAAAAGTTCTTTTTAAAATATAATTCTAACATTTTATTTTATTTATAGCAATAAAGCTTACATATTAAACTACAATAGAATGAGTTGATAGAGTTTTAAATTTTTATTTAAAAATTTAGAAAGATTTATTTTATGTGTATGAGTGTTTTGCATGCATATATGTCTGTACAGACGTGGGCAGTGCCTGATGCTTCTCCATTCCCTTGATGATATTTTAAACAGGTTATAAACTCCTCCCCTCAAAACAAATGAAAAAATAATTTTTAAAAATGCACCAACGGGACAAATGCAACTGCCTTACAGTAACTCATATATAGTAATTTCATATAACCACCTTCTTCTTGACTTTGGTAATTGTTTTTTCACTATGAAGCAAGTAAACTTTTGATTTTTGGGTCTTATACAAAATAAAATTAAAAAGAAGTCACTACCTTAATCAACTTCATATTTATTTTTCATAGTTTGACAAAATTGTTTTTGCCAAAGTTTTCCACAGTTTCCTTTTTTCTTTTTGCTGATGTGTGTGGGCACGTGCATACACAGGCATTCAGGCCGTGATGCACATGTGGAGGTTGGAGGACAATTATGTAGAGTTGATTCTCTCCTTCCATCACTACCTGGGTTTTAGGAATCAAACTGACATCATCAGTCTTACAAGGCAAGTGCCTTATCCACTGAGCCATCTCTCTGGCCCTGGTTTCCTATTTCTGTCTCTCTCTAGTTTCCATGAGGTAGGATTCATAATCTTTTGTTTTTTATTGTGATTACTTACCACATAAATCATTGTATCAAAATTATACTTGTCCATTCGATCTATAGCAGCTGCAAGATCCCTGGAAAAAAAAATGGGTTATAATTGCTTTGACTTACTTGATAACACGGAGACAATTCTATTTAAAAACGGTTTTACTCTGTAGCCTGGAGTATGTGAATTATCACTGCAGAGTCCCAGTACACTTTTTAAGAAATAATAACAAAATTAGGTTTGTAAAAAAAACAAACTACAATGCCCTGGAAAGTATAATTAAAAAACAACTAAAAATAAACAAAAGCAAGTAATCATTAAAAATTATCTTTTCTTTTTTTAAAAATAATTTATTTATTCTTATTTTATGTACATTGGTGTTTTGCTTCCATGTAAATCTGTGTGAGGGTGTCAGATCTTAGAGTTACAGATAGTTGTTAGCTGCCATGTGCATGCTGGGAATTGAACCTGCGTCCTCCGGAAGAGTAGTAGTCAGTGCTCCTAACTGCTGAGCCTTCTCTCCAACCCCTACTTAAAAAGTACCTTACAGGTGTTTTATAATTAACTAAGCCTTTACTGAAAAGAACCATCTAGCTGTTACTTTTCTACGATATATTTTCTCTAAGAACACAATTATAATATAGATGACAAAAGAGCCAAAGAAGTACCTTCTACCACAGTCTGTGTTAGCAAACTTTTAAAATCTTGGATCGCTCAAAAGCAATAACTTCTACTGAATTTAAAAGAGCTCTTAAGTCCTTGTATGGCTCAGTGGTTAAGAGCACACATACTGTTCTTGTAGAGGACCCAAGTGCAGTTCCCAGCACATGAAAGGCAGCTCACAACTGCCTATAACTACAGCTCCAGAGGATCCAACAGACTCTTCTAGACCCCAGGGCACTTGGACTCACATGTATACACACTCACAGATACACCCATATACACACATTAAAAAGTAACATCAAAGGTTAGTAACATATTGAAGTTGAAAATACTGAGAAGGCAAACTTTTTTTTTTTCTTTTTCCTGTTTTTTTTTGAGACAGGGTTTCTCTGTGTAGTTTTGGTGCTTGTCCTGGATCTCGCTCTGTAGACCAGGCTGGCCTCAAACTCACAGAGATTTGCCTGGCTCTGCCTCCCAAGTGCTGGGATTAAAGGCGTGTGCCACCACTGCCTAGCAAACATTTTTTTTTACATCCTCTGAAGTGTTGTAAATGATCAAAATATGATTTGGATCCATCTCATGATCCAGGCACTGCATGGAATATGTATTCATACCTTAGTAAAAAAAATTATTTATCCATTTATCCATTTATTTGTTTGTTTATTTATTTACTTTTAGGTCAAGGCCTCACTAAGTAGCACTGGTTGAACTATAACTCTGTGTGTAGGCCAGGCGGTTCTTGAACTCAAGGAGAACTCCTGCATTTGCCTCCAGAGTGCTGGAATTAAAGGCATTCAACACCACACCTTCCACACATGTACTTCTGTTCTAAATGGAACTGTTTGCACACTGATGCAGGGCTTAGTTTCTTTAATTTGCCTAGCAATAATTAGTTGCCACAATGAAATTTTCTAATATATACATGTGTGCTTAGTAAGTGCAACTCTCATATATGAACAATGAGTGCTCACTTCCACAGGGTGAGGCATGGAGAAGCCTACGTCCTAATTTTTCACAATATAATGAAGTTTGGCATTTACATGCGTGTAAAATGGTTAGGTCACCATTGAACCATAACTTGGTCATTTTTTAGAATATACTTCCTAACAATCTGTACTTACAAAAACACTTAATATATGATTATGAAGGACTACAAATGGAATGATGTGTTCTGCTGTGAACAGCTTATGATAGTCAATAGATTTTAATATAGAATCCCACTCTTCTGATATTAAGTCTTTCTGGAAATTACAACTGGCAATAAATAGAAACCCAGCAAATATTCTTAAAATATGCAAACAGATTTATAATTTGCAACTAGGATTTTTTTAAGACAGTTTGAAGGATAAGATGACTATCCTCCATTAATCTTGGGACAAAGAGTACGAAGTCTCACGTTGCCATGCTCACCTTCGCAGATTACAAACCTGGTCGCATAGAGAGAGGTTCCATCACTTCGCATCACAGTGCAGACAGAAGAGAGGTCACCAGTCCCAGAGAGATCTACCACAACATTCCCTGTTCTAGAAATGCAAAAGGGAAACCCTAAATCAACATCAGGATTCTACTTTGAAGGTAGAACATCCATAGCATTTTTGGTAAAGCAGAAGTTATTTTTATTGCTCATGGAATATTTGGTGTCAGTTCAAGCTATAATCAACAATTGTCAAAACCAGTAAGTTAGAGGATATGGTGAAAACTAAAACTACAGTGATCGTTCCTCCTTTGTGTTAGAATGCCTTTTATTTTATTTCAACAAATAAACAAAAATGAGGCCGGGCGGTGGTGGTGCACACCTTTAATCCCAGCACTTGGGAGGCAGAGGCAGGTGGATCTCTGTGAGTTCGAGGCCAGCCTGGTCTACAGAGCAGGCACCAAAACAACACAGAGAAACCCGTCTCGAAAAATCAAAAAAAAAAAAAAAAAAAAAAAAAACCAACAACAATAACAAAAATGAGGATGGTAAGTATTGGCAAGGATGTGGAGAAAAGGGATCCTTATGTACCACTGGTGGGAATGTAAGTTAGTACAGCCATTACCGAGAGTAATAAAGAGGTTCTTGAAAAACATTGAAATACAGAATTATTCTTTAATCCAGCAATTCTATTTCTGGATATGTATCCAAAGGAATTAAAATTACAGTGTTGAAAAGATACTGCACTGCCATGTCCATTGTAGCATTATTTACAATAGTCAAGATATGAAATCAGCCTCAGTGTCCATCGGCCAATAGATTTTAAAGATGTAATAACAAGAAATAGTACTAGTCAGGTCTTAAAAATGAAATGTATTTGTGAAACACAAATGAATCTGGAGGACATTCTGCTCAGAAAAATAGGTCAGGCACAAAAGAAAACAAAAATTATATGACATCAGAAATGGAATTTAGAAAGAGAATAGTTAAGTTACCAGAGGTAGGAAGGGGAGATGTTAGTTAAAGGGTACAAAGTTGCAGTTGGAAAGAAAGAGTAAGTTCTAGAAAGAGTAAGTTCTACTCTACCAGATGCCATCAATTAATTACAATTTAACATTCACATCACAGCTGAGTATGTGAGGTGATATGCACATAGTTCATTCTCACCACAGCTAAGTGTACTAATGTGCTTGACTTAGACATTCCATAATGAGCATATGTATCAAAACATCAAGATAAAATAACATGAAAATGCAAAATTTACTGTTTGTCAAGTTTCTCAAAAAGGAAAGATTTCTACTATATACAAGGCAACGATGTCAATAGGATGTACTACCATTATCTCTGGCTTTATACCTACAACAATGTCAATAGGATGTACTACCATTATCTCTGGCTTTATACCTATTTTCATAAGTTGACTTAAATATTTCTTGAAACTGGTAGCTTTTTTTTTTTCTCAAAAGATGCAGTTAAGCCACAAAAGTATGTTCTATTTCCTGTTTTTCAAATTATTAATTTATGTAACCAGAGGCAGGCCACATTGTTTTTATATTGTTATAAGTTACCTATTATAACAGGTGCCATCCTTTCTCCTATGAATATGAGACTTTGGCTATGATAGTGATATATAGCATATGAGAAAGGATCTCATTACTTGATGTATAGTTCAGACCAGCCTTGAACTCACCAACCTCCTGCCTCAGCCTCTTGCATGTAGAAATTACAGGTAAGCTTTCCCACCCACAGTTTGAGAAAGTACTTTTTTTGGATAAACGGTTTCACCATGTGGCCCTATCATAGAACTCACAGAGATCCTCCTGCCACTGCCTCCCAAGTGCTGAGATTAAAGGTCTGTACCACCATACCTGGCAAGAGAAAGTACAAATGGCAAAACTGTTCCATACCTCATCCTTGTCCTCACTCAGAGTTTCAGGCCAGCTTGGTCTATAGTTAGTTCTACGCCAGCCATGACTACATAATGAGTCACAATCTTCAAGAAAAACAAAGACAGACAGACAGACAGAAAGAATAGTAATTTGATCATACATTGTTTTCTGTAGAAGTCCTTTGCTGTCCAGCAACTTTAAGATATCTCGAGATTTTTCACGATAAAATGATTCTCCTGAATATTCATCAAAGTATATTCCAAGGCGCTAAGAGGATTCAGAAATATGGGGAAAATGTTGTTTAATTTTTTACACTAAGACAAAACTAAAGATGTCTTATCATCTACCACAAGGATGGGAAAAATAAAGCTTAAACTTTCTAATGACTCATACCACCACTGGCCAAGTCCTCACAATGTATCTGCTGTATCCTATAGCAGTCACAGGGATTTACGGCTTTAGAATTTAGAAAGCACTGAACATTTACAGTTTCTCATCACACTTCAGGTATCCATGCAGCCAAGGGCAACTGTGGATGCTTGTGAGACCAGAAGTCTGCACTACACTGTACAGCCCTGGAAAAGGCATCCCTCATGCTCCAGTCTAGCCCTCTCAGCTCTCCTTTCACACCGCTCTTCACCTTGCTCACTCACTCCCACCACTACAGAGCCATCTTTTCCACCACCTAGTACTAGCTCACAATTACGTTTCTTGACAGAATAAGGACCAGAGCATCTGGGTTATTTTGTATTTTAGCTCTCTCTTCTCCAAGAACACCATTTGGCTGGATTTTCAACTAAACTAGAAATCTACTCTTAAATAAGAGCTTAAGCAGCAGGTGGTAACCAGCAGCAGTACCAGCAAAGGGAACACAGAGATTCTAGGGTACCTTGTAAATCTGAATGTATTCTTCAATGCTCAAGTCCCGAAATCGTTGCCACAGTGAAAGGGCCTGCATGTCACCCAGTTCTAGTCGATGGAAGAATTCATGTGCCAATTTTGCTATATTTTTATCATCTGTAGCTTCTTTATTAACTTGTACATAAACCTAAAAGCACATTAAATATATGATTATACACTCTCATCCCCATACACAATTCCGAGAGTCCACATGGAAAGTTAACTGAGTGGCCACACAGCAGAGTGATTTCTTTTTCTTCTTTCACTAAGCAGATAGTTTGGTGTCTTTGGTAAAAATGGCAATTTAACATTCTTGAAACTTCATTGAGAAAGGCTAATCAAAGTAGCATGGCTTAATCCAGCAAAAAAAGATAAATGGAAGATTTAACGGCTACTTAAAAATAATTTTTTGTTTGTTCTTTGACAGTTTCACATGTCCTAATGCATTCCAATTGTGCCTCCCCTCCACTCACCATTATCAACCTCCATTCCTCTCTATTTATCCCTTTCCCAGATCCATGACTTCTATTTGGTGTTGTGACCCATTTAGTTTAAACAGGGTCATCTATGTGACCACTGGATTGGAATGATCAAACTCTGGTGGTCAGCAGCAGGTACAGAACTGAGGGTAATGACTCCCTGACCCCTGAACCTCTCATCAGCAAGTAGCTGAGCATCAAGGGGTAGGGATTTTATAGCCTTCCTTCGCCTACACCTGACTAGTCCCTAGTCCATTCTTTTCAGATGTAGTGCAGGAGCTAATGAAAAAGTATACACTAAACATTTACAAGTCTTAGTGAGTCATAGTAATATGACTATGAGGAAGTAAGATGAAATATATAAACTGACAGAACACAGAGAAATTTCTCAGTGTCTTTCTTAGCCAGTAGCCTATGTGAGTTTTATGGTTGGTTCGTTGGTTTGTTTTGAGACTATGTAGCACAGGCTGACCTCCTGAGTGCTAGGACTGCAAATGTGTACTGCCTGAGCAGATCCTATGCCTTACTTCTAAGATGATTCTATATATCTGGGGGAAATACTGGCTAAAAATCAAGTAAAACAGGAATTAAAAAACAAAAACAAAAACAAAAAAACACTTGGACATGGAACTGAAATCAACCAGGGCTTGGACCCTCGTTAATTAAAAGTATATCCTTTAAAAAGTTTTTGTACAGTATTCTGAAAAAAATGTTAAAGCATTTTTTTAATGTTGTCTTACCAACTTACATCAAAGAGATGCTGTAAAGGATTGGAATGGAGTTTTTCTTCATAGCCAAACAGCTGGAAACCAGTCCCCAGCAGACCTATCAAGATAATGAGTAAACGAAAAATTATACAATAAAATAATAGAACAGTTATGGTGAGAAACAGTTACAATTCTATAAAAGATGAACTTCTCAATTATAAACTCTGAAAATTACTGGTATATATAAGGCATATCTTATAAAATGACTCTCTCCAGCTCCAGTGGTAATTTTTCTGTGAGACTCAGCAGAGAATAGAATGCTATTTAACACAAGAGTATTCAATGTTCAAGATCCTAGACAGCACTGAGAAAGATGATTAAAGTTCTGTTTATTTTAAAAGAAAAACAAATGTAATTATGATTCAGGGTATTGGGAGCAGAATATGGAGATGCCCGGTGTATACTATTGAGAGCTGCTGGTAGCAAAAGGCCATGGGAGTATACAGCAGGTAACAACTAGTGTTCAGAAGGTCAACCTATCAGAACTAAGGGTTCTGTTGGAGGAAACCATCATGCAAGGCGTTTTGGAATTACTGCCTTTTGAATGAATTGGCTGTTTCTTAATGTAAACTTTTTCTGCAATACCAGCTATGATATCTCCCCATTACCATGCATCTTCATGTAATGTATATATTTAATCTCATGATTACATCTCAGTCTTATGGGCACATATATCTGTAGGTGGTCAGGAAGATGACTTTTCATTTAGCTGTATCATTTTGATTATAGAAATTGTATAGAAATTGTACTAAGACATGCTTCATAGCCAGATCCATTGTGCCACTAGACTGTGGACACTCAAAGCCTGCTTTTGTTCCTTTTGCTCAGACTAACACAGAAAATAATAATCTCTCCTCAGTCTAACACAAACTGCAGTGCATTTAGTTCAATTATACCTCAGAGCAGGTTCAAACTAGATTAAAGGCCTTTATATATAGATCATAAGTTTAAAACTTTACAGTTATGCACAAGGTCAGAGCCGCAGGTGTCTACCAAGGTTACTAACACAAAACACCCTAAGAAAAAACTGCCAATTCTTCACTTGCCAAGACTGCTGACAAAAAACTATGTCTCAGAGTCTGTGGCACTGAGCACTGCGCCCCTTCCCTCTGGTCCTGAGACCTTGGAACCTTGTTACCATGGTAATGGCTCTGCTCCTTATTGCAAGGAGTCTCCGGTTAGAAATACGGAGGAATCAGGCAAGAGAAGAGCTAAGAATGAAGGCTGAAAAGAAGCTGTAGATTAGAGAACTAAGGCAGAACAAAGACAGAACAGCAGAGAGATCAGAGGCAGAGAATTAGCTTACATAGAATAATAAAGAGAATGGACTGAAAGAGCTCGGTGTGCATAGATTCAATTGATATCCCTAAGATTAGAATCCCAGCCATTTGTTCGCGTCTTTTCTGGACTCTGGGAGAAATCACCTCGAGATTTCGGTGGTATACTAAAAGGAAGATGAGAGAAGTCAAAATGATTCCATTCAGTCTGATACATGTTGAAAGACTAATTCTGTGCACAGAAGCCAAGTGCCAACTTTCAAATGGCATAGCTGGAAGACAATTTTAATTCTTCTACAATGATGGCTATAATGGAATGCTGACAGATCATTAATTACAGTATTCCTATGCTGTGGAATACTAGTTTAAGATATTACATTCCTTTATGCTGTGGAATATTTAATGATGCGATGCAAAGATGTGTTGCGTTCTTTTATGTTGCATTTGTTTAACTCTGTAAAGCTGTGTTACTTTGCCTGCCTCAAACACCTGATGGTGTAATACAGAACCAAACAGCCAATAACTAGGCAGGAAAGGAATAGGTGAGGCTGGCATGCAGAGACAACAAATAGGAGAAAACTAGGGGAAAAAAAGAGCAAGGAGTGAGAAAAGGAGAGGAGGACGCCAGGGGCAAACCACCCAGCCACCCAGACAGCCATGGGGTAAGAAAGAAAGAAAGTTATACAGGATGAAGAAAGCTAAAAAACTAGAGGCAAAATGTAGTTAAAGAGAAACAGGACAATTTAAGATAAGTTAGAAAAGCTGGCTAGAAACAAGACAAGCTAAGGCCAGGCATTCTTAAGTAAGAATAAGTTTCCGTGTATTTTTTTGGGGAGCTAGGTGATGGGACCCCAAAATGTAAACAAAACAAAACAAAACAAAAAACCAACTACATTCCTAATAGAAAAATACTATTGTAAAATCCTTCAGCCAAAATTTGAGGATGACTCAAATCATATCCTTGCTGAAGTCTGTGAAATGTCTAAACCAGTCAAAGGAATAAAAGTGGATGAAGTCTTGATTGTTGTACCCAGAACTTAAACTCTGACTTACCCGCTGTTGTGAACTGAACAGACTATTAACAGGTCTAACTTCTACTTCTAAGGTCTGAAAACAGTTTTAGTAACGGAAGTAATACTACTCATAAGAAAAGGTCATGATAAATTTCTTATGCAAAGGTTTCTTTAAATGAAGTGGTCTTTCTTTTGGAAACTATGATTGTATGTTACTGGATGTGGGACATAAACGTGCTAGTGAATTTCAGAACTGGTGATGCACACTATATGCTTTCAGAGAAGCCTTACACTATCACCTAGCTTTGCTATTAGTACTGTAAGCAGTCATTTATCACTGAGTGCCTCTTACATGCCACACACTGTGGATACAAAAATAATTACGGCACAGTCTATACCTTCAAGGAATTAGCATCTTGTGGGAAAAAGAGCACACAAAAAGACTGCTACAACAAAAATCCTGATGGGGAGAGCTGTCTTCTAGGAATCTGCTGATATGTGTATCTCTCTGTCAGAGAATGTAGCAGTATAGCCAGATCTTAAAAACATTACAGGATTGTATTCAATGTGCAACCAGACCCTCACAGTCATCACCTACTTCACCTGTCTTACCTTCCTCATGCCTAGGTTACTGGGTTATATGAACCACAATGTTTCTAAATGACCTGAGACATGATTTATGGCATGCAAACCCTTTTCCTCCGCCCTCCACCTCTTCCACTGGAGAGTTCAAGAGAAAGCCAAAGTATCATGCTTTGTTTTACCTCTAGGCTACTCAGTCATATAATAACAGATCCCATTTCTCATAGGATGGTTTGGGGGGCAGGGAGTGTTGGACCTACTAGATTTAAAAACGGCAGGCTTTGGCCAAGATGGAAATACACAGCTAAACTTATTTGTTCTCTGTGTATTCATTTATACATTTAACCAATAAAGGTAAGCTACTCTTCCTTACTAAAAGCTTAACATATATGTGTTAAATGTACTAGTCTATTAGATATTGCTCTGAATATGTCAATTTAATTTTATGATGAGAATTATATAGACTATGTAACTCTACAGGCAGATACATACAGCTCAGTGGTAGCTCATGTACTAGGTATACAGGAGACCCCAGGTTCAATTCCTAGCACCACAGATACATTACACTATTTTATCCAACAGGAATCTTGTCTACATTCCATACAGATGATCAAATGATATAGTACTTAAAACAATTAAGCCATATAATAAAATGAAAAGCATGTCAAAATACTCACCAAACTGCATGCCCCAATCTCCAATGTAATTTATTCTTGTTACTTGATGTCCTAAAGCTTCTTTTAGATTTGCTATAAAATTTCCTAGTTGTAAAAAAATATAATCTTATTTTTTAAATCCATATTGGCTTTAAAACTCTGTACTTCTCTATTATTAAGTTTATTATTATAAGTAAATTATTATTATATAGAAAACCCTTCTAACAAAACGTACCAACTCAATCTTTTCTATAAAAGCATTCGTGATGTGTTTACTTGTGTGAGGATATGGAGTAAGGAATTACTTAGTGAGGCATTATTCCAAAGATTTCCATAATTTTCCCAAAAAGAGAATTTTCATCAGCATCATTACTGGCAGTTAGAAACACATGTCAGAATAATTACTACTCTTAGTTAATTCCAAGGAATATAGCATTCAGGGTGCTAGAGAAATGGCCCAGTGGTTAAGATTACTCGCTGCTCTTCCAGAGGGCCCAAGTTTGGTTATAGAGCACGGAAGGAATGGTAGAAGACGTAGATCTTCCTTTGGTAACCAAACTCTGTGGAATGTTTTGAGAGCTGTTTATGTCAGCTTAATTAAAAACGTCTTTAGTTCTCCCAATAACTTTGAGAACCATTCTATATTCTATAATAAATCATTTCCTGATTTAAATATAGTGGCTTGCTGGCAAATAGTTGTAATCCTAGCACTTGGGAGTCTGAGGCACGAAGATTGTTAGAAGTTCTAGCTTAGTGTGGGCTATATAGTAGTTCTAGGTCAAGTTGGGCTACAAATAAGACTCTGTAACACATCAACAAGATTAAAAAAAAAAAAGCCTAACTTGAATTATATCGTCTTCCTTCTTTGCAAGCATCTTTATTTCCACACCTTTCAAATCTATAGTCTCAGCAGAAACAATTACCTTCTTCAGCTGCTGCCAATATTGTGTACCTGTTTTCTTAGTATACAGTCAGCTCACAAATACAAAAATCTGAATATATATGTATGGTTCAGAATTGGACTATTTCAGATACCAGCCACAAATACTTTATCCATGTGATCTTGGGAAAGTTACTTCTTATGTCTGAATTTCTTCCTCATAAATCTTAGTTAACAGTACTTTCCAAACGGTGCTGTTGTGACATTGAATGGAAAAAATATATACACTAATTGGTAAACTGTCCTGTGCTGTTCAAACTCAAAGAGAAGCTGTCTCCACCCCAACTTCAGACCCAAGCATGTGGGCCTTTGATTGAGAATGGGCTGGTTCCCCTAACTCTGTAACATGGAGGGAAGAGTAGCAAAACGTGAGTCTAAACCCTGTGTCCATGCAAAGAGCTGGAAGATAAATCATCTCCACCCGAGGTTTATCCTGACATAAAGCGCTGAGAGTAGGAAGGAGAAGCTGGAGGTGGAAAACTCAGCTGACTGTCTCAAGGTCCCACACCGGTTCAGCTGAAGTCGGGAGTGGCTGAAGTGACATTACCCCTGACTGTTGCTGCTTGTTCTTATACCTGGAAGTCTCACCTGAGGAGACTCTCTTAGCTGGGAACTCTACTAACTGGCTGTCTTAAAAGGATTTCCCGGTTGGTTTCTGCTGAATGTTCTGAGCACCTGATTTGACCATATTTTGGTTTTATGCTTTCTTTCTCCATCTGCCCACTCACTTTGTCTCTTTCTCTCTCTGCCTTGCTGTTTATTCTTTTACTTGCTATATACTTAATAAACAAATACACTCATACAAAACCAAAACTATGGCTATTGAAGAATATTTTCTAGACTCTGGACTGCATAGACCAACGAGGTAGCATATATAAAATTTCAATAAATATTCTCCCCTCCTGATCAAAATATTTTCCTGATAAAGTGATTACTTTATCATGTACCACTTATCCATTTACTCTTAGGTTTTTGACTCAATTCAATGTGGATTGTGTTAAACAATATATTTCTTAGATACTTTTGGTAAAGTTTTGTCATTTCTTCCTATAAAACACTGCTCAAGGACTTTATAACAATGAAAGCTTTCTTTTTTTAACAATAATCTGCCACTTGTACTAATTTTTCCGATTTTTAAATATATCAAACTCCAATTCTACTACTGCACAATTCTAAGTTGAGTTTTGAAGTGCAGCTCTGCAAACTATTTTAAATAGAGGGCAGCACTTGGGATGGCTCAGTGGTTAAAGAGCGTCTGCTATGTTGGCTGCTCTTGACAGAACTAGAGTTCAATTCTCCACACTCATGTTGGGTGGCTCACAACCACCCAGAACTCTGGACTCTAGGCAGTTCCCACACCTACACAAATGCTCACGTGCTCACACACACAGACACACAGATGCACACTTCAAAAAATCGTATTATGCATTGAAGCTTTATAACTATGAAGTACTTTTAGTATTCGTAGAGTAAATAATTTCTATTAAAAATTTTAGTTTCCAGTCTTAAAAATTACAGATACATACTGAGAACAAAGTTATTTAAAACAAAAACATAGGAACAAAAAATATGAAAGATTTCTGCCAACTCCACAGAAATAATTTGTGACTATTCAGTTTTCTGTATGCGTAACAGTTAAAATCATAACATACATACTGATGAAAACTGATTTCAGAGTCTTTACCTTTTGAAATAAATTCTGGTTTTTAATGTAAACCAATTTTTCAATTTAGTGCAACATTTACTTAGCATTATGCTCATGTAATTTACATTTGTGGAGCTTCTTTCCTTTTCATTTAAACTCTGAACCATTACATTGCACTATCATATATGTTCCCTTAGACATGTTTAGTGCTTTCTATTAAAGGGAATACTTACCTATGATGGTGGAGCGCAAATGTCCAACATGAAATTTTTTTGCAACATTAGGTGAACTGCAAAAATTGCAAGAATATTTTCTTATTCCAGTAACAAAAATTTTGAACATGAACTAGATAATGCCTCTCTAGGGTAACATAATTAAGGAGCAGGGCTTTTGGTAATTCAGGAGAAAGGTAAGTTGGACACCAGAATTAACAGTAAGGATAAATTAGAATTTGGAAGGAATCACCTATCACTGACCAACAATCATTGATCCTGTGATCCACAAAGTAGTGTGACACTCAGAAATGGCATGCTTATGAAACAAAGTATTTTAAGATTAGGAAGATAAAGTGCTGAAGAGATGCTCAGCAGGTAACGGTGTCTGGGGACAGGACTGACAGTCTGACAAAATGTCCCCTGAAACCATCAATCTGACATTTCCTGGAACCATGTGCTACTAAGAAGGGAATCCTACGAAATGGAAATGGCAAACTCAATTCCTTTGGCAACCAAAGTAGCCACGATGGAATTATAACTGGATACCTTACTTTCGTAGCTAATGTGATTTCCTAAATCTTATGAGAAGGGACACATACAATTTATTTAAGAGAGTGCTGTGATTTAAATGAGAAATGTCCCCCATTGGCTCAAAATGCTGCATCCTTGGTCCCAAGCTGGTGGTGCTATTTGGAAATTTTGTAAGAGGTGGTCATAGTTGGCTACACATCCAGTTCAACACCAATGTGGAGATCCTGTCTAAAACAAGGAAAGGCAAAAACATACTAGAGATGTAAAATATCTATTTTTGTCTTTTTTATTCCTGTTTTAATGACTGATTCACTGTGATCCTAACAAGGTAACATAGTGTCACTGATTTTCAACTTCCCACGTGTAATTTAATGCAAACTCAATCAGGGAGTTATGATCCTCTCTGCCCTTTCAGCTGGATTAGTCAGCACAAAGGATGATTAGCCACTGACCTGAATTCAACCACAATCCTCTTCTGGGGAAGACCTGAGAAAAGTTCACTTTTTAACCCATATTTAGAGCCGTCTTCAAGGACTTGCTGCAGCACTGCCTGGGAAACAGAAGGGGTGGGATTCAGTGATAAGAGAAAGAAAAATATAATCCATGTTCTTAACTACTGTACTACTGGAAATTAAATGTTGCTAACTTGTTCACTCTAATTACAGAGCCGCTAGAATCAACATCACCTGCTGCCAGTTCCTCTAAGAGCACTTAAAACGTGAGCTAACAATGAAGGGGCTACTCAGGGCCTATAAATCTAATCTATTCAATATTACAGTAACCACCGGTGATACCCAGAGATCAGGACGTTGAAGCTTCGTGAGGTCAACTGCAAGAGTCCCATGGAAATGGTAATCCCCCAGCCAAGAGCAGGATCTGATCAGTCATTGAGCAGACTATGTTACAAAGACTGGGAGGAGGATTTTACAAGTATTAACTCAGTCTGCACGACAGCTTTGGAGATGAGTGCTATGCTCACAAACAAGGAAGGGAAAGCATGAAGGTTGATTTTCCTAAGGTCACAACAGCTCAGTTGATAACAGCACTTTCCTTGCCTGTACAAATCTTTGTGCAAGCCTAGCACCGCATAAACCTGGTGTGGTGGTGCATGCCTATAAACCAGGCACTCAGGAAAGAAGTTCAGGTCATCATTGGCTACATATCCAGTTCAAGGCCAGCCTGGGATACAGGAGACATGAAGTTAAATAGCACAAATTCTCCGAATCAAGTGATTAATTTTTATTTAGTAACACAGAACTACAATGTAGTTCACAAAATTCATAAATTATTTTTGAGCAGTTACAATGCACTTTTTATAGCTTCTCTTATTTATGTGTATTTTAAACTTTTTTATTTGTATGAGTGTTTGCATGTATATACAAGAACCACATGGTGCCTGGTGCCTGCAGAGGCTAGAAGAGGAGGCAGGATCCCTGGAACCAGCACCACAGATGGTTGTGAGTCACAATGTGGGTGCTAGGAATGAACCTGGGTCCTCTGCAAGAACAAATGCTCTTAACCTTTGTGCCATCTCTCCAGCCCCCTAATTTTTCATTTGAAACTACTGTTATAAAGTTGGATTTGCATTGGTTAACTTCATCTGGGGCCTTAAAAATGTAGTGTATGGTAAGAATTTTATTATCAAGAATTAGTTAATGTAGTCTAGAAATGAGCCAAGGCAGACGGTGCGTGCTTGTAACGCCAGCAAATCAGAGGGAAGGGAAAAGAAGGAAGATCCTGGGTTACTGGCTAGCCTAAGCTACACAGTGAGACCCTGACTGAGCCTAATTAACCCACTGAGACTAATTAATGCTGCCTGTATCCTTTGGTGTGTGGCCATCCAGTGGAGCATGTTCAACCCACCAGGGGTCAAATCTGTAAAGAAGACTAACTTTCCCTTTGCTAGCAGTGATCAATTACAAGTGTAGTTTTTAACTACTAATGTAAAGGAGGTACTAGAGTTCCATCATATTTCAATACAGAAAACACTAAAATCTAATATATTTACCAATGTGCATGTTCAAATGTAAGCTAACTTCATGTAAATATTGGTGCATAAAGGGTTTTAATTAGAAATGAAGTCTTTCTAATTAAATGAAGTCCAGTTTTGAAGCGTGAGGAAATCAATGGATACTCCGATTGGGTGGCACTTTCTGCTTGTCTGTCCTCATCCTTTTCTGTGGATGACTTACGTCCTTCCTCTTTTCTAGCTCTACTGGTTGACTGTTTCCCTATGCCTGTCAGCAGACTCCTAAGGAATCTATCACTACCTACTTGGCCTTGCCAGTTCTTTGGTATTAAAATCATTCATTATTTATGTAAGTTTCTAAAAAACAAAATGTGGCTTGAAAGTATTCACTACCTACAGGTAAACCTTATTTAGTGAAGACACGAAACAGCTCCTCCTCCTCTTGGTAAAGTAGGCAAAGTTGGATTTGCAAATAAAAAATGTGACTTTTTTCACCATGGATTTTTCAGATATATCCAAGAAAATAAAGTTTTGGCTGTATTTTTTAGAAAATGCAAATAGAACTTGATTTAAACCATCTTTTCTCCCTCTTAACTGAATTAAGTAACACTAAGGGCTATAGATCTCCTACAAATGATCTCAAGCTACTGACAAGTGGAAGTGTGGTATGAAAAAGAGTTCTTCACAGCATTATGTGTCTTCCACCTCACCTAGCCATGGAGATACTTGCAGTAACTAATCCAGCGGGACATCTCTAAGCTGGGTAACATTCTACAGTTTCTCAACTGAAATAAAGTATAAAACTTGTGGCCACTGAAAACTTAAATTATTTTACAAATATTTTCCTTGGAAGCATAAACCTTATCTCTTTCAGCTAAAGTAGCTTTAAAGGTAAAATTTGTCTTTTCCCCCAGTATAAGGAAAAACAAAAGGAGGAAAATACTGCTATTAAGGGCTTAAAGTATGGAAGGCACATTTGGCAAGATTCATTTCTACTTCCAAATAACTGGCAAAATAACTATAAAAGCATTGCTTAAAAGTGGTAAATAAGTAACTTAGTGTGATATCAAGAGAATTCTGAGCTTGAGGCCGGCCTTGGCTAAATGTTGAGACCATGCAGGGAAGGGGCTGGGGGTTGGGAGAGGAGGACACCAAAAGGTTGTAGGTACTATTTAACAAGCTCAAAAAACATCCATGTCTGTGGGGGTAGATTTCTGATTTACTTCAGAATGAAAGATGGCTGAAAAAATAAAATCTCCATGGTCTGGAAAAAAGCACTAACCATTGAGAATAATCCCAGGACTGATGAGCAAATGCCTGAGACTAAACAGTCCACAGATAGATCTATATCCAGAGAACTTTTGACCTTGTAATTATTTTCAATTCAAGACTGCCACATTTACTAAGCCTCAATACCCCAATAGTGGGCTATATTTTATTTATAAGATAGGCCAAAGCATGCAGTATAGCTTTACAAGTTTGATCAAGATGAACTTGACTTAAAGGTTCATATAATCACTTATCCAGGGTCACCTGTTCTCGATGTGTTAGCTTGAGTAAGAGTCAATTACTTCACACGGTTTCCCCAGTACCTTCGGGCCATCCCCATATCCGCATCTGAATTTTTTTATTCTTACAGTATTAAAACCCTTTTCACTTTATTATTCATTGTTTTGTTAAAAGAAAAGGCTATCCCACGGTTTCTCCATCTTAAACCTTATGCTTCCAAAAGATTACAGCAAACCAGGAAGTAGAAACCAACATACTTTTACTACAGAGCACACTTATTCATTCAACAAACAGTTATGTATCTAGAATCCATGATGTACCAGGCATTATGTCAAAACATGGAAACAGAACAGTGGGAAAGACAGATGCTACAAACCCCAGAGTGAATTAGAGCTAAAAGCAAAAGTGGCATCAGTGGAATAAATGAACTGTGCAGTGCACACCTTTAATCCCTCTTGTGAGGCAGACACAGGAGGATCTCTGTGAGTTCGAGGCCAACCTGGTCTACAGATCGAGTTCCAAGACAACCAGGGCTGTTACACAGAGAAACCTTGTCTTGAAAAACCAAAAAAGAAATAAGAGAGGGAGGGAGGGGGAGGGAGAGAGAGAGAGAGAGAGAGAGAGAGAGAGGAGAGAGAGAGAGAGAGAGAAGGAATGTAAAATAGCAAGGTAATTTCTGCAAGGAAGAGATTAACAGTGCTATGACACCCTATAATGAACAGATCAGTAAGCGACTGTCAAGGCTAAGGAAGTAACTCAGTGGCAAAGTGCTTGCTTAAGGATATGAAAGGCCCTGGATTTGAACACTGGAAGTACAAAACAAACAAACAAACAAACAAACAAAGTGAGAGAAAGAAAGAAAGATTAACTTACATTGCACTCTAGACTGAGGATCAACCATATGTATATCAAGTTTGAGAGCTGAATGATCAGTGTGGCTAAACCAGCATAAAAGCACAGAGACCAGACTATATCCATTCTTACCTTTGTTAATAATTCTCTGTTTATTTTGAAATTCAGAGTCCCTGGACCAGCACTGATGGCAGTCACCACTGTATCACATTTAAGCTGAAAAATAACCAATCAAGTAAAGCAGGCTCTGTTATAGAACAGACCTAATGAGACAGACAGTTCTGACATGAAACTGGCTTACAAGACAGCAGGTGAAGCAGTTCTCGGGCATTACAGCTGGACCAGGGGCTTAGCCAACATCTTCTGCTCCAAAATTCTATTTACATGAACCCATTTTCTCTTCTTCTTTCCTCACTAGAATGCTATTCAGTCTCTCCCTCCCTTTCTCTTTCCTTCACCTCCAACTTCTCCATCTATCACACAGTGACACTATCGTATTCATCTTTCCTGACAGGCACAAACAGGACATCGTGCCGGGACCGACTGCTGAAGCACTTGCACACACAGAGAATGGCCTCCGAAAGGGTCTGTTTTCCCTGCACGTGTGCATTTAAACCTTCTGATAGATTTGTGGAACTCAAGATGCCTGCTGTCCCTGCAGAACAACCAATCTGTATTTCTGAGAACTTAAAAGACATGGAGAGGTTAAATACTGTAATTAGATTAATTCTACTCCTGGTATCAGAATTTTACATCAGGTATATCCTTATTAATAAAAAAATCAGAGGTGATTTTGTTATCAAATAACTATTACTGTTATCAAAGCTCCTTTCGCAATCATTTTTTTGCGATACATTTTTTTTCAGTAGTGATTTTTAGTATTTCAATTATTTTAGAGTTCCTACACATCATCTTTGAGAAATATATAACCCTATTAATAAAAATTTAAAAACAAACAAACAAAAGCTTCCCAGCATGATTTGTGTGAGGTCTGAAGCTAACAATTTAGATTTGGTCAGGCACTACAATCTTTCCAATTCCTCTGTTTTACTAGACCCATGAGAAAGAACTTAGAAATACAGAAAGTTTATTAAATCATCTAACTACGATTTCTCTGTGATCATCCCATTCACTCCACATACATTATTTCTTCTCAGAAGCTCATTTCAAAAAATTGCAACCTACTACTAATATATCAAGTTTGTTTTCCTAGATTCAACCATTTATCCAGAGGGCTGGGGGACTGTCAGGTGTTAGGAGCACTCACCGGCTGCTCTTCCAGAGGACCGGACACTCTTCCTAGCATTTACAACTGTTTGTAACTCCACTTGCAGGGGAATAAATAAATCTGTCTTTAAAAGTTTATACAGTTTCAATCTATAGCTTCACACTTCAGTCCTGTGGCTAATAAAAAATAAAACTGAGCAAAACACCAACTAAACAATGTTAGCTCACAGGGTGTGCTAATCAGTTGTCATCATCAACCTGACATAAACCTAGTTACGGGAGAAAGGACCCTCACTGAAGAATTGCCTTGATCAGATTGTCCAGACTGTTCCAGGGTGTATGTGAGAAATTTTCTTGATTGATGACTGATGTGGGAGGGTCCAGCCCACTGTAGGTGGTACTATTACTGGGTAAATGGGCCCAAGTTGTATAAATAGGCAAGCTAAGCAAGAGCCAGAGAGCAAAGCAGCAAGCAGCATCCCTTCATAGTATCTGCATCAGCTCCTGCATAAGGCCCTGTCTTGAATTTCTGCAGTGATGGACTGTTACCTAGGCAAATACCCCCGCGCCGCACAAGTCATTTTTGGTCATGCTTACCACCGCAACAGAAAAACTATAACAAAAGAAATATGCTACAGCTAGTTTAAAAACCACGGAAACCTCATAGAATACAACGAAAATGAACCGAAATGTTTTTTAAGCTGTCTTGAACAAAGAAACACTATTAAATTCGTTATAGCTAGAACAATCAGACTGCAACCCACAGAACCAGGGAGGCTACATAGCAGGGGGGACCCTAGGATGACTGTGGCTTATAGTAAGTTTTGGTATTACTCAACCACTGGGCAAGCCTCGGTGAAACATTTCACTATTAGGATAAGAATTTATACTGTATCAAGCTGATAATAGAAAAAAATAAATAAATAAAAATGAAAAAAAATTCATTATAGCTGAGTTAGCCTGCAGAGCTCTGCTCTCCTTTAACGCTAAGTTTATTATAACACAGAGATAAAATACCTTCTCTGTCAGTCTCCTGGCATGATCTTGAGTATCTAGTTTTGACTGGTGATTGTTGTCTTCTAGCAAGGAATCCACAGAAAGCTGGAAATCTGCCACTTCTCTAAAATAAACATTGAAATGGTAAAGAGTTGTTATAAAAACATTGCTTGTCTAGCAAACAGTAATCACTGTGGATTATGAATACCTCAAAATTAAAAGCCAAGAAATACAAATCTTTGTATTTACCTCTAACTTTTAAGATTTTGGTTATTTTATAAAATTCTTGCATATTACCTAAGTGTCGTACTGCGATATCTCTAAAGCGGACAGAGATATCTGGCAAGTTAAATGCATCTAGTCAGCACATTCTGAAAAGGCCAAGTCACTTGACACCTGTTTTAAGGCTGCTTCTCCTACTCTAAGTGCTTGTTTGTAATTGTCCAAATAACAAAGACAGAAATGTTTTTAAATAGTTGTAATTTAAGTTTCAACATGACAAAAAAAGAATGTTATTCATAACAGTCGTTCACTAGCGACACAGACACAGCTATTTGTACTTTTCACTGAACCATGGTTAAACTAATGAAAACTTCAGTGCAACCAGCTAAAGGAATAATCGTTTACATGAAGTCAGAAGCGATCTGCAAGTAAGAAGGAGGGTAACAGAATCGAAGAAATATATCCAGTCACTGTTAGCATTCTGAACCACCCCTTGGGACCACCCAGTGTCGTGGCTTCATTTCATGTAAAAGCCTTCCGTAAAAAAAAAAAAAAAAACACCTCTCCCCCTCCTTATTTCTTCTTCCTCCTTTTCCTCTTTCTTTTCAAGAGGTTGTGCGAATCTCAGCCTTCCTTTCTCTCCTTTTCTCTCTCTCTTTCCCTCTCACCCCACCCCCTTAATAAACTTTCCACGTGGATGTTGTGTCTGCATGATGTGAGTAACTTTCCACGGCTCCATGCCTCAGCCTGCTGCCTTGTCTGCATGGCCTGTCTTCCTCACCCACTGGGGCACCTTGACTCAACCCACCAAGGCCTCCTGCATGCTGTTTCACAACATTAACAGTTGCTACAATAGTATTTTCACAGTCTCATTGAGAAAAACAAAACAAAACAAAATCAAATCACCCCCCACAAAAAAAAGAAATTTGGAAAAAAAGGTTTGGCAGTTTAGATGGCTACCACATTGAGAGTGGCTCATCATATTGTCTCTACAGATTTTTCTGTAGATGTGATAATGTATGTTACATGTTACTTTTAATTAATATACAAACAACTGCACGACTACATATATTGACATCTGAAGTTCAGCAGAGAACTGGAAAAGAGTTAAGTGAGGTGTATCATTGTTTGTCAAGCCCATGTGTCATTCACTTAGAAGAATACACACTGAAAGGGTACAAGTGACTTCTTTCATAGTGTGGGGGGGCCCAAAATAGCTGGACCACACAGCTGCCCTGACAGGCTTAGAGGCCCAGACACAGCTGCCCTGACAGGCAACACCCAGAGCTGGGAAAAACCATAAGCTAACACCACCCAAGATCCACCTAGCAATGCGCCAGCATCTAAGAGAAGTACCTGACATCCCAAACATTCCAACCATTAGATAAGACTGTCAGATGTCCCTGAGCCTAGCACACATCTATTTCCTTTTACAGATACCCCTGGACAAATGTCAGCCAATCAAGAGTCCTGAACCCTAGAAATCCCCTCACCCCAACCTCTGCTATGATAAAAATCCCACCCTGCCTGGGCTCCTGGTTCACTGTTCTCACCAATGCATCGGACAGGGCATCCTAGCTCCAAGCTTGAAAATAAAGACTCTTTGCTTTTACATAGAGGATTCGTTCTCTGTGGTGGTCTTTTGGGGCACACACATATCCCTTATCACATACAGAGAAATGGCTAAAAATTCCTGTATGGCTTCTGCTTAACATCACATTATAAAACTTAAACTCTAATGACCACTAAGAAGTTTCCTGGGAGGTGGGCACAAAATAACCAGACCTACCCAAGAAGCTATGTGCAACTGATGCCTCCTGGGAAAGGGAAATACAGCTTTCACCAATGGAGTGTCCCTGGATACAGCAACCACACTACAGAGTACACCCCATGCTCAAGAGTTGTTGGCCAACTGAAAAAGGATTTTTTTGTGGGCTTTTAATTTCCTTTTGGTACTTTTAGTCTTATTGGTGTTGTTTGATTTTTGTTTTGTTTTTGTATTTTCTTTTTAAAGTTAGATGGGGAAAGAACATGAAGTTGGGCTCATAGGGGAATGGGAAGAATCTGTGCAGAGTTGGGTATGAGAAAGAATATGATCAAAATATATTATATGCAGTCTGCTGGAGACCTGCTTTGGCAGGGGTTCAGGGTCTCAAAGAGGATGTGTGGAGGCAGGATTGTTAGGATTCTGCCGCCACTCCAGCTGCATGACCGCACATGCACAGCTCAGGAGCTAAGCTCTTACATCATCAGTGTGCAGTGTGATTGCGCAAATGTGCACTGCTGCACAGTCAGCCACGCAATCAGTGCATGCCTGGCGTAGCTCCGTAAGCCTACCTGCGCATGTGCACGGGAATCCTTAAAAAGCCGCACACAGACTCCTCCTCTCTCTTCTCTGTCCTCCCCACCCCCCCCCCCTCTCTCTCTCCGCTCTCTGCACATGCTTCTTCCCCAGGCCTGGTTCTTTTGTCCCCCCTCAACCCCCCCAATCAAGCTCTGATACTGGGTTTTGTTGTGGCTCGTGCCTCATGACCTTTCTGCACGGTAACCAGTGCTGCTTATCATTTTTTAAAACAACACATATACTTATTAGTATTATACAGACTGAACAGGTAATATTTAGGAATAAATATGCATATATCTATACTTATTTGCATGCAACAAAAGTTAAAAAAGGGGGGGCATAAAATTAAAGTTCGAGCAGGGAGGGAAATATGGGAAGATTTGGAAGAAGGGAAGGGAGAAATATTGTAATCAAATTATAATCTAAAAATAAATAAAAACAAGGTAAAAATGTATTATATGAAAAAATAATTTAAAAAGGAAAAGAAAAACCTAATGAAATTTCCTGAGTCTTTTTTTTTTTTTTTTTTTGGTTTTTCTCTGTGTAGACCTGGCTATCCTGGAACTACTCTGTAGACAAGGCTGGCCTCAAACTACTGCACCACCACTGCCTGGCAATTTCCTGGGTCTTTATTCATTGGCTAACAATTTAGCATGGAATTTAGTTACTAATCCAAACTGTATCTCAGCTGTTACAACAAATTCAAGTTCATCATTAATGTCTGTGTGATTCTGGACACCTTGCTCAATCTCTTGGTATCTCAGTAAAATGATGAGAACAATGGCATCTATTTTACAGGGCTATTGAGAAACATCTTGGTGATGAATGATGTTAGTCACAGGTCTGATGGTCAATAACATATCAAATATTACCAATATAACATCTTGAGGAAGTTTTTTCTCTGTCCTTTATATACTAAAATGGCCAGCAAACTGTGCTCTTGTTTCTTTTCTAAGATTATTCTTTACAGGTACATTAAGACTCCATTTTCTGAAAAAGAATTTTGATAATGTAGTCAAGTATTTGAACCAATCTATGGGCAACTAAAGAAATTATTTTAGCAAAACAGGGATAAAACACAAAGCAGGACAGAAACAAACAAACAAAGATTTTTAAAAGTCAAAGAAAATAAAGTAAAACTAGAAGTAATAAGAGCTCTAATTTTGTGGAGGGGTCCCAAAACAGCTTGACCACACAGCTGCCATAACAGGCTTGTGTGGATCATTTCAACATGAAGGGGAAAGTGTCCTGAAATTTCTAACTAGACTGCCTATTACATTTTTTGTACTGAAAGAGTAAGTGGAGGAGTGGGGAGCATTTAAAAGATGTAATAGCTATGGTTTGAAAACCTGTAGCTATCAATAGTATACAGTGCAAGAGAAAACTATAGACCAGACATGGTCCTGTGCCGACAATGATGGTGGTGGGTGATTACCAAACAGGTTTTGTTAAAGTAGCTCTTCTACTTTCTTTTTTTTTTCTTTTTTTTTTTTTTTTGAGACAAGGTCTCTCCCTACATAGCCCTGGCTGTCCTGGATTTCACTGGGTAGGTCAGGCCTTAAACTCCTTGAACTCACGGAGAGAGCCGACCACCTCTGACTTCTACGTCCTGCGATTAAGGCGTGCACCACCACACCCAGCCCTACTTTCATTTTTTTCAAAGCTAAAAATAGTAAGTTTATAGGCACTCTCTAGTACTTGCCTTCTCTTCCTATTTATTTCTTTTCCTAATCATGAAAAGAGGAACATTCACCTCTCTCACCTGAAAGTTCTAATAAAATTAAGGGAACAAAGGATATACTGATACTGAGAATTTCATATTCTACCTTTAAAAACCTCCCACATGACAATCTTCTTATTAACTAACTGATAGAGTACAGCCATCCTTTAGTCCTGTAATCCCTGTTACCAGGCAAAAGTCATCTTTTAGTTATTAGTATATTATTTGAGATATGAAAAATAAATTTGTTCATGTTTAGTGCAGATGCGATTTCTTTTCTTTGAACATTTTTGTCCCTGCAGTCTAAGGTAGACTACATTTTATCCAAACGCTGAAGTTTTTTTAGCAAAATGATAAGCTAACAGTTAGGATGACCACACTAATAAGGAAACAAAAACATTTTCCTATATCTAAGAAAACAATATCATTTTTATATAGCCCTAAACAACAGTTCTCTATCACTTGGGAATCTTCAAATGAAAACTCAAACAAAAACAACACAACCAGAATGGCAGATAAGTATGGTACGATAGCATTCAAGCATTAGATTATACAACATTCAATATTCCTTCAAAAGCTGAGATTATAACCACATTTTCATTCTTTTATTAAACAATTAAATTAGAATCTCTTTTCTAAAGACTGACATAATTATTGCTAACAAAAACAAACATGAAAATAATTGACAAAGGAATATTACATTTCACCACAGAATACCTAAATAGAATTGTAATTTTATGATAGCAATTGTAGTAAGTTGAATATAATGAATCATAACTCTAAGGACTATTCTGTAAATTGAAGAGTTAAGTAAAATTGGATTGCCAACAAATTCAACAATTTGAGATCATTGCAAGTATACTTAACTCTTTTTTTGAAACTGGAACTGCAGATATTGACTTGATCAAGCTTTCTGGTGGAAGAGCCAATATTCTGGAAAGCTAAAAGTAAAAAAAGAACAAAACAGGATAAAAATTGTTGATTTATCTATTCTAGAGTGAACGGAATACTACTAGCAACAAAAGAAATATCATTAACACACACTTCACATAAATGAACCTCAAATATATAATATCAAGTAAAACCCATATTAAAGAAGATATATAGTATGATTCAATGTTTCTGATAGCCTAGAAAACAAAAAACTATCAGACTGAGGTAAAGATTTGCAGGTGTTAGGGGTTGAGTATAACATAATGGTTTGACTATAAAGTAGCAAGCAGGACTACTTATCTTTCAATGGATTTTATGTTTGTCAATTTATAAGAAAAATCTAGAGAAATATATGACAAAAGATATGAATCACTGAGAATCCAAAAATATTTTTCATTAAAAAAATACTTATTGAGGGCTGGAGAGATGGCTCAGCGGTTAAGAACACTGACTGCTCTTCCAGAGGTCTGGAGTTCAATTCCCAGCAACCACATGATGGCTCACAACCATCTGTAATGAGATCTGGTGCCCTCTTCTAGCATACAAGCATACATGTAGACAGAATAAATAAATAAATCTTAAAATAAATAAATAAATAAAATACTTATTGAGTAGCTAATGTGTAGCAGGCAGAATTTTAGGCATTGATGCTATAAGAATGAACAAAAGAGAAAAAAGTTTTATGGCACTTAATAGTAACAAGTAAATATTAGGAGAAAAAAATCTGCCGGGCAGTCGTGGTGCACGCCTGTAATCCCAGCACTCGAGAGGCAGAGGCAGGTGGATCTCTGTGAATTCGAGGCCAGCCTGCTCTACAGAGCTAGTCCAGGACAGGCTCCAAAGCTATAGAGAAACCCTGTCTCGAAAACTCCCCCCCCCCCAAAAAAAACCCCAAACATCTGATCCCCATGCCCAAACCCTAAGGTTTACTCATCAGAATAGTAGGAATAACAAAACAAAACAAAAAATAAACAAAAGCCAAGGCAAAGGCCGTGGCACCAGCCACTTGCCCTGGGTTTGGTATGTATGAGGCCCCAGATTGTTCCTTAGTACACAAACAATAACTAAGCGGAAAAAGGTGCATGAAGCTTCTTTCATGCTTATGTTAGGTTTGGTGGTAGAGGCATTTCCATGTTCAGAGCAATCCTGTGACAGGCACATAGGATTTAGTTCTTCCTCGGGCATGTGGAATACGAGAGAGAACTTTGTTAAGCAGTCAGAGACCATTACAGAAAACCACAACCAATCACAATGCAGTTGTGGAGCTCAGCCTCAAAAGTTTGGTGCAACAAATTTAAGGGATGGCTTCTGGGAACTGGGAATTGCACTGTGAAGAGTGAGAACGAAGGAGAAGAGTTTAAAGAAGAAGATTGTACCAACAGGGCTGGGACAAGGCTCAATTGGTAAAGTGCTTGCCATGAACGCACGAGGACCTGGGTTTAGAACCCTAGCATTCTTCTAAGAGCTGAGCTGTCTGTAACTCCAGTGCTGGTGCTACAGAGTGGGGTATTAGGGATGGGGAAGAAAAGGGTCTAAAGCTGGGTATGAAATAACCAAGCTGATCAGATAAGGAGGAGGGCAGGGGAGGGGAAAGAATGTGATAAAAATACATTGCATGAAAATTTTTTTTTGCATAAAAAAGGAGGATAGGGTTATGAGCTAGTGTCAGCAAACCAGTTGGCTTCCTTGAGGAACATTTGCAAGACAATGTTGCCCATTCATAGGAAAAGAAATAAGGATTGTACCTATTTTAGGAAGGAGACCACTCCTGACTGCCACACAGACAAGGAGTTCTGGCATAGGTAACCAAGAAAAATTCTAGCAACACCTTGGTAATGCCAATGAGAATTCCTGAAAAGCTGTGTCCGCAGTAGCTAAGTGATTAAAACTTCAGTGGCTGTGGAGAGTTCAGAATGTAGAGATCCAGAGCCTATTTACAATTCATCTTGGTCACCTCCCACCATTGGACCTAATATCCTCCTCCTGCTGGCCAAACATAACATCCTGACGAACAGATACAACCTTCTGGGGTGCATTAACTAAACAAAACCCTAGCTTCCCACCCAGCACGGGACTAAAAGTGCTGTCAGAAATCACCCAAGGGCCAGAGCAGAGTTAGCCCATCTTATTGTGACCTACCTCGCCAATGATTCCACCAATATATTTTAAAATGCTTTGACTTACAATTTTCTTTGTTCTGTTACTGTAAAAACTCCATGAAACTGCTTCATATTGGACCTATGGAAACTGGGGTACCACAAATCCATGTTCCCTCAAATTTAGCTCTAGAATAAACTATCTCTTACCCCCTTAGAGTTGAGAGCTGTAGATTAGCATCGACAGTAGTTATGATAGGTGTTAATTTCCTGCCATGGTAGAACTAAAAGCTGGTCACATAAAGATGAGAACAAAGAAAGCAGAGGCTAATTCATGGCTTACAGATCCTGCCGAGGGCTAAGAACGGCAACTCCTGCAAGGTGCACTGACTAGCAATGCCTTCCTGGGATAAAGGTCAGCAGAGAGTCATAGTCAACAGCTCAAAAGGCAAGTCAAAGATAGAGAAAAGGGGGTTCAAAGTATGATCACCTCCCTAATTGAGCAAGTAGTGCATAACATCCTGTGATCAGCTCTCTGGTGGGCCAGAGAGACATGCACAGCCATTAGAGAAACCTTGAAACACCTCCCCCACCTCCCACCACTCACACAAATAGCCACAGACTCCCCGACTCTGGATTTCTTTTTCCTCCCATTCCTGAGGTAGAAGCCTGCCTCAATAAATAAAAAACAAACAAACAAAAAACCAAAAACATCGTTTCATTCTCTCTGTCTCTCAGTCTTCTGTATTTCTTGTATTTTGGGCTGTTGTCTGTCCCAGACAGTCAATTCTTTGCCTGTCCTATGCCAAGAATTCAGCTAACCCCAGAATCACCATCACACCTTGGGCTCCCTGGCTAGCCAGTCTAGCTGAACGGGTAAACTCCAGGTTCAGTAAGAAAACCTGTCTCAGAAAACGAGGTGGACAGTGACTAAGAGAAACACACTCACACCAATGCATAAAAAAATAAAAAATAATAAAAGAGAAACACACACCCAAACTCTGGCCTCTCCACATGAAGGAACACACAAACAGACAGACACACACCCACACACACAGTTTGTACATTAAAGTCATCGATATAAACTGGAGCTTAATTCCTAAAGTACTGTCTAAGAAGCATATGCAACATCTTCCAGAATTGTCTAAAGCAAGCAAACCCCAGCAGGATGGGCTGCTGTGAACAAGTGAGGGGTACAGGTCAAGTGTCTTTCTCCACCTTATTTCTTTTGAGATAAAGTCTCTCACTGAACCAGACCCACTGGACCCACCTGTTTCTGTTTCCACCTCCCAGAATTGTGGTTTCAGACTTCCTTAGCCACGCACGTTTTTTCCTACAGACGCTGGAAATTCGAACTCAGGCTCTTCTACCCAAGGAGCCATCTCCGCAGCCCTTAGCAAGATTTTATTTTTTAGAGACAGGGTTACTCTGTGTTACAGCTCTAGCTGTCCTGGAACTTGCTCTGTAGCCCAGGCTGGCCTCGAACTCACAGAGATCCACCTGCCTCTGCCTCCCGAGTGCTGGGATTAAAGGTGTGTGCCACCACGCCCCTTAGCATGATTCATAAATCACCTACTTTATTCAACGCTCTAATGTATTTTATTTAGAAGTAAACTAAACTACAAGGTTACTCGATGAATGCAAACAATGACTGCAAACGAACGAAGAACACGAATTTCTACAGGGTCTGCTCATGGCCCATAGCCATTCCTCCCAGGTTAAAGCATGACCAACGGGAATGCCAAGACGGGAAAGCACCCAAGCCTTTCGCGGGCCTTCCGCCTCCGCAGCTCAGGGAGAAGGCAGAGCCGGCCTAGGCTGCACCCTGCCGGCCTGGCTCCCGCGGGCTCGCCACTCGCCACAGTACCTGACAGGCGATCGACCTACGGAAGGCGCACGCCATGCCGTCCCGACGCCCGCCTCCACACGCCCCGCCTCCGCGCCGGAAGTTGCCTCTGCTTCCGCAAGGGCGCCCGGAAGTGCTCAGTGCGCAAGCACACGGAGCCGTGGAGTATGGCTACTTCCTCGGTGTCCAAGGTACGTGGGGGTGGCGCTTGCCATGTCTCCTTGGCAAGCACGGCGAGGCGGAGGTGTGACGGGCGTTGGCTCTGGCTCCGGGAAGAGCAGAATCCAGGCGGCTTTGCCCAGGTCCGGGTTCGAGGCCACCTTTGCTTTGGCCACCTAGGCCGTGGCGCCGAGGCAAGCCGGCCGGCTGCCCCAAGAATACGCCGCTTGCCCCTCCGCTCCCCGCTTTTTTTTTTTTTTTTCCGTATAAGTACTTACTGTGAGTTTAATTACCGAAATACAGACGTAAACAAAATATCTTTCAGTACTCAAATATTAATAAGCAGCTGATCTTGAATTGCCCGTATTACTAAGGGGAAAAGTTCTGAGAGAAGAGGGACGAACCAAGATTGCTAGGAGACCAGCGAAGCTTTTGGAGTAACAGTTTGGCTGAGACCTGAAAAATAAAGAGTCTTGGCGGGAACATAAAGCGTGAGGGTGGGAGAGCAGAATGACATGTTCTTTGCCTTAGAAATATAGAAATAAAGGAGCGGATTAAATAGAAGAATCGGGACAACCCGAAAGTGAAGGACAGAGCATTAGGAAAAACGAGAAAATGTAATTCACATGAGTGTTTGTATCGGGGCATCATGGATTTCGTAGATAGCAAGGGAGTGCAAATCAAAATGTGGTTTATAAGAGGAGAAATCCTAGGGTTGTGTCGCCCCCTAGCAGTCGGTGGCTATTTACATTTGAATTAAGATAACTTAAAATTAGTTTACCATTAGCAGGAACCATATTTCAGTAGCACATCAGAGCAGCTGTTTGGCATTTACGTCAAAGAAAGTTCTACTGGACTGTATTACTATACCATGTAAAGAAAGACTTATTTTACGTACAGAGGGATACTCCTGAGTAAAGCTGATAAAGCTGAAAAATACTAAGTTCTGGAAGGTTTTGTGTTTGGAATTGAAGGGGGACACTGAGCTGGATTGTCCTTTTTCTAAGAGATTTATTAGAAGTGATATTAACACCATAGACAGGCAGGCAGGCAGCATGGCAGAGGCTGTGAGGAGAATTTTGGCCCACATGGCAGAAGGAGTCCCTTCGAAGTTTTCACAGGATGAGGGTTCTGGAAGAGATTGAAATGTTTTCTGTTTTGACCCACAGTTCATGATTGCTCGCAGTAACCAGTGAATCTCAGTTCATGAATTTTAGGTGATTGATAAAACATCTTTCCTAGTTGGCCAAATCTGAGGAACAGGGAAGATAAGAGTATAGAAACAAGTTACTTTAGTTCAAGAAACCAAATTACAGTTACAGAAATTGTCATAGTTCAACCAAAATGGAGACAATTTACAAATGGTCCTGTCTACATCCCGACCAAGTGCTGGCAATAATGGTGTGCACCATCACACCCAGCCACTAGTTTAAGATTTTTATAGGACTGACTGGCTGGTGCTAGATTTAACTGCACTAGTACTTTTATTAGTGTTATTCCTGTTTTTTGTTTGTCCTTGGCTACAAAGTTCCAGATGTTGTGCCCTATCTCCTTATCATGTTTGTTTTATAAAACTTCATTTCTTTTCCTGTAGTTTGTGCATCCTGATCAAGTGCTCTACCACTTAGCTGCATACCCAGCCCTAGACCTCTTACTTTTTTTAAACTTAGAGAAAATTATATATATATATATATATATATATATATATAAAATTGCCTTCTAACAAATAGCTATGTTGGTGATTGATTATGAAGTAGACCTTATATAAATAACCTTTAAGGACTATTTCAGCAATTCATGGAACTGCCAACATTTTAATTTATTTTTCTTATTAAACCTCTCAAGTATTGTTATTTCTCTTTTCATATATATGTATTTCTGTTTTGTTGTTTTTCAAGACAGAGTTTCTCTATAGAACAGTTTGGCTATCCTGGAACTTGCTTTGTAGACCAGGCTGGCATTGAACTCACAGAGATCTGCCTGCTTCTGCCTCCAGCGTGCTGGGATTAAAGGTGTGTGCCACTACCACCTGGTACTCTTCATACTTTCTGGCTGATGGCCTTCTAGTCTAACATGGTTAACCATGTTACCGTTCGCATGTTTATATTAATATTTGTTGCTTGTATTCATATCCTTGTGCTAATATTCATCATATTAAGATCCATTCTAGAACTCTTCATGTTTTGCTGCATCAGGGCTGCCCTTACTGATTTTCAGGTTCATAGGGAAAGGATGTAGTAATAAGCTTGTCATGGTACAAGGTACTTTTAAAAAATATTTACAAGTAATTCACATAGCTTTACTAGTTGCACATATAAGAATACAAGGTACAACTTAATTTGGAACATGTTACCCACATGGCTACTTTATATTTTACACAGCTATCTAATACTAGTCTGAGATGACTTTTTTTTGTCATATTTCATTTCTTTTATTCTTTCATTTTCCATATAAACAGAAATCTTAGACTATCCATGAAATATAACTTACTTTTTTGTAGAATACACCACAATTAGAAACTTAGGAGCCAAGTACCAATAGTCAAATGTAATAATAGGACATTTAATGTGGCTATAGAAAATTACCAGAAAAACTACTTAGCAAGTATTTATTCATTCTGTATACCAATTGCCTAATGTATTTGTTAGTACTATCATAAACGTTAAGGAGGTGGTTATAAATAAAATATATCTGTGCTGTAAATGTGCTCACAGTTTATATTCAAGGAAAGATGTTTGAATCCTGGAATCGCAGGAGAAGCATTTCTTTTTTTTTTTTTTTTTTTTTTTCCTCGGTTTTTTGAGACAGGGTTTCTCTGTGTAGCTTTGCGCCTTTCCTGGAACTCACTTGGTAGTCCAGGCTGGCCTCGAACTCACAGAGATCCGCCTGGCTCTGCTTCCCAATTGCTGGGATTAAAGGCGTGCGCCACCACCGCCCGGCAAGGAGAAGCATTTCTTGAGAGAGTATCCTGGAGGGTGTCCCTGTCCCTGTCCTATGTGCCCCCCCCCCCCAAGAGATGAGGATTTGGTTTGGTTGCATAGCTAGGCTGGCCACAAACTCATGCAAAGGAAGATGATTTGGAACTCTTGGTTGTTGTCTCACAAGCACTAAGATAGAAGTGCGTGAACCATGCCCTGGTTTTTTTCTTTTGTTTTTTATTTAAATGGTTTATTGTATAGTGCGGGGACCTGGAGTTCTCTGTGTAAACTAGGCTAGCTTCAATCACAACAGTTCTCTTGTCTCAACTTCCTAAGGATTACAGAGATGAATGATGAGTTTTGAGCCAAACTATAATGGATAAATGGAAAGGAGTTTATTATTTGAAAAAATGTTCCATGAAATAAGAGCCAAAATTATATACTTACATCCTGGTTAGAGATACTTAGAGTTAATTAAATAAGAAATCATTTTGGAATGTGAGAGTATCATGTTTTTAACTTAATCTTTATTTATTTATTTTTACTTTTTTGTTTTAGACAGACTTTCTCTGTGTAGCCCTGGCTGTCCTGGAACTCTCTCTGTAGGCCAGGCTGGCCTTGAATTCAGAGATCTGCCTGCCTCTGCCTCCCGAATGCTGGGATTAAAGGTGTGTGCCACCACTTCCTGGTGCTTAATCTTTATTTTAATGTATAATATTAATGTTATTTCCCTTCTACATTTTATGAAACTTGAACTAAAACAGTTCGCCTACCTCTTAGAGCAGGTCCTAAAGAGTGTGAGGGCAACTGAGGGGACTGAGGAAAAGAAATGGATAATTCTTGAAGACTCTTCCCTTCAGTATTTCAAAGAAAAGTGTTAGGATTTTTTAGAACCTGAAAGAAATATACCCTACCCCAACTTCCCTTTTAAAGATCTTGTTTATTTCCAAAGTATTTGGGTAATTAGATTTGTCTGCTTTGCCTAATTTGACTTTTTGCTTTATTCCTTTCTTCCCTTTTTTGCTTAAATAGGGCTGTTTTGTGTTTAAACCAGACTTCAAGAAAAGAAAGATCTCTGTGCCAATCGGTAAAGTATCTTCACATCCAATTTGTTAATTTTTGTTCCCCCAGATCTTCTTAAATTTTAAGTGTGATTTTGAGCAAACCTTCTTAATGTTGGAGGTGATTCAACTTAACAGAAATAGTTTAAAGAAAATTAAGGATTTATTCCTTCATTGTATGTGAGACATATACCATACATTGATGTCTGAAACTACAGCAATGTAATTACAACAAATTTGGTAGTATATTAAAGCATTTATTATGTGCTGGACTGTTCTAATCATTTTTGTTCATTTAATCCCCTCAGCAAACTTTGGGGGAGTGTAGTAGTATTTCCTTTACCATATACAAGGATACATAGAAGACAGAAAGAACTTTCTCAGTATTATCATGCTGTAAACATTGTAGAGCTAGGATTTGAACCCATCCTCTGATTTTAGGTCTAACCTATGGTCTAACCATTGCTTTATGATACCTTTTCATAATGTGAAGCAAGTGTTTGCATAGGACTTTTTGTGTTGGATTTCAGTTGTAACTTAAGATTTATTAATAGTTTGTAATATCAACATTTTATGTGTACAGCAGTATAATTTGAGCTTTGCTTTAGAATTTTTAAATTTTTTCTTTCATTGTATTTGGTTTAAGACTAATAGGTATTGCTACAGTTTGAAAGTGTTTAAGGAATTGACTGATTATAAGAGAGATGAGATGAGGAAAATTATTCCCACTTTTTAGCAGTTACCTTAACTGGCTTCAATGCTTGAAGCTGATTGGAGAGAAGGGGGTGGTTTGTGTTTTGCCCACCATATGTCCCTGGACTTAAGACATTTCGGTGCATCCCTAAGCAAAACCCGGCAAATCCCCCCACTTAGTAGTGTGTGTGGAATACTGCACCATGTCTGCCGAAACAGTGGGTGAAACTGGGAGAAGAGAGAGGCTGGAGGCGGCGGTGGCGGCGGCGGCGGCGGCGGCGGCGGCGGCGGCGGCGGCGGCGGCGGCGGCGGCGGCGGCGGCGGCGGCGGCGGCGGCGGCGGCGGCGGCGGCGGCGGCGGCGGCGGCGGCGGCGGCGGCGGCGGCGGCGGCGGCGGCGGCGGCGGCGGCGGCGGCGGCGGCGGCGGCGGCGGCGGCGGCGGCGGCGGCGGCGGCGGCGGCGGCGGCGGCGGCGGCGGCGGCGGCGGCAGCAGCAGTGACGGTGCTGCTCACGTGCGCTGCAGCCCTCACTGAGTGGAAGCTGAGGGGAGGGAAGCTTGGCAGCAGGCTAGTTTCCCTTTACAGCTCCTCACTGTGCTCATGGAAGGACCATGAGAGAGGTGACACTCACAGACTGGTGTCCTACTGCTGCTCTGTCCCAGTTCCCAAGATTATTTTCACTGCATACTTGGATAGATTCAGCACATAAATTCATGCCTTAGTTTGCTGTGTAGCATTTTATCACCAGCGTACCCAGTAAAATGACTATTTTTGTTTGTTTAAGGCTACCCTATTATTCTGCTTTATCTTTTAATAGATTGTTGTACATTCTCTTTTTTTGCATCTTAATAACATAACTTTGCCATCTAGACATTATAATGACTTTATTGTGTTGTAAAATGTTTGACAAAATTAAAATCTTGTGGAAACTAAGTCATCTATTATGAGGAACATTCCTTCATATGAAAGAAAATATATTCCGGATGACCAATTCAAGACATAACGCTACTGAACGATGCTCTAACTAAAGGAATGTAAAGTAGATTGAGGGAACTACAAATGTGAAAAAGTAGGGAATTGTAAGGAACATAAATGTTTGAGTAAAGGGCCAGGCCATTCGTGTTTTAAATACAATTTTAAGTTAAATATATCTAGTTATTTAGGGCCTAAACTCTCTTCAGACTTGGAATACTTTTGCTGTGCGCTGGAATTAGATTTATCTTTGAGTTGGATATGAATTTTTATAACCATTTAAGAATTTTTGTTTGTTTTCCAGCTCAATCTGTAAACTTGGCTTTATTCAGTTAGTATACCAGATGTAATTATTTTTGAGATGTGCTAAGATCACTATTGATTTCATAGCATGACTTCTTTCTTTGGGATTTTTTATTTTTATGTATGTAGTTTTGCCTGTGTGTATGTACATCCATTATGCACATGTCTGGTGCCTACTGCAGAGGCTGAAAGAGTGTGTTGGATACCCTGGAAGTGTAGCTGCAGATGCTTGAGCACCTGTGGATGCTGGGAACCCAACCCAGATTCTCTGCCAGAGCAGCAAGTGTTTTAATTGCCGTGCTACCTCTCTGCCCCCATGTTTTTGTTTTAATTAAAGAATAAAATTGATTGCTGGCAGTGGAGGAGAATTGGTATAGAAATAGAATTGAACAATAGAACAAATATGAAAGTTCAAAAACAGTTGAAAGTATACATTAATATTAGACTAAAAGAGCATCAGATCAATAGAAGGAAGGGCAGAGTAGTGAATAAATAGTGAATTTCTGCTTTTTCCAAATTGGAGGTCATAACCCATTACAAGTTATGGAATCACTTCAGTAGACTGAAATAGAGCATATTTGCTACAGTAGGGTGAGAATAAAAGTTGCTTTATGGAACTTTTATTTTTGTATCTACTAGACATAAATTTGTTAGAACTTCAAAATAATATATTCCTTGATGCACATGGTTTTTAAACTTTGAAAAAACAATTGCAATAAAAATATTTTATTCAGTGGATGTTTGGAGAAAATTTTTTTTTTTTTTTTTTTTCGACACAGGGTTTCTCTGTGTAGCTTTGCGCCTTTCCTGGAACTCACTTGGTAGCCCAGGCTGGCCTCGAACTCACAGAGATCCGCCTGGCTCTGCCTCCCGAGTGCTGGGATTAAAGGCGTGTGCCACCACCGCCCGGCCGAAAATATTTTTAAAAGAATATAAAATAATGCATATGAGGGCAGAGAGCTGGCTCAACTGTTAGAAGCGCTGGCTCCCTTCTAGAGGACCTGGAGTTGATTCCCAGCACCCGCGTGGCAGCTCACAGCATCTGTTGTTAGCTCTAGTCAAGGGGATTCAAAACCCTCTTGCTTTCTTTGGCAATGCACATACCTTTCAACAAAAAAGAAAAGAATACATACAAAATCAAAGACGGGACTAAACTATATCAATGGAACAAAAACAGTATGAAAAATTATTGAATAGCGAAGAGTTTAAAGTAATCATGTAAGGTAAAGAAGATGAAGATGTGGATGAAACATTAATACTGTATCTTCAAGTGTACAGAGAAAGATGTATACATAGATACACGACTTTTTGATTTGTAGAAAATGTTTTGACACCCCTGCTCTATGCTGTGTGTCTCTGCACACAGTTTAATTTTATTGTGTTAAAAAACAAACTGACTTTCTGTTTTGTTTTTGTTTTTTTTAGAGGATTATTTTAATAATGAGAAACTTGTGTCTGAGGACAGTAAACTTCGATTTGAAACATATCACTTGCTATGGCAACGGATAAAATCTGAAACAGAGGTGAATAATTTCCTTTTTATATTTCTGTAGTAAAATACTGTAGATGTTGCATTTGTTACTTCCCATATTTCTAACGATTTATAAGAATTTGTGTAGAAGCTGAGAAATAACAATCAAATACTACTTTTATACCTCAAAGAAAATAATGTGTCATGTTCTAAATTTTTTGTTTTTTGTTTTTTCGAGACAGGGTTTCTCCGTGTAGTTTTGGTGCCTGTCCGGGATCTTACTCTGTAGACCAGGCTGGCCTCGAACTCACAGAGATCTGTCTGACTCTGCCTCCCAAGTGCTGGGATTAAAGGCGTGGGCCACCACTGCCCGGCTCTAAATATTAAGCATATTCTCAGTTACTGGGGCATGATAGTTGCTAAGACAGAGAACTTTACTATGGTGACACTCACTCTTTTTTTTTTTTATTTTATAATTTAATTTAATTTTACATATCAGCCACGGATTCCCTTGTCTCCCCCCTTCCCCCCATTCCCATCTCCTCCAGGGCAAAGACTCCCCTGGGGATTGAGTTCAACCTGGTAGATTCAGTCCAGGCAGGTCCAGTCCCCTCCTCCCAGGCTGAGGCAAGTGTCCCTGCATAGGCCCCAGGTTTCAAACAGCCAACTCATGCAATGAGCACAGGACCCAGTCCCACTGCCTGGATGCCTCCCAAACAGATCAAGCCAATCAACTGTCTCACTTATCCAGAGGGCCTGATCCAGTTGGGGGCTCCTCAGCTGTTGGTTCATAGTTCATGTGTTTCCATTAGTTTGGCTATTTGTCCCTGTGCTTTTTCCAGTCTTGGTCTCAACAATTCTCGATCATACAAACCCTCCTCTTTATCGCCAATTGGACTCCTGGAGCTCCACCTGGGGCCTGGCCGTGGATCTCTACATCTGGTTCCCTCAGTCATTAGATGAGGTTTCTAGCACGACAATTAGGATGTTTGGCCATCCCATCACCAGAGTAGGTCAGTTCGGGCTGTCTCTCACCCATTGCCAGTAGTCTATTGTGGAAGTGTCTTTGAGGATTTCTGTGGGCCTCTCTAGCACTTTGCTTCTTCCTATTCTTATGTGGTCTTCATTTATCATGGTCTCTTATTCTTTGTTCTCCCTCTCTGTTCCTGATCCAGCTGGGATCTCCCACTCCCCTAAGCTCTCTTTCCCTCAATCCTTGCCCTTCATTACCCCCACTCACGTCCAGGTTGTTTATGTAGATCTCATCCATTTCTCTGTCACTGGGCGATCCCTGTGTCTTTCTTGGGGTTCTGTTTTCTAGGTAGCCTCCCTGGAGTTGTGAGTAGCAGTCTAGTCATCTTTGTTTTACATCTAGTATCCTCCTATGAGTGAGTACATACCATGTTTGTCTTTCTGAGTCTGGGTTACCTCACTCAGGATGATTTTTTCTAGATCCATCCATTTGCCTGCAAACCTCATGATGTCATTGTTTTTCTCTGCTGAGTAGTATTCCATTGTGTATATGTACCACATTTTATTTATCCATTCACTTGCTTGGTTAGTGTTACCCCAAGGTATTTTATATCATTTGTGGCTATTGTAAAGAGTGATGTATCTCTGATTTCCTTCTCAGCCTGTTTGTCAATTGTATATAGGAGGGCTACTGATTTTTTTGAGTTGATCTTGTATCCTGCTATGTTGCTGAAGGTGTTTATAAGCTGTATCAGTTCCTTGGTTGAATCTTTGGGGTTACTCAAGTATACTATCATGTCATCTGCAAATAGGGAAAGCTTGACTTCTTCCTTTCCAATTTGTATCCCCTTAATCTCCTTATGTTGTCTTATTGCTCTGGCTAGAACTTCAAGTACTATATTGAATAAGTATGGGGAGAGTGGACAGCCTTGCCTCATTCCTAATTTTAGTGGAATTGCTTTGAGTTTCTCTCCATTTAATTTGATGTTGGCTGTTGGCTTGCTGTAAATTGCCTTTATTATATCTAGGTATGTTCCCTGTATTCCTGATCGCTCCAAGACCTTTATGATGAAGGGGTGTTGGATTTTGTCAAATGCCTTTTCTGCATCTAGTGAGATGGTCATGTGGTTTTTTTCTTTGAGTTTGTTTATATGGTGTATGACATTGACGGACTTTCGTATGTTGAACCACCCTTGCATCCCTGGAATGAAGCCTACTTGATCATGGTGGATAATTGTTTTGATGTGTTCTTGAAGTCTGTTTGCCAGTATTTTATTGAGTATTTTTGCATCAGTGTTCATGAGGGAGATCAGTCTGTAGTTCTCTTTCTTTGTTGCATCTTTGTTTGGTTTAGGAATCAGGGTAATTGTAGCCTCATAGAAGGAGTTTGGTAATGTTCCTTCTGTTTCTATTGTGTGGAACAATTTAAAGAGTATTGGTATTAACTCTTCTTTGAAGATCTGGTAGAATTCTGTACTGAAACCATCTGGTCCTGGGCTTTTTTGCTTGGGAGACTTTTAATGACTGATTCTATTTCCTTAGGGGTTATTGGACTATTTAAATAGTTTATCTGGCCTTGATTTAACTTAGGTATGTGGTACCTATCCAGCAAATTATCCATTTCTTTTAGATTTTCCAGTTTTGTGGAGTAGAGGTTTTTGAAGTATGACCTGATAATTTCTCTGGATTTCCTCAATGTCTGTTGTTATGTCCCCCTTTTCATTTCTGATTTTGTTAATTTGGATGCTCTCTCTCTGTCTTTTGGTTAGTTTGGATAAGGGCTTGTCTATCTTGTTGATTTTTCTCAAAGAACCAACTCTTTGTTTCATTAATTTTTTGTATTGTTCTCTTTGTTTCTATTTTATTGATTTAAGCTCTCAATTTGATAATTTCCTGGCGTCTTTTCTTCCTGGGAGACTTTGCTTCTTCTTGTTCTAGAGCTTCCAGGTATGCTGTTAAGTCACTAGTGTGAGATTTCTTCAACTTCTTTATGTGGGCATTTAGTGCTATGAATTTCCCTCTTAGCACTGCTTTCATAGTGTCCCATAAGTTTGGTTATGTGGTGTCTTCATTTTTGTTTATCTCTGGGAAGTCTTTAATTTTTTTCTTTATTCTTCCTTAACCCATTGGTGATTCAGTTGAGCATTATTTAGTTTCCATGAGATGTAGCTAAAGTTTTCCTGCCTGGCCCACAGTCAGGACAAAACTCTCTCACCTGCCAGTCCCACAGCCGCTCAGACCCGACCAAGTAAACACAGAGACTTATATTACTTACAAACTGTATGGCCGTGACAGGCTTCTTACTAACTGTTCTTATAGCTTAAATTAATCCATTTCTATTAATCTATACCTTGCCACGTGGCTCGTGGCTTACCGGCATCTTCACATGCTGTTTCTCATCGTGGCGGCTGGCAGTGTCTCTCTGACTCAGCTTTCCACTTCCCAGCTTTATTCTCCTCCTTGTCCCGCCAACCCTTCCTCCTGCCTCACTACTGGCCAATCAGTGTTTTATTTACCAATCAGAGCAACACATTTGCCATACAGAACATCCCACAGCAATGAGATTGTAGGTTTTGTGTAGTTTTTGTTATTATTGAAATCTACCTTTAAACCATGGTGGTCTGGTAGAACGCAGGAGGTTATTCCAGTTGTTTTGTATCTGTTGAGATTTGCTTTGTGGCCAAGTATGTGGTCGATTTTAGAGAAGGTTCCATGGGGTGCTGAGAAGAAGGTATATTCCTTTTGTTAGGATGGAATGTTCTGTAAATATCGATTAAGTCCATTTGAGTCATAACATCAGTTAAGTCCTTTCTTTCTCTGTTAAGTTTTTTTTTTTTTTTTTTTTTTTTTTTTTGGTTTTTCAAGACAGGGTCTACTCCGTGTATCTTTGCGCCTTTCCTGGAACTCACTTGGTAGTCCAGGCTGGCCTCGAACTTCTCTGTTAAGTTTTGATTTGGGAGATCTGTCCAGTGGTGAAAGTGGGGTGTTGAAGTCTCCCACTATTAATGTGTGGGGTTTTATATGTGGTTTAAGCTTTAGTAATGTTTCTTTTACATATGTGGGTGCCCTTGTTTTTGGAGCATAAATGTTCAGAATTGAAACTTCATCTTGGTGGATCTTTCCTGTGATGAGTATGTAATGCCCTTCTTGATCTCTTTTGATTGATTTTAGTTTGAAGTCTATTTTGCTGGATATTAGGATGGCTACACCTGCTTGCTTCTTAAGACCATGTGATTGGAAAGTCTTTTCCCAGCCTTTTATTCTTAGGTAGTGTCTATCTTTGAATTTAAGGTGTGTTTCTTGTATGCAGCAGAAAGATGGGTCCTGCTTTCGTATCTATTCTGTAAGCCTGTGTCTTTTTATAGGTGAATTAAGCCCATTGATATTAATGACCAGTGATTGTTCATTCCTGTTATTTTTTGGTGGTAGTGTGTGTGTACTTCTCTTTGGGGTTTACTGCTGTGGCATTATCTATTGCCTGTGTTTTCGAGGGTGTATCTGACTTCCCTAGGTTAGAATTTTCCTTCTAGTGCTTTCTGTAGGGCTGGGTTTGTGGATAAGTATTGTTTAAATCTGGCTTTGTCCTGGAATGTCTTGTTCACTCCGTCTATGATGATTGAAAGTTTTGCTGGGTATATTAGTCTAGGCTGGCATCCATCGTCTCTTAGTGTCTGCATTATATCTGTCCAGGTCCTTCTGGCTTTCAAAGCCTCCATTGAGAAATCGGGTGTTATCCTGATGGTTTTGCCTTTGTAAGTCACTTGGCCTTTTTCCTTTGCTGCTCTTAATATTCTTTCTTTATTCTATACATTTAGTTGTTTAATTATTATGTGGCGAGGGGACTTTTTTGGGGGGGGTCTAGTCTGTTTGGTGTTCTATAGGCTTCTTGTATCTTCATAGGCATTTCCTTCTTTAAGTTGGGAAAGTTTTCTTCTATGATCTTGTTGAATATATTTTCTGTGCCTTTGAGTTGGTATTCTTCTCCTTCCTCTATCCCTATTATTCGTAGGTTTGGACTTTTCATGGTGTCCTAAATTTCTTGGACATTTTGGGTCATGACTTTGTTGGCTTTAGTGTTTTCTTTGACTGATGAATCTATTTCTTCTACTGTATCTTCAATGCCAGAGATCCTCTCTTCCTCTCTTGCATTCTGTTGGTTATACTTGCATCTGAAGTTCCCGTTCATTTACTCAGATTTTCTATTTCCAGCATTCCCTCTGTTTGTGTCTTCTTCATTTTTTCTATTTCCCTTTTCAGGTCTTGGACTGTTTCCTTCCTCTGTTTCCATTGCTTTTTCATGATTTTCTTTAAGGGATTTATTGTTTTCTTCTGCTTTATTTGTCCTTTCCTCTAGTTTTTTTTAATAGCGTTCTTCCCATTTTTTGTTTGTCTTTTCCTCAATTTTATTTTTGATTTCTTCTATGTAAGGCTCTAGCCTCTTCATGATGTTATTCATAAGGTTGCTTTCTTCTGCTTCTTCCATTTTGTGATGTTCAAGTCTAGCTGTTGGAGGGGGGCTAGGTTCTGGTGATGCTGTATTGCTTTTCATTTTGTTGTATGTACTTCTGCCTTGATGTCTGCCCATCTCCTTGTGGATTTGTTCTTGGTCTTATCAGCGCTCTTGGTCCAGACAGCTGACAGATTCAGGAAGCCTCTCTCTGGTTCAGATGGAAGCTCTCTTGTCTAGATGGGAGCTCCAGGGTAGTATGGGAGCTGGGGGCTGGTCTTTAAGTCTCAGGAAGTGGTTGGGGTCTCAGGTGGATGGGTGTAGGGGCAGGGTGTGGAGATTTCAGGGTCTGCTGAGGGTCTTAGAGAAGGGGAACCTTCCCGGTGGGGGTGGGGAGAGTCTTGCCCGATGCCCAGAACCTGGGGCCAAGTTGGGCAGGTCTTCCCTAGAATGCATTGCTGGTGCCCAGGGATGGGACCTAGGAGCAGGCCTTTCTGGGTATGAGCCCAGGCACTCACCTCTTGTCCAGATGGGAGCTCTGGGGTGGGATTGGAGCTTGGTGACACTCACTCTTAAAGTCAGTAAAGAAATTAGACAAGTCTGAAAGGAAGCAATTTCTAAACTTGTTCTAACATCCAGTTTTCACTGTGTTTTGTTTGTTTTGGTTTCTTCTTGAGACATGGACTTGCTCAGGCTATAGCAAGTTGGTAGCTCCAGTGCCAACAGCTTATTCTGCTTAACCAATACGTTGCTATAGTGTTTTGGTTTTGAATGAGAATTACACACAGCTTTTAGTGGGTGCTGGGAATTCTAACTGAGGACCTTGTGCTCCATCTTTCTGGCTCACCTACTTTCTAGTCTCTTACTGTTTCCCATCTATCTTTATTACTTTATACTTAATTTGCTCATTGATATTTTTCATGTAGGCCTCAAAGATACTTGAGTTTATGGTCTCCAATTTAGGCTATCTTCTAGTTTCTTTTTTTTCTTAAGATTTATTTTACTTTTAGTTATTGTGTGTATGTGGGTGGGTGGGTGCACATGAGTGCAGGTGCCTTCAGATCCCAGGAGAAGGGCACTGGATTCACTGGAGTTAGAGTTAACAGGTAGTTGTAAGCCTTCCGCTGGGAACTGAGTGCCAGCTCTCAGCCTAAGCAGTATGCTCTTTTAACTGCTGAAATACCTCACAAGCTCCTGTCTGTCTTCATTACTTAACTTAGATTATCATAAAATCCCTATAATGTGTTCTGACATCATACCCTTCTAACCTGCCAATAGCTCTTTGGTGTCTGAGTCATATTAGGAACATTCCCCCATTTCAGGCAAATGCAGCTTTATCCCACCTTTGGGATGGGTTTCATTAGCCCTCTTACCAGTATGACCTCCTTTATCTCTGACCTTCACAACAGTGCCAAATGAGCCTTCACTCCTTAGAGCTCCTTGGGTGCCCTCCTTGAAGTATGAAGTCCAAATCCTTTAAAGTTGTGGTGTTTGTTGCACGGTCTAGACTTGGACCTGTTTGGGTAGCCTCTTTTCCTCCCATTGGATTCTTTCATAGTTAGCTGGACCAGTGGTTAGCCAGTGTTGTGCTTTCTTTGTTTCTACAGCTTGTCCTTCCTACTTACCTTTGCCTCCCCTCACCCTCTGTATCACCAGGTAGTGCTTTGATTCAGATAAATTACCTCTTCAGCTTCAAGTAAATGGTTCCGGTTTTGTCTACTTAGCTTTTTAGGAAAGACTATCTTTCATAGACACGAAATGATTAGTGAATGGTTATGGAATGAATAAAAGAGAGATTTTTATTTTATTTGTTTGTTTGTTTGTTTGTTTGTTTATTTGATTTTTCGAGACAGGGTTTCTCTGTGTAGCTTTGCGCCTTTCCTGGAACTCACTCAAAAGAGAGATTTTTTTTTTTAAGATTTATTTATTTATTATGTATACAAAAGAGGGTGCCAGATCTCATAACAGATGGTTGTGAGCCACCATGTGGGTGCTGGGAATTGAACTCAGGACCTCTGGAAGAGCAATCAGTGCTCTTAACCTCTGAACCATCTCTCCAGCCCCAAAAGAGAGATTTTTTTAAAAGGGAGTAATCCAAAGCACTAATCTCCAGAAATGTAAGGAAAACCTTTATTTCATCCTGCTGTTATCCATTTCATATATAATCTTTCTACTGCCTCTGTGATACTTTTCTTTCTAAAACCAGCAAAGGTCAAAATAGAATACCCCAAAATACACTTCTCTTTTTAGAATTATTTTCAATTTTTAATTACGTGTATATGTGTTCCTGTGTAGGGGTATGTGCAGACATGTGTAAGTACCCATGGAAGAGGCCAAATGTGTCAGACTCTTGGAACTGGGGTTAAAAATGGTAATGAGGTGCCATGTGGGTTCTGAGAACTGAACTCAGGTCCTCTAAAAGAGCAGTATATTATTTCAATGGCCAAGCCATGTCTCCATACACTGTACTTCAGTATATTTCCAGATGACTCTTCTGAGAAGTTACAGACACAGGGTGGCTTTGAGAAACCATCTTTGTTAGTGTTTTACTCTCATATTTCTGCAACTTGCCATCCTTATTCCTTCCTACCTTACCTCCCAAACTTCACCCTGTCCCCTTCAACCCACGAAGCCCCACTGACAGTTTTTTTCTATATATCAGAACTCAATGGGTGATGCAGGCCTTCAATCCCAGCACTCAGGAGGCAGAGGTAGGCAGATCTCTGTGAGTTCAAGACCAGCCTGGTTTACAGAGTGAGTTCCAGGACAGCTAGAGCTACACAGAGAAACCCTGTCAAGAAAAAAAACAAAACAAACAGAACGTAGTTTAAGCTTCAGCCATCTTGCCCTTCTGTTCTTCTCTCTCAGTACATGTGTGCTACTCATTGTGTGTTAATATACTTGTGTGTTTTTTCCCCTTCTGTTCACTTGCAATACATTGTCTGAATATATTTGTGTGGATTCCCCCCCCTTTACTACCTTCCAGTATACTGTGTGATATATTTGTGGGGTTCTTTTACCCTGTTAATCTATTGCCACTCAACTAAAATTACTGAACATTCAAAGAGAAGAGAAAATTGAAATTTTCCTGCACGCAATGTGGTAGTTTGAAAGAAAATGGCCCCTCCAAAGGAGTGGCACTATTGGGAGGTATGTGGCTTTGTTGGAGTGGGTTTGACCTTGTTGGAGGAAGTGTGTCACTGTGGAATCAGGCTTTGAGATCTCACATATGCTTAAGCCACACTCAATATCTCAGACCACTTCCTATTGCCTGCAAGTAAAGATGTAGGACACTGAGCTACTTTTCCAGCACCATATTTGTCTGTATGCTACCATGTCCAACCATGAGGATAATGGACTAAACCTCTGAAACTGTAAGCCAGCCCCAATTAATTGTTTTTCTTTATAAGAGTTGCTGTGGTCATGGTGTCTTTTCATAGCAATAGAAACCTTAGGAAAGAAATGCCAGATTACTACTATTAATAATTCATAAAATTTTGTTTTCATTGCAGCAATTACAGGAGGAATTAAATAAAAACCTGTTTGATAATCTAATTGACTTTCTGCACAAGTCCCATTCTGATTTCCAGAAAAATTCAAGAAACTGGGGCTGTCAAATGAAACTGAGAGAAATTCCCACTGCTGCTCTTATTCTTGGTATGTATGTATCTGTTTATTCATGCTTGCCTATGTGTATTTGTTAAATTGGTTTTGTTAGGAGAATAGTGGAAAACGATTTGTTCTGATAAAACTTGGTTTGTTTTTTTTTTTGTTTTTTTTTTTTTGTTTTTTTTGTTTTTCCAAGACAAGGTTTCTCTGTGCAGGTTTGGTGCCTGTCCTGGATCTCTCTCTCTAGACCAGGCTGGCCTTGAACTCACAAAGATCCGCCTGGCTTTGCCTCCCAGTGCTGGGATTAAAGGTGTGTGCCACCACTGCCCAGCCTGATAAAGCTCTTAAAATTAAAACAACTATGATTTGACTTCATACTTTGTAAATCAATAAGTTTATTATATAGTCATAAATATATACATATATTTATATATATATAAATTTATATTCAGATATGTTTTTAGAGAAATGAAATTAGAATTCAGTAATAAAACATCAGTGTGTTAGTAGATCTTATTTTTTGACCTTTTTAAAAAATCATATCTTCATTGAAATTCATCTATAATATTTATTTCTTGCACTTGATATCTCAATTTCAGATCCTCTTATGTTAATATTAATTGCATAGGTACATAGATTTGTGTAAATTGTATATAAATTGTTTCCAGTTTACAGGTTATAATTTTTAAAAATACTCATCAATATCTAATTTAGAGCAAATATTTATGTTTCTGGATAATACAAAAATATGATTTATTAACAGCATTTTCTCAGGTTTTTTATACTTTTCTTAATTGAACTTAATTTTTGTCATACAATATATTTTGATCATAGTTTCCCTTCCCATCAACTCCTCCCACATCCTTTCTACCCACCTAACTCCACACCTTCTTTCTTTCTCTCTTTAAAAAACAGACAAAAAAAGCCCCAAGTAAAACAAAATAAGTAAAACAAAAAGCACAGTAAACACACACACAAAACCAAAACCCATAAAACCACAAAAATCAAAAACCATAATATGCACACAGATGAACAGTAAGACAAAAAATGTCCAAACATAGCACTTGAGACAAGAAGTCTGCAGAAATACCATTGTTCATTTTGTAATAGTCATCTACTGCTGGATCTGGGACCTGCCTATAAGTGTGGTTAATATACCCAGTGAGATGCCATTGGACAAAACTTAATTTTTCCTTTGCAAGTTGTTTGGTTTCTTGGTCAGAGACGGCAGCTCATGTTCACTTTCACCTTTGAGCACTGGGACCCTGTCTGACTTGAACCTGTGCAGGCCCTGTGTATACTACCACAGTCTCTTGAGTTATGTGTGTCAGTCTTGTTTTGTCATAAAGACATTGTTTCCTTGGTGTCATCCATCCCCTCTGGCTCTTAAAATCTTTCTGCCTCCTCTTCTGCATAGATCCCTAAGCCCTGAGCAGGAGATTTTGATGAAGACATCCCATTTAGTACTGGGTGTTCTAAAATCTCTCATTCTCTGCACATTGTCCAGTTGTGGGTCTGGGTCTCTAATAGTTCCCATCTATTGCCAGAGGAAGCTTCTCTGATGATGACTGAGCAAGGCACTGATCCATGGGTACAGCAAAATGTCATTAGGAGTCATTTTATTGCTGTGTTCCCTTAGCAATGCAATAGTATTTTGTTTTTCCCTAGGCCCATGGCCTATCTATTTTCCCGATCTTGGTCACTGAAGCAGTGTCAGGCACAGGCTTCATCTTATAAAGTAGGTCTTAAATCCAGTCAGATAGTGGTTTGTTGCTCTTGCATTTGTGCTCCTATTACAACAGCATATCATGTAGGTGGGTAATCATTGTAAGACTGCAGGGTTTGTAGCTTATCCATTCTCCTCTGGTAGCATGCAGAGTACCTTCCAGTACCATGAACATTAGTCAGGAGGGGTAAAGGTTCTAGTTAGGCATCAGCTTGATTTTTTGGTGTTCAATGAGAACATGTAGTGTGTAAGTGTTTTGTATGCAGCATTAGGGCTTAACTGTCAGTTTGTGGAGAGCAACCAATGGCCTTGTTAATAGCCTAAGTTGTTTGGGAGTTTCTATCTTAGTTACTCTTCTACTGCTGTGAAAAAGCACCATAACCAAAGCAACTTCTCAAAGAAAGCATTTAATTGAGGGCTTGCTTACAGTGTCCGAGGGTTAGTCCATGATCATCATGGCAGGGAGCATAGTGTCAGGCAGGCATGGTGATGGAGCAGAAGCTGAGAGCTTATATTCCAATTCAAGGAGGAGTCACAGCAAGAGAGACTGGGTCTGGTGTGGGATTTTAAAGTATGAAAACACACCCCCAATAACACATGCACCCCAACAAAGCCACTCCTCCAAATCCTTCCTAAACAGTCCACCAACTGAGAATCAAATGTTGAGATGTGGGAGTATTGGGGCCATTCACCACAGTTTCCATGGGGCCTCTTTGGCCAATGACTCAAGTAGATTTAACCTATTCCTGGCACTGGAGTTTTTACTTGGTGGCAAAAGATGTCTGGTTGGGGCTTCATCTCCCACGTTGTTTTGTGATTCCACTTAAATTTGTTTCATATATGTATATATTTTAAGAAGATTCTACAGTAGTAGGTTTCCATATGACCCCACAAATGGCACTTAATATTACCTGTCCCTCCCCTCTTCCCATCTCTACCCTTCTTCCCTTCCCTCCCCATTTAATCCACTCTCTCCACTGTTTCTCCATTAACTATTTATTCTTCCACCCCTTCCTTGGAGGTCCTTCCCTCCCCACAGTCCCTTCTCTATGCCTAACCTCAGTGGTTATATGGATTGTAGCATGCCTATTGAAGGCTTAAAAGCTAAGATCCACATCTAAGAGAATACATGTTTTTTTTGGTTCCAGGTAACCTTAGTTAAGATGATTTTTTTTTAAAGTTTTATTTATTTTCCTGTGACCTTCATTATTTTTTTAAACAGTTGAATAATGTCCCATTGTATAAATGTATCACATTTTCTTTATCCATTTATCCACTGATGGGCATCTAGACTATTTACAGGTTCTGGCTATTATGAGTAGATATGCCCAAGAGTGGAATAGCTGCATCTTGAGGTGGATCTATTCCTAGCTTTCAGAGGAAACACCGCACTGATTGCATAGTGGCTGTAAGAGTTTGCACTCCTACCAGCAGTGGACCACTGTTCTCCTTACCCCATATCCTCATCAGCATGATCTGTCATTGTTATATTGATCTTGTCCATTCTGACAGGTTTAAGATGAAATCTCAAAGGAATTTTGACTTGCATTTCCCTGATGGCTAAGGACACTGAACATTTCTTTAAGTTTTTCTCAGTCAATTGTGTTTCTCCTTTTAAAAATTCTGTATTGTTATATGGCTCATTTTTAAATTAGTTTATTTGTTTTCTTGATGTCCAGTTCTTTGAATTCTTTATATTTTACTAACTCTATTGGATGTGTAAATTGTTAAATATCTATTTGTTTTGTTTTTGGACTCTATTTGCAAGTATTTTATTGAAATTTTTTTGTATCTTTGTTCATATGGGATATTGGTCTGTAATTTTCATTCTTTCTTGGGTCTTTGGTTTATATATCAGGTTAATTATGGCCTCGTAAAAAGAATTATACAATGTTCCATTGGTTTCTATTCTGTGGAATAATTTGAGAAGTATTGGCATTAGTTCTTCTTGGAAGGTCTGGTAGAATTCTATATTGAGTCAGTCTATCCCTGGGCTTTTTTGGTTGGGAGACTTGTAATTACTGCTTCTATTTCACTAGGAGTTATACATCTGTTTAAATTGCTTATCTGATATTCATTTAACTTTGGTAAGCTGTAATTATAAAGAAATTTATTCATTTCTTTTAGGTTTTTCAGTTTGGTTGGATACAGATTTTTAAAGTATGTCATATGATTCTCTGGGTTTTCTTGTCTATTATTATGTCCCCCTTCTCGTTTCTAGTTTTATCAGTTTGGATTTTCCTTCTCCATTCTTTCATTTATTTGACTTGGAGAAACTGACTCCCTCTCCCAGCAGCCATCAATAATTCTTCAGTTAGGGGAGGGACTTGATAATCCCCCTTCCATCTATGCTGGTATTTTTGTCAGCCTAATCCTGTGAAAATCTTCTGCATGCAATAGCAGCCTCTCTGACTTCATGGGTATAACTGCACTGTTATGTCTGACTAATATGTTTCTCTACAGGCATCTTTCTCTATGGCTCTTGAAATCTTTCTGCCCCCTCTTCTGCAATGTTCTCTGAACCCTGGGTGGAGTGGCTGTGATTAATTCCATTTGGAATTTACACACTCCACAGGCTTATTCTCTGCATGGTGACTGTATGTCTCTGTATTAATCACTGTCTTCAAAAGAAGCTTCTCTGAGGAGGGTTGAGAGATATACTCATCTATGGGTATAAAAATAAGAACTTAGGGGTAAGCTTATTTATTACTATGTTCATTTAGCAGAATAATAGTTCAGGCAGAATTAAAAAAAACAAACAAACAGAAAACCAGCCACTGTTTTTTTGTTTGATCAGTGAATGAAACCAAGCATTGGTTTCATCTTGTGGAGTGCCTTTTAAACTCAATCAGAAAATGGTTACTCCCATAATATTTTTGCCACTATTGCATCAGTGAGAATGTCTTTTTAGGCCAGTCATTATTGTGCCTTGAAGGTGACCATCAGGTAGTTCTTCAGTGACATATTCCCCGAGGAGATACCAGAATATGAGAAACAATAAAGACAGGAAAGTTGGGGTTAGGAGATCATGTATAAGCCTTAAACATGTCTTATGCCAAGCAAGTTTATTAAGAAGTATAGCACCTTATATACAGTGTCGAGAAAATGGGACAGAATCATCAGGATGCTATCTTACAATGAGATAAAATTAGTAGGGAGCTGACTCAAGTAGTGACTGAAAGGGAATACAGGGTATCTCAAGTGCATCACAAACTGAATGCTCTGTGGCCTTAGAACTGTTAACTCCAGCCTCTTCAGGGTGGAAAAGCCAGGTTCCCTGGAACAGAAACTATTACTCCTTCCAGGCCCTCTGCCCCTGGGCAAGGACATAGAACTAGTGTCCCCTTTGTCCTTTCATCAGAGCCTCTGAGAAAGCCTTGGATTGGCCTTTCTCATTTGGTAGCATGCATAGAGCCTTTCTTTCAGTCCTACAAAAGCTAACTAATAGGGGGGAAGCATCCAGGTCTGTACCAGCTTGATTTCTTTATGACCTAGAACTTAGATATGTGGTGTCTTCGGCAGTAGGGTCTTCAAGTTCTAAAAGGTAGTAAAGAGCAGTAACAGTAGTCTGTAATGTTTTAGGGTAGGGATCTATAGGACCCCACTGACCAACAACTCAAAAAGAAGTAATTTATACCTGGCACTTTTTATATGATAGCCTCTTGTGTCTTGAGGTGGCATTGTTGTAGTAAGTCTTTTTCTGTCCCACCTGCCAGCTCCCAAATAACGACACAGAGACTTATTATTAATTATGAGAGCTCTGCCAATAGCTTAGGTTTGTTTTTGACTAGCTCTTAATAACTTAAATTAACCCATTTCTGTTCATCTACGTGTTGCCATGTGGTTTGTGGCCTTTACTTCTCTTCCTGCATGTCTTGCATCCTCCCTTGTCCCACTGGTGACTCTGCTTTCTTCCCAGCATTCCTCAAAATCCTGCCTAGCTATTGGCCATTCAGCTTTTTATTAAACCAATTCGAGTGACCCATATTCACAGTGTACAAAGAGATTATTCCACAACCTTTCCCCCTTTTTGTCTAAATAAAAAGGAAAATTTTAACTCTTAACACAGTAAAACTGTATACAATAAGAACAATTATCAGGTATTGTCTAAATAGACAATATGTAAATAAACTATATACAATAAGAACAATTATTGAATAAGAATTGCATTTACAATGTCCAGTCCATTTGTATTTGGCAAATTTAGAGAAAATACTCCATTATCTATCCTCTCTTGATGAGTCCAAATTTTTGTACCAAATTTATCTTTTATCATAACTAAGGAAAACTATAATTATCTAGTCTTCAATTCCATCAAAGACCCAGAAGGATATAATATTACCTGAGTAAACAGGAAGTGCTGTGCAAAGCCACTTCCAAAATTATGAAACAACGGTGACATCTGGTTACCTAGACAGTCACCCCAGGGTTCCTCTGCAACTTTGGGGCATCTATCTTTGGCCTACAGGCCTAGAATATATGACAGACATTTATGTGAAGGACAAATTTTGATGGACTGTCCCACTTTGTTTTGGCAAAGTTCAGCCGTCATTTTCCTATGTGTCCTGCAGAATGTCTGGCAGACTTTTCTATGAAGCAGGAATTTTGAAGGACTGTCCTGCCTTATCTTGGCAAAGTTTAATAGCGTTTTTCCTTTGTGTCCTGCTTGTCCAGTTTGCACAGCATACTGTCAGCAGTCAAGACAAGAGTAGTTCTTGCCCAGATGGCTAGTTTTGCCACATTGAAAGCAAACTCCATATGGAATTCCTTCGATACCCATCATCTTCTCTGAAGTAAATTAGTACTGCCAGGAGCAGACATGTTTCATTGTCATGAAAAGCACTATGTTAACAAAACATTTTAAATGCCATATTCTGTAGGTCTTTGAAGTGTTAGAAGACCATCTATCTATCTAAAATACATCTCTGCTTGATCTTGAAAACATATCTTGCATAACTACAAGTTTGATTGTTATAGGTGAATAACTACTAACCTGCATTTCTTTATTATCCTGAATAGTTTGTAATAATAACTTTGAAGGACTAGAGTTCATTTTTAAAGGAGTTGCATAGGTACAATACCTTAAACAAGGATAGAAACGTATGTACAGTATGTTTTAACTAAAATAACCTTAAAAGTTGACTCAATAATCCTCCCTTTTATTTCATCATTTTTATACTATATCCCCCCTTATCTCTTCAAACAGAGTTCCTTGAATCTAATCTCCTTTGTTCAGTTTTTTTTTCCCCGACCATGACCAATAACAGTTTGTAACAACCCCCTATACAATGACAAACATCTATAGCTCACTGAATGACCAAAAACCATCCACTCTATCTCTTGGTAATATGGGTGTTTTATTCTCTAGACTGCTTCTTGTTGTGTGGGGACACTGGCATCTTTGGGGGACCCTGAGAAAATTAGGATAATGATTAAGTCCTGGGAGAGCTAACTGTTGTCTAGTTTCTGTGTGATGGGAAAATGGAGGGCTTATTTGAAGTCTAGCTGGAGTAATCTATGAGGCTGGACCATTTCAGCCAGGAGCCTTGAAGCTGTTCTGGATATAGAACTCTAAGGAAACTGCAACAGAGATACTCTGAGAGGCTGGATCACCTGGGCCACTCATTTTCATTGGTGTCTGGGCCCCTTCTTCTGAAAACACGCAAATTTTCAAAGGTAACATACATACCTGCATTAACACAAATATGGACTGTGCATTGTATGAAAGCCAACCAAAGATGACAGTTTTGTTTTGCTTGAGAAGGTAAAATATACATTACCTGTCTTGTAGGTTTTGTTTGCTTGCTTGCTTGCTTGGTTTTTTTTTTTTTTTTTTTTTTTTTAATTTTTTTTTTTTTTGGTTTTTCGAGACAGGGTTTCTCTGTGTAGCTTTGTGCCTTTCCTGGATCTCGCTCTGTAGACCAGGCTGGCCTCGAACTCACAGAGATCCACCTGGCTCTGCCTCCCGAGTGCTGGGATTAAAGGCGTGCGCCACCACCGCCCGGCGCTTGCTTGTTTTTTTAAGGTTTATTTCTTTATGTTTGTAACTAGGATTTGGTGGTGGTGGGGGTCTTCCCTGATCAAATCTGATCTTTATGAACCTTAACGAACCCACAACCTTCGTTTACTGTAGAAACAAAAGCATAACCTCTTCCCCACAGCAATACATTTTTTGAGTTCCATTTTAAAGTTAAGGCATTCTTAAAGTATCTAGGCTGATTTAATTCAGCAGTCCCTTTCACAATCCCATGTCATCTAGCAGCTGTCATTTGCTTATCAGCAATCAGAAAATTCAAAGACAACACAATAACATACAGGATCCAGACTCTTTATGTATTTCCCATCTCTTTGTGGCTTACTCTTTTGTTTTTGTTTTTTTTTTTACTACTTTACTCTTTCTTTAAAGATTTTATTATTTTTAAACTATATTTTATGACTGTCTATATCCTTTTTCTTTTTTTCTTAAGCCTGTGCACATTATTAAATACACTGTTTACAAGTTTTTTTCAACTGAACCTTTTCTGTCTGTATCTGTAACCTTTTCTGTCTGTGTGAGCAAAACCTTAAACCTTCATGCAGCTTAGCTTATAGTGTGCTGGCAGCTAGCTACCCCCGCCCCCAATTACCTGAGAGCCTAGCCTCATGTCAGAGGTACCAGTGGGAGCAATGTTTACCGCCCCAGCTCTGGGAAGTTTCTGGGTCCATGCTGTAGATGTTTCTACCTAGTTTCATGCCACTAAGTAGCATGCTGCCTGATGCTCATAAACTCCATTTAAGTGCTTGGTAGCAGGGCCTCTTAAAAGAACCACACCTCTGTAAGTAGCTAGCACCGAGCCTACCTGAGAGACCATGGTCACCAGGAAGCCACATTTGACTCCATGTTCTGAACTTTTTTTTTAAGCTTTTTCAGGCGTTATGTGTACATGACCCCATATTGGGCACCAATTGCAGGAAGTCTTTCTCTGTCTCTCCTGCCACCTCCCAAATAACCACAGGGAGACTTATTAGTTATGAAAGCTCCACCAATAGCTTAGGTTTGTTTTTAGCTAGTCTTATAACTTAAATTAACCCATTTCTATTCATCTACATGGCTCATGGCTTTTAGTTCTATATGTCTTGCATCCTCTTATGTCCCACCAGCAGCTCTGCCTTCTTGTTCCCAGCATTCTCTCTGCCCTGAAAATCCTTCCCTAGCCACTGGCCATTCAGCTTTTTATTAAGCCAATCTGAGTGACATATTTACAGTGTACATTATTATTATTCCACAACACATTGTCATCCCACCTACGCCATTATAGGGTAACTCCATTTAAATTCTTTATATCTGAATATAAATGTTTTAGGAAGCTTCTACAGTAATAGGTTCCCATCTGGCTTTTTCAACATGGTCCTTAGTGTTACTTATCACCATATTCCTTATACCATTTAACCCCTCTTCCATTATGCACTTTTCCCCATTCATACCATCTTTGTCTATCCCTCATTCCCTGAACCACCCCTCCCCATGGCCTCTTACTAGTTTTCTGCTGTGTATGGATATGCCAGTTTAAACACACACACACACACACACACACACACACACACACACACACACACACACACACATCTCAAGATTCAAAGCCAGCATCCACATATGAGAGAGAACATGAAACAATTGGGTGACCTCACTCAGAATTATTTCCAGCTTCATCCATGTAATTACATACTTTCATTTTTAAATAGCTGAATAATATTACATAATATATATATGAACCACACTCATTATTCATTCATCATTAATGGACATTTAGATGTCTCCCCCCCCTCCCCGAGCTGAGGACCGAACCCAGGGCCTTGCGCTTGCTAGGCAGGCGCTCTACCACTAAGCTAAATCCCCAACCCCGTCTTCTGTTTCTTTGCTGTTATGAGTAGAGCAACAGTGAATATGGATGAACTGGTTTCTCTGTACAGAGCCATTTGGGAATAACATTACTGGATCATGTGGTAAATCTACTTCTAGCCTTTTGAGGAACCTGCCATTGTGCCTCATTTTGTACTTTCACCAACAGTGCATTACTGTTTCTACTTCCTACATCCATTTGTATTTTGGATCTTAGCCATCCTGGCTGGGGTAAGATTAAATTTCAAAATAGTTTTAATTTGCATTTCTCTGATGGCTACATTTTAAAAAATATTTCTTGGCTATTCATATTTACTTTGGGAATTCTATATTTAGTTCTATTCCCTAATTTTTAATTTGGGTTCTTTGGTTTGGTGTTTAGTTTTAATTCTTTGTATATCTAGTTGCTAACCCTCGCTTAGATATTTAGCTGATGAACATTCTTTTCCATTCTGTAGCTGCTTCGTCACTGGAATGATGGTGTCATTGCTGTATACGAGCCTTTTAGTATCACGAGGTCCGATTTCTTAGACGGTGGTCTTAGTAACTGTGGTACTAGGGTCCTGTTCAGAATGTCTTTTTGACACTTTTAAGTGTAGTCCTTACTTTTACTCCTATCAGATTCAGGGTATCAGGTCTGAGCTGAGTTCCTTGAACCATTTGGAGTTGAGTTTTGTGTAAGGTGAAAGATAAGGATCTAGTTTGCTATCAATAGATTATTTTTGGGAGGATAGCTGTTTTCACAGTATTATTTCTGTCAGTCTATCAACACAGGAGGTCTTTCCATCTTTTAGTATTTCTTCAGTATCCTAAAATATTCATTGTACGAGTCTTGGTTAAATTAATACTAAGATTGTTATTTATTTAGTTATTTTGAAGCTACTGTGATTGGGATTGTTTCTTTCTCTGTATGATTGTTAATCTTCTATAGGAAGAGTACTGATTTTTGTATGTATCCTGCTACTTTGCTGAATGTGTTCATTAGCTTTTGGAATTTCCTGGTGGGGTTCTTAGGGTCTTATATGTATAGAGTCATATCATCAGTAACAATATTTTGACTTTCCTTTCCTGTTTGTATCTATCCCCTTTATCACTTTCACTTGTCATTTGCTCTAAGACTTCAAGCACTACATTTAATAGGTACAGAGAGAGTAAACATCCTTCTCTTATTCCTGATTTGCTTTGCTTTGAGTTTTTCTCCTTTTAGCATCATGTTAGATATGGATTTGTTGTACATTACCTTTATTATCTCGAGATATGTCCCCTATAGCACTAGTCTCTCTAGGACTTTTAACATGAAGGGATGAACATGTTGGATTTTGTCAGAGGCTTTATCTGTATCTAATAAGATGCTCATATGCTTTGTCTCTGAATGTTTATGTAGTGGGTGACATTTACTGACTTACATATGTTAAACCATCCCTATGTTTCTGGGATGAAGCCCATTTGATTATGCTGTATGATCTTTTTGATGTGTTCTTGAGTTTGATTTAAAAGTATTTTATTGAGATTTTTTGTGTTTATGTTCATTGAGGAGAGTCTACCATCTGGTTTGAAAACCTTTTGCAGTTATTAAGGGGGAACCTTAACCCTATGATGGTCTACCACTACCGAGTGTTTTCTTTCAGTATTGGCAGGTTACCGTTGTTGGAGGTGATGGGAAGAAGCATAATAAAAAGAAATGGCCTGATAAGTTGTGAGAATTTGCTCTGTCCTACTTCTTGTCAACAGGAAAATAGAAATTACATTTTGCAAAATTATGGTCTGAAAATACTTTTCTGGTTAAACTGTTGAAGGTCCAGAAGCCTGGCTTCCCAGTTCAGAGAACTTGCTGCTCTTTTAAAAGACAAGAATTTGGAACCTAGTACCCTTGTTGGGCAGCTCATAGCTGCCTATAAATCCAGCCCAAGGGTAACTGACTCCTTACTTCAGTAAAATTATACTCAGGTGTGCCAGCTCTAATATGTATTCTCACACTGACACACAAGTAGACATAACTAGAAATAAAGTCTTTTAAAAATGTGATAACAGAAAACATTAAAACTAGAGAAATGTGCGTAACAGTTATTTTCTATGAAATAATCATTTATTTCTTCAACATTGTTGATTATCTTGTTTGAAGTAAGGTATTTTGTTTTAGAGAACATAATGTTAAATAGATTTTATGGAGTCAAAGAAAGATAAGCCATTGTTTAACTGAATGCTCCATTTTGTTTAGAGATGCATTATTTATATCATAGACTTTGGTGGGTGCTAGGAATGATATAACATTGAAGGCTCTGGAGCACACTCTGTTTCTGTATTTTTTTTTTCTTTCTGTATTCCTTTTCTTTCTTTTTTTTTTTTAAAACTACATATAGCCTATTACAGATAGCAGATGTGGTGGTGCACATCTTTAATCCCAGCACTCAGGAGGCAGAGGCAGGTGAATCTCTGTGAGTTCAAGGCCAGTCTAGTTTACAGAGTGAGTTCCAGGATAGCTAGGGCTGTTACACAGAGAAACCCTGTCTTGAAAAACCAGAAAAAAAAAAAAGGAAAGAAAGAAATAGACTGCAATCTTTGTTATGTTCTATTGCCATTCATATATACCATGACCAAGACAACTTATGTAGTAAAGCATTTAAATGGAGGAGGCAACTTATAAAATAACGCATTTTATGAAGGCTTGCTTACAATTTCAGAGGGTGAGTCCATGACCATCATGGTGGGGAGCATAGCAGCAGCTGGCAGGCCTGGTGTCGCAGCAGTGGCTGAGAGTTTACATCTTATTCTCAATTGTAGACACAGAGAAAGAGAGAGAGGGGGCCTGACATGGGCCTGTAAACCTCAAAGCCCACCACCCCCAGTGACACATCTCCAGCAAGGCCACGCCTCCTAATTCTTCCCAAAACAGTTCTACCAACTGGGACCAAGCATTTAAATATATGAGCCTGTAGGCTCATTCAAACAAACACCTGCTAAAAGTAGATAGGTGAAAGAAAGAATGCCGATAGGCAACATGGAAAATAGTCTGCTAATATATTTGTTTTCTGGAAATTTTAAAGGGGGCTTATTGCTGGAATGAATGATTCTGAAATTTGTTTCTAAATACTGTGACTTGTATGACTAGGCTAAAGCAGGTTGAAGATATGTGCTGCTATCTGCTAAAATGCCAAAGAATTTTTTTTTTTCCTGTTGGTTTTTTGAGAAAGGGTTTCTCTGTCTCCCAGACTACCCTAGAACTCAATATGTAGGCCAGGCTGTCATGGAACTCACACCTGCCTCTGCCTCCTGAATGTTGGCATTGTAAGTCACAGATTGTTAAGTTAAGGAAGGTATCAATTAACAGAATGAATTCCAAAGTAGCGGAGAAATTTCCAACCAGTTCTGATGTACCATATAGTGCATCAAAAACTGACTTTTCAAAATGAAAGGGTACTTTGATAAAAACTGAAGTTCCAAAGTTTTAATTTGTTTCAGTTCTCTCAGAAATTATTACACATTTTTCAATTAACTACTGTGATTTCAATGATAGTATTCATCTTTTATCCTCAGTGTTTAAGGAAGGTCACAAAAGGGTTAGATTTCTTAGTCCTTTGTACTTAAATGACTAATGATTTCTGTGGGAGTTTGATAAAGTAATGAAATTGCTCCTAAGCTATTTTCCAAGGTCAATTATATATGCTTAGCAGTCATTTCAAAGGAAGAATTGAACTACAGGCCTTTCTGGACAAATTAGTTGTGTTAACTTTTTGATACTGACAAAACAATCTAGGTAATCAACTTAAAGAAAGGAAATGTTTGTTTGACTCATGGTTTCAAGGATTTTGTTGTGTAATGAGTTGGCTCCTGGCTTTGGAGCATGTTCTGAGATAGTATATTATGGAGTAGTGTAGCTGAATTTCTAAGCGGTCTTATTGAATAAACACAGAGCCAAATATAGTGGTGAAATCCTTAGAGATTGGGGAAATAGTGAGAGCCACCAACCAACCTTACCTCACCAGCTCTGCAACTTACAAAATGCCACGACTTCCTGTCTACCCAGGCTTTTATTGCCTTGCTGTTCTGTCTTATTGGCTCTTAGCCCAGCTACCTCACTTCCTTGTCACTGCCTGTCTGTACAGACCTCCAGGTCTCTATGGTTGGTATTGGGATTAAAGGCATGTGTCACCACACTTGGCTCTGTTGCCTAGAGACCCTGCCTGCCAAGTGATCGGATGAAGGGTGTGTGCTACCACTGCCTGACCTTTGTGTTTACTTAAAACGGCTGGCTGTTTCCTCTGATCTCCAGGCAAACTTCATTTATTAACATACAAATAAAATATCACCACAGTTCAGCACAAATAAAATATCACCACAGAGCAGTATTTGGTTAACAAAGTGCTTGCTTACCTCTGGGCAGATAGGGATAGACAGGAACCAACCTTCTTCCAGTAGATCTCACCATATCCCAGTAAGAATCGAGGTTGAGACCCATGCCTTCACCAACTGGGCTGTGGGCTGTTCTGGACTAAACTGTACCACATTTCCTTTAGATCATGTTCTGTGAGTAGAGTCAATTCTGTTGCAATTTTCTGGATTTCTATTGCAAATCGTGTTTTTAAACTGTTTTCATTCGATGCTTTGTTTGCTTTTTAAAATACCCTTAATTAAATTATTAATGAAGATGATGACATTATGTTGTTTATTTTCTCATAGGTGTGAATGTCACGGATCATGATTTAATATTCAGAAGTCTAACAGAGACCCTTCAGAATAATGTCACACCATATATAGTCTCATTACAAGCTAAGGATTGTCCAGGTAAAATATAAATGCATGGTTTCTTGGTGAGATGTTACAAAATTGTGCTTACCTCTATTCTACCTGGCTCCCACTCTGTGCATGTCTCACTCATTTTTACTCATTGCCATAAATCAATTTATTTTCCCACTTGAAAAGGCCATCAATGGTTAAAAAAAAACAGTCTGTAGGCAGAGCCAGACTTGAGTATGTAAAGCCATTAAATGCACACTGTCATACTCAGATTTGTTTGCATCTGGACTGATAACAGATTTAATGTACTACTCTTGTGATGAATTAGAATTTAAGTCTTAAGGATGGCTTTTTAAAATGAGTGTAAAGGAAGATTTATAATCAATAAAATAATTCTTATAACTCTTGATGTTAAGGACTGTGACATTCTTTTGTTGTTCAGAAAGTAAGTACATGATATTCTAAAAATAATTTATGATTTCCTGCTTATACATTTGCTTAGATAATACTTGTAGATAATACACATAAATTTTGATCTGATTTTAGTCTGAACTAAGGAAATATATTTATTTTATCTTATTTAGAAGGGGTTTCATGTAACCCAGGCTGTCATTGAATTTACTGTGTAGGAGAAGATGACCTTGAACTTCTGATATTCCTGCCTTCTCCCAGTCCAGGGATTTCAGGCATGCTTGACCACATTCGTTTTTATTGAATACTGGCAGTCAACTCTCGGGTTTTGTGCATGCTAGACAAGTACAGTACCAACTGAACGTGTCCAGCCCCTAATAAATTAAATAATAAGGGAAGGGTTCTAATGAGTAATAATAATATATATGGCATATTTTAACTATATTGATGAAATACAGAAAAAATATACTCCACTTAAATAATGCAATAAGCATTATCAAAGGTTTCAGTGGATAAGTTTTCTTGCTTTTTGTATTCTGCAGATGTGAAACACTTTTTGCAAAAGTTGACCTCACAGTTGATGGACTGCTGTGTAGACGAAAATTCCAAAGAGGTGAAAAGTGTTAACACCCCAAAAAAGACAAATTATTCAATGGATTCACTTTCTAGTTGGTACAAGACTGTCACACAGGTAAAAGGAAACTGAATACTCAGAAGGTTGGCTGGGGATTAGTTTACTTATGTATCACTCTCCTAATAAACAAGTCGGTAAGGCAGTAATAGCAGTTTTATGGTAGTTATTTCTTCTGAAGCTACTAGAATTTGAAAGTATGTAGTATGTAGATTAATTACTGGTAAGTGCTTGGATTACTAGAGGACATTTTATTTATGGGAGAAGTCCATGAAATGACAAAAAGAAAACATCCCAAGTTGATTCTGTTGCAAATTCTATTTCTGTAGTAATGGCTGTAACTTTCTTATAGTACCTCCTATATTTGCTTTTGTTTGGTAGACACATATCACCTATTCCTGCTATCAGTTTAGTCCTTGACAAGTAATTCTGTAATTTTTAAATTTTAGTTTGTTCCATGCTCAGAATTCTTGGGAAACATTACTGTAAAAATAAGGTATATTGAACAAAACAGTACAATAAGTAAAGTATATTCAACAAAATATAAATTTCATTCTACTATGAGCATTTTTTTCATTTTCTTTTTTTTTTTTTTTTTTTTTGGTTTTTCGAGACACGGTTTCCCTGTGTAGCTTTGCGCCTTTCCTGGAACTCACTTGGTAGCCCAGGCTGGCCTCAAACTCACAGAGATCCGCCTGGCTCTGCCTCCCAAGTGCTGGGATTAAAGGCGTGCGCCACCACCGCCCGGCCATTTTCTATTTTTTTATTAAGAAAATTTTTTCATTCATTTTACATACCAAGGATCCCCCTCTTCCGCTCCCCCCCAGCCTCCCTCTTCAAACCCATCCCCCACTCCCACCCACAAGAAGGCACATCCATTAGAGGCAAGTCCATGTCCTTCCCCCTGCCTCAAGGCTGCCTGAGATGTCCCATCATAGGTAGAGGGCTCCAAAAAGCCCCCTCAGGCACCAGAGATGGATTCTGATCCTACTGCCAGGGGGTCTCCCAAGCAGATCAAGCTACACAACTGTCTTGCCATGCAAATGGCCTAGTCTAGTCCCATGTAGGCTCCACAGCCATTGATCCAACTTTCATGAGTTCCCTCTAGTTTTAAAAGTACTGTAGTGACGTTTTCTAATGTGTTTTGCTGAAGTCATACACGAAGTTCCATGTATGGAACATAAAGTGTTTTATGTAAGGATGCTTATGATAATAATTTGATCCAAAATCTTAGGTATATTTAGAAATCAAAGTCATGGCAATTTAAGTCCAGTATCTTTAAGTTCGGTTTGGCTAAATATTTAGTGTCCATCTCAAGGTTTAAAGTTTGAAATACTACATTCATTGTGCCTTTACATTAATAATAAAATTCACATTAGAGCATACTCATGTATCAACTGAAAAAAATCACTTGTATAGAAAAGTTTTTCTTACGTTTTTCAGCAGAAAATTTATTTTATATATGTATGGGTCTTACTGAACCTTTTTCTTACTGTTACTATGTCTAGAAACAGATTTTACTAGTAACTATTAGAATGACATACTGTTTATTATTTGGGAAAAATAAAAACAGCCATTGTGAAATATAGAAAGAGTGACCCTTTTTTTGTTTTTTCGAGACAGGGTTTCTCTGTGTAGCTTTGGAGCCTTTTCTGGAACTCACTCTGTAGCCCAGGTTGGCCTCGAACTCACAGAGATCCGCCTGCCTCTGCCTCCTAAGTGCTGGGATTAAGGGCATGCACCACCACTGCCCAGCAAGAGTGGCATATTAATAAGTGGCATTATGGTATTATTTGGCTGATAAGGCTTACTTTTAACTCCTCCATTCCACAATGACTTAGAACACAGACCCAAAAATGACGAGCAAAAAGAGGACTACTTGTCGACAATGGCAGTCTCCCCCTGTTGTGCTTATCTTAAAGAATATGGAGAGCTTCAATACGAAAGTACTCCAAGACTTCATAATTATCAGCAGGTAGATGATGTGTTGTTGACCTTTGTGTTTTCATTTATTATTACGGGGTGTATCTAAATACGACATGTATGTGTTGGTATGTGTGCCGTGGTGTGTGTCTGGAGGCTAGATGGCAACTGTGAATGGGCTCTCCTATGATCAAACTCAGGTCCCCAGGTGTGCCTTAGCCACTGAGCCGTCTCATGGGCCCTTATTTTATTTTTCAGTCATGCAGAGTAGCCAATTTCCATAAGGCATTTCCAATATTTGGTTCTGCTTGCCTTTCTCTCCCCATCTTTGAGTCCCCATCCCTGTTGAAATGCTTCACCTCCAGTTACTTGGCGTTTTCTATAAATTTTCCTTTTTCTTAAGAAAGCATTACTTTTAACTTAAAACACAGTATTCATTTTAAGACTAAGTGAAATTCAAAACTACTTTAGAATAGTAGTTCAAAACTGTATGTTCAAAGACCTCTTAGCAAATTATTTCCTTGGTTTTTGGCATAAGATTGAGAACCCGGCCGGGCGGTGGTGGCGCACGCCTTTAATCCCAGCACTCGGGAGGCAGAGCCAGGCGGATCTCTGTGAGTTCGAGGCCAGCCTGGACTACCGAGTGAGTTCCAGGAAAGGCGCAAAGCTACACAGAGAAACCCTGTCTCGAAAAACCAAAAAAAAAAAAAAAAAAAAAAAAAAGATTGAGAACCCGGACAGATTTAGCCTGTTCTTAGTTAACTTGGTAAATAGGTATAAAATGTCATTTATCTTACAAAGATTATCTCCTTAAATGTTTTCAATATGAAAGTATCTTATTTTTATATATTTCCAGTGAGAATTTTTTTAATGTTTCGAGTTTTTTTAAGGAATCTTATGAGACTTAAAATTGAAGTAACTAACCCTATTTTAAATTCCCATGACATTCGTTTTCATTGTATATTTGTTAGGGTATAGTTAACTTTCTTTTGCATATTCTCTATGTCAGCTAACATACTAAAATTCTTATTTTTAGTGTGGTGTGGTAGGATTTTTGCCCCATTGAACAATGAGTTATAGATATATTTAGATATCCCCCTCCCCAACATTCCCCTGTGCCGGGGATAAAACCCAAGACTTCATGCATGCCTGTGCAAATTCTCTACCATTGAACTGTATTCTCAAGCTAATGTCCTAAGACTTTTTAAAAAAACTTCTTAACATTCTGTACAGATGAACAGTGTGGTGGTGTATAACAGTGTTATTTTACTTGGATTTGGTAGTACTATGGTCCTCAAAAGTAAAGAATTTAGAACAGCTGCAAGAGAGTACAGTGCTTTATTCGTGTGAATATAGAAAGAACTTCATACAGCCAACATTGGAAAGCAATAGGAAATAGGAGAGAGCAGGCACAGTACAGAGAAGTGTAACTTGCAGAACCCCTTATGAATAATGCTGTTCCACTCCATAGAAGCTGTTTGTTTCTGTCTTAGTTGTGCTGATATGAAATCCTGTTCAGTGTGTTTAGGATAAAAATAGAAGGAAGGGATATGACTCTTGAATGATGTCCATCAAAAAGATTACTTACATATGTGTGAAGGTAATGTATGTGTGAAAAAGAAAGGGGAGACTAGTGGAAAACTGAGGAAGACTGGGTGAGACTCAGAGTTGGTGAGAGTATATTAAATGATAGTTGGCAGTCTAATCTTAGGGATCTCTGGGTTCTTACTTACAAAGGAAAGGATCCATAAGGGATTGATAAAGAGTTAGAATCTATGAGATGGCTACTTTGTTATTATTTTTACTTTAAATAGAAAATGAATGATCTAGAAAACTTAATAACAGTGTCTTAAAACAATCATTTTGAAGTGTAATACATTGAAATACATTTGCTGAAGAAGCTTTGTATCTTTCTAAAAACTAGTCAGCATCTGCATGAGTTTCCACTGATTCTCATTTTTGGAATCGCCACATCTCCTGTCATTATCCATCGACTGCTTCCTCATGCTGTGTCATCTCTGCTGTGTATAGAGCTCTTCCAGTCTTTGTCTTGCAAGGAGCACCTGACAGTGATCCTTGATAAGGTAAAAAGAAAGTGTGTCCATCATATATCTTGGATCTTATATATAAGAAATGATACCAAGAAATCCCTGTGTTTCTCAGACTTTGTTCTACTTATTTGCAATTTTTTTTTTTTTTTTTTTTTTGGTTTTTTGAGACATGGTTTCTCGTGTAGTTTTGGAGCCTTTCCTTGAACTTGCTCTGTAGACCAGGCTGGCCTCAAACTCACAGAGATCTGCCTGCCTCTGCCTCCTGAGTGCTGGGATTAAAAGCATGCGCCACCACCGCCCGGCTTATTTGCAAATTTTAATGCTTTTATTAAATTATGTTTATAGTATAGTCTCTGTATAAAATTGCCTTCTCAAAAAATAAGCTTTATGAGAGTGATCGTATGTACATTCTTGCTTTCATTACTTATTTGAAAAAATTAGGCTTTTAAAATTAATTTAGAGGCTTTGGGATACAGCTCATTAATAGAACACTTGTCTGTCCATGTGGAAGGCAAGCCCTGGATTTTAGTCGTCTTAGTACTAAAAGAAATAAGTAAAATTTTACAAAATGTATGGACGTCAGACCATTACTGGTATGTTTTGACCTTGTATTTTATATAAAATGGTTTAAAGGTTTTAAGGTTTATTTTTATTTTAATTGTATGAGTCTTTTGTCCACATGGATGTATGTGCACAGAAGAGGGTGTTAGATTCCTAGAATCTGTAACTGGGGTTACAGGTGATTGTGAGCCACTTTGTGGGTGCTGAGAATGGAGTCCTGGTCCTGCAAGAGCAGCCATCTCTCCAGCCCTGCAGTCGTTGCGTGCACTTTGACAATGTCACGTTGCTCCTAACAACAGCTGCTAAGCTGAGACTTGAACTTCCATGATGTTCCTGTGTGAATAGCAATACGGTTCTTTAGTATTGACTGCCACAGATTCATTGTAGATCCCATTAAGATGTGTTTCCTGATAGTCTGTAGGTGAGTAGTAACAACCCTTGTGGTCATCTGCCAACCACTCCCACACATCTGTCCACAACAGATAGCACTCTAATTTATTGACACATTGGGAAAAAAACTTCAGTTTGAAATTGATTAATTGTAGCCAAATGCAGTTGTCCTTGTGCAACTATACTTTTGGAAAAAATCCTAGTATAAGGTTTGATTTTCAGATATAAAGCATTAATGTAGCTCTTTGAAAACTAACCAATTAATACAAGTTGCTCTATATTTTTAAAAAGAAAAAGCATTTTTGTTCTTCATATGTTCTTGTTCAGTAAGTACATAGCTTGCTACAGTTCATTAATTTGGATCAGTAGGGAGAGAAACAAGTTTTATTTGGTAACAAGAAAGTACATCTTTTCTTTTTTTTTGGTATCTTCTGGTTGTGAAGTAAAGGGTTATTTTGTTAATAGGTATTGTTTGAAGATTAGGAATTTAACAGAAGTTGATAGACATCTTTGGTTCAGAATATAGTTTGAGGATGGGAGTGGCGGCGCTTGGGAGAGAGAGGCAGCAGGCGGCTCTCTGATTTTTTTTTTCCCCCAACCTGGTATACATAGCAAATTCAGGACAGCCAGGGCTACCTTATAAGACCCTCTTCAAACACACCGGGATTGTCATCCGGACTGCTTTTTGACTCTGAAGTAAATCAAGTTTATTATTTGTCTGGTATTTGACCTAAGAAAATGTGTAGCTACTATTGCTTTGATGTTTGTTGTGCCACAGTAGCATTCTTTGTCTTGTTATTTATTCTTCGTGCTCATGATTAGCGAAGGCTAAGGATGTGTCTGCTTTCTGTCCCTCTGTCTTTCAGCTGCTGCTTACAGCTCAGTTTCCTTTTAAAATAAGTAAAAAGGCATTACAAGTTCTGACCAACATCTTTTTATATCATGATTTCTCAATTCAAAACTTCATAAAAGGACTTAAGGTAAGAAAATACTGATGTGTTTGAAAGTTCACCGCCTGATTCTAAGTAGTTTACATTATTTCAGATGGATTAGTGTGATGATTAGGACATTTTAGTAGTAAGATCTAGAAAAAGTCAATTCTACTTTTTTTTTCTAGAGTCTACCTTTCCTTTTTTACCTTGCAGTCACTTATAGAAGATAAAATTAGGGTATCAATAATAGAAAAGAGCTGTTTCCATTAGAGAGTCTTGACCATTGAGGAATGGGCTGGAGGGGAAGGATTTCTTTTTGTTCAGGACTTGATGAAATCTTACAGGCTTGTTACCCAAGGAATGCCATTTATGAGGGTCAACAAACTTCTGTTATGGCCAGAGAATGAACGTCTTCAGCTTTGTTCTGTGTGTGTTTGTGACCTTTGCTATTGACATTTTTCAAACTCTAAAACCACATTTTTAGCCGGGCAATAAGGCCACATGCCTTTAATCCCAGCACTTGGAAGGCAGAGGCAAGTGAATCTCAGTGAGTTCGAGGTCAGCCTGGACTACAAAGCCAGTTCCAGGACAGCCAGGACAGTTATACAGAGAAAGCCTAACTTGAAAAACCAAAAACAAATAAACAAACAAAAAAACTACAACAAAAAAAACCGCATACTTTTAGTGTCTGGTTATATGGAAATAAGTGATATGCTATAGTTTGATATTCAGTGCACATGTGTGTTTGTTAATATTTATTTTTATGCATTGGGAATGCATGCTCATTAGAATCAAATGAATTGCTGTAGGCTAAGTGTTGATTTTAACCTTACAACATTGGTTTTACCTTAAAAAGGACCCCATTTTTAAGTTTTTTTTAAAAGTTACTTTTAATTACTTTTCTTGGCAACTCTGTAGTTGTCAAAGTGTAGTCACTGTGAATACATGCTGGTTGTCAGTTTCATTAAGACCTATATATTGTAACCTTCATTGGAAAAGTCTAATATGATAATCTTCATCCTTTTATCCTTAGAAACTCTTAAGTTTTTATTGTTTTGTTTTTTGAGACAAGGTTTCTCTGTGTAGCCCTGAATAGACTAGGCTGGTATTGAACTCAAGAGATCCACCTGCCTTTGTCTCCGGAGTGCTGGGATTAAAGGCACACACTACCACCCACTGTTCTTAAGTTATTTTGCATGTATATTCTTTCTGTACATAATCATGTCGTTTTGTGGTCTGATATTTATCCTTTTTGTTAACTGGCTTTTTAAAAAAGAATTTGAAATCAAGACAGCATTTACCTAGAAATTTATAGAATTAAATGAGAGAATGACCTCTAAAATTTGTTCTGCCTTCATTTTGTTTGTTTATGAAATACTAGGCACTTACAGTAAGGAAGGCAGTGCTAAGCCCTAGATATACAGAGGGAAAAGAAATCTGTCCTCAAATTGTTCATTGTCCAGCAAAGGAGGCAGAAAAGTAATGTTTTGAGTAAGCAATGCTATGAAAAAAACATACTTTGAGGTTTATAGAAGGAAAACAACAATAATTTAAGTTTCAAATTAGTATACTGAAAGAAGTAATACAGATCAGAGCAGAGATAAATGAAATGGAGATTAGAAACTACATGAATGTTTTAGTTAGAGTTCTATTGCTGTGAAGAGACACCATGACCATGGCAACTCTTATAAAGGAAAATATTTAATTGGGGCTGGCTTACAGTTTCAGAGGTTTAGTCCATTATCATCATTGTAGGAAACATGGCAGCGTACAGGCAGATATGGTGCTGGAGAAGGAGCTGAGAGGTCTACATCTTGATCCTCAGGCAGCAGGAGACTGTGTGTCATCCTGGGCGTATCTTAAGCATAAGGGACCCCAAAGCCACCCCACAGTGACGCACTTCCTCCAACATGGGCACACCTCCTAATAGTGCCACGCCTTATGGGCCAAGCATTCAGTCACATGAGTCTATGGGGGCCATACCTATTCAAACCACAATGAAGAATCAAAAATATAAGACTGATAAGCCCATAGCCAAACTAACCACCTCAAGAAAAACCCCAAGTTAATGAGAGATGAAAAAGAAATATGATAACACATACTACTGAAATAATTAGAGAAAAATTATAAAAACTTAATTCCAGGTAACTAGAAAATAGTGAAAAAAAAAAGGATAAATTTCTAGACACATATGAATTATCAAAAGTAAGCTAAGAGTAATACTTTAACAACAAAGGAAAGGCCATGACCAGTTATATCTTCGGCCAGATCTTCTGTGGTTTTAAGAATAACTAATGCCACTGTTCCTCAAACTACTCCATAAAAGAAAAGAGGGTCCTTCCAGAGTCATTTAGTAAAGGTGATATAACCCTAACACTGAAACCAAGTAAGTACTCAATTACATCAAAAAACTACATATAAATTTCTCTGATTAGTACAGATTCAAAGATTATCAGTAAAATACTTGCAAACCAAATTCATTAACACAAAGGTCATCATACACTGATCAAGTTGGTTTCATTCCAAGGATGCAAACATAGGATAATATACAATTCAATGCATACAGTCCAGCACATAAATGGACTCAGGCAGAAATCATGTGACTGTCTTAATAGACACAGAAGGGGCATCTGACAAGTTGAGATCATTTTGGGTAAAAGCTCTGAAGAGACTAGGAATAGACAAAACATAACACAGCAACCCTGTAGCCAACCAAATATTTTAAAATTTGTCTGTAGCCAGAAGGTTCTCAGGTCCTGCCAGGCACCCGCAGTCCTGTGGCCTGCTTATAAAATAATCACACTGAGGCTTAATATTAATTATAACTGTTTGGCGATTTGCTCAGGCTTATTACTGACTAGCTTTTACACTTAAATTAACCCATAATTCTTACCTATGTTTAGCCATGTGGCTTGGTACCTTTTTTCAGTTCTGCTTTCACATCTTGCTTCCTCTGTGTCTGGCTGGCAACTCCTGACTCTGCTCTTCCTCTTTCCAGCATTCTCCTTGTCTGCTCACCTGCCTATACTTCCTGCCTGGCTACTGGATAATCAGTGTTTTATTAAACCAGTGTACAAAAGCATCATCCTATAGCATTTTCCCTTTTCTGTTTAATTAAAAAGGAAAGTTTTAACTTTAACATAGTAAAATTACATATAACAAAACAGTAACCAGGTGTCTCCAAGCTGTACACTATGCTGCGTGGTAGATATAGCTTTTGCTAGTACCAAAAAGAAAAAAAAAGAAAAAGAAAAGAGGTTTCTGGGCTACATGTTGCTTTAATGGAGGCATAGACCCACTGCTTCCATGGGTTGATGGTACACATGGCCCAGAGCTGGAGGTGAATTACATCCGCCATGTTGGGAAGCTGAGTTGGGTGGAACCAGCAGCCATGGCCCAGCTAGCTCAGTTGGTAGAGTATGGGACTCTTAATCCCAGGGTCCTGGGTTTGAGCCCCATGTTGGGCACCAAGGTACTGTGGGATGCTCTGTATGCTGTGAATGTGTTGCTCTGATTGGTTGATAAATAAAATACTGATTGGCCAGTACCCCAGCAGGAAGTATAGGTGGGATAAACAGAAGGAGAATTCTGGGAATAGGAAGACTGAGTGAGCAGATGCCAGCCTGCCATCCAGGGAGCAGCATGTAACGGCATACAGGTAGAGCCACAGAATACGTGGCGACATGTAGATTAACAGAAATGGGCTGAGTTTTAAGTATAAGAGCTAGTCAGTGGTAGGCCTGAGCTAATAGCCAAGGAGTTTTAATTAATATAAGCTTCTGAGTGATTATTTTATAAGTGGCTGCAGGGTCTGTGAGCCTGGGCAGGACCAGAGAAAACTTCAGCTACATTTGTCTATAGAAGAGCATGTTAAATCATTAATTTCCTTTGGGGAATGCTATTTTCTACTGACTAGAATATGTTTTCTCCATTATTTAAAGACCTGTCTGTCTAGTAACACTGTGTGCTGGTTAGTTTTTGTCAATTTGATGTAAAGTTACTTGGGAAGAAAGAAACTCAATTGAGGAGATGTCTCTACTACATTGGATATGTCATAGTGGCATTTCCTTGATAGTTAATTAATGTGGGAAAGCCCAGCCTGCTGGGAGTGGTGCCTCTCCTGGACTGGCCATCCTACAATTGGGTATAAGAAAAGTAGCTGAACATGAGCCCAAGCAACCCTGTAAGCCCCATTTCTCCATGGTTCCTACCTCTGCTTGTGGTAGAGTCACTGCCCTGACTTCCCTTAATAATGTTCTGTGGTTGGGATATGGAAGCCAGATAAACCCTTTCTTGCCTAAGTTGCTTTTGGTCATGATGTTTATGATAGCTAGAGAAAGCAAAGTGGGATATAGGATTATCTGAATAACAAAATTATTCCTGAGAAGCTTGTTTAAAATCAGAAAAACAAAATTTGATAATCTTTTAGATAGATAGATAGATAGATAGATAGATAGATAGATAGATAGATAGATAGATAGATAGATAATTTATATTCTCCCCTCTCCCCCCAAGCTGAGGATGGAACCCAGGGCCTTGCACTTGCTAGGCAAGTGCTCTACCACTGAGCTAAATCCTCAACCCTTATATTTCATTTTATAAATTACTTTAGAGTTTTTAAGTAAATCACATTAGAATTTGGAAAATCATTCCTATGGAGACAACAGTGGTCTATTGTTTGAGTTCTTTAGTAGTGAGTGTATTTTTTTTTTTTGAATGGAATAAAACTGAATTTGAAGGTACAGATTTTTGTTGCTCTCATCAGTAGATAAAGCATCTACCACTGCAGCATCATATTTATTTGAACAGATAGATCAGGTAGTATAATTCCTGGTGTTGTTTTTTGAGTAATGAGACATCTGTTAGATCTTTAGATCATACACTAGTCTCATCCCTATTAAATCTGCAATCATTTGAAGTGGTTTCTGCAGTAATATATCCATTTGTGTTGTTTTCTTTTAATATGTATTTCTGAGAGTACTTTTTCTGACCTTGTCCACAGAATTGTAGCCTTGAAAAATTAAAGGTCTGAAAGTACTGTTGCAATGTTGTGACATAATTTTTTTAAATATTTATTTTTATTTTATGTGTATGGGTATTTTTCCTACAAGTATGTTTGTGCAAGAAGAGAGTGGCCAGTTCTCTGGAACTGAAGTAACAAATGGTCACTGCCTTCTGGTTGCTGGTAGCCCAACCTCGGTTATCTTCAAGAGCAACAAGTGTTCCTAATTACTGAGGCATCTCTCCAGCCTCAACCATAAATAAATACTTTTGGTCTTAAAAAGAGTTAAAATTAAGCAGGTAAAGGGCAAAATGTTTACTACCAAACTATAAAAAAAATTTCATATTTCTTTCAGCTTTCTCTACTAGAACATTTTTATTTGCAACCCCTAAGTGTTCTGTGCTGTGATCTCCCAGAAGCCAAGAAAAGAATAAAATTTTTCTCAGTTAATCAATGTGAAAATGTTCGGCGCCTTCCATCATTTCGCAGGTAAAAAGATGAATACATAGTTAGTGTATTTTATATATTAGACTAGGATAAATGAAGGGTGCTAGCTTCAGTTGGTTTTGAAGTGAGGAATGAAATGATAATTTATTTTGCAGTGTAAAACTATTTTGCTTTTGATGATGGAGTTTCTTTGTTGGATTTAAATTTTTAACATAAAGAAAAATATTTTTACTAATATTTTATATAACTTGTAAGTTCTCTAGAGTCATCTTTTAAAAATAACATTTCCTATTTCTGGGATATAGCCTTTATGACTTCACTAATTATCATTAAGTTAATTATGAACTGTTGTATTTAATATATTTTTGAAAAGAAATGAAAAAGTATGGAAACCAGTCTAAGTAGTTATTTTTCCTAACATGCTATTCAAATATGTAAATTTGCTTAATATTCCCTTTTTCTGTATGGGATGATAAAACTTTTAGGTACGTGGAGAAACAAGCTTCAGAAAAGCAAGTTGCACTGTTGACCAATGAGACAGTTTTAAAGGTAGGAATGTGTGCATCTTACTGCCTTGTTCTTCATGCAAAAGAATATGCATTCAAACATTGATTAATTTTATAAAATATAACTGTATGTCTTAATAATGGAGGATGAGCTACTGAGTCTTGATAGTCAACTAGGACTGAGTACTACACATGACAAAATCAAGTGTAAATCAAGCCATGAAGAATTTTTCTCTGATGTTCTATTTTTGAAGCACCTTTATATCAATAGAGATTGCTGTATTGGTTTTTGTTTTTGTTGTTGTTGTTATTAGACTACTATTAAATAAAAGCATGTAGAAGCCAGGCAGCTTAACCATCTACTGCTAAGTATTTGGAATTGATTTCATTTTATTATATAGTGATAATTTAATACCAGGAAAGAAATTATGTTCTTGCAAATTTATTAGTTATGAAACGACAAATACTACATGTTTTCCCCTGTATGCGGAATCTAGATTAAAAAAAAACAACTAATCATGCAAGTAGAAGAGGACCCATTTGGAGCAAGAAGGGACTAGTGGGGAGATGAATATGATTAAAGATGAATATGACTATGACAATAAGTATTAAAATGACATTCTAAAGCAAATAATTTTGTAAGTTAATGTATACCAGTGCTATAGTTTGGGTTTCTATTGCTTTGATGAGACACCATTACTAAAAGCAACTTGAGGAGGAAAGGGCTTAATTTGCTTATAAGTCCACATCATATTTCATAATGGAAAAAAGCAGACAGGAACCTGGAGGCAGGAGCTGATACAGAGGTCATGAAGGAATGCTGCTTACTGGCTTGCTCAGCCTGCCTTTTCATAGAACCCAGAAGTACCTGCTCAGGTGTACCACCACCCACAGTGAGCTATGCCATCCCCCTCCCACGTCAATAACTTAATTAAGAAAATGCACTGTAGGTTTGCCCACAGGTCAGTGTGATGGGGCATTTTCTCAGTTGTGGTTCCCTCTTCCAAAATGACTCGATCCTGTGTCAAGTTGAAATAAAAATTAGTCAGAACAACTAATAAAGATTAAAATTTTGAGGTCGCTATACAATATAAGAGTCTGTCGAAGGAAATTTTTTATTTCTGAGATAAATAATATAGTACTTAATTTTATAAGGCAACTGCAGTTTCAGGGAAGACCAGTCTTGTGCCTTTAATCTTTAAACTATTCTTTTCTCTCCCCTGGATACAGCTACTATTACTAGTTTCTTATCTGTCATTCTAGAATCAGAGTCCACATGTAACAATAATTATATATACTTAGAGAATTCTTTTTTCTTGAAGATAAAACGACATTCCTCACAGCACATTATATTTCACACTTAATCTTATAAATCATTCTATGTTCGCACTAAAGAGTGTGCCATAGTATTCTGTTGAATAAATGGCCCTCCATTTTACTTAGTAAGTTTCTTGCTGATAAGTGTTTAGAAAACTATAATGTCTCATTTATTTTCACATTACTCATGCTTGTCTAGGCAAAAAGCTAATAGAAAATTGGCAGTAAACTGAAAATGAGCTTAAAGAAGCCCAACTTCTAAGTGTGAATTTTACTGATACGTATTGTTTTTACAATTTGAACAAAAGATGTTAGATCCTACAGGGCATATATTCTGTGGAATCATAAACACTAATTTGTCTATACAGTAAAATCTTCTTTGGACTTTGGATCTGTTTAATTTCACTTCATGGTGCTTTTTTATTTGTAAATTCTTATAATAAAGTTTTTTATTCTTTTAAGATTTATTTATTGTGTATATATGAGTGCTCTATCTGCATGTATGCCTGCACACCAGAAGAAGGCATCGGATCCCACTATAGATGGCTGTAAGCCACCATGTGGGTGCTGGGAATTGATCTCAGGACCTCTGGAAGAGCAGCCGGTGCTCTTAACCTCTGAGCCATATCTCCAGCCTCATGAAGTTTTAATCTAAAAAAATCTCCAAAATATATTGAGAATGGCTTCTAGTAAATATTATTTCTTTTTCTTTTTAAAAATTTGTTTAGTTTTGAAATAGTCTGGCCTCAAATTACCTGCATAACAGAATCTCTGTAACCTTTTTAGTGCAGTATAGGAAGTTCTTGGAGCCAATGCCAGTGATTGCACTAGAAGAAGTAATGTCAGAACAAGTGAGGCTAAGTGTTTTAAGATTAGGAACAATTCTCTGCTAAGTCAGCTGTTGCTAAGTATGTTCTTGCTAGAACATTCCTAGTGTATTGTCAAAAGTCAGGAATACTTGTTACAATACTCTTGAGTCACTGATATGACAGAGGAGCCTGTCTAATCTAGTACAGAAATAGCACGTTTATCTGTTTCAGGGACTCTTTGTGTATTTCCTAGGCATGTATTTATGTTGTATTCTTGTTTCACTACCTTCTGTTTGTTATTTTCTTTGCTATATTCATTTTAGCACTGCATATTTTGTCCTTTAAGGACTTATTTTCTTAAGACTTCATACACTTAGAAATATGAAGAAGTGCATAGACTTTGTACTCTTACCCTTAAGTTATAGGCTACTTATTGAAGTCATATAAAAGATGTCTATAAAAATAATTAGTATGCCTGTATTTTTAATTTAGAATAAAAATATCTGTGAATATTTTAATCTTTTTCTAAAAACACAGTCATTCAGCAAAATTCTCCTGTTGGTAATCTTGCATTCCATCTTGAACTCCAGCTACTCATTAGCTGCAGTTCCTTAAGAAAAAAGACTTACTAATTTAAGCTTCAATTTCCTTATCTATAAAATGGAATGATTCCTAGTGTGATTTCTGCTTAGCTTATTCAGCAAGTAAAGATAAGAGAAAAAAATATAGCATAGTTTTTATAATTGCAAATCATTACATGTTTTTCACTACCATAAAATTTGATCTCAGTTTTAAGTGCATAGATTTATGTGTTTTGTGTATCATAATATATACAACCTTTATATAACAATGCGTAATACTCAGTTACTTAGTTATATATAGACATGCCTAGCTTCTGAATGCTCCAGAGGAGGTTGAGAAAGGGTTTTTCTGTGTATTTCTGACTATCCTAGAACTCTCTCTGTAGACCAGGCTGGCCTCAAACTCACAGAGATCCTCCTGCCTTTGCCTCCCAAGTGCTGGGGTTAAATGTATGTACCACCACTGCCTGGCTTTATAATCAAGTTTCTAAGAGGTAGAAAATAAATTATACTTCACAGAAAATTTCAGCATTCCTGACTATTTCTGTCTTAAAATCTGTTTTGCTTTCTACTCTGATATACTTAAAAATCAGTCGTTGTCAAACTTCAGTTTGCCTCAGAATCACCAGTATTTCTCTGATTACTAGAGTTGTGTGCATTGTCTCTTTGTGGTGATAAGACAGATTTAAAAAATAAAAATGTCTGTGTAGATGAAGTGTCACAAAGGAGTAAGTGACATGACTGTTAAAGGGTTGCAGTTAGGGCTCAGGCTGTAGCCCAGTAGGCACAGTGCTTGCCTAGCATGCCCAGGTCACTGGTTCATTCCTTATTATTGCATAAACCACATGTTTCAAGGCCATCCTTGGCCATATAGGGAATTTAAGACCAGCCTGGGTTACGTAAGGCCCTGTCTCAAAAATAATCATTCAGTCAGTAGTCACAATTAGTAAATGATGGATCTGCCATAATATCCAGACCTGACTTCAAAATCCTATATCCTTTGTAGAATACTTTATTGAGAGTGCAAGGAAGGAAAAGATGCCTAAGGTTCTTTCATAGTGTTTGAGAACTCAGAAATGAGCTTTTCAAATACTTTGGCAAGTTGGTTCTGAAGGTAGTTTGTGGGTAGCTTAGGAAACTGCTTCCTATGAAGTAGCTGCAACCTTTCCATTCAGGTAGCCCTGTCAAGCTGCCTGGGTGTCCTGCCCAACCATGTGTCACTGCTCTAACTGAAGAAAAGTGGGAATAACACCCCCAATTTGCTTCCAAATACATAGTTTTGTTATTGTATATTTATATAGACATTTACATACATACTTTAAGTAACATTTAAAAATAAAGTTCTTTTTTGTTTGTTTGTTTTTGTTTTTGTTTTTCGAGACAGGGTTTCTCTGTGTAGCTTTGTGCCTTTCCTGGAACTCACTCTGTAGCCCAGGCTGGAGTGCTGGGATTAAAGGCTAAAAATAAAGTTCTGTCATCATAGCTTAAGGGTAGGTTCATTATAGTGCTGTGGACGATATAGTCTGTATTATTACTAATATTTTTGTTATTCATATTTATCCTTTCATGTCATAATCAGTTTCCATTAGTCTCAACATATTTTATGAATTACTAATCCTACGTAGTTTTAAGAAAATTAATGTATTTATATTCAAATCATCTTTAAAGCTGTTTGGCATAGTTACCTCTCATAGATTATATTTGAGCTATGTAGAAAACTTACTCGTCTGGCATGATAATGTTTCAGTATTTCTATGCCTATTTGCCCAACCAAATCCACTGAGAATAAAAAAATGAAGCTTAAACTTATCTAAGTTGTAGTAAATGACTGTTAGTAAGAAGACCCAAATCAGCAATTTCATTTTACAGATTGTGGTGGTTTGAATAAGTATGGCTCCTAAATATTTGAATGTTTGGTCACCAGGGAGTAGCACTATTTGAAAGAATTATTTGGTGTGGCTTTGTTGGAAGAAGTGTGTCACTAGAGGGGGTGGAGGGTGGGCTTTGAGGTTTCCAAAAGCCCAAGCCAGGCCTAGTGGCTCCCTCTTTCTGCTGCCTACTGATCTGGATGTGGAACTCTCAGCTACTTCTCTGGCACCACGTCTGCCTGTGTGCCACCATGCTCCCCACCATGATGGAGATGGACTAAACCTCTGAAACTGTAAGCAATCCCCTATTAAATGCTTTCTTTTATAGAGAAGAGTCGTCCTGGTCACGGTGTCTCCTCACAGCAATAGAACACTGACTAAGACAGATGAATTCTAATAAAGACATAAAGAAAGGTATAGAGCTGCCATTTAGGAAGTTAGAGGGAGAGAATCGAAGACAACATTTGTAAAAACCCCAAAGTATTCTTGTCACATTTGAGAATTGGCAGGCAGGCTATTTTGTATTTTCTGTGATTATTTTATAGCAGAGAAATATTTTTTACCCCTTTATCTCAAAATTCAGCATGAATCCTAAGTGGACTTTGTTTTAACAACAGAAGAGTGACATCTTTGAGGAAAATAGTGGATATTCTTAGCCAAGGTGTATTTCGGTTGATTCATCCTGAACACAGTTATGAAATACGCTGACAACTATGACTAGTATATAAAAAAGATGCCCAAGAACAAGAAAGATGATTATAAGTATATTCAAAGAAATTAGAGACGACACAAATTCCAAGAGAACACAAACAGCTAAGTGAAATAAGAAATTTAAATTCAAGATATGAAGGAGAATTCAATAAAGAGATAAAAATACTAATGGAAAAACAAATGGAAATACTGGAAATGGAAAACACTGTAAGTCTAATAAAAAGGCCAAGCATCTGGAAAATCTCATCAATAAAGTAGATCAAGAATAGATAGCATATTTGAATTTGAAGAGAAGGTGTAAGAGGAATGGGAACTTTCCAACAAAGACAAAGATAATAAGTAAAATAGGAACAGAGTTTTCAAGACATTTGAAACACTTTGAAAAATACCAAATTTAAGAACCATGGCACTGAAGAATAATTTCATTCTAATGGCACTGAAAAATTTCAACAAAATCATTTCCCAAAATTACAGAAAGAAGGACCAGTCCAGACAGAGAAGACATTTACACTAACAAATAGACAAGAGCCTAGAAGTCCCTTCATCACATATAATTAATACTAAATACACAGAACAAAGAAAGAAATTATATTGCAAGTACCACAAAAGAAGCAAGACTGTGGTGGTATTGTGTTCTCCAAAATATTGTGCACCGTAATAAATTTATCTGGGGTCAAGAGAACAGAACAGCCACGAGATACAGAGGCTAGAAAAATGGTGGCACTCACGCCTTTAATCCTAGCATTCCAGAGGCAGAAATATGTCTGGATCTCTGTGAGTTCAAGGCCACATTGGAAACAGCCAGGCATGGTGACTCACACCTTTAATCCCAGAAAGTGAGCCTTTTATCCCAGGGAGTGATGGCAGAAAGCAGAAAGGTATATAAGGCGTGAAGACCAGAAATTAGACGCTTTTAGCTGGTTAAGCTTTCAGGCTTTGGAGCAGTAGTTCAGCTGAGATTCATTCTGGATGAGGACTGAGAGGCTTCCAGTCTAAGGAAACAGGATCAGCTGAGGAACTGGCGAGGTGAGGTAACTGTGGCTTGTTCTGCTTCTCTTACATTCCAGCACTCATCACAATAACTGGCCTTAGGTTTGATTTAATTAATAAGACCTTTTAATATTCCTGCTACACAAGACATGTATAATGGCAGGCCTCTTGGAATAATAGTCCTTAACAAAAACTCTAAAAGTCATGATGGTTTGGAATGATGTATTCCAAATTCTGAAAAATAGTAACTACCAACCCAGACTGCTGTATCCAGCAAAACTGTTTGTTATAATTGAAGAAGAAAGGAAAACTTTCCGTGACAAAAACAGGTTTGAGGACTTCCTGACCAGTAAGCGAGAAAATACAGAAGATAACTTGAAAGAATTCCTTAGACTGAAGAAGAAAACAAACATATCCATGGAGCCACAGGGAAGAGTAAACCATTATTGAATAACAGTTCAGCAAGAGAATGGGGAAATAATAAATTTTACAAAATCAACAAGATGACAGAAAATAATACACACCTTTCAATAAAAATGAAGTGTTAGTGCTCTCAATTCCCCAGTCAAACAATAAAAGCTAGATAAGGGCATTATCTGGACCAGTGAGGTGGCTCAGTGGGTAAAGGCACATGCAACCTAGATTGACAATCTGGATTCAATTCTCGAAGCCACATGGTAGAAAGAAAGAAGTGACTGCTGGAGTTGTTCTCTGATCTCCACCCACATGCACACACACACACACACACACCATAATTTACGTAAATCTAACTTTTCAAATTCCTTAATGACAGGATTCAACTCTTAGTTATGTACATGAAATTAGACCTCATTGAAAGGGACTACCATAGTGTAATGGTTGGAAACTATATTCTAAACAAATACAACTAGGAAACAAGCTGGATTTTTTATTCTAATATCTGACGATATAAACTTAACCAAAACTAGTTAGAATAGATAAGAAGGTCACTTCATTGAGGACTGCAGAAATAGCTTAGCTGTTAAGAGTACTGTCTATTCTTCTTGCGTACCCAGGTTTGATTGCCTGCACCCATATGACAACTAACAACTTTGATATCCTCTTCTGACCTCTGGCTTCTATGCTCATGTACACAGATACACATGCAAGCAAAACACCCTTACACATAAAATTAAATATTTTTCAAAAGAAGGTCATTTCATATTAAGGGAACAATCCTTCAAGAGGACATTATAATTCTAAACATACATGTACCAAGCATGGGAACACCCAATTTCATAAAACATCTACTACTAGAGGTAAAATTATAATTTAACTCCAAAACAATAACAATGTGTAACTTCAGTACCCTACTTTAGCCAATGAATAGATCATCAAAGTAAACAAAGAAACACTTGAATTAAATGATAATATAATTAGCATTCCATCAAGATGCTCCAGAATACAAATTCCCCTTAGCAGCCCATGGAGTAGTCTAAAATAGATCATATATTCAGAGACTAAATAAGTCTTAACATATAAAATAATTATTGTATTTTTAAAAATGTATTGTGAATGTAAGATGTGTACATGAATTCATGTGTTCACGTGCCATCGTTTACATGTGAAGGTCAGAGGACCATAATTCAGAAGTGGTTCTCTTCCTTCCATAATGGAATCCAAGAATAGCAGAGAGCAGATTCAAGGAGACAAGGAGATGAATAGGATCAGAATACATGATATGAAATCCATAAATAATAAAAAAAAGTTAGAAGAAAATGTTTTCTAAACATTGGGTTTTGGGCAACCCTGTACGGCATTTTCTTAATTAGTGATTATTGGGGAGCGCCCATTGTGGGCTGTACCATCTCTAGGCTGGTGGTTCTGGGTTTTTTAACAAAGAAGGCTGAACAATCCATGTGGAACAAGCCAGTAAGTAGCATCCCTCCTTGGCCTCTGTAAAGGTTCTGTCCTGTGTGAGTTCCTGTCTTAACTTCCTTCAGTGATGGACTATGATGTGGAAGTGTAGGCCTTTCCTCCCCAACTTTCTTTAGTTCATGGTGTTTTATCACAGCAGTAGAAACCCTAAGACAAAAGCTGTCTTAGTTAGGGATTCTATTGCTGTGAAGACATCACCATGGCAACTCTTATAAAAGAAAAAATTTAACTGGGATGACTTGCTTAGAGTTCAGAGGTTTAGTCCATTATCATCATGGTGGGACATGGCAATGTGCATGTAGACATGGTATTGGCAAAGTAGCTGAGAGTCCTCCCTACATCTTGCAGGTAGCAGAAAATGGTCTAAGACACTGAACTATATCTTAAGCATATATGAGACCTCAAAGCCCACCTCCACAGTGACATACTTCCTCCAACAAGGCCATACCTACTCCACAAGGCCACACCTCCTAAAAGTGCCACTCCCTTTAGGGGCCATTTTCTTTCAGACCACCACATTCCTGGCTCCCAGAGGCTTGTAGCCATATTATAATGCAAAAATGGATTCAGTCGAACTTCAGAAGTCCCCATATTTTATTTTTATTTATTTATTTATTTTTTTTTTGGTTTTGCAAGACAGGGTTTCTCTGTGTAGCTTTGCGCCCTTCCTGGAGCTCGCTTTGGAGACCAGGCTGGCCTCGAACTCACAGAGATCCGCCTGGCTCTGCCTCCCGAGTGCTGGGATTAAAGGCGTGCGCCACCACCGCCCAGCCCCATATTTTATAATAATCCCAAACTTATTTAAAACTATAAAGTTCAAAGTCTTTTCTGTGATTCATGCAATCTCTTCGTGGTAATTGCCATAAAATCAAAATAAAAAAGCAGATCACATACTTCCGACATATAATGGCACAGAATATACATTGCCATTCCAGAATATAGGGAAAGGAGCACAGTGAGGAAGGAAATACTGAACCAACGCAAGACCAAAAACCAGCTGGGCAAACTCCAAACTCTGCATCTTCATGTGTGATGTCAACGCTCTTAGGATCTCCAACTCCATTCAGCTTTGTTGACTGCAACCTATTTCTTTCTATTGGGCTGTTGCCACTCCCTGTTAGCAGCTCTCCTCAATGGGTATCCCACAGCTCTGGCATATCCAACATCTGGGGGTCTCCAAGGCAGTCCAGGCTTCAACTTTACAGCTTCATGCAATGGCCTCTCTAGGCCTCCATTCAGGGACACCCCTGACACATGGCAGGCCTCAAGAGGCTTTCCTTAGTCAATGAAGCAAATTCCATACCCCTTCCTTCTATCCTTAACTCCAGAACCACGTAGCTGAAGCTGCCAAGTTCAGCCCCTTATTGGGGCTGGAACATGGCCCCCCTTGTTTAATTACATCTTCATCTTTCTGTCCTTCACTGCCTATGCTTGGCTGTTCTGGAATTTGCTCTGTAGACTAGGCTGGTCTCAAACTCAGAGATCTACCAACCTCTGGAGATTAAAGGTGTGGACCACCACACCTGGCTCTAAGCTTTTCTTTAATTTCTTTTCACAAGTTGGAAACATAGCTGGAGGGATCTTGCCCTGAGGTAACCACTCCTTTTATTCCATTTCTTTATCTGTTTATCTCCTTGAACACAGAACTTGGTTCCATTCCACTTTTTGGTGTTTTCTCCTTAAATTTTACATTTTGTAATTTAACCTGCTCAGCTTGCTCCTTTTCATTATAAATCGTCATTAGAATTACCACTATTAACCACATGACAGAGTCTGTACTAGGCTGTTTTGAGATTTCCTCTGCCAGTGGAATTAATCGAAAACTCTTCACTTTACCTTAGGCAGACTCTTTGGACAAGGGCAAAAATCAGCCATTTTCTTCACCAAAATATCACAAGAAAGATCTCTACGCAACATATTAAGATTCTTCTCCTCTGAAACCTCTTGATCACCACAGTTCAAATCATTCTCAGCACCGTTGTTGTCTTCCATGCTTCTACTAGTATGACTCATTAAGCAGTACTTAAAACATTCCACTGCTTTCCTAACCCAGAGTACCAAAGTTTATATTCCTCCAAACAAAAACATGGTTTGGCCTGTCACAGCAGTACTCCAGTCCCTGGCACCAACTTTTGTCTTAGGGTTTCTATTGCTGTAAAGAGACACCGTGACCATGGCAACTCTTATAAAGGAAAATATTTAATTACAGATCAGAGGTTCAGTTCATTATCATAATGGCAGGACATGGCGGCATGCAGGCAGACATGATGCTGGAGAAGTAGCTGAGAGTCATACATCTTCCACGCAACAGGAAGTGGTCTAAGACACTGGATGGTATCTTGACTGTATATATATGTGTGTGTGTGTGTGTGTGTGTGTGTGTGTGTGTGTGTGTGATATATATATATATCAAAGCCTGCCTCCACAGTGACACACTTCCTCCAAGACCACACCTACTCTTCAAGGCCATGGCTCCTAATAGTGCCACTCCCTTTGAAGGCCATTTTTGTTCAAACCACCAGTTTTGTTAAACGTACTTGCTTTCTGTTAAACAATATGAGTGTATTTGTTATGTATTGTTAGGTTGAAATAAAGTACTAGAGAGCAAACAAAATTACAATGTCTGTAATTATTGTGGCCAATTAATATTGCCCATACATGCATGTGTTTATAGCTGGGCAACCTGCTGGGGCCTTGATCCTGAGGGAAACTGATTCTCTCTCCCTCAGCAGCCCTTGAACTGTCTTAAGCCTTGTGTACTTTGTAGATGTAATTCTAAACGGTCTTGTTAAATAAGAAACACGGAGTCAAATAAAGAGTTAAAAGCCCAGAGATCGAGCAGTAGCCAAGAGCTAAGACCACCTTATCTTAACACTCACTGCTGTCCTTCCCGAGAGAGACCTTCCTGTGTCCTGTCTTTTTATTGCCTTTCTGTTCTGCCTTCTCATTGGCTGTAAACCCAACCACATGACTTCCTCATCATTGCCTGTCTTTACAGACCTCCAGGTCTATATGGTTGGTACTGAGATTAAAGGTTCGGGTCACCCACCGCTTGGCTGTGTCCTTCAACACACAGAGATTCTGCCTGCCATGTGATCAGATTAAGGACATGTGCCACCAGCACAGGACTTCTGCTAAATGGCTTGCTCTTAGCTCTGATCCCCAGGCAACTTTATTAACAAACAAATAAAATCACATTTCATTACAAATAAAATATCACCATAGCACTTTTCCCTCATATTGTCATATTGACTTCTGTAGCCTCAGACAGATCATGTGCAGGCAGTCTTACTTTTGAAAGTTCATTCATGTAAGCTCTTCCATGGTGATACAATGATTGTATTACAGATGACCCATTTGAGGGTGGACAATCTATAGTCTGTATTGCAATCTGGTAGATCTCTATAGTAATCTCAGTTTATGGTAGAAAGAAACTTCTTTGATAAGGGCTAGGAGCTGCACTTATGAATGAATATATGGATAAGTATTTAGAAAGAATTAGAAACTATAAATGGAAATGTAGGATCTCTTCTAGGATCTAGGACCCAGTTATACCACTCTACTTATACCAGAACTATTACCTCTACAGCCACAGATTCTTGGCTAGGTTAATAGTACCAGGCATGAATTCCTTTCTATTGAGTGGGCCTTAAGTCCAATTAGTTCATTACTCACAAGATATAAGTGCCAATATTGCAGCATTGGGAATATCTTGCCGGGCCAATGGTTTGCAGGCTGTCCAGCTAGGTAGAACTCTCAATAACTTTTTCTCCCATAGCAACTTCAAACACTAAGAGCTAACCCTCAGGGAGAAGGGTTGCAGCTCAGTACCAGCTTGATTTCTCCTAATCCTATGATTGAATTATATGTTGTCTTCAGTATTAGTCTTCAACTTCTTAATCTGGTGTCACCTGTAGAAGCAGCCATCCTAGAGCTCAGAGGACAAACTGTGGAGTTGTTGAATGAGTTTGCCTGGGTGCACAACTGTATGCTTGTCCTTTTTTCTTCTGGACCTTTCCTTTGGCATTGATGCAAGATTTTAAAGAATCAGGCTTGTTTATTGTACTGATCTTTCCCTTACTCTTCTAGAATAAAGTCTTCAAATGCCAGTTAGCATGAGAAAGGAAATATAAATAACTGGATAGGACACTCTCATTGTTTTTACCCTCTAAGTGTGACCTTGAACAGGTTCCTTAATGAAAAATTCCATTTTTTTTTTAACCCAATCTCTTTTGCTTGGTTGCGCAGCATCCTTAAGACTTCTGTCTTCAGCAGAGCAGGAAGTTGGGAAACAAAGACAAAGCATAGGGGAGACTTAAGGACAAGAGTTCCAGAGGGATGGAAGTCCATTGCCATCATGATGAGGAAAATGGCAGCAGATAGGAAGGCTTGGTACTGGAGCAGCAGCTGAGAGAGAGCTCACATCCCCATCTACTAACAGGAAACATAGAGGCTATAATACTTCTTAACAATTGAAGGAGTCCAACCATTTTGATCTCATCATCCTTAGGATTTAACAGAAAAGTAGCATTACATTAGTTTATAATCCCTGGATGAGAGCATCTAGGAAAGAGTCATACAGTTGCTGTTATGAGTACATGCAGTGAATGGTCTGCACCATATTTGCCTATCTATGGACTATGAGAATGTTATAGATGAAAATCACAATGGGGCTCTCAATTGAGTTGATGGCCAGAACTACAACAGTATGCTGTTTTGGTGAAGCTGAGGAAAATTATGTCACTCCCTTGTAGTACATACCAGTTGGTTAATAGTGGCAGACAGAGAATAAAAATGTTCTATTACAAGTGTGTAACTGGTGGGGTATATGACAGGATAGATGCTAATTACAGGGTCAGTTCTGATGTGTGTAAAATATAACCAGATTTAATACTAAAAAGTATCCCTGAACTGTGTTCTAAATTTGATGTATGTCAAGTTTTCATGAATTAAGAAAAGTAATTTATACTTCTAAATACTCATGTTTTCTAGCAAATATGTATCCGTAAATTGATTTTTAAATTTTATTTTACTGCCTTGAGTATTATTAATATATTTTGTGATTTTTTTTTTTTAAGGAGGAAACTCAGTTATTACTAGAAGACCTGCATGTTTACCATATGAACTACTTCCTTGTTTTGAGATGTCTTCATAATTTTACCTCTTCTCTTCCTAAGTACCCACTGGGTCGACAGGTACTTAAGATTTCCCCATTTGGAATCAACAACGTAGGAATAATAGTACTTTCTTGTTTTGATTTCTCTATCACTCAGGCATTGGAATTTGATTATATTGGCAAATGGAGCCAATTCTTATAATCAGAACACAGTCTATTCCAGCTGGTCACATTACTAATAATAGAAATTGGTTGTTTTTTTTTTCCTTTTTTTTTCTTTTTTCTGAAAGTCATAGCTAGAAATAGCCACATGGATCCCAGTGAATTGTTTCCTCTATGTTTGTGCTGTAGCATATAACCTTGCTACTCTGTTTATTGCGTGCACAGGGAGAGTTAGTTTGAGAGCTAGAATCTGTTTGAAAGTATTTAGTGGTTAACCTTGTGTTGTACCAAGAATTAAAACACAATACTTCTGTTCTTTGTAAAATTATGCTCAGCTGAACTTGTATTATACCCCAAACCTATGAGCCTTGTGTAGAGTGCATGTGAATAGTATAGTTAATTTTTAGATCTTTAACTCAGAGTTTTAGAGATGAAATGGAAGAATGACTTGTGTGAGGTTGTGCTAATTTAGCTATTAATCCTTCAATCAGCCATTTTTTCAACTTTACTGATATGTAAAGTGACTTGTGTCAGCTACTCCCAATGCAATTTCATTTGACTTTTATGTTTTTGTAGTGTCTGATCCAGATAATATATGCCAAGAAGCCTCTTGTAATTTAGTGAAATTTTTTATTACTAACATCAATTACTTGTATGCTATGTATGATTTTGTCTAATTAGTAGGCTACAAACTTGGTGGGTGTTTTTTATTCCTCATAAATCTTATCTTTCATTTATAGATCAGGGAGCTGTATTGCACATGTTTAGAAAAGAATGTATGGGATTCAGAGGAGTATGTATCAGCCTTGCAGCTGCTGAGGTAATTTTTTGGTTTTGTTTCTATTTTGTCAACTTTAAGCCTGCCAGTAAGTAACACCTTCCTTCAGAATTCTATCTGCCCATAAGTTTCCTACATGGCTTGTTGTATGTAAGACTTTTTGAAAATCTTTTGAATTTGTATCTGCAGTTTCTGGTTGCAATAATGTAATTAATATAGCAACCTTCCATTTCTTACTTCCTTGTATGTATGATTACATTTGGACCTGAACTCACACATGTGATCTCATTATATAATGTTTAAATCTATTCGTTTAGAGCCAAGTGTAATGAAAATAGTTAACGGTAAAGATTTCATTTTTTAGAGCCCTGCTTTTTCTTTTTAATTTGCCTAGTTAGTGTACAACTAGCTATGAGATCTTTTGTTTACCTTTAACAGTTTAATGTATTTAATTATGCACGTTTATTTTTTATTTTAACATTTTCTTCTCAGAGATCTGGAACCCAGGTTTTTTGTGATATAGGATAACAATTGATCTTAGCTGCTTTGGGACCAAATAGAGACAATGAAAGGACTTTAGGGGTCACACTAAGTTTTCAAGGTGGAGGTGTGCATAGCATTCATTACTTTAGATAAATCAACTGCCCATGATAGTAGGAGGCCATGGTGGTCATAAGGTCAAGGTTTGGGATCCCTTAGTTAGCATTCTGGAGGGTTGGCATCATTTAGTTAGCATTATGAAGTTTTAAGGATTGGAATCTAGAAGACATCAATTATAAATAAACAAGGATGAAAGACACAAATAGTCACATCCAGTGTAGAGTATGATGTCTCAGAAACCATTTGTTGAATTTTGAAAATGGCACTTCTGAATAGCCAATTAAAGAGATTGGGGGAGTGTTTAAGAAAGACTTTCCTTGGTTGGCATAGGCACCTATCTGAAGTTAATCCATGAGGCATCTTTTTAAGAGATATGTAAGTACTCAATTGGTTTACTCTTTCAGTGGGTCTCTCTTGGTTCTCATTTTGAGTGTTTCCTGGAAAATAGGGTTTAATCTAGGACAAGTGAAGTCAGTAACATTCTGGAATTTGACATACATGATGGAGCTGGAAAAATTGTTTAATATTTTTGGTTATACTTTCCTGTTGTATTTTAAGACCATATAGATATCCACATACGTATCTTTTTTTAATTTTTAAAATCAGCAGTCTCCTTTAGTTTTTCCTGTGAGAATGGATCATTGCCATGTAGCTCCCTCTGGAACCATATGGGAGGGACATGTCCGCCTCCACTGACTATTCTCCCTATGGGATGTACACTGGCTAGAGCCCAATCTTTGGAGATTTCATGGCCTCTAATCAAGATGGGAGATGACTTATCAAAGGAGTCCCATCACCCCTTAGGTGCTGGCTGACCTTTAAGAGCAAGGACCACAATATTGCCTGTTCTTTTTGACCCATTCAGCCTTTTTGGTGTAAGCCTCCATGGTTTGGGTGCTAAACCCAGAAGGAAGTTCTTGCCAGTCTTGTAATTTTCACTTTCTGAACAGTTTTATGTAAATCTTGATTTTTTTTTTTACAACTCAGTTTCCCCAGGTGATTAAAACATAACAAAGTTAAGGGCTGGAGAGGTGGCTTAGTGCTTGCTGCTCTTGAAGAGGACCTGGATTCAGATCCCACGGTGGCTGGAAGCCCACTGATGAAGTAGCCTAGCCAAAACCTGTAACTGGAGGCATTTCTGCATCCCGTCTGATCCCAAAGCCGCTTATAAAATAATCACCCAGAGGCTTATATTAATTATAAATGTTTGGCCGATGGCTCAGGCTTATTACTCTCTCTAGCTCTTACAACGTAAATTAACCCATTTTTATTAATCTGTGTGTTGTCACATAGCTGTGGCGTGACCGGTCTACTGGCATCATGCTTCTTGGGTGGCTGTATGGTGTCTCTCTTGACTCTGCCCTTCTTTCCTACTGTATTCAGTTTGGCTTTCCCGTTTAGCTATATTCTGCCCTGCCATAGGCCAAAGCAGTTTTATTCATCAACCATTAAAAGCAACACTATTCTCAGCGTACAGAAGGACATCCCACATCATTTCCTCTTTTCTGTCTAATTAAAAAGGAAAGTTTTAACTTTAACATTGTAAAATTACATATAACAAAACAGATATCAAGCAAGAATTACAGTTATAATTAGTCTATTTATATTTGGCAAAATTAAAGAAAATGCTCTTATCTCTCCTATCTTTGTGAGTCTGAAGTTTCATATCTAATTTATCTTTTATCCTAACTAAGGAAAACTATAATTATAACTATCTAGTCTTCAACTCCATCAAAGACCCTAGAAGGATATAATATTACCTGAGTAAACAGGAAATGCATTGTAGGCAACTTCCAAAACTATAGAAATGACAGACATCAGCCTAGACAGTCACTCAAAGTTCTTCTTTAATGTTGGGGCATCCATCTTCAGCCTACAGGCATAGAGTATCTGGCAGATTTCTCAGTTAAGCAGGAAATTTGAAGAACTATCTCGCCTATTTTGGCAAAATTCATCAGTCACTTTCTTCTGTGTTTGCAGAATATCTGGCAGACTCTTTCATGAAGCAGGAACACTGAAGGACTGTCCCAACTTATTTTAGCAAGTTCAGCAGTCATTTTCCTGTGGGTTCTACTTGTTCACTTTATACAGTATATTGTCAAGCAGTCCAGGCAAGAGCAGTTTCTTGCCCAAATGACTAGTTTTGCCACATTGAAAGCAAATTATATATAAGGAGTTTCTTGAATGCCCATAATCCTCTTGAAGTAATTGGTGCTGCCAGGCACAGATGCGTCTTGCCATGAAAAATGTTAGGTTAACAAAAAATTTTAAATGCCATATTCTATAGGTAAGACCTAAAATATATTTCTATATGATCTTGAAAACACATGTAACATCTACAAATTTGATTGTCATAAATGACTAATTACTAACCTATGTTTCTTGATTATCCTATATAGTTTATGATAATAGCTTTCAAAAACTAGAATTTTACATTATGTTTTTAAATGAGCTATAAAAACACAATACCTTAAATGAGTAGAAATATACATACTGTATAACAAAATTAACTTTAAATTTGTATCAATAAACTAAAATCCATACTAATGTAAAATATTTTGAGATTAACTGTTGTTTTTTAGATTAAGGTAGATTGACTACCTATTTACTACCATAATAAACTACCTTTTCCTATATATCATATCCACCTTTCTTCTTTAGAAAGAGATGGACTGTGACCATCAACCATTTATAACCAACCCCCTTTAAATGAAGACAAACATAAATAAACAATATTTTGGGAATTTTGGCATAATTTTCTATACGATTTCCTGCTGGTTGGGGGCGCTGGTAATCTTATGGGGATCCTGAGAAAATTTAGAATTATGGTCAAGTCTTGACTGGGATATTTTGTGTGGTTGATTCATCCCAACCAGTAGCCTTGAAGCTGTTGTGGATGTTGGATCACCTCTACCATTGTTCCCAATGGAGACCTTTCAGGGGGTCTTGCTCAGTCAAACTATATTAACCTGGAAGCAATCCACAAGTTCTTACCTTCTCTGGAAAGAAAAGCAGAACCTCTTTTCCAAAGCAACATATCCTTAGACCCAAGATACCTTTAAAATATATATTTTGGTTTAACTTAGTAGCCCATATAATCAAATGTCTCTGCAGTTAGTTCATTAACAATCAAAAAAATTCAAAGAAAAGCTAATAATATGCATAATCCAGACTTTCTGTGTATTTTCCATCTTTACGTTGCTTATTTTTTTGTATTACATTTATTGTCTCCTTAAAAATGTTATTTTTTAAAACTGTTTCTTTCTTTCTGTAATTACCTATATTCTTTTTCTTCTCTCTCCCAAGCCTACGTACGTTTTTTAAACACACTGATCCGTTTAGAGGTTTCTTTTTGTCTGAATCTGTCTTTATTGTGTATCTGTAATCCTTTTCTGATCATTGCTTTAAACTGCTAAGCAGGCGTGGCTAGGACAAGCAGTGGCTTTGGCAGTTGGCTCCTCCCTGCTTCCCAACATGGAGGAGGTAGGTACCAACCAGAGTCACACTTACTACCTCCCCAACTCTGGGAAGCTGTGGGATCCATGCTGCCACCAAGTAGCATGCAGCTGTGTTCTCAAGCCTATAGACAGCAGCTAGGCTAAGCCTCTTTACCTTGGCCCCTGTAAGAGGGTGCAGAACCCGCCACACCGCTTAGCCCATGGCAGCTGGTAGCCTGCACCATCTAGCGGGCGGCTGTCAGAAGACTCATCTCTGCACTGCTGCTGACACGAGACTCTGAGACCAGGAAGCCTAGTGCAGCTGTTTCTGTGCATTCAGAACCTCTTTGAAGCTTTCTCAGGTCTTGTGTGGATTCACGCCAGACATTGGGCACCATATGTAGCTGGAGGCTTTATTCATCTATATTTTGCCACGTGGCTGTGGCTGTGGCATTACCGGTCTGCTGGCATCTTCTCCTTGGGCGGCTGGATGGTGCCTCTCTCAACCCTGCCCTTCTCCCTTTATCTCTGCTTGGGTTTCTTGCCTGGCTCTTATCCTGACTTGCCATGGGCCAAAGCAGCTTTATTTATTAACCAGTGGGACCAACACATATTCACAGTGTACAGAAAGACATCCCACATCAAAATCCTCAGGTTTCTGGTTCAGTGTGAGACCATTTTTCCAAAAATAAGGTGGGGGTCTGGTGAGTTTGCTCCACAAAGCATTATAGCCTGAGCTAGTCACTAGTACCCACATAGCGGAAGGAGTGAACTAATGCTCATAAGTTGTTGTCTGGCCTCCACACGTGTTGTAACATGCACATCTGTACAAATACAAACAAATAATGTAATTTTTTAAAACTGTAGAAAGCAAAAAGTAGAGGATACCCGATGTTATCTTGCATGCACACACGTGGGTGTACATACCCATACGCTCATGTGCATTGTATTTTTCATTTTTCTATTGCTCTGAAGAGAAACCATGACCATGGTAACTCTTATGAAAGAATTTAATTGGGGGCTTGCTTACAGTTTTAGAGGTTTAGTACAGTATCATCATGGCAGAGAGCATGACATCATGCAAGCAGGTACTCTAGCAATAGTTGAGAGTGACATCCTGATCCCTAGACAGGCCTAGAATGGTGTTCTCAAACCTCAAAACCCACCCCCAGTGACATACTTTCTCCAACAAGGCCACACCTAATTGTTGTAATCCTTTCAAAGCGTTTGACTCCCTGGTGACGAAGCATTCAAATATATTAGCCTTTAGGGGCCATTGTCTTCCAAGCTAGCACATGCATGCACCACACATACATAAAAATAATGACCATTTGAATAGTGAGAAAGGGAACTAAAATGTGAGGTGGGTTTCCATACAAGGCCTAAAATTTCCTCAGTAGGTACAAATGCTTATGTGAACATAGTATTTTTGCTGTTGTTTTTGTTTGAGACAGTGACTCACTGTGTAGCTCAAGTCAGCCTTGAACTCAGATTACTTATGCCTGTGCCAGTGTACATGCCACACCTAGTAACCTGAACATATTATAAAGAAGTCTGCTGACTAGATTTCTTTTTAGTCCTCATTCCCTGCAGGCCTGAAGAAGAGAACAGATGGGCACAGGAGGAAGTTAGTAACTTCTTGTTACTGTGGTAAAGCACCATGACCAACTTATAGAAGAGAGTTGATTTGGGCTACGGTTCCAGAGGTTGAATTGGTGGTGGCAGCAGGGCAGCATGGCAGCATGCTTCTTGAACCACAGTACAGGAGAGCACTCAGAACGGTAGTAGGCTCTGCACCCTCAGTTGGCTTCCAGGGCTGCATTTTCTCCAGCAAGGTTGAACCTCCTGGACTTCCTCAAATGGCACCACCAACTGATAACCAAATGTTCAAATAAATGAACTTATGAGGGATAGTCTCATTCAAACCACTGCAAAGTTCAAAACAGTAATACATTATTAGGGATATATGGGTACCATGTAGCTATGAAACTGGAATTTCTTGCTGTCTGGAAAAGTAAATCCCTGAAGAAATTTTATTTCCACAGAAAAGTGTTGCTGTTGTTGTTTGTTTTTGAGACAGGCTCTCACTTTGTAGCTTTAGCTGGCCTAGAACTTGCTAAATAGACCAGACTAGCCATGAACCACTATGACCAACCTGCCTGTATCTCAGAAGTGCTGGGATTAAAAAGGTGTGTGACACTGCCCAGCAATACTTTTTATTTCAGTAAACTGTTTCTGTGTATTTATAAACTTGAAAATAGAATTTTTCTGGAACTTTGCTTTCTGTCCCAGTAATCTTGTCTTAAATGGCCAGTTGATTCTCTCTTGTCATGTGTGCGCATGTGTATTCATATGTGAAAGCTGACAGATTTATGGATTTAGTTCTCCTTCTTTTACCTGGAGTCCAGGGAAGGCACTGAGGTCAGCTTGCACTTCAGGTAGCAAGCACCTTTACGCTATGAACCATCTCTCCAGCACCCTGGCTAATTGATTGTGTTATAATTTTATGACTAGTATCTGTCTTCCTTCTCTTGTAAGGTATTCCCAAAGTCATACGTTCATTTATCTGGGAGAAACTTACTCATTTCTTTCAAGTATTCTGGGTCTGCTAAACTCAGAATCCAGGCAGGGATCATAAATGTCAATCTAGTAGCAGAAGGTATCTAGATTACAAAAGTAATGGTATCAATAGTAACCACCATTTATTGAAGGCTTGTTATGTACCAGGTACTGCCTTAGGCACCTTGAGTATATTTTACCATCTAGTGTAGTATACCTTTCTAGTGTGTCAATTAGCTATTAGGAATCTGAAGCATAGATAGGGATTAAGTAACTTGCATGAGATCACTTTACTGCTAATAAGGCTCATAATTCAGATCTGACTTAAGAGGTGTCTGTACTTTCAGCTTTTTGCCAGGATCTAAAGTGCAACTTTGGGGATATAAAAAAAGCAAAAAACGATAAATACCAAATATAGTTTCTATCCTTTTATTAAGTTGAGCTTAAAAGCACTGAGAGTCAGGTACAGCAGTTATAACAAAGACAGGTGAAAGTATGGCATAAAAAAAGCAAAAAACGATAAATACCAAATATAGTTTCTATCCTTTTATTAAGTTGAGCTTAAAAGCACTGAGAGTCAGATACAGCAGTTATAACAAAGACAGGTGAAAGTATGGCCACCATCAAAAGAAAGTGATTTAGAAACCTGCAACCTTGGAATAAATGCCTTTCCTCCTGTTGACACATTAGATATGTACAAAACGTCAGAGACACTTTTGAGTTCACTATTTTGTTTTTTGTTGTTTGAGTAAAGTCTGGAAAACATTAATTTTTTTCCTAGTTTACAGAACAAGACCTTAAATGTAAATCTTCAAAATCCAGCACATTTTTTTTTTCTGCGTTCCAGATAGAGTACAGTGAAAAGAAATGTATCATGTTTAGGTGTATCTTCTATGTTCAGAGCTTATAAACAGTTTCAAAATGAGCCAGGAGTAAGAGCTTCTGTGGATTCCAACACCTTACCCTGACTGACCATCTCATCACCTGGTACATACCGAAGAAGAAAAGATAGTATTGAGTCCTAAATGCATGCTTATGATCTTACTGTAGAAACAGACTTATACACTGTAGCTGACTGAGAACTCCTGGATTGTAATCGGATTGGAATTCTACTGTCTGAATTGGGTGCTTTTTTTTTTATTTGCATTTATTTATTCAGAGAATGAGCACCTTGTTGGGGATGTGGAGCATGCATGTGTAGGTCAGAGGACAACTTTGGGGATTCTGTTTTCTCCTTCCACTGTGTGAGTTCCAGGGATAAAACTCAGGCCATAACCTGGGCAACAAATACCTTAACTGCTGAGACATTTCAATGGCTCTGATTAAGGATTTTGACTTTAATAGCTTCTTAGTTAAGGTTACTATTGCTGGGATGAAACACCATTACTACAAGTAACTTGGGGAGGGAAGAGTTTGGTTTACATATTCCAAGTCACAGTCCATTGAGGAAAGACCAGGCAAGAATTCGAACAGAGCAGGAATGTGGAGGCAGAAGCTGATGCACTGGCCAAGAAGGAGTGCTGCTTCCTGACTTGCTCCTCATGACTTGCTCAACATGCTTTCTTGTAGAACCAAAGACCACTAGCCCAGGGTGGTATCACCTAAGGTGGGCTGGGCTCTCCCCATCAACCACTAATTAAAGTGTCCTACAGGCTGGCCTACCATCAGATCTCATGGAAGCATTTTCTTAATTGTGGTTTCTTCCTCTCAGCTTGTTCAGGTTGACATAAAAACCAGCCAGTACAAATAACAACATTTGAGCACACAAGCTTAACTTTCATTGAATTAAAAAAAAATAACCTCAACTTAGTTTCTTAACTCTACATTTCAACTTTAAATGATAATGAAACACTTCCTGAAGAGTAAACTAACCTACAGTATATTAGATGTAGGAGCTCTGAGACTATAAGCACCGAAATATTTCATTTTTTAGTATAGAGATTGCTGATCCTGAGTTTGCATCATGTTAGATTCTCTACAGCTATTTATAGACTCAGCATAAAATAAGATAAAAAGCTGAAAAGATTTTGAGAGTCACTTTCTTTAGTGGTTTCAAGCTCTAATGTACATAATCATGTGAGGTGTATTAACCATAGATTTCTGTCATCTCAAATATTGTGCATAATACTCTTGAGCATACAAATGCTGTAAAACTGTCTTGTGTTTAGTTCAGCCTTTTAAGATTCTTACGTTGGAAGCTTGGTCTTCACTGTGGAATTATTAAGCTCTGGTCAGACTGTTAAGATACAGGTTAATTAAGATGTGCCAGGTAATTAAATTGGTAGAGTACTGTTCTCAGAATTACTGTTGATCTCATGGGGTAAGTTAGTTGTGAAAATGAGTTGTTACCCAATACAACTGGCTCCTCCCCATTCTCTTGCTTCCTCTCTTGGCCATGTGATCTCTCCCTTCCAGTGCTCTTGTTTCAGATGCCATATCCAAGGATGCCTTCATCATCAGATGCCTAAACAATGGAACCATCCTCCAATTTTGGGCTTTTATCCACTGAAACTATGAGCTAAATAAACCTCCTTCCCTTAAAAAAAAAAAGAAAAAAAAAGTGCCTTGCTTTGGGTATTTTGTTACAGAACATAGGTAGTCACAAGAATAGCATACTCAGATGACAAGGAGCCATATTAACTGTTCTAGAAAACAGAAGGGATCAGAAAATTTTTAGGGGAAAAAAAGCAGTAAAGAATTATTTTTATTCATGGAGAAGCTGGATAGATTTAGGCATTGATCTCAAATTAATTATTTCCAAAACTGGACTGAAATCATCCATTTAATGGTGAGCAATGACTTTTATCATTAGAAACAGATAAAAAGATATGAGTTTGTATTTTAAGTTTTTATTAAAAATGTCTTTGTTGTTGTTAGTGAAAGTAACATATAAGAAAGGAGTTCTCCCTTAAACTCATTTACAATGAATGAGGCTTTTGTTTCTGTTCATCTAAATTGGTTTTATCTGTTACCATGACCTGCATGTTCCCTAAACTTCACTGTCAATTCTGCCTTTATTTCTATGGTACCAGCATTTGACATGGTTCATTATTTCATTAATGGCTTCTAAAACTTCTGTGTTTTTCCCCTTCCTTCATGCATGCTCCTTCCAAGTTTCTCTGATACTTTCAAAAAAGAAAAAAAGAAAAAAAGTCTTGTTTCAGATGCCATATCCAAGGATGCCTTCATCATCAGATGCCTAAACAATGGAACCATCCTCCAGATGGTTCTGGTTCCTACTTTGTAAGGAAACATGAATGAAATCAAGACAACCACGTTTCTTCTGGTTGGACAATCAGAAGGATACAGAGAGGTTGCAGGTTTCAGTGCGCTGGATCAGCATTTCAGTTTCATATATGTCAACTGAGATATGTTCTATATATTCCACAAGACTTCTCAGTCTTTTTCTGGCTATATTTCCTACTCCCCCTTGCCTCCATGCCCATTATCATGGCCTTGCCTGCCAAACATGCCATATGTACCCACCTTTGCAGCTTATTGATTGATCTCCCACAAAAAGCACCTTTTCTAAATATTCATATAACTAACTCCCCATTATCCTTTTTACATTTTATCATTTGCCACTGACCACTTTAAAATTGAGACCCAGATGTCTGCTGTGGTTGTCCCTTTACTCTGCTGTTTTATTTTTCAATAACAAGTTGTTTTTGCATGTAGTTTAGTGTGTGTGCATGTGTGTCCTAGCATGGACACTGTTTTGAGCTACAGTGTATATGGTCAGTCAGAACATACATGATGCTGGCTCTGGTGATGCAGATTTGAAATCTCAGCCTAGAGCAGATAAGGAGGAGACCTTGTCCGTTCTGCCCCTCCTTAAAAGAACATAGATGCCATGTCACACTAAGTTCAAAGTTTAGCTTTGTCATTGACCAATTTTGGGACACTGAACAAGTTACTTAAATTTCCTGTGCCTCTATTTACTTATCTCTAATACAGGAATAATAAAATGGGAATTATAAAAACGATGATTAATAATAATAGTATCTCACAGAGTATTGTTTCATGACATGATACACACACACACACACACACACACACACACACACACACACACGTGTTGTCATTAGCACTGTATATTGTCCCACTTCATTATTTATCATCATTTCAAATATCCTACATTTGGGAATGTGTTTAATTTAATCAGACTCTTACTTGGTATATATTTAAGTTGTTCCTAATTGTTCATTATTACAAACATTAATCACAAGCATGTATGTTTATACATTTGTGTAATTATTTCCACAAAATGAATACATGGATGTAGACTTTCTAAGACTACATAAATAAAGTTGATTTTACCAGTGTAAATTGGTGCTAACAGTGTATCTGCTTCTTCACAAACGTTATTATTAGGCTTTAGTGTCTTTGCTTCTTCTGGGATGAGCTGTTTCCTTTCTGTTCCCAAACCATACTTGTTTCATCTGTCAGAATAAATTTGTGTACATAATGTGAAATAGTGTTCTTTTCTTTTGAAAACAGCTTTCTGACACCTAGCATATTTTCCCCAGTGATTTGAAATGCTACCTCTGGTACATACTTAATTTCCATGTATACCTTGAACTCTCTTTGAACTTATCTCATTTTCTGTTTATCTGTTAACTGCTATCTAAATTAGCGCCACTGTCTGATTTTAGCCATTGTAGCTTAGACTTTTTGATATACTGATTGCTGTACTATATACACTCAAGTTCATAGTTTGTTTTGTAAATTTCGGGACCTGTGAGTTCTTTTTTCTGCTCAAGCACTGTAGGCTTCATTTATTTCCTGAGTCAGTCCAGAAGCTTCTGTTTAGAGGTTGCCACATAACACAGTGAAGTGTTATTCCCATTTACAGATAAGGATGCCAGGGACCAGAAATAAGTAATGAACTTGTTCTGTGTTAAAGTATCAGAACCAGTTATGGAAACAAACCTTTGGATACTTCCTCAACTAAGCATATTGTTGAGAACTTTATACTTCTAAATGTAACATATGTTGAGTAAAATCTTCTTTAAAAAAGGAAGTAGTCACTGCTAATGAAGATTTTATTTTATCTTCTGAAGAAAAACATTTCATCTATGGAAAAAGTTTTAGGTATGCTAATTTTCTCGTTATAGTCGATCTTTCACTGCTTCTTTTCCAGAATGCTGGCCAAGGATGAACTGATGAGCATACTTCAGAACTGTTTTGAGGTGTTGAATTCCTCTACTGAAAAGCAGCTTGGCAGCACAACACAGAAAGTAAAGGATTTACTGACCCAGTTTCAGAACCTTGATGGTAAGGAAGTGTAAAATCCTGCCCATTCTTACTGCATGGCAGTTCTTTAACCAGAATGGCATCGAAACTCAAGATCAGTCCATAGGCACGACTCAGAATGTCACATCTCAACAATCGCAAATAGGCAATGTGCTTCTCTTCCAGATTTGCTTTAAACAATGCAGAAAGTCAAATGGAGGAAGACCATGTTCATTCCTCAGATGAAATTGGGGGATATTAAATTCAGGGTGATATGCCTGTAGACAGTTTTCATTCTTCAGATAGACCACTGTGTACTCTTTCCTGATCTAGGGGCTGTTGGGATGGGGCTGAGGAAAGAGGCCTAGACATGGCATCATGAAAATACTTTAAGTCTGAATCCCTTCTGGTTTGGTAGATGTTCATTTGTCTTAACCTCCTTTAATTTTAGGAAACTGTTTTGGGGGGATCTTTGCCTGTATTTCTGTGACTTTTATGCAGGGTGCTCTCTGATGAGTGCTCTATTATAAGAGATCAAAGTGGTGTGGTACACACAGGCAGGGTGAGCAATTCCACACAGGTGCTAAGAAGGCTTCACTCCAGAATATTACTACCACAATGATGCCCTGAACTATTTTATAAAAGTGAAAATGTTAAAAGACTGGAAGTTGAGATCATTTCAGAAGTGAGAAACTGAAATCTAGGAAGGAAAAGCAAGCTGTTTGATATGCACTTAGACTACAATCTGCCTCTCCTGGCCTCCAGCTCAGTGTGTGTGTGTGTGTGTGTGTGTGTGTGTGTGTGTGTGAGAGATCAGTTCATAGTTGTAATTTCATCAATGAGAAGCTTTTTTAACATAAATATAGCCAAAAGTATAGAAGAATATAAAATAAATTGGATTCAGGAATTCATTCCCTAAGAAGAAACTGCTGATTCCATAATTTTAACTAGAATTTATGTGACACGACCTAGTGAACAATTCTTGTGTTATACTAACACTAAAGGATCGTAGCTTCTCAAATGGAAGTTTGAAGACCAAAATGATTGGCAACAGTATAAAAATTAAAGTGTTTTATTAATTAAAGCAAAATCACCATCTTGGTGATTTCTCTTTATTTCTCAGTTTTAAAAAGTCAATTGTTATTAAAAATATATACTTAACATATAACTTAAAATATACTTAACATTTCTCACAGGAAGAAATATTTGGTTATTTTCCACCTCTGATTTCTGTACACTATTGGCATATTATAATTTGGATTTAAATGGGAGGAGTCAAATGAGGCTGAGTGTAACAATCAGTTTTAAGGTTCTGCTACATGTTAATGAAATGTAAAAAAGAATTTAGCTAGTAGTTACCCTAATCTTAGGTTATGTATTTCTAAAATCAGGAATTATCTGATTCTTTAAGAATAATGTGTATTCTTCTTCCATACTTGAAGCAAACCATTGCAAGTGTCAGATTACAAAGTCAGAGCATCATCCCCTCCAGAAGCATAGCTATACATTTTAACAGTTAGGGTTTCTTTTCCTCAAATAGATTTTACAGCTTTTATACATCATCTTCCTCATATTGAGCAGTAATGAGTCGAGAATAGTAAATTCAGAATGTAGCTTATCATGCTTACAATGTTAGCGAGGTCAAGGGGGCATAGTTTCAAGTTGGTATGATTTTTTTGTTGTTGTTGTTTTGTTTTTCAAGACAGGGTTTCTCTGTGTAGCTTTGGAGCCTGTTCTGGAACTCACTCTGTAGAACAGGCTGGCCTTGAACTCAGAGATCCCCTTGCCTCTGCCTCCCAAGTGCTGGGATTAAAGGTGTGTCCCACCGCCAGCTTGAAAAAAAATTTTTTTTCATATTTATACAGGCTTTTGTTCTGCTGGTTCAAAACACTCAAAATTCAGGTAGTTGAAGACCTCACTACCATATAAACTATATTGTCTTTAGCTTCTGCAATGAGTATCATTTGTCTCATAGAATCTTGCTCATGTTAAAAAGAAAAGTGTAACTTCTACTTCCATTGGATTACTGCAAATGTTTGTTCCCTCTATTGTATGTTGGTTTTGTATTCAAAGCAGATAGCAAAGAGGAAGAGGATGCTTGTGGATCACAGCCAAAGGGGCTGCAGAAAACAGACCTCTATCACCTTCAGAAGGTCAGGTATCTTTCTTTTCCTTCCAGCTGCATTGGGAGTGGTGCTCTTGTTTCAACTGGTCTAGACTAGCTCCTCCAGAACATCTTCACTTTCACTTTTTACATCACAACCAGGAACAATACAGACTTTGCAACTACTAAATGAGACAGACTGATGCCATATAAACTGCAAGAAGGGGTTGCTTTTCTGTGCCTAGTGAAGAATTAGAAGGCAGAAAAGAAGAGTTATAGGAAATCTTGGGGAACCCATCATGTAATACCATGGAAATTGAGGTCCTGTTTTGGGGTCCTTAGTCTTAATAATGAAAAATAAAAATTAACCAGGTGCTCAAACAAGCTTGAGGGCAATTAATAGTGCTAAAAACAAACAAACAAACAAAAAACAAAAAAACACCACACACACACACAACAGGGCAGGCAAGCTGTAATTCTTGCAGCTGCCCAGAGGAGGAAAATAAGAAAAATAAGCAAGCAGCCATGGGGCAAGGAGGATAGCCTTAGAAAATATGGAAGTCCAAAGGGTTAGGAAGTTAAAAAGCACACTTAAGCTCTGGCCAGCATGTAAAAGAAAAAGGAATAGTTATGCCTGAGGCAGTAATCAGAAAGACTGGGAGATCCAGCCAAGCTTCATGGAAGGTTCTTTAGTAAGTAGATGTTGGGAATGCTGGAAAGGAAAACCACATTATCTCAAGGCAAATGAACCAGCCTCACTATGAGTGCCACCTAGCTGGGGCCTTGGCCCATGGTACTGAATTAATTCGCAAGGGAAAGGACTTGCGTATGTCTCCACCTAGAGGTAGATTGCATTCTGTACTAGAATACTGTCGTCTGTCTCACTGTCATCCTAGATTGTACATGCACACAGTCTACAGTCTACTAGACAATATAGAAACCATTCCTGAAGCCTCAAGGAAGAAAACAGAATTAACTATCTGTAAGGGAAAAATAGGTATATGGCTTACAAAAAGAATATGTAGATATAATGTACGTACTTCTCTTTTTGATCCGAGAGTCAAGAGAGCCTAACACCAATTTTCTTGACACACACACACACACACACACACACACACACACACACACACCGGTGATGGTGGAACCAAACCAGGATGCCTCACCACCAGCTAGTGCCCTAACATTGAACTGCAATCTCTGTCTTCTTTTTCTTTATTGAACATTCACAGGGTAAAAAAGAAACAGAGCCACAGTGTACTCAGTGGTCTTTTTCTCAGAGAATGCCCTTTCAGCCCTTGATTGTCAAATGAAGACCCTTCTTTGTAGCATACTACCAAGTTATAAATGGAGCACAGAATTTCAGTCTGGGTGAAACTAAACTCACAGAATCGTTCATGTGACCCAAAGCTGTGGGGGTAATGTGGTGGTTTCTTCCTTGTTCTTCCAGCACTCTCCCTCATGCTCATACATGAACTAATGGTTTCTAAATAGGGAGCACTCTTGTGTACCTGAGCAGTGAGGTAAACGCCCTCTTTCCTTGAACATTCACTTGGTACTTGTTTGAAGCAAAACATGTAGAGGGTCAGAGTCTTCCCAGATTCTACTTGAATCACAGCTCATGCCTCTTTACATGAGTGACAGCTCTCTGAAATTGTTCCTGTCCTCAAATCAACAAAAATGCCTGTTCTTTTCCCCACTGGGACCTGTAGTCCTTATTGGAAATGAAGGAGTTAAGGAGATCAACTAAGAAGCAGACCAAGTTTGAAATGCTCAGAGAAAATGTTGTGAACTTCATCGACAACCTGGTGAGGTGAGTCTAAAGCTCTCAGGAGCTAAAAGGAATCCTGTTTTTCCAAATGACACTAGTAACCTAGCTGCCCAGAGCCAACCCAGGATGTTTCTCCATCTAACTAGAGTGAGCATTTTTATTGACCTTCTGTCCTTGTTGAGTTGTCTAATCAAAGGACTTGGTTAATTTTTTACTGTTGGTTCAGGAAGGCAGGTTTAAACTTCATTTAGCCTATTAGGCTGGGTGAGGAAATACGGGAAGTTTCTAAGTATTTCCCCCTGTTTTGCATTGTAATTTATCATTTTTCTGCCTGTATAAGTAGTAAATGCTGGATCCGGGCCACGCCCAGAAATAGACATTGCATATTAGCCATGTTGCTGTTTTGTTCTAGATATTTTATCAGGACAACTAAATATCAGCACCAAATAGATATTGAACTATCTGCTTAGGAACTATCAAAGTTTCCCATTCTAGTTTGTTTTATGATTCTTTCTTGGTAAGATCATTTAGTAGATTTCCCATCCAAAAGCCAGCTTTATGTGTGTACATGAAATTAACCATCCAAGTGACCTTCTTTTAGAAACGTGGACCATGTTACAGATTTTAAAATGGGACGTGTACCAAGCAGTGAAAAGCAGAGCAGAATGTGCTGGTTGGTGCCTGTAACCAGCATTTGAGAGGCTCTCCAGCCACCCAGCCACTCTTCTGACTCCTTGCCTGTTACATCTCACTCTTCTTTCTACCTTTCACCAGCTGCTGAAATAATGCTGGGAATGACTGAAATTTGTTGTGAAATCACAAAATTTTCCACACAAAGACTTGGTGTTGTTACCAAGACTGTCTCTCCCAGGAGGAAAGAGGTTAAGATTGTAGTTTGTTAAAGCTAAAAGGGGAAGGGAAAGAAGAAAGGCAAGGAAACAGAAGAGAAAGGAGGGCAAGCAAAGCTAAGAGAGGGGAGACTTGACACCCAAAGCTCCATGTACTCCACAAGGCCTAGAGTACAGAAGTTGGACAGACATTTAAAATTCAATACAAGCAGAATACCGATTCAGCATCTATGCTGCTTTACAAGTGCACTGTGGAGAAGGACCAGCATCTGAGAGCAGACTGTTGAAGTGGAAGGAGGAGGTAGTGAGGAATGATGTGCATGGCCAGTGCCCTCTTCACTTCCTCTCTTCTTTAGTCACTGACAGCAGCAGGACAGAGGAGTGTATGAGGCTTTCTTAGGGAGTGGCCTTCTCTCCAGCTGAAAAGGCTGGAGCACTAGGAGGAGGAAGAGTAGCAGTAATGTCTTTGGATACACTGAGTAGGTAGCTGCTTTGCTCTACCTTCACTGATAGAAAAAGGAGCAGCATCCCTAGGATGACTGTGGCTTATAATAAGTTTTGGTTTTACTCAATCAAATCAGCTTCAGTGAAGCATTTCACTATTAGGATAAGAATTTGTACTGTATCAAGCTGATAATAAAAAATAAATAAATTTTAAAAAAAGAAAAGAAAAAGTTAAAAAAGAAAAGAAAAAGGAGCTGCACAATCTCTCATTTAACTAACACGTGGTAAGAAGCATCTGAGCTATTTTAATCCAGGCTATAACTTACTGTTCTGTCTTTGCACTTTGTATGCCAAAGCTTCTGCCTTGCAGGCTTCCCAGCAGGCCCTCTCCAGACCTGTGTCACAGTCATGGCACAGACATTGATTCAGCATAGATTAAAAGTAAACATTCCATTAAAATTGGTTTGTTATCTAGCTCATAGGCAAAAGATAAAGTTCTAAGTTATGCTCATTTTTGTAATAATTGAAATTTTATTAGTGAACAATTTGTTTTTAAAGACTTTAAAAGTAAAATTTAGCCTCTGTTTTCTTTTGTACGTGTGTGGTGTATGAGCATGTGTATATATGACTGTGCACATGCATGGAATGGAGGCCATAGAGCATCAGGTGTCCTCTTTGATGCTGTCGTCTCTCACTGATCCTGAAGTTTAGATGTAAGCACTGGGCTTATAGGTGTACACGGCCACATGTGGCTGTTTACATTGTACTTGGAATTCACGCTCAGGTCCTCACATTTGTTGCTTTACCCCATAGCTTTTACTCAGTGAGCCATCTCTTTAGCCCTGTCTTAGCTCCTGGGTATCATTTCCATGAAAAATATCAACTATGTTTTTTCCTGACACACAAAAAAAATTTCCTAAACTGTCAATTTCAGGCAGTGTTTATCACTTTCCCAAAGACTAGAATGTTAATGTGTTTTCTAAGTAACTTAAGAAATTCAATACTTTAAGAAGTTCTACATTAGAGATTTTAAGCATAAACATAACAGATGCTCAAATGTTTGACTAAAGGTTTGACTCAGAACTGAAACAGTTTCTTCTAAATACTGTATTGGGGTTCTCTAGAAGAACAGAACTGATAGAAAATCCCAAGAATCCAATCAGTGGTTGTTCAACAAGGCTGGATGTCTCAGCTGGCCCAGCATGTCAGAGTCCTGAAGAGGTAGACTCTAATAACCAGTGAAGGAATGCCTCAGCAAAAGGATATATGAACTTGCCAGGGAAGAGAGCAAGTAGACAAAAAGCCAAAGTTTCCTTTCATGCCCTTTGTATGGGCTGCCTTAAGAAGGTGTGGCCTCGATTTAGGTTGGGTTTTCCCACCTCAAATGATCCAACTAAGAAAAATGCCATGGGAATGCACAGCTGCTTACATTTTAAGTTAATTCCAGATGTAGTCAGGTAGACCACCAAGAATAGCTATCACAAATACAGAGGATGTTTTTAAAGTAGTATTGAGGTATAATTCTGGGTGAAACTGTATGGGAGCCATTCCTTGGCTTTGGTTTGGTTGTGTATTTCACTGTTTAAGTAACAAAAATATTCAGCCATAGAGGATTGACAGAACTGTTGAATTGAAAATAACCCTGTACATATCTAAGGGCTGATACCTGATTTCCCTGTTTCAGAAGTTACCTTCTGCCTCCTGAGAGCCAGCCTTTGCATGAGGTAGTGTACTTCACTGCTGCCCACACACTCCGTGAGCACTTAAATGCTGCTCCACGAATCGCCCTACACACTGCACTCAACAATCCTTATTATTATTTAAAGGTAAGAAGGGAATGGTTCTCCCACAGTTAAGCTCAAGCCCTAGCTGTCAGCAGTACAAAAAATATTCACAGTTTGCAGTTCTGTTTTAATGAGCAGAAAGTTAGCAGCTCTGGGTGCTGCTACTCACATTTTTCTAAGGAAAAAAAAAGATTCTTCGAGTTTAGGTGAACTGACTCAGTGATAATATCAGTAATCAACTGAAGGTGCATATATTTGCCCATATGGAACCTGTCTGCTTTTCATGGGCTAAAACCAGTGAGAGGCTCCACATATAAAGGCACTTGCCACCAAGCCCAATGATCTGAGTTTGGTATGAGGAGAGGACTCCCAAAAATTGTCCTTTTACCTACACATGTGCATGCTCACACACACAAAAGTCTTTAAACAAATCATAAGCATAAAGCTTTAGGATAAATGCCTTACTCTTGTGAAAAATGATTCCTATGTAGGTAACAACAGTTTGTCAGTGGTCAGGTGATAAGGCCTAGTCAAAGTATGTAAAATTACAAATGCTTACTTGAATGGAAAAAATACACCAGGATTTCATCTTGGGTTTTTAACATAAGAGCAGTCTATTCTGAGATCACCTGCAGGGTATTGCTGCAGAAACTCCTCAGGCAACATACAATGGCAGACACAGTTGCCTAAAACATTACTAATTTCAGTTTCAAATGTTCAAAACTACCTTTTTTCTGACAGTTCAATGGATACTGAGTATTTTGTTTGGTAGATGGTAAGTAGATGGCTAGGGATTTTGTACATGCACAGACGTATGTGCTCGGGAAGAGTTGGAAGTTTGCCTTTCACAAAAGATGTTTTAGAAGGCATTCTTAAGTCAGGAGTGGTAGCACTACAGTGGCTCAGGCAGAGGATCATCAAGTTCAGGGCCAGTTTGAACTTAGTGAGACTTTAATTATGTGTGTGAGTGTGAGCTCATGTGAGTCCAGTGCCCACAGGAGTCCCTGGAGCTGAAATTACAGGTGTTGTGAGCTGCTTGAAGTAGTAGCCACCTAAAGTCCTCTCCTACAGCAGCAGGTGCTCTTACCCCCTGAGCATCTCTCCATCCTTGAGAATTTCATGTTTAAATAACAGCAGTGGATGCTTAGATGTCTCAGTTGGTCAGTACATAAAAGCATTTGCCATTAAGCCTCATTAAACTCAGACAATCTCTGAGATTCAAACTGGAGGGAAAGAAACCTAACACCTACAAATTAGTCTCCAATCTCCCACATGCTCCACCACCCCCACACACAATAAATGAATTAATTTAAAATCACAGAATGGTTCTAATGTATAAATTACAAACTAAAATGCTTAGTAATAGAGTTACAGATACAAACTGATGTGATATTAGATGCATTTTGTGTATGAGATTTTTGTTTATTTCAAATAGGTTAAACCAATACTGAGTTTCTATAGGGCTTATGGTGTTAGTGCTAAGTGGTTGATTGTTTACAGCTCTTTTCTGGTGCCCTCTCCTGGTCTCTGCAGATGCTTGTACTCAAGGGGTGTTCATTCACATAGACATACTCATACATGAACAAAAATAAATCTGTAACTGTGTTATGATGGTTAGCCCAGGCTATATGGACACCCTGTTTGGAAAAAACAGACAAAACAAAACAAAACAAAAATAAAAAAGTAGTGTTGACAACAAAATCTTTTTCAGTGAGAGATGTATTTACTAATCCCACATAATTGCTAGAATTGAGTTTAACAAATGTTGAAAGTAGCATTTTGTTGGGCAGTCCCAGAGAATTCTAAACTCATTTCAGCAAATAGTAATATATAACTAAGATTTGAAAAAAAGTCTTGGGAGCATGGCTAAGACTTAGACCCAAATAAGAATACTATTGAAGGAAACTAGAAGACTCTTCTTTCTGATTTGCTAAATTTAGGAGTGTCTTAGTTTGGATTTTCATTGATGTGAAGAGACACCATGACCATGGCAACTCTTATAAAAAGACAACATTTAATTGTGGTGGCAGCTTACAGTTTCAGAGGTTCGGTCAATTATCATGGTGGGGATCATAGTGGTATGTAGGCAGGTATGGTGCTGGAGCTGAGAGTCCTTACATCTCCATAGGCAGGCAACAGGAAGTGGAGTGACTGTCACACTGAGGGAAGCCTGAGAAAACAGACCTCAAAGCCCACTCCCATAGTGACACACTTCCTCCAGCAAAGCTGTATCTCCTAATAGTGCTACTCCCTTTGGGGGCCATTTTCTTTCAAACTACAAGAAGTTCAACTAATATCTTTTTGCTTTTAATCATTTCTAAAAGGTTCACTTTTAATCTGCTGCTGTTTTTAGAATGAAGCACTCAAAAGTGAGGAAGGCTGCATTCCAAATATTGCCCCTGACATCTGTATAGCATATAAACTGCACCTGGAGTGTAGCCGGCTAATTAACCTTGTCGACTGGTCAGAGGTAGGTCACAAAGAACATGCTAGTTGTTTAACTGCTTGAGGCAACTTTCCTAGAATTTTTTATCATTTTGATTTCTACTTTTATTTTTTAATTTTTTTTGGGGGGAAGCACAAATTTCGTCAGCATCTTAGCAGTCTGCATTCACGAGCTCCTGTTCTGATCCTGTGTTCTTTAAAAGCATCAGCCAAACAAAGGCTCAAGTTACTGTCTGTGCACTCCACAGAACACAGGGTATAGTGAATACCCCTCACACAACAGGAAAAATTCCAATCAGGAAGAACAAGAAATTCATCGTGAGGTAATGGATAAGTGCTGCTATTCTTAGGAGGGAAGAGTATTACAGAGATCCTAACTGTCAAAAGCCCTGTTTGACTGTTATCTTGTCAATGTTAAAGGATATGCTGAACTAGCCTCTTCTAAGAAAAATGTGCATTTTCCTGGAGTAAGAGATTGACAGTAGAGACACGGCTTTCTTTGCTCTTTAAATTTTTGGCTGGCTGTGTATTTTGCCATTCTGCTTTAGTTCTCTAAAACCAGCTTATAAAGAGCCAATGTTATTATTATTAATGAATAACTGACAAAACTTCCTACTATGGTTTTGAGAATTTGAAATCTGATATGAAAGAGATGTGCCAGTTATCTACAGCAGCAGTATTAAAGCCTAATTAGTTATAGAACCATCTCAAGGGTACGGAAAGATGCCTAGCAACAAGTTGTCTTCTCTTGTCTTATGTATTCCAAAGGCTTTTGCAACAGTTGTGACAGCTGCTGAAAAAATGGATGCAAATTCTACAACTTCAGAAGAAATGAATGAAGTTATCCAGTATCCTTTTAAAACCAGGTCTGTGGTGTCCTATTAACAGTATTTTATGTTTCTTGAGCTGGAGAGTCTAGGTCAGTGATACAGCATGCACTTGAATTCAAGGCCAGCACAAAAAGTAAACAAAAATCCACATCTAGGAATGCATAAAGATGTACTGCTTTCTCCACCATACCCAACCACTTAAATTTCCAAGTGTCCTGAATTTAATATGAGATCAAACCTGTAATTCAATTTATATCCAGTTTTTACGATGAAGGAAATTGTCATTATTGATTTATCAATTTTAAATATATTTTTAGAAGCTTGGGAAGGAAGCAATTCTTATATATAATCCTGGATTACAGTAGGTGTGTACCATCACACACAGCTCCATTTGAGCCTTATTGACATTATTCTAACGGCATTCAATATTTTCCAATAGGGTTATTTATAATGTAGGAGTGTTTATTTCAGCCACGTATTTCAATTTACCAGTTACTGTTTTTAACTTTGAAATTTTAGCCTTTTTGGAAAAAAACAAAAAAACAAAAAACAACTAATTTTCCTTAGCCAGAGTCTCCAGTGCTCGATTTATTAGAGCTGTTTCTGAACTAGAGCTTTTAGGCTTTATAAAACCTACAAAACAGAAGACTGACCATGTAGCAAGGCTGACATGGGGAGGCTGCTAAAAAGCAAAGAAGTATAGACAGGGGTTCCACATCTAACAGATGAAAAGAAGCCTGCTGAGTTGAGTTTAACCAAAAAGTGCACTGCTAACCGGAAATTGTGTATCAAAACATCTTTGGAATACTTCAAATCTAATCAATGTAACTGTACTTTCTACAGTTATTACTAAATTCTAAACAAAGCATTACTGAGTGTCTAGTGTATAAATGATATAATTGCTCATCCAGAGTAAGTTACTTGTACATGGTCAGCAGTACTCATTCCTTGATACTTGCACTCCTCATACTTCCGCATATGGTATAAAATGAATGTCCTATAGGTGGTTTTCTTGCTAGAAAAGCTCTAAAATCACCTTTGACTCCCCACTTATTGTGGTCTTGGGAACTTACCAAGCCTCAAGCTGTTTGGCTTTATACTTAATGGCAGTAAATATTTATATGAACAGTCGTGGAGACCTACAGCCAGTAAAGGCCTTCACAGATTGAGCCCCAGTTTACAAAAAAGAAATAAATGTAAAGGCCCGGGTGAAATAATATCTGGATCTCTTTCATACTAAGAACTTAAAAATCAGACACCTAAAGCTTACTTAATGTTCATCCCCCAAGAGAATTTACAGACGTATGCCAAAACTACCTTGCAAATGATTCAGAGAGCCCATGTCCAAGAAAAAAAAACCTCTTTAAAAAGCCTTCATTTTTAACTTGTATTGCAGAACCACTTTAAGAGCAATTTGCTTTTAAAAAAATTAAAATAAAATGTATGTATGTAGGGGTGGGTATGTGCATGAGTGCAGTGCACAAGGAGGCCAGGGATGTTGGATCACCTTAGAACTGGAGTTATAATCAGTTGTTGAGCCCCAGATGTGGGTGCTGTGAGAGCAAAATTCATCTTAACCCCTGGAACACAGACGTATGTATCTCAGATAAAACTGAGAAACTCTGTCTCCCCAGGCTGGCTTTGCACTGTTGGGTAACCCAGGCCTGCTTGCCTGCCTCAAGCTTATGGTCCCCCTGACCCGAGTGCAGAAATTATAAAGTAAGGGGCTAGAGAGATGGCTCAGCAGTTAAGAGCACTGCTGTTCTTCCAGAGGTCCTGAGTTCAATTCCCAGCAACCACATGATGGCTCACAACCATCTGTGATGAGATCTGGTGCCCTCTTCTGGCCTGCAAGCATATATGTAGGCAGAACACTGTATACATAATAAATAAATCTTTAAAAAGAAAAAAAAAAAAGACATTTACTATTATGCCCAGATCAGAAAATATTTCTTTAAACAATACATCTTATGCATATAAAATAGAGGAACTGGTTTAACACTGGCAGATTTCGTCTTGTCTGCCAAGGCACATGTTTTTCTCTTTTCCTAGGCATTTGTGCATAGGTCATATGCATTTGATTTTTCCTCCACCACCTAAGATTAAAAGCCACACAACCAAAACTGTTCTCATAGTATCAAAAAGATAATACTAAACTGTTAAAGTGATTTGTAATAATTACTTAGTATCCTATAAGATTCAGCCCTTAGTTGAGGAAAACTGAAACCTCAACTAGAATTTCTTACAATTAGCGTGTTCTAATTATTTTTCTTTTATTTTAATGAAATACTAATCTGAAAGTACTTTAAGTTTATTAAAAAAATATTAGGCAGCCAGGTGGTGGTGGCACTTGCCTTTAAACCCAGCACTCAGGAGGCAGAGACAGACAGATCTCTGTGTGTTTGAGGTCAGCCAGGGCTACACAGAGAAACCCTGTCTACAAAAACAAAAACAAAAAAGGCACATACCACGTACCTGCTGCTTCTGAGATCCTTCAGAAAACAAAGATCCTTTCTTCCTTGTACTTTAGCTAAGAAGAACACACTATTTGTGGTAGAAAACAAGTAACAGAAGTAGGCTTGTCATTGTAATTTTAAAGAGTAAAATTAATTTGCTCAACTTCACTTGAGCAAAACTGCAAAGAATAAAAAAAAACAACTACCCATGAAGATTGACCAGTGAACCCACGAGGCAGGTAACAGCAATAACCAATGTCCTAAGGTGGGAGTGCCCCAGCTAGATCAAAGGAGCAGAGACAGCAATAGGGATTGAGTGAGAAGGGCTAGAGTGCAGGTAATGGCTCCACAGATCACTATAAGGACTGTTGTTTTCTTAAGTAGGAAGCAACCTAAACAAAAGACATAAAGCTTTAAATGATCAATACCTGCTCTGAGAATACAGTAAGAGGAACGGTGAAGCAAACCAGTAACCTGTTAGTTGACCACAGAGATAATCCAGGCAAAGCAAATTAGAGTAGGGTAATAGTAGAGACAGTGAAACTGTAGGTGAACTACTATTAGATGCACATGGAGGAGCCTAAGATCCTTTCTGCTTTAAAACTAGAAGCATTGCTATTAAGGGGCTTGCTATGGTTTGATTAAGGTCTACCCAGAGGACCATGTGTAAGGCTTATTCCCTAGGATGACAGGAACTACTGAGTGGTTGGTGGGATCTCTACGAAGGAAGGAAGGCCCAAAGGAAACTTCTCTCCCCAAGGAAAGCAGCAGGATCCAACAGTCCTCTACTTTTTCGCCTGGCTGATGAGCTAATGGTTTAGCTCTACACTGTACTCCAGCCATATGCTGCTGCCTCACTGCAGACAAAGCAACACGGACAACTGATCACTGAAACATTAAATACTAAATTAAAATCATAAATCAATCCTTGAGGATTTTATTGTTGTTATGGAAGGATTAACTGACTGGAAGAAGCATTAGCAAAAATGAGTTTAGCTTTGGGTATGGGGATGTCCTGTTATGTCACACAGTGAGGTAACAAATATTGTTATAATAGAGATCAGATCACCAAAATCAGTATTGAAAAGAGAGGCAAGGAGCTCAAACTCTTGGCTTTGAGGTTTATACTCTACTTATAGTTAAGAATTAAGGCCTGGCAGTGGTGGCGCACACCTTTAATTCCAGCACTCGGGAGGCAGAGCCAAGAGAATCTCTTGAGTTTGAGGCCAGCCTGGGCTACAGAGTGAGTTCCAGGAAAGGCGCAAAGCTACACAGAGAAACCAAAAAAAAAAAAAAAAAAATATCTTAGAAGCCAAATGAAGAGTTTCAAACTCAAATGTTATTCATTGGTTGGACTTATCAAAATAGAAATCTTAGTTAACTTTGTTAGTAATAGATTATTAAGATAAATTTACCAGATGACCTAACCAGGTATCCAAACTGAACAGCAACCAGGGAAAAGCCATATGCTATTTTATAACATGGAAATCGTCACCTTATAGTCTTACACAAAAGGTTTATCCTAAACACTACAAGTTTAGGGCTGGAGGTATCGTTAACTAGTTAAGAACACTTGCTGTTCTCAAGGATCAGTGTTTGGTTTGTACCAGCCACATCAGGCTGCTGTGTAACTCTAGCTCCAAGAGATCCACCACCCTTTTTCTGGCCTCGTTAGGTACCTGCACACACAAACACACAAATGTATTTTTAAAAAACACCTAAAACTTTAGACCTGCCTTCTAGTTTATAACTTCAAAAGGAAAGATCATGTTAATGGTAGCACAAAGGGATGCTCAGGATAACAGGCTTAGTCTTTCCAGAAAGTTACAATCTTGATTGAACCCTGGGGCTCAAGGGGGTGGGAGGTAGACTTAGAGTAGAGCTAAAGTTACTTCACAAATGGGGAGATGGGAATGAAGACATTCTGCTCTAGATGGATAGCACTGAGGTTAGAGAGAAGCATACATGATTTGGCATTAACAAGTACAACATTTTGAAAACAATTTATACTTGAAGGAAAAATTCAAGTAGATGACTATTCTTTCAACTTCTATGAATGTTTTCCTAGCAAGTTGTTGCAGTGTTGAGGGCTAAATTTGAAAGATGTGATCTTGGTTGACACAGTGTGGGGAGGGCAAAGTAGCTGGCACCTAATGAGAGGTCAAAGATACTGTTAACACTCTAGAATGCAGGTATATCCCAAAGTGCCAACAGTGTTGAGACTGAAAGTCTCTACTAGTGGGAAATTTGTTCACTTTACAGCCAGCTCCTGTGTCAGAAATTAGGCTTCTCATACACTAACGGACTTGCCAACTGCCTGGGGATCGTGAAAGCCCTACCACACTTTGGCTGCTTGCTTTGGTTTTTCAAGACAGGGTTTCTCCGTGTAGTTTTGGTGCCTATCCTGGATCTCGCTCTGTAGACCAGGCTGGCCTTGAATTCACAAAGATCCGCCTGGCTCTGCCTCCCGAGTGCTGGGATTAAAGGCGTGCGCCACCACTGCCTGGTGGCTGCTTGCTTTTTAAATGAGGGTTTGGAATAAAATTAAGTTTAAAAGACAAAATCCTGTTTTCAGTGAATGTATTACAAATGAAACAGAAAATTCAGAAGGGGCCGTGTAATTTTTTGGGGGGTGGGGGTGGGGTATCCTCTCATATTGACCAGGCTGGCCTTGAACTCCTAATCCTCCTGCTTCTACCTCCCCACTACCAAGATTACAAGTGTATGGCTAGCACTTTCAGCTTGCTCACTATTTTGTAAGAAAGCTATGTCTGGAAACCATACATGGAAAGTGTGTTACATTTATTCATTCATGTGTTGTTAGCGTTTTGAAAATACTTACATGTTTTATATGTATGTGTGTGTACCTGAGTGTATGTGTGTACTGTGTGTTCATCCTGAGACCTTTGAGTTCAGAAGAGGCATCAGTTGGTGAGCTGCTGGAACCAAACCTGAGTCCTATGCAAGAGCACCAAGTGCTCTTAACTGAGCCTTTCTCCAGCCCCTATGTTCATTTTGTAACACTACCTAGGGTTTCCTAAGTCTCAACAAGGCTTGTCTAGATCAGGTTGGCCTGTGGGCATGTCTGGGAGGGACTGAATTGCCTCATCTGAGTAGGGAGAGCTAACCTGAGAGTGAATGGCACCATCCCTTAAACTGTCCAGGAGAAAGCTAACTGAGCACTGTGCAGTCACTGTTCTCTGCTCTTTCCTGTTGTTTAGATGGACTAACCTGGAATTGTGAGTAAAACAAACCCCTTTTACCCTAAACTGCTTTTTGCTGGGGTATTTTATATCAGCTAGAGCAACCATACTTTCATATATCACATTCAAAAACATTAAAACTGGAATCAAAGGTACAAATTCTACAGCTGTTTGAGATCTTGCTATGTAACATGCTGTCATACAGCAAGTCACAGAAGCACTTCTGAACCAGAACTTAATTTTGGGAAACAGCATTTAATAAAAGGTAAACCTTACCAGAAAACTAACTTTATTGATTTCTAGAAAATACTTATGTTTAAAACACTACTTTATTCAAATACTACCCATGTGTACAATTTGAAAACAAGCAGAATAGAAGTAAATGTTTTATTTTTCCAACTAAACTCCAGTGCTACAAGGGCAGTAAAACAATGATACAATGGGGAGGGGGTGCAGCAATAAACATTTGTTAAAAAGACTGATAGAATAAATAAAACTACCAAAAAATAATAATAAAGGAAATCATATAAACCCATTCTGAAACCCCAAGAAAAGTCCTGAAATACAGAAATGCCCTCCTCCTCCTCCACTATTTCACAGAAGTACTGTAGACTAACTGCTTAATTGTCCTGGGATTACATTCTAAATTATTAATAACTGGTTACAGCTTGGTTGTAGTGCACAATTAAAATCACACTAACTTCATCTGACGTGTCATTCTACAGTTTTATTTACATAACCAGTGAAGGGCATGTTCTAGGATGCCAACTTTAATCCCTTTCAAACATTAATATAAAGAAGCCAAATTGTAATGATACAGCAAAACGAGGCCACTGGTAGTAATACAAGTAGCAAAGGTCCACATCCAGGTGGTAATGACATCACGGAATTTCCAAAACCAATTGCTGCTGCCTAAGAGTGGTTGCCACTGACGAAAGCTTGAAATAACCTGTATTCACAGATGGGTACTGGCATTGCTGCATGTCATAGTTGGGACCTCCTGCAACAACTCAACAAGGAACAAGGCAGCCCACAAATGCAAAAAGCGTGATTCATGAAACATCTGGAGGAGAAAAGGAGTATTAGTGCAAAGAACGGTGTACGATTAAAACATACAAGATAATACAATCCCAACATCACCCCTAAATACTTAAGTAACCAAGAGTTGCAGCATTTTACTTTTATTTTAAATCAACATTTTCTCTACATTTTTTTTATCAACTCTTTTTAAATATGAAAACATGGTCATTTCAATTTATGGTTCAGAGGTCAAATACTTACAACTAGCAGGCTGTTCTCCATATCGCCGCATTATCTGATCATGCGTAAACTTGACAAATGCATCATATTGTTCTACAAATAAAGGTATGTGTCAATTACATGACTTGCAAAATATCCTATATAATGTATCTGAAAATATAAAGCTATGTGACAGCACTCTTAACACTTCATCCTTCCCATAACCTCAGGAGTAATTGTAAACAGTTCAAATGAGTGTTTCCCACAGGATACAACATAAAAATTTGAACTCACTAATACTGTAGCTGATCTACTAACTAACCTGGGGCCATGAAGGTGAGGTATGGGTTTTAAGAATGTTGATTTCCTTTTTTTACTGAAATGCTCTGGTCTACAGACACTCTATCAATGTACAGAAAGAATAATTTCACCAGCATAAAACACGGTGGGAATAATTCACTTCTTACAATGAGTTCTTGGTGTGGTGGTCTGAATAAGAATGGACCCCATAGGTTCATATATTTGAATGCTAAGTCACCAAGGAGTGGAACTCTGAAAGAATTAGAAGGATTAGGAGGTGTGGCCTTATTGGAGGAAGTGCATCACTGGGGGTGAGCTTTTGTTGTAGAATATTTGTTTAACTAGGCAAAGATACATGTTTCTGTTACATTTGTTTAATTAATTATGTAAAGACGTGTTGTTTTGCCTTGCCTGCCCAAGGCACCTGATTGGTCTAATAAAAAGCTGAATGGCCAAAAGCTAGGCAGTAGAGAAAAAGGAGGGGCTGGAGGGAAAGAGAATAAGTAGGAAGAGGAATCTAGGCTCAGGAGAAGAGATAAGGGAATGAAGGAGAGAGGGAAAAGCCCAGAGCCAGTCAGGAAGCCACCAGCCAGCCAGAGACAGAGTAGGACATACAGAATGAAAGGTAAAAAGCCCCAAGGCAAAACATAGATGAAGAGAAGCAGGTTAATTTAAGTTACAAGAGCTAGTGGGACAAGCCTAAGATAAGGCTGAGTTAATCCCAGGACTCAGGAGGCAGAACCAGGCGAATCTTTGTGAGTTCAGTCCAGCCTGGTCTACAAAGTGAGATCCAGGACAGGCTCCAAAGCTATACAGAGAAACCCTGTCTCGAAAAAAAACAAAAACAAAAAAACTCTGTGTCATGATTTGGGAGCTGGTTGGTGGCCCAAGAGAGCCTGCTATGGGCTTTGAGATTTCATAAGCCCAAGCCAGGCCTAGGCCTTCTCTCTCTTCCTAGGGACCAGGATGTAGCTCTCAGTTATTACTCCAGCACCTCTGCATGCTGCCATAATGGACCAACCTCTAAAACTGAGCAAGCCCCCAATTAAATGCTTTCTTTCATAAGAGTTGCCCTGGTCATGATGTCTCTTCCCAGCAATACAACAGAGACTAAAACACTGGGATGGATATTCTAAAATAAGTCCATGTATTACCTGCAAGTTTTGTGTTCAGTATTTCTTCATATTCTTCTCGAACTTTCTCTTCCCGTTCTTTCAACAAACGTTCACAGATCATCCCAACCTGCCTTAGAGTAAATAAGGGCTGTTCTTTTTTTAATGGTGAGGATGTTGCAGATGAAGTCCCTATGTACAACATGAATAAAACAGCACCTGATTTAGAACCACCTCAACAGAATTCCTCCTGAATTTCATTTAGAACTTTCCCATGTCATTTAAAATTCTTTATGATAAATAGGTTCAATTAATAATTCTATCAGCCCATGACTTTGGAAAAAGAGATCTTACCCAGAGGAAAAGCCTAAAGATGAGTGGAGAAAACCTCAAATTAAATCACTGCAATAATGGAGCCCATTACAAAACTTTCAATCTCCATCCCAACAAATACCTGCTTAGAACATTTAGTGGCTAATTTACAAGATTTGCTACAAAACAAATATAACTCTGGTCTAAAGCTTCACTTTAATATTAGAGTAACACTATAAAGACACTTATTGTTAATTGTTTATATTTTAAGGCCATCCAGTAAAGACTCACAACCAAATTATGCTACCACTTCCCTCATTTTCCAAACCCTTTAGTTTCCTATTAACAGAAAATCATGTCTAAAAAGAAAAAACAGATTGGAATTTTTACCCTTAAAAAAAGGTGCTGTAGGGAAAATTCTGGAATGTAGCTAATTAAAATCATAATTGATCCTAAGTTTTGAATGGTGACCACAATCCCCTTCATTAAAATAATTTAAGTTCAAACACTCAAAACTGCAACAGAATCACAAAGGTATCAAATTAAAGCAACTGTATCCAAAAGCAGCTGCAACATCAGTGTTTGTCAATTTCAAATTAGCAAGAATATTCCTTCAGTGTTTTTGTAACTGAAAAGTTCTTCAGAGAAAATTCTTATAGTAATCGTTGAGACAGCACAGATCTGTTATTAAAAACTTTACTAATAGGATACCAATATATCTGTACAAGTTGATGCATGAACAAATATTCAGAAATGTTCATTTCTGACTTCTTAAAAGGAGGGATCTCTGATCATGATTATTTCTTTGAATTGTGTACTTTTTTGTCTAACAATTTTTACATCTGCTAGGATAGTCTGTAGAGGGTAAAAAACTTCATATATATTTTATGGTTCTGAGTTCTGAAAGATTATTAATATAACTGATATTATCAAATAATGAGATATGTCATAGAAAAAGATTTCCTTAGACACTCATCCTCTTTAAGAATCATTTAAAGTACTTTGATCTCCTAAAACAGTTCTTGACTTAAAGATCATTTGTGATAATCTTCTGGCAACTCAGTTACAATAGCTATCCGCTGCATCCCTACTGTGGAGTACTCCTTACACATGCAAGCACATGTGTGTGTAAACAGTTGCTTCCTCAGCTTGCTCTGAGGTGCCTTCATTGACTCATCCCAGTGAGACTTCTCAAGCTCTGTCTTTCATCAGAATAAATTTAGACCCCAACTACCAAGGCTAGCTTACCTTACTTTGAAATTCCAAGCCTTGTTAAGGCTGGCAAAAAATTGACATTCTAAGAATTAAAACTGACATTAGTAGAAAACTTAAGATCATTATTATAATTTGAGTAAGAATCACACTCTTGGTACACCTAGAGCCCCCCAATGGCACCACTCCAATACTTAGTGTTGAACAATTTCCCTAATTTTATTTGATTACCTTACATCTTTTATTTTTGTGTTTTTGTTTTGCTTTGAATTCTGCCAGGTTTTCTTACCCCTATTAAGGAAGGAAAGCAAATGCTACTGAAAAAACTATTTTGACAGGGTATTTACTAAAGGTAAGATGCAAGTAACTTCAGCATCCCCCTCATTCAAGTCAGCCATTTCCTATAGTCAAAAAGGACAACAACAACAACACAAAACACAACAAAACAAAAACTATTCCCATATCCCAGTGGGTTATGCCCCACTTTATAAACTTCAAAGCCTGTATTACTCTTTACCATTAAAAAAAAAAAACTGATGCCCAATGTGACAAATGTCTCAAGAGTACATGGAGAGACTATATAAAGTTTCTATCAGAAGGATTTTTTAATGTAACTGACAGATCAAGAATTTAAAAATGGCACTGTTCAGACACTATTATCTAGCAAAGCATATGGTGGGGCTGGAAAGAGCTCCATAGTTAAGGGCATTTGTTTTTTGCAGAGGACCCGGGTTTGGGTCCCAGCACCTACATGACAGCTCAGAACCATCTGTAACTCTAGTTTCAGAGTTTGGACACCCTCTTCTGGCCTCTGTGAACACCAGGCATACAAGTAGTATAAGTATATACATGCAGACAAAAGCATAAAAAGATTGGGTGTTTTAAAAACATACAGTAAAGCATTGTGATTTTTTCAATGGAAGTTACAAGTCATTATACTTACATGGCGTCCGCTTTAGGGTTGCTAAATAAAAGTGGCTGTCTGTGGCTGGTGAGAATCCAGGTGCTGATTACTTTTAATATTATAGCATAATTCTTTTTTAGGGGTGCTTTAAGTCACTGTAGGCATTTGCATTATACTTTCTCCATCATTTCTTACATAACATTTCTTTTACTTATTAAAGTTTCTTATTACCTGGTGATGCTGGTCCACTGATGAGAAATGCATGTGGCTGTGAATCAGAACTACAACCTGGGTCTGTCTGCTGAAAACTAGCTTCTAAATGTCTTCTCTTCTGCATACGTTTATACTCCTGTTTTATGTTGTACAGAATTTGTTCTAAAAGAAAAAATTCAGAAAGATCAAAATTTTCACGCTAAATATAAACTATCTGAAACATTCCTTTCAAGTAACAACCCTCCCCCCTCCCCAGCAATTTCTTTGAGCACAGTTAACAGGGGCACTTTTTCAGAAGTAGAACCCTCTTCTGGCTTCTTCATGCATATACATGTGGTATACACTCCCAGACACACATATACACATAAAACGAAATTTTTTGGGGAAAAAAATAGCATATACATATCAGCTGCAGTCTAGCAATTCAAAGTCAAATCTTGTTGAGCACTAACTAGTAAAAGCTACACTTAAGCTTTTTAATCAAAAGAATGGTTAGGTAGTCTAACTAAAACACATTTTACTCAGTAAACTCAGAGGTCATATATCCATTATATATAAAACTACTTAATTAAATTTATAGGCATTTCCAATAATTAGAAGGGAAGACTATGTACATTCAAGCATAGGCCAATGAAAAGTGACCACCGATCTAAAATGACAAAGTACAAGGCAATTAAAATTTCATCATGCATAAAATTGTCTGTCATGAATTAATATGAAGCACATTGAAACCTGAAACTATTCCAGCATTAACAAAGCATTCTGAATCTTGAGGAGAAAAGACCATGTGAAATGATATGATACAGCATGGGGTCTTTTCAATACATAAGAACCATCATACTACAATGAGGTTATCTTTAACATAGCCCTGAAACAGTTAAAATTATATCCAGTGTATCATGTTTGAGCCAATACGATTCTAACTGATTCCAAGATTTCTAACTGAAATAGGTACCATTTGATCTAATCAGAAAATGCCTGAGGTTTTCACTCCCCTTGTCAACCATCTCCAGACTTTCTCACTAACCCTCTTAGCTCTATATGAAACTAAATCCCAAGAAGTTTATTCATCCTAATTGAAAGCAAATGTAAGCAAAGTGAAAAGTAGCAACAAACAGGCAATTAAATAAAGATGCACAAAGTGAAGCACTAACTTCTATATTCAAGACTTATACAATGTAACAATCCTGTTCAATATTTAATACTGGTACCTTTCATTTTACTCTTCAGTAGTCTCTTTTCTTTCTCTAAGAAAATATTCAGAATTTTAAAGAAAGGATCATTTTATTTTTTTTTTATGTGCATGAGTCTTTTGCCTGCATATGCTTAATGATACCATATGCATGCAGTGCCTGTGGAGGCCAGAAGAGGGCATCTGATCTATTGGAACTGGCATTAAGGACAGTTGTGCACCCTAGGAATAGAACACAGGTCCCCTGCAAGAGTAGCAGGTACCCTTTAACTACTGAGCCACCATCTCTCCAGCCCTCCTTGCTCTGACTTTAAACATTTTAGATGCTGCCTATTCCATTAAAACGAACAAGAAAAAAGAAAAAGAAACTCAAATGGAAAATGAATCTAAATGAAACCAGTCAAGATATCATTTAACTATTGTCATTTAAATAAAGGCTCTAATACTGATAGCACATGATCAACGTTATGTAGTCAATGATCTAACTTTACTTAGACAAAATCCAGGCAGCACAAACCACTAACTTGGTTTGATTTATTTCAAGTTAGGAGTTGAATTGGATAATGACCTCTTCCAAAATTCCCCACTCATTATTCTACCATGTACACTACTTCTGTTCAGGTACTTGCTGACTTAAGCTCCTACCACACTTATAAAGTAATGAAGGTGGACTTAAGTCCTACCATATGTCAGTAAAAGACTCATCTACTTATTCTGAAGGTACTTCTAGCCAGTCATTGTTTTAGTAAACACCAAAATATACAGTTAAGTATTTTATCTAAGACTATGTAATATCAACACCGTGTTGCTAACACAATTTACAGTACAACAAATAAGAAGCCAAAGCTTCATCTGTATTATCAGTTGTGTATTCCAGTTTTAATCATGCAGCTTTCATGAAGCTTAAACTGAGTTTGCAGGGGTCCTTTAGGGCAAAACACGGTTATACTCCTGACAAGCTGTATCCCAGTGGGTTATGCCCCACTTTATAAACTTCAAAGCCTGTATTACTCTTTACCATTAAAAAAAAAAAAGTGAAAGCACCAGCAAAATCTGATTCTAGGCATTTTCATTATAAAATCTAGTAAATAACACTAAGTGATAATAAAATTTGTTTCCTTTTAGTTAAGTTTATCAGTAAAACCAGCAGTATCCTTTTGCAAGTTTTTTTTTAAGCAAGCTAAGTAATGGTGAATAGAAAACCTTCACTGATTATGTAAATCCTAGGCACAATGAACAAGATCACAAATAAGAGAACAAGGCACAGGACTTCAAAAAAACAGGCTGGAAAGATGGATCAGTGCTAAGAGCACTTGCCCTGGAAGTATGATACCCTGAGTTGAATTTCTAGCCTCCAGGTAAAAAAGCATGTGCCTGCAAACCCAGCCCTGGGGACTGAGGCAGGAAGACCCACAGTTTCACTACCATCCAGCCTAGCTGGAATAAGCTTTCAGTTCAGTAAGAAATCCTAGCAACATCTTGGAGGGGAGGGACATGGGGAAAAGCAAGTGAAAATGACAATAGGTAGAATCCCAAATTGAGAGATTGAGGGTCAAAGTCTAAGATGTCCCCAATCCACTAAAGTTTTAAATTTCCTTCAGGCATTATTAGATCAAAAGCTAAGGTTCCATGAACAGTTTTCAAAGTTTACATGTATGAGACTTTTTAATATGTTATATACCAGTTCTTAAAAAAAATTGTATGTGTACACACATCTGTGAACACCACCATGTACATGTTAGGTAGGGTCTGAGGACAGTTTGGGAAGACATTCTCTCCTTTCACCATGGGATCACTAAATTCAGGTCACCACACTTGGCAGCAAGCACCCTTAGCCATCTCACCATCTAATATGCCATTTATTTCTCTATGGAGTATCTGAAAAATTTAAATGAACATGCATCTAGACAAAGCATGATTACACAAAGGAATCTTGAAAAGTTTATAATTTATAGAAAGGAACACAAATGATATAAAATCTGTTCAGAAGTACAGAAAATCTGCAGTAGCCATTAAGACTGAACACTAACAAACGTTCAAATAAAATAACAAATATACAATTCTGAATTTCACAGATAGTGCCATGTTGTTATAAATTAAAATACACACAACTGGGGACTGATACAGAGACCCATCTTTGTAAAGCAGTTATTTTTCCAGGATCACCAATTTAGAAATTAAAACAGTTCTTAATTTCTCCATTAAGAACATTCAGGGACTGGAGAGATGGCTCAGAGGTTAAGAACAGTGACTGTTCTTCCAGAAGTCCTGAGTTCAATTCCCAGCAACCACGCGGTGGCTCACAACCATCTATAATGAGATCTGGTGTCCTCTTCTGGTGTGAAGGCATACATACAAGCAGAACACTGTATACATAATAAATAAATTTAAAAAAACACACACACATTCAAGGCCAGCTAGGCTGGTCTACATAGTAAGTTCCCGCCATCCAGTGCTATGTAATGAAACCCTGTCTGAAAAATACTTAACTAATTAACTGCACAATGGGATTTAGAACCAAAAAAACCCCTTCAATTAGCAGGTGGATTCTCTTGCTACTAAATTCCAGTTCATATGATAGGAAAAGGGATGTGTTAATCCAACTGCTTTTGTTGTGTGGCTATTATAAGTACCTTCTCAAATAGCTTACAAGTTAGAAAAGTGTGGGGTAATCTTAAAATTTAAAAAAAAGCAAAAACAGCAACAGCAGTGAGTGAGAAAAATGGGAAACTGAACCAATCAAAACTCAAAAGGGGGAAACCGTGTATGATGCAGAGAACACATGGTTCCATCTAACTTAGAAGCGGGGGTGGGGGGGTGGGGGGGGTGTCCAGTTCTCATTCCAACACACCACAGACATAAAGGCAAAATAATTTAGTTACTTAAAGGGTTTTATAATAAGCTGCTGAAGTATCTCAAGTTATCACTGGCTCTATATTACCAGTGAAATAACAGAATTTGACCTTGCAGTGGTTACAACTTTTCTTCCTCATGTAGATGATAAATGAATGAATGCCTCTTAGACAAAAATGTTATATAATGTAAAGTTAGAATCTAACTTGGCTTGCAAAGACAGAGGGAGATTTTTTTTTGAGGACAGCATAATTAAAGTTGAAATACAAATCTATTTCATGTGCTCCGGCACTCTTCCTCCCAAATAAGCTACATAGAAAAATGGTGCCAATATTTGCTAAGTGATGTTTCACACACTAAATAACATCCTATTTGACTCTAGTACTTTACTATTTTTAAAAAATGTTTGTGTGTCTGTCTATGCATATGTGTGTGGGTGCCCAGAGGTCAGAGATGACCCTGGAGCTGGAATTACACGCAGTTGTGAGCTGAATACCATGAGTGAGGGAACAGAACTCAAGTTCTCTGCAAGAGCAATAAGCACTCTTAACTGCTGAACAATCTCTCCAGCTCTGTATTCTTTTTTAAAACAAATAGGACTGTGGTCAAATATTTGACAAACTGTCTGTTTAATCTCTCCTAAGATAATCATCATGTGATTGATGGTAAACAAATGCATTTTTCTATAGTGACTACTATAAAAGAAGAATTAAGACTAACTCTCCACAAAAAAAATACTGATTGGAATCTACAGGTTAATCCACAATTTTTTTCCCCCCGGAGCTGAGGACGGAACCCAGGGCCTCTAGCAAGCGCTCTAGCACTAAGCTAAATCCCCAACCCCAATCCACGAGTTTAAAAGCCAACAGATTTTGAGCTGAAAGTGGGGACAATGTAGTGGCCCTCTTGTAATTCCACCTCAGAAGGTGAGGACAACACGGGAGTAAGATGGCTAGCTCTGGATTCAATTGAGATCCTGCCTCAATAACTAAGGTTAAGAGTGATTGAGGAAGACTCCAGATGGCAATTTTGTTTGTTTGTTTTTCAAGACAGTGTTTCTCTGTGTAGTTTTGGTGCCTGTCCTGGATCTCACTCTGTAGGCCAGGCTGGCCTCAAACTCACAGAGATCCCCAGATGTCAATCTTGAACTAAGACATATACAAACATGTACATACACACATACACACACACACACACACACACACACACACACACACACACACACAGAATTTATAAAGAGATTTCACAAAAATCCTCGCTTCTGTTAATAAGGTATCCATAGGGAAGATCCGACAATAAAAGCCCAAGTCTCCACAGCTGGAATCAAGGGAAATGGTCTGGATTAAAGATACAAATTAGTGAGTCATCTGTAAGTAGAAATTGAAGTCATGTGACTCCCTAGGGAGCTGTTAGGTGAGGTGGCCATGGAGCTGAAACTAGAACTAAAGAAACCCTATATCTAATGCTAGATGAGTACAGAAAGAATAGCCAAAAGCAGACAAAAGTTAAACATGAAAATTAAGCAGCATGAATTCACATCTATGTTGACTGACTTGGAAGTTGTCTGAGGCACAAATGGAAACAGGCATCTAAATGCTGTTTCACTTTGCTTTCAGAGCAGAACCTGAAAGAAAACAAATGTTTCAACTGAAGACCTGCAAACAGCAGCAAGGCCAAAGCAAAGATCCAGTTGAGAGGTCTGTGGGTGGGGGTAGTTAGGAGGATAAGGTTCCTGTAAAAAAGATAATTCTTCCTTGACTTTTATTAACTCATTTAACCTCAAGGATACTTATTAAAAAATGAGACTGGGACAAAGTTGGTAATGTTGGTACTAAGAAACTAAAGACACTTGCCATGTCATGACCTCATTTTTTTTCTGTAGAAAGGCAAGACAAATTTTAGAAGTCCCATTCAACTCTATCCTGCCTATTCCCAACACTAAGGTGGATATGCTTTTAGTCCACACAACCCTAGAAGGCAGGTACTACTATCATGTACATATTTATATAAATGAGTTCTGGTTCAATGTCTTCCTTCTGAAATGTCTGTCAACATAGACCTGGCCCTGGGGCCCACAGGTTAAAATCTACCACTCTTCCGTGCTGTTTTGCTACACCAAGCCAATAAAATACCACAAGCTACCTAAGTAAATCACAATAAAAAAAAAAGCTAATGTTTAAAATCAGAATGCCAAAACAACACATACTGATATTTAAAATGAAGTATAATTTCATCTACCTTGATAACTCAAACAACGACCACTGACTATATGCAAAACAAGTTATAATAAACCGGGCGGTAGTGGTGCACTCCTTTAATCCCAGCACTCGGGAGGCAGAGCCAGGTGAATCTCTTTGAGTTCAAGGCTAGCATGGGCTACAGAGTGAGTTCCAGGAAAGGAACAAAGCTACACAGAGAAACCCTGTCTCGGAAAAGCCAAAAAAAAAAAAAAAAAAAAAAGGAAAAAAGAAATCTCATGCTATGATCAGAAATTCACATAAGAGATGGGTCATGAGTCTCTAAACTGCTTCCTCTTAAGACAGACATCTATGTTCAAGGGGGGTATCTTGTTGCCATTTTAAGTAAGGGATTACCCTAAACCAGTAGATAGGCATTGCTGCACATCACAATGCCAGTCTCCAATAATGCACTATTTCACACTAAGCCACTGAAGACGGGTACAGTCAACATCAGGTTACACTGCCCTGGCATAGCAACTATTATCTATACTTCCAATTATATCATTGAGAAAAGCTAGCTGGGCGGTGGTGGTGCACGCCTTTAATCCCAGCACTTAGGAGGCAGAGCCAGGCGGATCTCTGTGAGTTCGAGGCCAGCCTGGACTACCAAGTGAGTTCCAGGAAAGGCGCAAAGCTACACGGAGAAACCCTGTCTCAAAAAACAAAACAAAAAAAAAAAGAAAAGTTCTTCCAGGTAATTACATTTCAGCACTAGATAGTCTCTTAGGGATAGGGATAATAACATTTGAAAAATTCTACTATATTATTTTCAATTGCTCACAGTACTCTTATTTTTGAAGCAGGGTCTCAATATGCATCCTAAGCTGGCTTCAAACTACTCAGGTGATCCTCCTGTCTCAGCCTCCTGAGTGCCAACACACCCAGCACTATCTAATTTAAAAAAAACAAAAAAGGAGGCCAGCTGTGGTGGAACACACCTTTAATCTTAGCACTGGGAGGCAGAGGCAGATGGATCACTATGAGTTCGAGGCCAGCTTGGTCTACAAAGTGAGTTCCAGGAGGGCTGTTACACAGAAAAACCCTGTCTCCAAAAAAAAAAGGGGGGGGGGGGGCCCGATGGTGGCACACGCCTTTAATCCCAGCACTTGGGAGGCAGGGGCAGGCGGATCTCTGTGAGTTCGAGGCCAGCCTGGTCTCCAAAGCGAGTTCCAGGAAAGGCGCAAAGCTACACAGACAAACCCTGTCTCAAAAAAACAAAACAAAACAAAACAAAAACAAAAAAAATCAAAAAGGTTGGGCATTGTGGCATGTGCCTTTAACAACCCACCACTCTGGAGGCAGAGGTAGTGGCAGTTAGGTCTACACAATGAGTTGTGGAGAGAGACCCTGCCTCAATAAATAAATATGTAAATTAGTAAGTAAATAAATAACACATCTCAAATACACAAATGGATGAAAATACCAAAAAAGAAAACAGCTCTCCTAAGCTCATCCCTAATCGATCTTCATTCTTATTTTCTTGAGGTGCTATAAGTAGTAACAAAAATGAATACTAAAAAGTCAACAAACATGTAACTTCAGTAGAGTGAGCAAATCTCTGATAATGGCAAAATTCCTCCAAATGAGACTATTTAACATACTGAAATGCTAGCAGTTCATATTTATCATCCAGGAGGAATATGAGGAAATATTAAGAAGTAATACCTTGGTGCTGGAGAAATGGCTCTGCAGTTCAGAGCACCTGTTGCTCTCCCAGAGGACCGAGGTTCCATTCCCAGCACCTACATAACGGCTCACAACTATCCTAACTCCAGTTCGAGGGGATCTGACACTCTCTTCTAACTTCCATGGGCACTGCATATGTGTGACGTACATTCACAAACACTCATACACATACAATTAACCAAGAGGGTACACTAATAACTTTGAAGCTATTTTCAAAGTTGGTATCAAGTCTCATTTGACTCACACTAGCCCTAAAAATTCAGGGACCTGTCTTTTTTTATGAACTTATTTATAAATTGTTATTATTTATGCTACAAGATTATTTATGAATCTCTCAGAGTTGAAGATATGCTGAGATAATTGAGTTCTAGAACTGCTATACTCAGGAAATCAACCTATAGAGCAGTCATCTGCAGGTGCTAGACATGTTCAAATAGGCTAGAGTGTTTCCCTTCTCCTTACCTTTTTAAAGTTGACAATTTTATCAAAGGCAAGTAATTCATCAAATTTTCACATATGAACAGAAAATTCTGTGGGTTAACAGTACTGAACAGTAAGTATTAAGGTCAAAAATATGGGGTACTGTTTAAACACACAAGGACTACAAGGATCACAAAATTCTGATCAACTAATGCAGTTACAGGTACTTGAAAATGTCCATTTCCAGTACCCTTACCTAGTTTCATGAACCAACTCTACAACCAAACTACTCTTACTAGCATTTTGTATTTTTAATGTTTCTTTTCAAATAGTAAAATACAGAGTCAGAACTAGACATTTCCACTTAATCTATTTTCTTTACACTTCGATTTATCATGTGTTTGTGCATTTGCTCACACAGCCTCAGTTAAATGCACACTTCCCACAGTGCACATATGAAGGTCAAAGGACAACTTCTAGGAGTTTTCTCTCTTTCCACCATGTAGGTCCCAGTCATCAAATTCAAGGGCCCTCAGGCTTGACAGAAACACTTACTTACTGACCATCTTGCTAGCCCTGAATCTCTTATTTTTAACCTTTCAAACATGTTGCTACTCATTTTCCTGACCTATGTTAACAGGAGGAAAAACATACCTAAGAAACAAAAGAACAAAGCTATTCAAAAGCTGAAGACTGTCTCTGTGGCAGCTCTGGTTGCTAGTAGCATCCCTATGTGGTTAGCTTATGTTTCTGTACTCAAGAGTTAGGCTTCCTTTTTTTTTCCTACCTTAAAAAAAAAAAAGCTAAAATGAATACAAATGCATTATACTGTTCTTTAGTGGCCATAATAATAAACCTAAGGCTTTTTTTTTTCTTTCTTTTTTACAGTATTGGGGTCAAATTTGGGGAGATTCTTGCTAGACAAGCACTCTACCACTAAGCAAACATGCCAATTCCAACTTAAAAGAATTCTTAAACTCATAATTTTTAGGAATATGAAATAACTGGAGCTATACACTCCTAAATATCAGGTTTACAATTCATAGTACAAAGACCACTACTAAAAGCATTTATTTGCTGATTCCACTGAGAAACTAGAAGTAATTTAACAGCTGTCTAAATAACCACAAATATTAAAAGACATTTCTGGCTCAATAAAATGACATCTGAAGAGAGACACTGCCTTCTCCAACAGACATCTCATTTGTTTGACTAGAACCATTTATATTTCCTTTAAGCCAGCTGGTGTCTCCATTTTGAGGCATGTATCAATGTCTAGTGAACAATCTATTCCCCATTCACAAGCTGTAGTTTCCATTTTTTTAATGGAAAGTTTCCAATGAATACAATGAGTTCTTACAATGGAATTTAACTCTTCATCCAACTCAGTTCCTAAAACAAACTACAGCAATGGTACCAAGCTACAAACAATGTACACATTAATGTTAACTAGCCAACTCACAAAGAAGTCAATATCGACAGAAGGACATTCACCAGACCATTGATTCACAGTATAATTACAAAAACAACGTATTAGATTTGACTGACAATACTGACAGTCTCTTACAATGGTGCATAATATTTTGATCTTATTAAAACAATTCCTTTCATAGGGCGGTGGTGGTACACACCCTTAATTCCATTACTTGGGAGGCAGAGGCAGACAGATCTCTGAGTTCAAAGCCAGCCTGAGCTGCTACACAGAGAAACCCTGTCTCAAAAAACAAACTACTCCTTTCTTAGGAATGCCATGACAATCTTTTGGTTACACAGTAATATAGACATTAAAGAAGAATTTAGGTTGCCAAATAAAAAGCCCAGTATCAGTATGGAATACAGCCCCTTACTCTGTCAGAGGGGTGTCCTAGAGATCTCCTAGATGATACAGACTATTGTCAATGCTATCAGCTGTCCTCCAGAACTTGATGGATAAGACTCTACTGCTGAGGACACAGAATACTCTGGTCACAGGACATGAGCAAGCTGGTACTCACCCAGAAGCCCCTCCCTGTTAGCTAGCTTCCAGAGTCACAGAAGGTATTTTACAGACTACTATGAAAGAAAAGTCATCCAACAGCACTGCCCAGCTGTCAACTCTGAGCTACAAAAATGATCAGTTTGGCATGACAAGCCCCTGAGTGCAATTGTGACATGACTGTCTTGGGAGTAAATGTCCTGCTTTCTGATTGGGTTTATGATTTCTCCTGGCTCCAAGGCAGAAATACATGCTTGACACTGTCAATCTGGCCAACAACCCATGGCTATAGCACTCATAGACTCAGCTATAAACCAAGGATCCATATCACATCTCCTCCCACCAATACTCAGGGACCATCTTGGAACAGGCAGCAAAGTAAGAGTAAGGTCAGATGTCAGGGAAGACCAGAATCAGAAGTCATGTCTTCCGGACATGACAGGACTGGATTACAGCAATAGTCGTCGTAGGTCCAAGACCTGCATAAGATCAAGCCAGTCAACATTTATACAGAAGACTCCACCCTTAGCTGAGGACCTATTAACAGTTGATGGCATCTAGGGTAGGAACAGTCAATTACCTTTAAGCTCTTAGATCAGCCATGCTCCATTGGATGACCCCAAATCCATGAGTATATATAAGCAACACAAATTGGCACCTGATAAGTTATTTACAGGGGGGGGTGCTGCGGTAGGGGACAGGACATGAAATTGAGAAGGAAAGGGGTGGGGTGGATCTGGGAAGAGTTAAGTGTTTGATCAAAATACACTTCATGTATGTAGGCATTAAATTCTCAAAGTACTAGGGAAAAAAATACATCCTTAAAATCTTAGCCTGGCGGTGGTGGCGCACGCCTTTAATCCCAGCACTCGGGAGGCAGAGGCAGGCGGATGTCTGTGAGTTCGAGGCCAGCCTGGTCTCCAAAGCGAGTACCAGGAAAGGCGCAAAGCTACACAGAGAAACCCTGTCTCGAAAACCAAAAAAAAAAAAAAAAACAAAAAAAAAAAATCTTATTTAAAGCAGGGCAGAGCGGCACCCACCCTTTAATCCCAGCACCTGGGAGACAGAGGCAGGCAGAGTACTGAGTTCCAGGCTAGCCAGGGCTACATGATGAGACCATTTCAAATACACACACACACACACACACACACACACACACACACACACACACACACACACACTCTGTCTCCCCCCCTCTGTCTCCTCTCTCATTCCCTTTAGGTTACTTTTCCACCAACTTTCCAGGATAAGTATTTGATGCACTCATTTTCCCATTTTCATTTAAATGACTCTCTCCTAACCCACCCTCACTCACCATCCACTACCCTCTTACACACTGAAGTATTTTAAGCAACACTGAATTATAATCCTAGACCAGAGGGCACACTATATTTGGGTGCATAAAAAGCCCAGACAATAAATATAAATTCTGGGGCAGAACACTCTCTCCACAACCTGACCAAGATAACCTGTAGTGGACTTTAAATTTTAAAGGAAGAGGACAGGCACAACTGTATCTCAACTGTTTTTCATGGCACTGACATTTGAATTCCTTTGATTTTTTTCAATGTCATAAAATAATCATTTTTATTCTTTTTCAGCCATTTTAAAATGTCTTAAAAAAAAAAATCCCTACCTCCCAGACTGTACAGACACATGGCCATAGTTTGTCAAACCTACCTAAAGCACAGTTCTGAATCAGTAACCCAGGTACACCAAAAATCATGCTTGAGATATGATGTGTAAAAGGGGGCAAGAACAGAAGCCACTGTTAATGAACATAACAGTTTCAAGTCTTGAGGGTAAGAAAACAAGCTAGATTCCTTCAACTAGCCCTTTTCTCTAGTATTAAGTTACAAGTTTGAAAAACATTGACTTAAATAAGAGTAGTCATCAAATCAAAGTTTGGAATCACCTTCTTGGAATGTCTAAAATAACAGTCAGGGTTTAAAACAGTGCCCAAGTTCCTGAAGCTACTACTAAGCCACATCAAAGCTTCAACAACACCATCAGAAGAAACCATGAGGTAGCTAAAAAGAGAACAAATGATAAAGACAAGCTGCATATGGTACATGCTCTGTATAAACTTCCAGTTCTTTAGTTTTAACCTAAAAAAGTTCAACCATACATTCACAGTGCCACTGAAAATCACAGTAAATATGTACATTTTAGCAAATTTAAACTTCCATAATCCTCCCTCATTTTTCAAGTCTATCTTCTACATTAATATTCAAATTAACTGAAATACCCACTTACTACTTAGCAAACTCTATAAACAACAATTAGGATGTAATTTTAGGTTTCAAGATGTGATCGAACTGTATCAGCTGGCTTAAAGACTAGCAATAATTCTAATCATTTTACTATTGTACTCTACCTAACTGAAGTTTGAGATAACAAGGAGCCAAGTATGTTAACCACTGCTCCAAAGACAGCAATGACACCACAAATTCGAAGGATCATTATTGTCTCTGAACAAGTTCCCTTTAAGTAAAGGAAGGTGTGATAGCTCCCTGCTGTTTTATGTATGTGTTCAAGATTATTTTAATTGCACAGGGATATACTGTAACTGACAAACCTAACACTACTTCCAATGAAATTTATTGCTGGTTACAGCTATTTTGAAATGGCCTCATTAGGGCACCTCGTTAGGGCACCATTTCAATGCTCAAAGATAACATTTCATTAAGGACAATTAAAAATTTGTGTCCCAAAGAATTCATTCTTCACTCTGTTCTCATTTTTCAGTAATGTCTAAACCTGTGGTTCTTAACCTTCCTAATGCTGAGACCCTTTAATACCTCGTGTTTGTGATGATTCCTCATGTTATGATGACCCCAACCATAAAATTATCTCGTTGCTACTCCATAACTGTAATTTTGCTACTGTTGTGAATGTTATGTAAATATCTGATATGCCACCCCGATTGGGGTCATGACACATGTTGAGAACCAGTGATCTAAACAAATCAATCATGAATGCCTTTATACCTGTATAAGGGGTAGAAGACAGTTTAGGTATGATCATTAAATAAAATTTTTGGCATTCCTATGAAAACTGACTGCAAATCTTAAAACAGTATTGCCCTAAGTTAGATCAAATATCTAATAGCAAGAATAGGTAACTGAGGTCTCACCATAGATTTGGGTATGGATATTTAAATGTGACACTAAGAAAAAAACCCACTCGGACAAGCCAATTGCATATGAAAGTTACCAAATACAGAACTAGATAGTTCCCTTCTTTTTAAAATTGAGTTACTGAGAAAAAAAATTAATTAAGTTAATCAAAGCATTAAGGATGATATCACCAAGGGGGCGCACACACACTCCTCTCTCTCTCCTTCTCTCTCTCTCTCTGGCACTCACTCACAAACCTTTACATGCCATACAAAGGAAATAGATTTATACTTCAAGTCCACAAAAGTCCCCTAAGGCTGTGCCGGGGGGTGGGGGGGGGTGGGGAGGGGGGCACACAAAGATTTCAAAGTGCAGAGGGGAAAAAGATCCCTAGGTACACACAGGATGTACAAAAGCAACCGAAGGTACACCCGGCAGTCACTTTCAGAGTATGTTTCAAGACTTCAAGTCTGAAGTCCACTGGAATCTTGATATATTCGTTACTCTCGAGGCTAGGGTGTTTTTCGTTGGGACAACTAAAGCATTTACAAATAAAATCAGTCAGTCCCAATTTGAAGTACAAATTCTTTTTCATTAAAAGTTCAAGATTTCTTAAGGACTAGACGCATAGCCAGATCACATTACAGTACTCGGGAAGAACATTTGCTTTGTTGTTGACCCTGCTAGGGAAACAGGTCTTGACTCAGCCAAAGTGGCGTTCTTGTGGGTGATTAATGACAGGCCTACAACTCGCCCCAGTGACATCCATCCCCCTCCAAGCCCCACCCCTTCTATACTAAAACCAGTCAAGTCTAAAATGGAGGAGGGGCTGCCTCCTCGCCTCAAACCACTCAGTCCCTTGAGTTAATAGCTACAACCAATCGATTCAGCCCAAGAGACCGGGAGATTCGGGTGAAATGTGACCCTTGTCTCGCCTGACTTATAAATAATATCATCCTCTCCGATCATTTCCGCTGGGTCTCTACATGAGGAAACAATTCCAGCGATCCTGCCCCGAAACGATCTTCCTCACAATGAGCTACCCCATAATGCCGGCCAACACGGCCCTCACCCACCCAACCTGCCGACACCGCCCCCACCTTGGTTCAGGCCCTTCCCTTTGTGTCCGCACCCAAGCGCCCGGCCGCAGCCCACCCCGGCAGCCCCGGGGCCGAGGCCCACCTGTGGTGAGGCGGGAGGAGACGTCGCCGAAGGGGGAAGGCTCCATCCGGAGATACTTCTGCGGAGAGGCGGCCGCGGCCGAGGCGGCGGCGGCGGCGGTGGCGGCCGCAGGAGAGGCTGTAGCCGACGCCGGGGCCGACAAAGGCGCGCACCGCCTCCGCTTCGGAGACGCGGGGCTCAGCAGAGGGTCGAAATCCAGAGTCCTTTTCAGAGTGGCTCCGCACGCCATGGCGGCGGGCAGCCGAGGCCCGGCTCGGGCGGGGCCGGGAAGGACGGGGGCAAGCGGGCCCTCCGATGTGCCCGGTGGGTGTGGGGCCCGGGACGGCGCAGCCGCTGCAGGGCAGGTGGGCGAGGCGCGAGGGTCGCGCCGCCGGCTCGGGGCCGCTGCCGAGAGGCCGGGCCGCCCCCGCCGTGCGCTCGGGCTGAGCGCGCCGAGGCTCCTGCGCGGAGACCGGCTCCCTTCCGAAGTGGACCCGACCAGGGGCGCGACCGAAACGCGGTCTCCCACACGCCGGTGCGGACCGAAGCACGCGAGCGGCGGCGACGCGCGGCGGCTGGGAGGTGGCTGCGGCCGCGGAGCGCTGGGCAATGCACTCGACCCTCTTCCTTCTCCACAGACCAACTCTGCCACCCGCCGCCGGCCCCAATATGGCGTCAATAACAACGCCGCCGATTCAAATCCTGCGGCGCCAGGGCGCCTGCGCGCGGGGGGCGGGCCCACCCGAGTGCATTCTGGGACTTGTGGGGTTTCGCTCAGGGCTGGTATCCGCCTGAAAGGCGGTTACCCACTAGTCACAGAAACTACGACTCCCATCGTTCAAGGCGCGCGATCCCGAGTTCCGGGTTTAAATTTAAATACCCCCTCACAAGTAAGAGAGTAAGAAAGATGTAAGGAAGAGAGAAAGGAGAGCCTGAGACAGTGGGAAAGAGGAAGCGAACCCGTAGGAAAAGCAAGCTAAGCAACTTAGAGACTCGGCATAGTAACTTAAACGGGAAATAGCAAAGAGCCAATCTAATAGCCCGAGAGAGATCGATTTAGCTATCAAAAGCGCCCAAAACCAAATCTGTCACATGGAGGGGATAGGAAATAATGAAAAACACCCATTTGGGACCATGAGACAGAACAACAGTGATAATGACATTACAGGATCTTTGAAGTCTATGCTTTGCGGTTCCCAGGTAGCTATGTGTTTATGCTTACTAAATTCTGCAAAGCGGAAAATGAGTAACATTTGAACGAAGCACAGAGTAAATTATTTTACTGTGAGCAAAAAGCACTTCACACCAAAAATTTGAGTTCGGAAGGTGAGGCGGGGTCTGGGGAAAGGCAAGCAAATATCTAGACAGCAGAACCCATTTTGTTAAGCAGAGCGGGGGAAATGTTTCTAAAATTTATATATTTAATCAAATATCTAAAATAAGGATCAAATGCAGCATCAATGAAGTAATTTATGTCGATACTCTTTTTTTTTTTTTTTTTTTTTTGGTTTTTCAAGACAGGGTTTCTCTATGAAACAGTCCTGGCTGTCCTGGAACTCACTCTGTAGACCGTGCTGGCCTCGAACTCACAGAGATCCGCCTGCCTCTGCCTCCCAAGTGCTGGTTAAAAGCGTGCGCCAGCACCGCCCAGCTATGTCGATACTTTATATCTTCTGCCTGTGGATGCCAGCTCTACAATGTTACTTGACTATCATTTATAAATGTTAACTATCTAATGCTCACTTATTTCTACTGTTTACTCAGAAATCAACATATGTAGCCACTTTATATTGGTTTTGGACAGTATATTCGCTATATCCATTTGTTTAGCATTGTTCATCACCACAAAGATCAGCCTTCATGATCACATTGTATAAGCAGCTAAGCCATGCTTATTTTAATTTAGAATGTACTTTTGAGAAAGTATCTTTTTTTTTCTTTTTTTTTTTTCTAGACAGGGTTTCTCTGTGTAGTTTTGGTGCCTGTCCTGGATCTCGATCTGTAGACCAGGCTGGCCTTGAACTCACAGAGATCTGCCTGCCTCTGCCTCCCGAATGCTGGAATTAAAGGCGTGCAACACCACCGCCCGTGAGAAACTATCTTTTGAGAAAGATCAGCATTCTGTGAAACCATTACTTAACTAAGACATTTACTAAGGAAGTGTTTGTTAGGTTCTAAATATGCCAAGGAATCTGCTACCATGATGAAATTGACCAAATATGAATATTTTGTGTAAAAGAGCAGAAAAAGATAGGGTTTTTTTGTTTTGTTTTGTTTTGTTTTTTTTTTTTTTTTTTTGGTTTCTTCGAGACAGGGGTTCTCTGTGTAGCTTTGGAGCCTTTCCTGGAACTCGCTTTGTAGACCAGGCTGGCCTCGAACTCACAGAGATCTGCCTGCCTCTGCCTCTCGAGTGCTGGGATTAAAGGCGTGTGCCGCCACCACCTGGCTAAAGATAGGTTCTTGAGGAATCTTTTTATTTTTTATTTTTTTTTGTGATAAGGTTTGATGTATTCCAGGCTGGCCTCAATTTACTGTGTAGCCAAAGGTGACCTTGAACTTTTGAACCTCCTTCCTCTACCTCCTGAGAACTAAGATTAAGATTCCAGCCAGTGCCATTACACTCAGTACAGTTTCGGTACAGCTGGAGGTGGAAATGAGCACTCCAGCAAGCTCCAGCAAGCTGTATCCTCTGCTTGACAGAATTTTTTTGTCCATGAAGATTTGACCATAGGTAGCATGGAAATAAAAAGGGAACCATGAGAGGGGCAATTGAGGCTGTATGGAAGAGGGGAAGAGAAATAAAACATTTGTGACATGAAAGCAGAAAGGGAACTGCCAGGGGCAGAAGGGCACAAGGCCTGGAGGGAATTACAAAAATAAATTAGGTATGAAAGTACCATAATGACACCTATCGCACTGTATGCTAATTTTAAAATCTAACCAAGAAATTCAGTAGGAGAAATAAAAGCAACTGTGTAGAAGTCAGAGAGAAACCACAAGGATTCCAAGTGTTAGGCATTCTAATTGTCTGGGAATGTGGACATAGCTAATACAGTTTGCTCATTTATGCATCTGGATTTTGTTCTTTGTTGTTCGTTATTTTTGAAATTATTAGTTGTTTTAGTTACTCTTCTATGGCTGAGAAGAGACACCATGATCAAGGTAACACATAAAATAAAGCATTTAGCTTGTAAGTTCAGAGGGTTAGTCCATGGTGGTCATGGCAGGGAGCATGGCAGCAGGCAGGCATGTATGGCACTGGAGCAGTAGCTGAGAGCTTACATCTTGATCTTGAGGTGAGGGGCAAAGAGAGAGAAAGTAAAACTGGGCCTGATGTTGTGACATGCCTCCTATTCTTTCCTAAATAGTTCACCAACCGGAAACCAAACATTCAATATATGAGCCTACGGGGGCCATTCTTATTCAAACCACTCCATTAGTTACTTTGATTTAGGGTTTTGTTTCTTTTAGTTTTATAGCTCTAGCGGGGGAGGGGGGCCCTATGTACATTAGGTATTTCCCTTTTCTGGTACCAGGGCTCCCTGTGAGGCAACATTCAATTTTGACATAGCTTATAAGGTGTTACATTAAGCTTTTCTTCCTATGTTTTTAATTGGTATATTTATAATAATGTGAGTTTCCTTAATTCTTTGTTCTCTCTGGTTTAAATTAAAACGTGAGTGAAGCAGTTTAGGTTAGAAAGTTGGGAATTCTCTCTCTCTCTCTCTCTCTCTCTCTCTCTCTCTCTCTCTGTTGTTTTAAGATATATTTATTTATTACATATACAGTGTTATGCTTACATACCAGACAAGGGCACCAGATTGAATTATAGATAGTTGTGAGCCACCATGTGAGTGATGGGAATTGAACTCAGGACCTCTGGAAGAGCAGCCAGTGCTCTTAACCTCTGAGCCATCTCTCCAGCCCTCTGTTGTCACTTTTTCAAGACAGAGTTTCTCTGTGTAACCGTCCTGGCTATCTTGGAACTCACTCTAGACCAGGCTGGCCTCGAACTCACAGAGATCTGCCTGCTTCTGCCTCCTGAGTGCTGGGATTAAAGGCGTGCACCACCACCACCACCACCACCACCACCACCACCACCACCACCAACAACAACAACAACAACAACATGGTCAGTAATTCTCTTTTTGTTAGGCCTGCTGCTGTAGGCTTATATAGCTGACGGGAGGATCAGGAGTTCAAGCTCCTGTTGACCAAATATCAACACAGACTCTGTCTCAACAACAAATGAATTCATACTAGAGTAGGGAACTTTCTAATCTAGTAAGACTGATACTCTTTATAAGAAGAGAGTGCATAGATAAAGACAGAATGCAGATGCTTATGGAGACAGGGGTTACAGTGAGGCCTTTACAACCAAGCCACACCAGTGAGTGCCTGCTAGCCAGCAATATGTTGAAGATAGACACGAAACAGACTCTCCCTTACAGTCCTCACAATGAGCCAACCTGACAACACCTCGATCCTAGAATTCTAGTCTCCAGAACTTTGAGGCCATAAATTTGTGTAGTTTAAGCCTCCCAGTTTGTGGTACTTACTTACAGCAGCTATAGGAAACTCCATGAGGATTGTGATTATCATTTGAGATATACGAGGGAAAGGTTGTATGTAATACTGTCAGGGCTGGGCCATCTCCCTTCCACAAATGACTAAGGAGCTTACCGAGAAATTGAGAGGACCAGGAGTGCCCTTCTCTGTGGACCTCTGTATATCCACTGGACTCTCTGCTCTGTACTTTTACCTGACCACTCGCCCTGTAAGACAGCAGTGCTGGTGTGAATGAGAATCCCCCATAGGCTTCTATATCTGAATACTGAGTCACCAGGGAGTGGAACTCTTTGAAAGGATTAGAAGGATCAGGAGGTGTGGCCTTGTTGGAGGAAGTATGTCACTGGTGGGTAGGCTTTGAGGTTTTTAAAAGATGACTCCTCAACCCAGTGTTTTTCTCTCTCTCTGCCTGCAAATCAGAATATAGCTCTCAACTACTACTCCAGCATCATGCCTACCATGCTCCTGCCACGATGATAATTAACCAAACCTCTGAAATGTAAATAAGACCCCAATTAAAGGCTTTCTTTTGTAAGAGTTGTCTTAGTGATGGTGTCCCTTCATAACAAAGGAACAGTGACTAAGACAACAGCCTAGGTATTAACTGCTCCAGGGCCCCTTTCTCAGTACCTCATGGCTGAGACTCTTGTCTCTATACTTTCACATTATCCTCACCACATTGCAAAAAAGTCTGTCAGAGGATCTTCCTCTCCCACACTGAAGAAATGTCCATTGATGGTTTCTTAATTTGTTTTTTTTACCACTCTGTCCTCTCAATAACCTACATTATACTTTTAAGATGTCTTCTAAAATGTTTTAACAAGTCTTTCAGGGTAGAAAAAAACTTTCAGAGAAAAACCTACAAGAGTAATTCTAAAGCAAAAAAAAAAAATGAAAATAAATATAACTCTTAAAAACCATTCAGTTTTAACATAGTTTAAAAATGAGTTTTGAGTTTATGCATCAAAGGGAAAAAGAAAATAACACAATAAGTTAAATCAGGTCACATGAATCTAAATATACAGTACAATTAAAAGTTCCTGTGACCTACACAGCCAGGCCTGCTCTGGTTGTAAGTACAGGAAAGTTCTAAAGGCTTGTCATATGTAGGGCGGCTCTGCCACTATCTAGCAATTATCTTCTGAGACGCATAATCTCGCAAGTCTGAGCAGAAATCACACTGCCCTTATCAAGATCCCTGCTTGATATTGGACTTTCTTTTTCTTCCCTTTCTTTCTCTCTTTCTTTTTCTCTTTTTTTTTCCTTTGTTTGTTAATGCACTGTTATTGTATCTGCATGAGGGTGTGGGATCCCAGGGAACTGGAGTTAAAGACAGTTGTGAACCTGGATCCTCTAGAAGAGCAGCTGATTTCTCCTCTTATCACACAGAGAGAGAGAGAGAGAGAGAGAGAGAGAGAGAGAGAGAGAGAGAGAGAGAGAGAGAGAGAGAGACAGAGAGAGACAGAGAGACAGAGAGAGACAGAGAGAGAGAGACAGAGGGAGAGACAGACAGAGAGAGACAGAGAGAGAGAGACAGAGGGAGAGACAGACAGAGAGAGACAGAGAGCTGTGATTTACTTAGCCAAAGGGACTGGATAGTCTCTAGGAAGTCAAACTAAGATTTTTTTTTTTTTTTTCGAGACAGGGTTTCTCTGTGTAGCTTTGCACCTTTCCTGGGACTCACTCTGTAGCCCAGGCTGGCCTCAAACTCACAGAGATCCACCTGCCTCTGCCTCCCAAGTACTGGAATTAAAGGCGTGCACCACCACCGCCCAGCCAAACTAAGATTTTTATGATGACCTTGTTTAAAACCTCGCATGCTTTTGTCAAGTATGTATCTGCAAACATCGTTCCCATTGCTCAGAAACTATTTAGTCTTTACAGAAGGCCAGAAGTATTTTGTATTTACCACCCTAAACAGATTAACAGAATCAAATAGAGAGAGAAACTGAAAATCCAACACACATGGTACAACAAGAATACAATCACTGGGCACCACAGAAAGAGACTGCAAAAAGAACTGCAGTTCCCAGAGGCCCAAGAGCCTTGAGGCACCTCTCTGTTAGGACAGTCAGCCCTGCTATACCTCACTTGCACGGGGAACATTGCTGTATTATCACAGCACCGTGCCACAGTGGTAGAGTGATCAAGTTTCAGAAATAAAAATAAGATGCCCGGGACAATTTGAACTTCAAACAAGAATAATCTGTTAACACTACAAATGTGACAAGATGTTGTACGTGTTTAGCTGGAGGTCAGATTTTACAGAATGTTGTATTTTGTCTGTCAGCCCTAGATAAGGAGCAAAGACGATGAACCCCCCACCTCACCCCCATACCCCCACCCCCACCCCGTCACTAAGAAACACACAAACTGGGTTTCTTGCTCAATTGAAGAGGTATATACAAAATACTAGAAAGTATCCCATCCATACTATTTATGATTTAAAAAAAATAAAAATTACAGTTGTTTCAGGAAGTTAATTTACACAAAATAGTTTGAGCCATGAATATTCTATTAACAGCAGAGATCAGTAAAAGACTAGTCTGATGAATGCAAAGCTCGATACACCATTTCACTTTGGTGGGCACCTCCATCCCCTGCAAAGAATTCCTAGCTCCATTCAGACTTGTGGTTTTAGAACACATTCACACCTACTGCAGATGTCACTTCGATTTCCCCCCTGAAGTCCCAACCTGAGTCGGCACTGGAGTCACTGTCTGCATCCAGTTCCCTTTCTCTCTTGGGCCTGTGGTCCGGTAATTCCATGATGCCTCTTGGTGAGACTTTTCAAGGCGGTGAGGTTGGCCTTGTGCTCCTCTGCTCTTCAGTCTTCCTTCTGCAAGTGCAGGGTCCTAAGGGCTGCCCAGGTGTATGGTGTGAAGACAATGAAAAGAATTTGCCCTTTCTCCTGGGGGCAGCTGTTCAACATACACTCACTAAAAAGAACGGTTACTTCTAACCTTTGGCGTCCTTGTTAAGGCTAAGGCTTTATGGTGTTCATACCCAAAATGACAGATTTCCTCTGAAACTCTGGTCCCAGAATTTTCTTTTCATCCAGCAAGCAAATGTTTACCAACTACCATACTCCAAGTATAATGAGAGCTTCCTCTTTCTTTTTTTTGTTTTGATAATTCACAGTTGTCAATCCCAAACTTAAAATACTTTTTGAAATAAAGGCCACATTTATTAGTTGAAAAGAGAATCAGCCAATCCAACTTGAAGGTTCTTTGAGTAGTCCCGGGGTGATGAATGCCAGGAATATGGCCTGATTTCTAGCTCCTAAAATCCACCCTGCCTTTTTGGGCTCAAGAGATGTTCCTGATCAGATTAATTAAATATTGTCTTGGTAGCTTATTTTGGGATATTAAATGTGCCTTGAAAGATGAGATGAGGTCCACCTAAAAACCATTTTAAATGCAGAATAATCTTCTTTGTTTAAACTGTGCATTTAGTAGCCACTATTTCTAAAACACTTTTTGCAGCCATTGAGACTAGTAAGAGGAACATGTCACTGTTCTCCATTCAAGGAAGTTTGCAGCTCCAAATCAGTGGGGCTGGGGTCAGAGTATGCTTCTCTGCCCCCCTTAAATAGATGAGAGGGGTAAACATTATTCACAGAGATTCCACCATGACTCAGGAGTGTTCCCAGTCCATCCTAATAGAATTCTATACAGTAGAAGTCTTTTCATCTTACTACTGAGCTTGGGGCTCATGCTAAGTCAAATAGTCTAAAAATGAGTTAGAGTTAAAGCTATTACTCAGACTCATAAAGTCATAAAGGTGTGTCCAACACTCTGGACTTAGGCCTCAAACCCAACTTTAAGAGAAGAGATGCAATCATTTAAATTTTGAAAAACATATATGTAGCAAGTGCTCAACAGTAAATATATATATTGGTTTTTTGAGACAGGGTTTCTCTGTGTAGCTTTGGAGCCTGTGGACTAGCTCTGTAGACCAGGCTGGCTCCAAACTCAGAGATCTGCCTGCCTCTGCCTTCCAAGTGCTGGGATTAAAGGTGTGCGCCACCACCGCCCCCCACATACAGAAGTTTTTAGCTTGCATGTCAGTGAGAAAGGCACTCTTTCTTCTCATCTCTGACCTCTTTGGATTACATCTGTTACAGCCTTTGGTGCTAGGTGTGAAAGTCTTTGACACCAGCTTCTTGTGATGTAACTCTTGACTGTCAGCATTACTGGATTAAGAAACCCCAGGAGATGAGTGAAGCACACCTCTGTGTGTTTGTGAGAGCGTTTCTTGAGATGATTAGATCATGAGGGCGCTAACATAAGGAATACAATAGTCCTTTGACAGCTTCATAGTGCAAAGGCATTATTGGGAGATGGTGAAAGGGCTTGGAGCTTAATGAGAGGAGGCAGGTCACCTGAGATGTGTTCCTACAGGATAGCCTACCATTATTTCTTCCTGTCCTCCTTTTTTTCTACCTCTATCTGCCATGAAGAGACGACTTTGCCATATTCTCCTACTGTTATGTTCTGCCTCATAACAGGTCTAGAAACATGGAAGCAAGTAGTCACGGGCCACATCCTCTGAAACAGCCAAACTGAATAATTCTTTTCTTAAATTGGTTTTGCCAGGTCATAGAGTAACAAAATCAACTCACTTTCCTTTGCAATAGGTTTTTTTTTTTTTTTTTTTTTAAAAAAAAGTGTGCCAGGTGTGGAGGTGGTAGAGGCAGATGGATCTCTGAGTTCAAGGCCATCCTGGCCTACATAGTTCTATGACAGCCAGGGCTACATAGAGAGACCCTGCCTCAAAAAAAACAGAACAAAACAAAACAAAACATAAACAAAATGTTTTGTTTTGTTTTTTGCCTGCATGTATATTTGTACACCATAGGCAGGCCATGTTAGAGGAGACCAAAAGAAGGCATCAGGATGGAGGTACAAATGTGTGCAGCTCCTTGGGTGCTGGGAGTTGACCCTGATCCCCTGGAAGAGCAGCAAGTACTCTTAACTGCTTCACCATCACCTCAGCCCCTGCAATAGGCTTTTTAAAATTTTCACCGGATCTTCCGTTTAGGACAAGTAGTTTGCTGTTTATAATGGGAATGTAAAATTTCCTTTTGGAACATCTAAGTTTCAAGAGTGAGCTATAGATAACCCAGGATAACAGGACACCTCTTACATAGCCTTGGCAGAAGTTATGACTGAATGAAGTACGGAGAATTCTTTAATATGTCCCAACAATCCCGGACGGCAGGAGCTATTCCCAATATAAGGATAGATCTGAGTTTGATAATAGTTCAGCAATCCTCCCGAGGCCACTGTATAAGCAGCCGAGACGCTAGGAACAAACCTAGAAGTATCCATGTTTGAAGTCAGTGTACTGTGTGTCTTGTCTCCCTTAGACTAGGAGAGTAGATAAAAATATCTAGCCCTCCAAGGGCTAGAACTCCGGACTGTGATTGTACTTCGTGACCTAACACAGCGGTTCTCAAAGTATGTACAGTTCAGGCAGTCTTCCAGACAAAGGTCGTTTCATCAAGTCCCAGGACCCCATTGTCACTTGCATTCTGGTTTGTCCCAAGAAAACAGGAATTTCTTTTAAAGCTACTTTATATGCAGTGTCACAATACATTGAGTACAGAAGCAGACATGAGAGTCCAGAGGCGCTCTCTTATGTCACATGTTAAAAAGGCTTATGGAAAAAGCCATTTTTCTCATTTTGAGGTTTTGAAATTAAAGTTTTTAATAATAAAAATCATGAAATGTTTATCAAGACAGAGTGAGTTTAATATTCTCAAATGATTTAAATTTTTAAAAATAATTTTACGTGTATAGGTGTTTGTGTGTATAAAAATAATTTTATGTGTGTATGTGTATAGGTACACATATGTACCACCTGTGTGTCTGGTACCCAAGAAGGCCACAAAGGTCATAATATCTCCCAGAACTGGTGTTACAGATGACTGTGAGCCTCCATATGGGTTCTGGGAATCAAACCTGAATCCTCTGAGAGAGCAGCCAGTGCTCTTAACCATTAAACCATTCTCCAGCCCCCTCAAATGACTTTATAACAACTTTAAACATTTATCGATTCTAATTTTTAAAACAGTAAAATATTTATCACCTGTCTATTCTCTGTCTCTCATTTAAATAATTTCCATGGTATTAATGAGAGTATAAAGGTTGATAGGTGTAGAATTGCATTTAGCATGAGAAATAAATGAAAAGTATTTAAGATAATTGGTATATTGTCTTAATTCTATCATATCACACTGTCTACATATACCATTACAGTCCTATACAGCCCATAATTACACACAATTACAATTTGTCACAAATATTAGGTATTGCTTTCTACTTTAAAAAAAGGTAAATAAAATATTTTTAAGAAGAATTGAAGTTTGAAAAATATGTAGTATGGTAATATTTAACAGCGGTAACTTTTTTCTCCTAATATTCCTACTCTCTCTTGTCTCACCGCTTTCCATTCAGGTGGGTAACCCCTGAGCTTCACTTGTCTCAGAGGAGGGACATTACGAAATGCGAGGCTGAAATGCTGTTTGATTTTGTATTTCCCAAAAGCTTAAGCCCTCATCCTCAATTCATCAGAGGCTCAAAGGAGGGACCCTGGGACCCTGGGTGTTTGGAAGGGTGGTGGACACACAGCAGGGAGCGGTTCTGGACTCAGTCTTCGGAGTCCATTACAGATCCACCCCGAGCAGAGAAAGCAGTTCAACCCACCTGTCCTAGAATGTTCAGAGCATCACATATTGTGTCTACTGCAAATAAATGGCAATGTCACAGTCCACAGAAGCTGCAACTAATTGTCCTGAGGGCCAGGTCAGCCCATAACTGAGTTTCTCTGGTTTAGGAGAGGTGTAGGAGCGTTTACTATGGCTGGCTGTTTGCATCTGAATTCATTGGGGAAACTGCTGATCAGTTTTTGTCAACTTGACATAGTAGAGTCACCTGGGAACCTCACTGAGGAATTGCCTCCATGGTATTGGTCTGTAGGCAAGTCTATGAGGGCATTTTATTGATTAATGATTGATATGGGAGGGCACAGCCTACTGTGGGTAACACCATCCCTGGGCACGCAGGTCCCGGCTTGTATAACAGAGCAAGCTGAGAAAGCCATGGAGTAAGCCACTAAGCAGCACTCCTCCACAGTCTCTGCTTCAGTTCCTGCTTCCAGATGCCTTCCCTGCTGAAGTTCTGGCCTTGGTTTCCCTCGATGATGGACTGGTACTGGGCCATGTGAGCCAGAGATAAAGAGTGTCATTTCCCTAGTAAAGCCAGAAGTTATGAGATGGAATTTTGAAAGAGCTGAGTGGGGCAAAAGTCTACATATCTGATTGCATGAAGAATCCTGAAAGAATAAATCAAAGAACTGGTGCAATAAAGACACATGTCCTGGCTAGTTTTTACATCAGCTTGACACAAACTAGAGTTATCTGAAAGGAGGGACTTCAATTGAGAAAATGCCTCCATGAGATCCAGATAGAGGACATTTTCTTAATTAGTGATTGATGGGGGAGGGCCTAGTCCATTGTGGGTGGTGGTACTATCCCTGGGTCCTAGGATATAGAAAGGACCCTAGGGCCTTTCAATAAGAAAGCAGGCTCAGCAAGCCATGGGAACAAGCCAGTAAGCAGCACCTCTCCATGGCCTCTGCATCAGCTCCTGCCTCTAGGTTCCTGCTCTGTTTGAGTTTCTGTCCTGGCTTCCTTTAATAATTACACAAGGAAGTGTAAGCCAAATAAACCCTTTTCTCCTCCACTTGCTTTTTGGTAACATGGTGTTTCATCTCAGCAATAGAAACCCTGACTAGGACAACACACTTAACCCATTGTGAAATTTTTGCTTTCACTTCTTATGTTGGTCACTTTTCTATTGCTGTGACGAAACTTCATGACCAAGGCAACTTATAAAGGAAAGTTTAATTGGGCTTATGATTTCAGAGGGATAGAATCCATGAAGGCAGAGCAAGGACAGGGTGGCAGGAGCAACAGAGCTTACATCTGAGCCACAAGCACAGGGCAGAGAAATTGAGCACAGTGGGAATGGTGTGGTTCTTTGAAACCTCAAAGCATACTCACAGTGCCACACCTCCTCAAACAAGGCCACGCCTTCTAATCCTTCTCAAACAGTTCCACCAGGTGGGGAGCAAGTATTCAACCATGAGAGCCTATAGAGGCCACTCTCATTCAAATCACCACACTTCCCCTCCAGACTGGGAATTACAGCTCTTTTTTTTTTTTGGTTTTTCGAGACAGGGTTTCTCTGTGTAACTTTGCGCCTTTCCTGGGACTCGCTTTGTAACCCAGGTGGGCCTTGAACTCACAGAGATCCACCTGCCTCTGCCTCCCAAGTGCTGGGATTAAAGGCGTGCACCACCACTGCCCAGCAAATTACAGCTTTGTTAGGGATCTGTTGGGCTTCTTAGGAGCCTGGAGAGATGGAAACTAAGATCAGAACAGTCTTCTTAAATTGTCTCTACCCCAGTTTCCCATAAAGGATAATTTGTGATAGTACTTATCTTAACAGAAATTTAATCAAACTAAAAGACAGAGCATTCTCACAAGCCAACAGGGTTAGAATGGATTAAGGCCACCATGCCTCAGTTCTTCTACTTCCAAGATCCACCACTGTCTTTCTTTCTACACACCTATTTTCTCTTGTTTATGATGTATGGGACTGAAAGTAGCTGACTCAGCCAGTTTTACATTATTTTCTGTTTTATTTTATTCCTAGTTTTTAAATATAGTGGACCATACCAAGGATGTAACTCAGTGGTAGACTGCTTGCCTAGTACCCACAGAGCCCTATGTTCAATCTCCAGTTTTGGAAAAAACAGAAAAGGAAAAGAAATCTCATCTAAGTAGACCTGACCATTGAGGGTGTGGTGGTACATGCCTGAAATCCAAGCACTCAGGATTCTGAGGTAGGAGGATCTCAAGGCCAATGTAGGCTATGGACAAGAACCTGTGTCAACAAATAACAGTAAAAACACCACCACCACCACCAACAACACACCATAACCAACCAGCCAAAAAAGGTTCCATATTCTTAAACCCAAAGTCTCAGGAAAGGTAACTTCCTGCCCTGGCTCCTGCCTTATCCCTGGGCCCAGTGTTCTCAGTTAAGTTGGTTGTATGTGTTCAAGACAGAAAACACAGTAGGAAAAGTAGAGAAAGTCAGACAATTAAGGAAGAGACTGAAAAGACACCTATATTCACTAATATGCAAATAAATGCAATTAGTACAACAATACAAGCCTAATAATTTTTTGCCTATCAGACTGGCAATAATAAAAAATACAGGTAGAGCTGTCAAGATGGCTCAGCAGGGAAAGGTACCAAACCTGATACCCCAAGCTGGATCCCAAGAAAACACTTGGTGAAAAGAGAGAACTGACTCTGTAAAGTGATTGCCCTCTGACCTCTACAGGGACATGTATACACACACACACACACACACACACACACACACACACACACACACACACACACACACACACACACAGAGGCATGCACAAAAATAAATACATGCATATAAATAAAAGTGATTGCAAAGTTTGAGTAGAAAATGGCATTTTGTTTGTGTGCTATTGAGCATTATGTTTTGATATTTAAAAATGTGTATACCATCAACCCAGGAAATTTACTTATAAGAATTTATTGTAAGGAAACCACCAGAGTATGCATAGGCCTGTTAAAACTTCACAAATGGCCTTCCGTGGTGGGGAGGGATTGTGGTACAAAGGACCACTGAGGGATGAGATAAGTCCTTATATAAGTTGTATATAAAAGTGTCACACCCTCCCCACCAGCCTCACAGCATATGGAGGACGATCCTCAAGAGGTGAAGAATGAAATTTGGGATAGGGCCGTCTTTGCTGGTACTGGGTAAAAATCTTTCAGAGACTGACCTGGTGGTTTACTTTTCTTACACATTGAAACAGTAGAACTTGTGAGCTATGACTTTTACAGTAAGCATGAATTCTATTGGCTGATAAACAGAGCTCAGGACTAGGGCCTGGAGGAAGGATCTGTGATAAGTACAAGGATAGATTCTATTGGTGGAGGATGCAAAGTACACGGGATTGCTTTCATAGGGATGAATTCTATTTACTGCAGGGTTAGGGCCTAAACAATGCTCAGGATATTGGGGGGGATTCAGGTGGAGGCTGGCTCCTAACAGAATAGCAAAGGATCACCAGTTTGTTTGATCTGTTTGCCACCCCAGCATTCCAGGTGATCAGGCATTATTCATTTCCTTCCGTTGAAGAAAATAGGTCCATGTGATTGACAATAATGATTTCTCCAATGTTTATTCTAAGCTGTGCTTCCTACATAAAAGTCCTAGAACCAAAATTTAAAATGAACAGAAAGAATGGACAAAAAATGATCTTATTTTTTTAAACATATGAAGTGTATGATGTATACTATTCATTATATATATACACACACACATACATACATGCATGCATACATACATACATATGTATATACACTATATTCCAGTCTTAAGAGGTTTCCTGGACCGGTCTACTCTGGTGACGGGTCTAGTGAATAACCTAGCTGTCATCATAGAGCCTTTGTCCAGTGACTGATGGAGGCAGATGCAGAGATCCACGGCCAGGCAACAGGCTGAGCTCCAGGAATCCAATCAATGAGAGAGAGGAGGGATTCTGCAGGCGGAGGACGTCGAGATCATGATGGGAGGACGTGCAGAGATGACCGGTCACACTAGTGGAAGCCCATGAACTGTGGACTGGTGGCTGTGGAGCCCCCATGGGACTGGACTAGGCCCTCTGGATACGGAAGACGGTTGTTTGGCTCAAACTGTTTGGGGGGCACCCAGGCAGGGGGATCGGGATCTGTCCCTGGTGCATAGGCAGGCTTTTAGGAATCTGGTGCCTGTGGTGTGATGCTTTGCACAGTGGGAAGGGGCTTGGACCTGCCTAGGCTCAGTGTGCTGGGCTCTGCTGATTCCCCATGGGAGACCTTGATTTGGGGGGTGTGGGGATGTGAGGTGGCTTGGGAGAGAGGACTGGGATGGTGGGAGGAGGGAGGAGGTGGGATCTGTTGGTGGTATGTGGAGTGAGTAGAAAATTTCTTAATAAAGAAAAATGAAAAAAATTGTAAGCAAGCAAACAAACAAACAAACAAAACAAAACTACAACTACCAACAAAAATAACTGGAGTTTTTCCCCAGTGGTATATAGACCCAACACGACAAGAATGGCTGTCCTACCTGGCTGTTAGGAGAAGCTGTAGGGTGGATGCAAGAAAGGCCAGCCCTCACATCCTCAGTAGGTACTTTAGTGCTTAGAGAATTTGACTTCCCTATAACCAAAGTGCCTTCTCTTCTTTTATAGGTGAATTTATAAACTTGAACTGAACTCTTTGCACAAGGCTAGAAATAATACGTAGTTATATTTACATATGAAAAGAGGAGACAGGTGAATGATGAGAGTCACGGGGTACAGCTGAGTGAAGGGCTGGATACAGAAAGAATTGGAGGTGAACGCTGGAAAACTGAAGGTGGGCTCGGTTACTTCCAGAAACACACTTACTAGATATAAATCACAGGTTTGTGTGGATATTTAAGGATTATTTTAGAAGAACTTGCATGGGTTGGGAAATTAAAACTCTGACCAGGATAATGTTTTAGAAAACATTTCTCTTTGAATGCTTCTTTTCTTAATAGAAACATGTTGATTTCCAAGGAGAAGTTTGTCTTGCTGTGCAGGCAACTTTATAGGAGTTTCTCTTTCACACACTGTCAATTAGTCCTGCTAATTTGGCACAGATAGAAAACAATTTCAGTAAAGAGCTTCTGTCGTCATTGGCAGCAGGCAGTTTACCAATACTGATTTTGACACAGTGTGAGAATCAAGTAGGTTTTCTCTTAGAAATGAAACATTTCTTCACTATTTTACTTTTTCAGTCCTCTAACACCTGGACAGGCAAACTCTTTGGGTGCAATGTCAGATTTTTTTTTTCTTTTAAAAATGCCTTCCCTAGGAACTTCAGCATTGCTAGCTTAGGTAACTGCCTTCCAAAAATATTTACAATAATGCTAAGGCTGGGGCTAATACGACCCTCATATTATTGCAAAGACAGTTTTTTGAATGACTTTTCACACAAAACCTGCCAAATCACTGATGTTAAAATTGGCCATTCTTTATGACATTATTAAAATGTAAACAGTAATCAGACTCTGCTAGCTGGATGTAGATTATTTTGTTTAGCTTCCCATGGTTACATATGAGGAATCTGAAAGACTGGAAATACTGTCTGCAGTTTTATGACTAAGAAATAGCAGGGCTCTTTTGTTCTTTCCAAACTTATGGTTTATTTATTCATTTATTTATTTTTAATCACAGCTAGGCAAGTCTCTTTTAGCCTTCAGCCCACATCTTCCCCAGAGAGGCCAAACACTCACTCCTTCCTTACTTCTCACACTCCACCTTGGAGACTCTGTCTTCGGGAGGGATGGTATTTCATGTCATGTGATTGTGCTCCACCAGTCTGAGCACCTCAAACTCAAGGGTGAACATGTGATCTAAGCTGAGTTGATCAGATTTTCCCCTAGGAATTTGGAATAGAGACAAAGAGGCTGAGTCATTTTGCCTGTGAGGAGCCAAACTACAAGGTCATGCCCAGCTGGCTTGTTGAAGCAGGCCAGCTCTTCATGATCATCAGAGCCAGAGGAAGCTGAGAAACCACGAGTCAGCAAAATCTTCAAAGAAAGAGGCCCAAAGAATTATTAGCCAAATCCCAGAGACAAATAGGGAAGTTATATACCTGAGTAAAGTC